>NC_092497.1:19990084-20637191 GCF_047495875.1 Pithys albifrons albifrons
ATATGTTATCTATCCAATGATCCACCTAAGGCCTATCATATTGCATATTTAATTTCTTTCTGCCTTTTGGCATATACACATTATAGGCTGATATTTTTTCCCCTGCTTATCCTCTGCCTAGAAAAGCAAAAAATAGGAAAGCACTCAACCCACTTTACAAGTCCGTATGAGCATGTCAGAAAACCAGGATTTCTAAACTTAGACTCCCTGTAAAATCTATTAACTTGGGCTCAGGGCTGCACTAAGGCAAACATGTTGTTTCTCCCTCTCTCCATTTTGGGTAAAGCAGTGAGCTTGCATCAATACTGTTGCATTTGTGTTTTCCTGTAAAGTGGTTTGCACATATGAAACCAGGACTGCTCACAAAAATCTCCCCTAAAGCAGAGACTCCATCCTTTCTTGCCTTATACCCACCTTAGAGTGAACTTGAGCCTTTTGACTATCCCTTCCTGTAGCATAAAATTGACTTCTGCTGCATTTGCAATCACCACAGTTCCAGATTCTTTTGTGTGGTGTCTCTGCCTACGTAGGCCTTATCTTTTGCATCATTTATTGGCTGCTTCTTTCTATTAATAGTAATTTGTTATTGCCTTGGAAAATTTTCTAATGTAAAGTTTAGGAACTGCTTTCCATGTTTTTCAATACAATTTTGAATCCTGATCCTATTCTCCAGAGTGTTTACTAATCTCACTTTTTTACTTTTTTTTTTTTTTTTTTTTTGCTATTGCAGATTTTATGGCTGTATTCTGCCTAGTTTTACTCTTTCACTTATGGAACTCAAAGGCCTTTGATCACTAGGAGCTGCTATTCATAACAAATAAAGGGGAATAAAATATTTCTCATAAAGTCTAGTGCATTTTTTATCAGTAGAAAGATCTGTAAATTGTGTATTATCACAAAGATACATTTTTAGTTGTGTTTTTTGCCTTCTTGTATTTTCAAAATAATATTAGGAAGGAAAAATATGGATTGCTTTATATGTATTGTGAGGTTAAAGAGCTGAGTAAGTCTGTCAGGAAAAGCTGTTTTGCATTTTCTGGTAACAGCTGCTAATTATACTAGAGATATTTCCTAGCTTGTGCATTGTACTTTCTTATATGTCTGATTCTTTCATGTCTCTCCCTTGAGTTCCCTTGATTTAATAATCCAGATAGCCAAGTGTCCTCACATTTAATATCTTCTTGAAAAATCATCTACTTAGAATCTTGTAAGATTAATCCCTAATGCACATTAAAAACGAACAAAAAATTCCGAGTCCTTAGACCATGATAGCATGGTATATATGACCAATAAGCACTTTTACCTGGGGAAAGCTGAGTTACATGATATAGAAAGACATGAACCTCACTATTGCCCAGAAAGCCAGCTAATATCCTCAGGGCTGCTTGCATTTTCTTTTGCACAGCGTTTCCATGTTTATTAAGACTGCCTGCACTGCAGACAAGTGAAGATTGCTGTGATTTATTTTGATGTGGTGGAAATAACCTCATCACATAGCAGAACTTTAATCTTCAAGGAACAAGGGCATTGGCGGAGACCCATTCAGTCTAAAATTAGAGATTATATGGGTGAAAATCCTGTCTAGCTGAAACTCTTTCAGGGCTTGGAAGCTACCTCTAACTTATTTTTTGGCCTGTAAAGAGCACAGAGCTGATACAGTCCTGAGACATGTATTTCTTCTCAGTACTTTACAGTAAAGGGCTTAGTCTGATCCTACATCTTCAACATTTCTCTAATTGTCAAGTAATGTAATGGTACAATTGCCTTGCTCTGACCATTAAGAATTTATGACTGTGTTTATTATTGAGTAACTTAGAGGATATAAGTCCTAATTTTTACAGGAATGTTCAGGAAGAAGGCACTACACCTCTTCATGATTTCTCATTACTCAGAAATATTCTAGAAAAATTTATATGGCTTGTCTAATCACCACTGTGACTTCATTCATGCTTCAGTGCTGTAAAGCATGATGGCAACAGACTAATTTTGAATCTTCCAGTCATTCCATGAAAATCCTCAACTGACTTTCATAAAATTCAAGATAAAGACTGACAGAATACTCTTAGCCTCTAGGTATTTGAAATATTGACAGCTGATAAAATACCAGCTAGGTACCTAACATCAAGACACTGATTCTGTGGTAAGACCAGCTTTTAGTCTTTGCCTCAGAAGTTGCAACACCTATGACAAGGGGGAAAAAATCAGAAAAATAAATAGGGAAAGAAACAGGAGGTCAGTATCTTACTTGTGGAAAGAAGGTACTTTTATTGTTTTAAGGACTTTCCCTCTTAATTCTCATGCCTACTTCAACAGAAAATCAAATTCTTTCTGTAGTTGCAGCTATGACTTATATATAGCTTCACCATTTTTTTATCCTCTCCCTAACTAGAATATACTGGGTTTTATTGTTTTCTCTGCTGCTAAAATGGTTCAGGTAAACTCCTGGGTGTATTGGTACTTGAGTAAAAGAGTTCAATTCAAATTCAATTACAGTTGCTTAAAAATCCACATTAGTATTTGCCAAGTGCTGAGAATAGGCTGACATTCATGCTTAAATGCACGCACACATGGTCTGGGGGGGTTCCCTACTTGAGGTTGGACAGGATGTTATCCTTCTTCAAAGAAGAGGGAAAAAAGAATAGTTGTTGAAAACTGGAAAACCTAGAAAAATGTTTGACAATAGAACTTAGCAAAGACGAAGGCTTTACACAATGAACCTTAGTAAATGGGAAAGTTTTAGAGATTTCTGGCCATGTTAAATTCCTCCCCCATTTCCTTGGGCAGAAATCCAAAAACAACAGGGAGGTACTTTGGTTGTAAATTAATATCAAAGTAGACTGAAATCTGTGACCTTTCCAAACTCTGTAAGCATGTCTTTAGCTTGTAAATTGGAGGTTGGAGTTGCAAGCATCACGGCAGCATGCTTAGCCCTTGATAAGTTTGCAAGTAATTTGTACCAAATCCCTGTTCATGCTGACTTCAGTGAATGCTGAATGGTAATTTAAATGTCTGACTTTAGACTGTTTACTGGAGGCTCAGCAAGCTTAAAGCTTGAGACTTTTTTGGCTATTGTATTTTGTGCCCTTTCTCACATATGCTGACTCTATTTGTATTCACAAAGAATGATTTCAGATGGTGCATCTTTCTGCCTTTTGTTTAGCTTAGAAGGACTTAGTCACAAAATTATTGTGATTATGGAAATATTTCATTTAAAGAGTAGAAGAAGATGAAAATACAGGAAAAAACCAATATATTTTCATTATATTTCCTGTGCACCCAACACTGGCTGTGGATGTGGACTACAGGCCATGCTTTCACATGAAATCTCATTACCTAGCATCTGCTTGAATGATGAGGTCTCTGCACATGCATTACTAAAGTGCTACCGCTTGCTGTAATCTCATGAAACACAGCAAATCCACCCAATACTTTTATACATTACTAGACATAAAGAAATAAATCTTAAAAAAAGAAATAAGGGCTATTTTTATACTAATTTCCTCTTAACTGCAGCCTAAAATTAATAAAATTTCAACAGTGCTTGTTCTGGCAAATTCTCTACCCAGAACATTTTATTTTAGAGACGTTTCCAATGTTTGAACGTCAACCTGAACTCATGAAATAAACCAAGAAATCTGGCAGTAGCTTCTAGTCAGTTAAAATAATGCATTTTGACAAATTAATATTTTTAAAAGTTTTATATTTTACCTAGTAAAAACAAAGTATTAGTTTTAAAACACAATCAAAGTGGAAAATTTTCTAATTTGAAATGGTGCTGTGCTCCTTATAAACCAAAAATATCACACTTTGAAAATGTTTATTTTAAACAAATAGATATTTATATTTTATCAGAAAGCTGTTGAAAAGATATTTCTCAGTCGTAATTTAGGGTCACAGAAAATGTGTGGTAAATAAGATAAGTTACAGTGTTTTTCTGACTCCACTGTCATGGTAGATTTGATGGGATGAGGACAAGCAAAAAATGTGTCGTCTTTCAGGAGACAATATGCTGGTAAAGCTGTGTGCTAAATGCATAATGTATACATGAAATAATGAATGCTTATAACAGAAGTAATATGCTGAATATAATATGAAGAAAAAAATCCTGTTTCCCTTATGAATATACTATGACCAATTTTCTAAATATATTTTTGACAAAAGTATTTATTATAAAGTTAAGGTCCTTACAGGTGCACTCCACACATAAAAAAAAATTCCTATTGCTGAGTTTTGTTTCTCATTCTCTTTGTTAAAGCATGGATGCAGTTGTGGAATTCTCTGAGGTTCCATCCAAACTGCTATCACCCACTATCAAAGAAACACCAAGCACTGGAATCCAACAGTCTTTTGACAAACCCCACCCCATCTTGTGGGAAGAAACACAGATAAAATAATGGAAACTACAACTTTCACATTCAGTGAAGGTTTATCTTTTTGGGCATGAATGAGGACCTTGCCTGTTGAGAATGGCTAAGTGGTGCCTGCCAGATCTCCATCTGTGGTTCCATAGCACTGAGAAACCTTTCAATTCCTTGAGCAGAGTTACATTTTGGGAAAGGAAACTTTTCATCTTTTATTCATTCATTGAACCAGATTCACAAATTTTGGTCTCCAAGTGGACTCATTCTTCAGTACAATGTAAAATAAAGAGCAAGATCATGTTTAACATAATCTTCGGTTCAAAAGCACAGGCTACTGTGTATGTAGATTAGAAGTGTAGTGTGTTCTGTCTTTGAGTCCTTAGGTTTTTGGGTGCTTAATAAACAAAGACTCAACTCAAACTTTTCCAGTGACAGTAATAACATCTGCCTGTTCCCATCAAAATCTTTGAATTGAAGGATGAAGTACAGTCTCAGTGGTAGCTTTCCCTCTTCACTGCCTTTATAGCTTCCCTCCACCACCTAGTATTTTATTTTTTGAGAACTATCAGTGTGGAAGCTTGGCGATCACCTACCTCTTTCACTAAGGAAAGATGTCAAAAGGTTTTTAAAAGAGGAAGACAGACTCTTTTCCTTGCACTCCATTGCATGTCTCATTTTCATCAAGGTAAAAGGCAAGAAAAGCAATTTAACAAATTGTTTTTATTATTGTATTTATTATTATTACTATTGCTTTTGCTATTATGAATTAGTATTATGTTGTTGTACTCTTTATCTATTATCTACCAGCAAGTATTTGCATGTGTAATATTCATTGAGCAAAAATGAGATTCCTTGTAATTTACTTTTTCGCTGTACTCACTAAGAATTACCCTATCGAGTAGCAACTTGTTTCTATTATGGGTGTTTAATTTTAATATACTTACAAGGATTAACAGCTCAGGAATGGATAACAATAGAGTACGGTAACAGACAGGGTTAAATCATGCAGGAAAATACTAGTCAAATACTTTGTTTTATGCACAGAGCTATATTGTAGAAGATGTATTCTTCAACTAGCAAAATTTCATAAGTTCAGAGACATTATCAGGCTTGAAAATGATCCCTTTGATTTTCTAGGACTTCTTGATTTTAACTCCCCTCTAGTTGTATAATGTCATAAATTACATGAACAATTGCCAAGGTCACTTCAGATAGCCTTATTGCTTTTTATATTCAAGGAGATAGTCCTTCAATCGTGAGAAAAGTGGTATCCAGGAATTCCAGCTTGCCCTCATGTAATCTCCTTCACAGAGCACAACAAAGAACAATTGTGTGAAGCACAATGACCTCAGATGCTTGAAAGCTCTCAAGCTATTTATGAATGTGGAGCAGAGGGACTAAGCATGCATTCAGGATGAGGGAACCTTGACCAGAATGAGGCATTTCAGTTATGAATTATTTTCGTACGAGGAAGATGTAGCAAAAAATGAAAAATGAAAAGTACATGTACTGTGATAGTCAAGCCAAAGACAAGCACATGCATTTTTGAGTTATTCTGAGAGAGTGTCATACCTCCTCAGGAGCAGTGAGAACAAACATTGTATGTGTCCTTGAGGAAATTCACATTACTGTGTTGTGTCCTTATGCACCTGCATCAGTGGAGATTTCTCTTAGCATTACTGTAATTAGACCAAACTTTAATTTGTGAATTGGCAGCTCTGTTTATCCAAAGAAAAATAAGAACATATTACTTCTTTCTGGAAAGTAGCCTGTGGCTTACTGTCCAGCGAGGGATTTCATCCAAATTATCCACAGCAAGTGAACTGTGATGTGATCATTTCCCACACAATAGGTGTTAATGTGTCTATGATTGTGCGTATGCCTCCATATCCAGACAGCAGTATTTTCTACAGAATGACAATATTTAAAGGGAACTTGTGGGCTGGACCAAAAGATCTATCTGTTATATGCACTTGCCATCCAACGGCTGTCAAATTAAAAAACTAAGCAAGAAACAGCATAACTTGCAATAGTAACTATATTTCTATGATTGACAGCATCTGCAGTCAAATGTGTTATCTTCCCCATTGCATCCTATAAAGAGCAAACTCTCACATACCCTTCACCCTGAAAATTACTTCACCTCTGTGAGTTCTAAATCAAAAAACCCATTATTTTATTCAGAATATCAGGAAACAGGAATCACCATGAAATTTTGCACTGGAAAGAGATACATGCACTGAGGAACAGAAAATGTCATGGGAATGTTATATGCAGGAGCAAATGTCAGGGAGATTAGGAAGTGAAATAATAGATGCTAGGGAATGTCAGTTCAGAGAAGGACAAATTTGGATGTGTCCTTATTCTCTACATTGCAAGGAGTTTTCAAGAAGTGTATATTGAAACAGTAATGTAGATCCTGCATGTAAAAACTGTGCATGATTAAAGCAAGGCAAATACTAAATTCTCATATCTCCATGTCGTATTTTGAAGTCTATTGTGATTTGTTATGCCAAAGACACCTAAGAGCATCCAAAAGCCCTTAAAACAATGCTTGGTTAATATAGGCAATACTTCAAAAATAGTATTGGCAGTACTTTAGAATACATTTCAAGCTTTTGAATGGAGTGATGTTGATTTTTCACTTCAACAAATAAGAAATAAACTTTCCTGATGCTTTCCTTGCTTTCTTGCAGAAGAGTGACTTTGTGTTTAAAAACAGAACTCATTTTTTGTATTTTTCCAAAGTCATTAACAAGCATGCAGTTATCGTATTCTGTTGCTACTGCTATTGTACCTGGGGTCCTCCCAAAAGTACCATAGCTAAGTTAAGAAATAGAAGGGTTGTATCAGGTCATTGAAAATGAAAACATAGGAACAAAATGACAGCAAACTCTACTAGAAACTCTAGAAAAGCACCTCATAATCACAATTGCTACATTTCCAGTAATGCCTAGTTCAGGGTCAGTCTTAACTTCACCTAGGAGCAATGGCTATAAAGTCTTAAACTCCCACTATGAGCATCTTCGTTATGACCTTACAGAGATGTGGTTACTGGATAATTGCTTTCCAACACAAATCTCAGTTTCCAGTAGACAATTGTTCTTTTAAATTGTATTTTATTTTCAATCTATTTCTGTATTATTTTGTTTTAATCATGTAACATCCCAAAATAAGTAGTATATGTTGGTATACGATAACTGCAACTAAGCCTTAACACAAAAATACATTTTGTTTTGTGACTTTACTGAGATATCAAGGACACACACTATGCAAGGATTTAAACAGTGTGATTGTGGTCATACTCCTCATATCTGAGAAATGAGAAACTACCTCTAGGGTTATACTAAGTAGCATGGATGCAATATGAACAAGTATTTAGTGGTTAATGTCTATCAAGTCCTGAGTTGCCAAAGGCAGACACATGAAGATGATGAAGTAACCTGTACACTAGAGAAGCTTAGTTTAAGCTGTTTACTTTCCAAATTTTAACACACATGGTAGGGGGCAAGTCCCCACCATCTCATTTGAATTGTCATGTTATAACTAAAAGTATTAAAAAATATAAACCTCCATTTTCTTCTTTTCTCCTCTGTAGCTGTATGTTTTTCACACAACTCTTTCTGATATTTCAGTAAATGCAATCAGTAAAACTTCTAAATACATGAAAACATATTTTTTTAAGCAAGGCTGGTGTTCTATGCATTTCATGCTGCACTGCACACATATTTTGTATCCTCAGAAGTCTGTGTCTTGTGAGTTCTCAAAGGAATAGGCCAGTAATCAGGTTAAGACATGAGGAGATGAGAAAGAAATGTAAAGAACAAATAAACTTCTCAGTCTACACCACTTCTATTTTTTGAAATATTGTGGTCTCTGTGACCACAGGATTTAGTACATTGCACTTTTTTATCTTTCTACTCATTGGCATACAAAATCCCTGTAGTCCTGACTTTGCCTTCCATGGATAGATATACAGAGATCTGCAAATGTAACTAAATACCTTAGTTGTGTTGGAAGGATGAGTAATCATAAGCACCTTAGAGAACTTAGCCATTCTTTGTACAGCAGTTATGAACCCAGACCTCTTAGGTGGCAAATTAGTACTTTACCTTGGGTCTATGTTGTTTTATTATGTAAAATGACAATAATGAAGTAAAATATCTGAGAAGTCTTTTTTCAGCCTGACAGCATGAGGCATGGCTCAGCTTTTGATAGTACAATCACATGTTCCTTCCTTGAAAGAGCAGCCATGTCCATGCAACTCAGTAGGAACCATCTGTGGTCCTTGGTGACACTTGAACTTGGTAACATGCCTGGGTGTCTATGAGGAGTCTCATTGGCGTGGGTCAAAACTGGGCTATGGTGCATGTAAATGACTATTTTATTCCCAAACATATTTAATGTGCTGTTGTAGATGTAGCCAATTACAGCAGCTACAGGTCTTCAAAGACATCAGCATTTGAGAAAAAAGGTAAGACTGGGAAACTTCCCTATGCAGGGGTAGTTTTATCCTCTTTAGTGTCTGTGTTTGGCAACACACCCAGACTATTTTCTATTAAATTGTGTACAATGGCTATCATGTCTCTGTGTGTGATGAACATAAATAGCAAAGCATCTTTTTTCTTTTGCCGCCTGCCCCTCAGCACACGTACACATATTCTAACTCAGTTCTCAGGAAAAACAAAACAATTCTGTGAAAAAAGACAATTCAAAGCAACACAATGAATCTGCCAAAATATCCTGTAAGAATGACGAGGAGGAAATTATTTCACTTCTTTCTTTATCCAGAGGGTGCTCTTGCATAACCTGTTCACTGTGCACAACAGCTCCATAGAAGTCTCACCCAAAGCATAGTTGAAAGCAATACTGAGAATATAGTTCCAGGTAGAGATTGTTCAAAACCCTATGTTTTTCACAAGTGAAGAAAAACCTTTGTATCGTCATGCTGAAGTGTTTTAAAGTACTTATTAAAGGCACTGAGAAGGGTGAACTGCAGGCCTGAAGCATTCAGAACTGTGCATTCAGAACTAAGAGCTCATAAAGAACTAGTTATGCACAAGTTTTAGAACTTAGTGGGTTAGATCCTATGAACCCCTTGCTTTACTTTTGTGAGCGCTGTCTGTGTTTTCCTACTGCACTTGATTCAAATGTTGCTTACATTAACTGACTCAGATGACCAGCTGGATCCACTACCTCTACTAAAAATTGAATTTATTAGATGAGATTAATCATAGGGTTGTTATTCTCTCCAAATATCTCCCATTACACTGTAGAAAACATATTATCCATTCAGCATCAACATGAGAAATAAGGATTATTAACCTGGTCAGGAAAATAGTTTAAAGAATTTTTAATAGCCACAAACTGCCTCCCCAAAAAAAACCAAAAAACCAAAGGCAAACCAAACAAATAAGAAGCAACAAACAAACCAATCCCAAAACTACGATGCAAAGACATCTATGTAGAAATTTATGAAAACCTCATATTTTAAACAACCTATTTAATCTCTGAGAGGCATGTTTGAACCCAGTGACACCCCCCTCACTCTGAGCCCCATCTGGCAGACAGCTGGCCGAGCTGGATGACCAGGAGGTGCAGTTCAGCAGCCTGACATGGAGGTCTCAATACTGCTGCATTAGAGCACTCTGCCACCCGCATGTCCAGCCACTAAACTATAACCCCATTTTCTTTCATTACCTCCGTAATCTTTCCAACCTCCAGCAGGAAAGTCAGCTCGGTAAAATCTGAAAGGCATAGGTGTTTCCTATGAGATTTTGGGAATGAAAGAACTAAGGGCCAGGGATGACAGTGTTACCCACCACATGCAAGTGCAAAGATATGAGAATAAAATGAGAAACCACCTTAAGTGACTTCTTGTTGTTCCAGGGATAGCTCTAGGAAAACAGCTTTTACTGATTTTGAAAGCTACACATTTTTTCTTTTCTTTTTCTAAATCTGAATTATATGCCATTTAGTAACCTGTTCAATTTCATAGAATGAAGACCTCTTCAATTCAGCTTCATAAAATGTTTATTACTTTATATGTTACAAGGTCCTGCTGTCCTTAACATAAAATTTTTATTTCCTTCAATAAAGGAAAAATAAAGATAGACAATGACAGGAAGCTGAATAACCCTCCTAAATTCCAGAAGGATACTGTTAGTGATTTACTAAAACATTTGGATCCTCAGAAGTCTATGGGATCAGATGGGATCCACAACTAGAGTGATGAGGGAGCTGGTGGAAGAGCTTGCCAAGCCACTCTCCATCATCTACCAACACTGCTGGCTCTCTGGGGAGGTCCCAGGTGATTGGAAGTTGGCAAATGTCATGCTAATCCACAAAAAGGGCTGCTGCAAGGAGGACCCAGGCAACTACAGACCTGTGAGCCAGACCCTGATGCCTGGCACGGTGTCTCAGTTTGAGGGCCAAAACCCAAAATGTTTACCCACAAGTGGAGGTGAGGGATTTCCTCCACAATAATCACGCCACTCTTTATCAAATTAAAGAACAGTAACTTTAATCAGACAATGGATAAAAGAAGGATAACTGTTCCTAACTGATATATATATATGTAGGTAAAGGTATAACTATAAACAGACCAGAGCAAAACCACTTCCCCAACGCCACAGGAAAAAAAAGAAACAACAACCTCCACAACAACAACCCCCACACTGGCAAGTTTCCTCCGGGAGAAGAGTTATACTGATGAGGCAGTATCAGTGTCACAGCCCGGCTGGCTGCAGGATGAGTTCCCAGCTGAATTCTGTCTCTCTCTCTCTGTGTCTCTTGTCCCAAATGAAGAAGGAAAACCGGAAGTGGGGAACCACCGTGTGTCCTGGAAAGCTGCTGCAAACTTCTCTCTCCCAGGTCGCTGACACAGCCGGGGCAGACAGGCTGTGATGCTGCAGGTGGCGCTGAGACTGGAGCAGAGACTGGGACCCCCAAATGCAGAAACCAGGAGAACAGCCGTAGTGAGGAGAAAAAGAAATGGCTCAGCAAGAAGCAGCAGCAACGGCCTCTCTCCCACAGTAGCACACACACACCGCCAGAGCCATGTGTAGTCCCCAAGAACCAAGAGACAATCCAAGCCAGTTTCCCAACCCCTCTTTCCCCAGTCTACCCCACCCAAAACAATCAAGAAGGAATTGGTAGTAGTTAGCTACTTCTTTTATTAACTAATGGCATGGGGAGTTGCTGACAGGGAGAGAATTTACATAATAATTCCAAATTACAACACAAGGTTATGGAGCAGATCATCCTGAGTGCGATCACACAGGATGGGCAAGGGCTCAGACCCAGCCAACATGGATTTAGGAGGGGCACGTCCTTGTCTGACCAACGTGATCTCTTTTTATGATCAGGTGACCTGCCTGGTGGATGAGAATAAGGCTGTGGATGTGGTGTATCTGGACCTTAGCAAAGCCTTTGACACTGTCTCCCACAGCATACTGCTGGAAAAGCTGGCAGCCCACAGCTTGGACAGGGGCACTCTCTGCTGAGTTAGGAGCTGGCTGGATGGCCAGGCCCAGAGAATGCTGGTGAACAGAGCTGCAGCCAGCTGGCAGCCAGTCACCAGTGGTGTTCCCCAGGGATCATTGCTGGGCCCAGCTTTCTTTAACATCTTTATTGATTATTTAGATGAGGGCATTGAGTCCATCATTAGCAAGTTTGCAGATAACACCAAGTTGGGAGGGAGTCAACCTGCTGGAAGGCAGGAAGGCTCTGCAGAGGGATCTGGATAGACTGGAGAGATGGGCTGGTTCCAATGGGATGAGGTTTAACAAGGCCAAGTGCCAGGTCCTGCACTTTGGCCACAACAACCCCATGCAGTGCTACAGGCTGGGCACAGAGTGGCTGGAGAGCAGCCAGGCAGAAAGGGACCTGGGGATTTGATTGACAGGAAGCTCAACAGGAGCCAGCAGTGTGCCCAGATGGCTTAGAAGGCCCATTGGCATCCTGGCCTGTATCAAGAGTAGTGTGGCCAGCAGGACCACGGAAGTGATCCTTCTCCTGTACTCTGTGTCGGTGAGGCCACACCTTGAGTACTGTGTTTAGTTCTGGGCCCCTCAGTTCAGGATAGATATTGAGGTGCTGGAGCGAGTCCAGAGAAGAGCAACAAGGCTGGTGAAAGGATTTGAGCACACGTCCTATGAGGAAAGGCTAAGGGAGTTGGGGTTGTTTAGCCTGGAGAAGAGGAGGCTCAGGGGAGACTTTATCACTCTCTACAACTACCTGAAAGGATGTTGTAGCCAGGTGGGTATTGGTCTCTTCTCACGTGTATCCAACAGTAGGACAAGTGGGCATGGACTTAAGCTCTGCCAGGGGAGGTTTAGGTTGGATATTAGGAAGAAGTTCTTCAGAGAGAGAGTAGTCAGGCATTGGAATGGCCTGCCAATTCTCCGACCCTGGAGATTTTTAAGGTGAAACTGGACGTGGCACTGAGTGCCATGATCTAGTAATCAAAGCAGGGTTGGACCAAGGTTTGGACTTTGTGATCTTGGAGGTCTCTTCCAACCCAACTGATTCTATGATTCTTTGAAAAATATATGTCAATCAGCAGCTAGAAATTTCTTTATCTTCTTTTGTAAGTTCCTTCATTGATTTCTGAGATAATATGTTTGTAAATAAGTACACTCATTAAAGTGAAGAGTACTCATGACAAGATCCAAATCTGAGTGAAGTATCCAGCTATCTCTGAGAATATCACAATCATTCTCCTTTGGGTACAATACTTGGACACACTAGCATAAATTCAAAGAAATTAATAAAAAGCTTAAATCAAGATATGTCTTTTCTGTTTCCATTTTTTTGTCTGTATTCAGTGCAATCCAGCAGGTAAATTAAATATCTTAGAGATGATTAGTCCCTGAGACTTCTGGAACAGGAAAAAAGTTGTCAATGTGAACTACAGTCAATGACGAAACAAAATTCTGCCTTTTAGGGCTTCTGAAAAAGTGCAGTGTATCTGTATGGAATTATTAGCTTTCATTTTTCTGAACTCTGCTTATTCAGGTCAGAACCAGCACATGAGATGATAGAATGTAGTAGGATAGCCTGCTTTCTATACTGTCAGAATAAAGAAATAGAAGGAGAAGTAGAAGAAAAATGGAAAAATTTCATTCCTGTGTGATCTTCAGGTCCATTTGTCTGGCCAAGAGTGGCTGTCAGTCTAATGCATTCTAATAACAGCTGCAGACAAAACAAGCTCCATTTTCAGGCAAGCACTGATCCAGAATGACCTTTCAGAAGATTTTCAAAATCCACCTTTGGAGTTCTGAAAGAAAGATTCATCTTTATGTCCTAGTATTTCTTAATGAGTAATGTTTTCAAAGTGAATTAGGTTTGGATTTGGTGTGGCATGGCACTGGACATGACATGTGAGAAGCTAAATGTTTCAGCTCCCATTATCTTTAAAAGAAACAATGTGATGCTCTGTCTACAAATGTCCAAATATTTCTATGTCTTTAATACAGATAGAATCAAAAGGTTAAAATTACCATGTCCCTGTGTGGTTGAATAACAAAAAAATTTTAACTCTACAGTGCCAACAGAATACTAATGGATGTACACTTCCGTGATGCTTTTGGTAAATATTACAGCTAGGCATAATATTTTGGAACTATTCCTTTGAAATTTTGTGTCAGTCCAAAAGTATAGCTATTGGTCTGACTTTTTTGGTGACTGTTGTTACAAATAGCTTTTTGTGTTATGTTGACATTAACTTCTAAACAGAGGAAAATGGAGGTTTGTTTAAGTAAGGTGTAGAATGGGAGTCACATAGGATCTGCAGAGTAGGAATTATTTTCTGAAAAAACGTGAGAATGATTTCAAACAATTTTAAGAAATATATTGTCTCAAAAAAAACCCTCACAAAGCACTAACAGATTTAGATTAAAGTAAAAGTAGATAGAAAACAAATATGTGCCATAAAATAGAGCAAGTTAATGAGAAGTGGAGGATTCTAATAATGCCTGCCCTTATCAATCATATTAATTACTTTTATATTCATTTTATGAAAAATGCTACACTAAACATATGGCTGAAGGAAAAGCAATTTGGGCTGGTCAGGAGGAAGATATTTTTTTAATGTTGGCTACTTCAGTAAAAAGATTTGACATTAGAAATCTGACATTCAGAAAGCACAACAAATGTAATTCCATCTGCATTGGAAGTTTTTTTGCATGATTCTTCCTTGTTTTCCTTATGTTCATAATGTGAATTTTAATGGTTACATAGATTAATTTATGACTTAAATGATATATAATTTATGGATTAAGTATATGGAATAGAAAATTTAACAATTATGTTAATACCTTTGTATTAATTTCAGCTATCTAAAACAGATTTCCTTATCTCCTCATTTTCAGTGAGGTATGTTTGTAATGAATGCAAATGGTGAGGACTTGTGTCTAAGCAAATAGACTCTCCTGAAAGAGTACTTAAAGTGTGTGTGGCTTCCTCAACACAGTCAATTACTGTCCATTCTTTTTGTAGTGGTTTCTTTATTGTTAGCGTATTGAGAAGCTTTTATCAGTAATGTTTTATCTATTTGCCTTGGAACAGGAATGCATATAGAAGCAAGTCCTCCCATACTCTTTTCTAAGCCCATTTTGGTCAACCAAACACTGAAAATATTCAAATAATTATTTATATCATTAAGGATTACTTAAAAAGCAGACCTAGGCTTCAACTCCCTTCTTTTCTGCACAGCTTTTTGTTTTTGTTTGTTTTTTTTTGTTTTCCCTGTTAGTTTTGATTTGTGTTTGTCTTTTGTTTTCTACTACATTGCTGTCGATGAGAATTTATGGAAAGGTTTAGAGTTCTGTTTAGGAAAAAAGTCATCAACCAGCAACCTCTTCTACTCCTCCCATGATTTTAAACATATCCATAAATTTTCCAGAGAGAATTTTAAAATTGTTGGTGTCCTCTTAAAATCACTAGAAGCACTCGGAAACTGGACCTGGCTGTGTACAGCCCATTTCAGGTGGGAGCGCAGAAGGCTCAGCATGGGCACAGTGTGATACCCCTCCTGCCCCCTTTACACACACAAAGTCAAGTTTGCCTTTGTTTTCTGCACAAACAAAGATTTGAGATCCATAATTTAGATCAGATCTACCACTTACCACACATTTTTCTACAGCAATTACTGGACTACTGAAAGAAAAGTAAGGTATACATTGACAATTAAAAACAGTGGAAAAGTTATTTTACATGGAAAATTGCTACTTCTAGTGTGCAGCATTCTCAAAGCACCTCTGATCAGTGGGATTACTCAAAAAATTAGGTAAGGAACACTTATAGAGATATTCCTATGGTCTAATTTTGACATTTGGATTTAAGTATTTTAAACTGACCTTCACTGGCACCAGTTTCTCTTCACTGATTCCAAGAGAACTCCCCTGAATTTAACTTTTTCATGTGCCGAAAATTGATACACGGGTCAGATTAGAGTAATTAAGAATTTGCACAGAAACAGAACAATGAGTACCTGGAAAAGGAGTCAGATCAGTGGAGACCAGTGCTTTCAGGGCTTGTTTTGAGGGGACTTGTGTGTCAAGAAAACAAGCCTGAAGAGATTGCAATTAAATTCTGACCATAACTAGGAAATGATATAAAGTTTTCCTACTAGATAAAGACTTCCCACCATAAACAATTCTTGATATGACTTCCCACTCATATCAATTGCTATCCTCTCACAAATGCCAAAAAATTCAGGAAAAGACAAACAAAAATATTGAGCAACGACGTACAAGAATCTTATGGCCTGTCTTTATGTTACATAGAAGCTGATAGCTGACAACTAGATGCTGACTCCACAAAGAACTTTGTATTTGAGAGACTCAGGCACAAGAAATTTGGATGCTACAAAATAGACAGCTGAATAAAAGGTTTTAGGGGTGCTTCTACATCCGAATAAATACCTGCTTTAAAGCCTCTGAACGCCCTTCAACCAATATACTACTGCTCTAAAGGTTTGTCCTGTGCTGATGGTGTCTTATGCAGATTGTGGCAGGCACTAGACATGGTGCTTATTCAAAGGTGATAAAAACAAGGAGTTGGAGGATGGGTCTAGAAAGCATATATATGGCAAAGCATGGAAAAGCATATGTTCTTGCAAAGTATCAGTATTAATCACTGCTAATGTTATTGTAAAATAATAATAGTAATGATAGTCAGGGAAGCCCCTTTCCAGTATGCATAGACTTGAAACTGAAATGAGTAGGAAGTCTGTCTGAGTAAAACAAGTGACCCAGATCCAACTACTTGCTAGCTATCAGGACATCAGTCCCTATGGTGTTCCAAGCATTCCCTGGAGGCAACAGGAAGTTTTGGTTTGAGGTAGTAATCCTGAAACCAAAGATGTGTGCAAAATGGTCTTACCTTACTACCATAATATTAGTGCACGCCTCTGTGATTAAACTGCACATTTTAAATACCTCTTCACCACCCACTAGCAGGTAAGGTATCTGTACTGATTACCACTCAGCATTAAGTGCTGTTGTTACTGTTGCCATGGCTCCCTTCCCACTACATAACATCATGCCATTTACACTTTTAATTAAATACATTTCTCCAAGTGAGTTCTGATTACAAGAATAAGACAAAGGTTGATGCATTAAACTTGTCCAAGGTGATTACTCTCCACATCACTAGCATTGGTGAATTCAGTATCAATCTGGCAAAACCTGCAAAAATTAATGAAAGATGCTCTTAAGAGAAAAAACCCCCACATATTCCTCTTTTTTCCCCCTATCGATTCCATGGCCATCAGTAGGCTTCGCAGGTCCTTTCATCCTTCATAATTATTTAAAGGAGGACTTATTTTTTGTGTGTGTGTGAGTGTGTATGTTTATAGTTGTCATTATTATTAGCTTATCTGAATTATTCTCACATCTCAACAAACATAAAAAGTCCTCAGTGAAAACTTGTCTCTTTCCTAAACTTCTTCAATTATGGATCCTATTCTGAGGAAATAAAGACAATGGCAGAAGAAAACTCTGAAACACCTAAGAGAATAAAGCAAATGGCATGACTTAACATAACTTACATAACTTAATTACATAACATTACTATCTTACATAACTATAAAAAGATCAGTGGCTGTATAACGCTTCAAACTGAGGGATTCAAGTATTATTTAAAAAGGTTGACATTGTCTGCTTATTCATCTTTTTTAGCTCTGGGTGACAGGTTCCCACTGAAAATTGCTGGGAAAAAAGATCTGGAAAAAACTACAGACAGATGGTAACATTGGGTGGAGTTGGGAAAGAGTTCTTTACTCAGTTCTTCATTACCAGTAGACCTGCATTGCTGAGGTCTGGAATAGAGTTTAAGTTTGAAGATACCTGTTGTTATTACCTCATTTAAACATCAGTTCTATGAACAAAGGCAGTTCTCACAGACCACAGATTTTATTATTTATTTTTCTAGAGTAGAAAAAGGCCTTCTGTTTTGTTGTAAAGAACTAGCAACTGAATCTAGAGTCAGAACTTTTCCAGCTAAATGTATCTTCATTTAAACATGCTGTTTCACTAGTGTTCAATTTATTTTGAAGAGTTGTATCAGTTGCAAACACTTTCATAGGAAGGTTTAAGAGGTCATGGTTTTCCTATGCATCTCTAGAAGTGAGAGAGAACTAGACTGAAATTTTTACATGTGCTAGCTAAGAACAAATATTTTGAAGCAATTTTCTTTGTAAATACATATTTGAAGGAATTTTTGTTGTTGTATAACTGAAATTTCAGAGAAAAATAATGAAACAGAATTGGGTTCTACCAGCCTGTTCTACTAATACCTATTAATAGTTGGGTTACATATCAGGCCAAACCTTATTTTGTTGTGACAACAGATTGTATGGCAGAAAGACATGCAGTAGGCAAAGAGCAGAGAGGTTGAACAGCAGGCCTCTAGTCTAGCTTGTGATCCTGATTTCCCTTCTCACGTAATGGTACTGCCTCCCATAACCCTGTCAGTGATCTCAAGGAAAAGCAGGGTGGAAGAATAAGTTACCACTGTTTGCCAAATAGTAAAGACATTAATATGGAGATACTATGTTTGAATTCCAGTATTGACCACAACAAAAAATAGGGACAAAGCCAAATTTTAGCCTAATTAAACTGCTGAATCCCACCTGGAAGGCAGAGTCTGAATGCACTGCTGCTTATTTTTTTACGTGCAATATTCTTCACTAAGTTCCATTGCAATTAGAGCAGGAAATTCATAGTACAGTATAACCCACCAGCTGATTAATTAGTAAAGATTATAGGCAACTACAATGTTTTTTTGTTGTTTTCTTTCAGTGACATTGTCAACTCCACAACTCAGGGACCAAACTTATGTTATCTCTCAGACTTAATTGGTGGCTGAAACCAAGTGCTCCTATAAGGGTTGGCTGAATAAATCTTGGAATGTAGGTGATCAGATTAACATAGTGTGACATGAATTGCCCTTTTTATCTTAAGAGTTCTTTCTCCCCATGCAGATACCTTAATTTTGGGACAAGTGGTCTTTCCTTAAGATGTCGTATATTATAAAATAATTTTCTCATAATCTTTCACAATGATAAGAGGACAAGAAGAAATCATTTTTGAGAGCTATTTTTCCATAGGTGGGAAGAATAACAAAGAACATAGAGGAGAAGTGGCTAATAAAATAAATATAAGGGTAAAACTATAAAGAGAGTTAATATTTTCTACAAGCTACTTGAAATAATGATAAAATGTACTATGGGAAATTGATATGCTTTTATGAATTAATAAGGAAAAAAAGCACAAAGATCTAACAAGCAGCATGGTGTACAGCTTCTTTCAATATATTCCATGCAGATGAATTGTCTTGACTGGAGAGAAGTAACTATGGCCATGTGAAGACAAGCAACAGTTACACCTGATATAAAAGTTTTAGAAGTCTACAAGCCTCCTATTCTTCGTAAACCTAGATCCCAAATATTTTTTACTATTATTGTATTATTATTGAGCAGTTCCACCCAGGATGCAGTAAATTGAGGTATACGGAGCACAGAAGACATTTATTGGGGATGAATAACAGCTCTTCTCTTACAAATGAAACTGAGTATGGAATTGAGAAGTGACACTGAGCATGTTTACCCATTTTGGAATTGCTGTGAAGGTTTTGTGATCTCTAAAATAAAGAAAAGCTCAGCATCAGCAGTAATCCTATCACATTGTCACATTCAAGCACAGCACAAAAATTAGAAAAAGCAAGGCATTTCAGCAATAGGGATTTGGATTAAACTGAATGTTTTTAAAAATATCATAGTGTAACTTCTAATTAAGGGTGCTTCTCTGGCTCTGTAAACACCAAGTCTGTAACTACATGCATGTCATCAATTTAAAACTCTCAGGCAGTAGGATTTTGTGGAGTCTTAATCCCCTAAGATGTTTTAACCTCATGTGTAGAAATTTGATTGCACTTCAGAAGCAAATCTTCACAAAGATGTACATTTTTTGTGTACAGTAAATTTGATTCATTTGGCTTTTCTTATAGCTCCTGGGCAGCACTGATCATAGGCCTCTGGGACAACATACAATCACAGGGACAAAAGGCTCCCTTCATTTCGTGTTTTAAGATTCCCTTAGGGGAACATTTATCTTACAACTGAAAGAAAATCAGCTAATGGCAGTACCTTGACTTCTGTGCTTCACTGAACGGTATATGCATTGCAGCTTGATTCAACATCAAAGAGGCGTTGCAAAAGGCATTACTCACTGTCGTCCTTCCAATGAATAAGAACTGCATTGAAATCAAAGGAAGGTATATTTTGTGTTTCCTTGGTAATAACTATCTATTCTGCTTTGTCTGACAAAATTCTCACCTCTGTTTGCCAGCCCAGTGACCAGAAGCTTAGTTATTGGTGAGTACATTAAAAGTTTCTGTGTGTATGTATTCATTGCATGGCCTCAACCACAGAAGCTTCCTCAGCTGATGTAGTAAACACTTATTTTTAGGACCTTCTCTTGACTTAAGCTCTGGACACAGTGCAGAAGTGAATATGCGTAAATGTGTTTTATAAATATCTTAAAGATACAGTTTGGCTCAATTTTCATGTCTTAGAAATCTGCCCAACACCGTGTATTGGCTCATGAGAAAACCGTCAGAGATGGCCTCACCTCCCTGCTACCTCTTTTTCCCATGCTCACCAAAAATAGAATGAAAGAGATTAGGTCTTTCTCTGAAAGCATCAGTGTCCCTGAGAATGCCTTCAGTTGTGTTGACCCTGCTGTTGCCAATTCATTTACATGACATAGAACTGCTCTCACTCAACAGAGGAGTTTGCCATTTATGATCAAGATGCTACAAAACAAAGTAAAATAAATTAAATTCTTAATGGGAATACTTGCCTAGAGAGCCTGGGGGTCTGAACACTTACAGATTTTACAGGATGTGGCCCTGGACAGCCCAAGCTGACTTTGCTTCCTCTGATCTGTGGACTGCACTAAGTGTCCCCTCCAAAACAGATTGTGCTATGATTCTGATTTCTAAAGCAGCAGTTGCCAGCTGAAGTATGTAGTGCTTCTTCCTGCTAAGCAAGGAGAGAAAGGTATTTGTTTTGAGCATGAGGCATTCCTCACATGATACTCTCTGTGACCTCAATAATTCTCTATTGCTTCTGTACTATCCCAAGTAACAACCATCAGAGTAATGAAATATTTTAGTGGGGCCAACATATCACTGAAACTGAAAGGAATCTGACCGTACAGTGATGACTCTACAGGAAGTAAAGATTTTGTAGAATCCTAAGGAAGTTCAAGAAAACAGCTGACATCCACAGCCTGCAAAGACTGAACTCTCACTGTCTGAAGGAGTTTGAAACTTTCAAGCTTTGGAATACCATTACACTTATGAAGGTGTGAAAATAGCATGGTACATTTTCCTATAACAAATCCATTTTTGTGCACAGTGAAAAGAAGACCTTTGTGACAATGTGTGATTGTCTCAGAATAACATCTGTTTTTTCCCCACAATTAGTGGTTATCACACAGCTATGTTTAACAGAAGCCAGAAACCATAGAAAACAGCATATAAAAATCACCTTTCCTGAAGAGTTGGGCATCATTATAGTTTACACCTTGAGTTTTGGTAGCTAACAAAAACAGGTTTTGGCCTGCAAAATTTACACCCTGGGAAAAGTCATGGACAAAGTGCAGGAGAGGTGACAAAATACTACAGTCACCTTTTTGAATTTGAACAGTGAACTTTTACTATTAAAATATTAGTAAGGAAATGAAGCACCTAATCAAAGTCACAGTATCCTTATCTGTATTCTTCTGTACAATGGTACTAATATAATGGCTTACTGAATAAACTCTCTTACTATAAGCTTAGATTATGCTCATACTTTTTGGATGCCAGCCCAGACTTGGTTTATACTAGGTAGAATATATGCCTCTGCATTTTGCTACTTGGGCTCCATTTTCTAGTATAGCACCTTGAAGCTGGATGGTAAATTTAACTCTCAGATTTCTCTCAGTTAATCCTGGTATTTCTACCTGACAATCTGGGACTATAAGAGAGGCAAGTTTGTTGCTACAATTTTAGGTTTAGTGCTCATCTGGGCAACCATTAATTTTGCGGGTTATTTAATGTACTGTTACATTGACTAAATAATTTTGATACTGACCTGAGAAGCCAATTTCATAACCTGTTCATGAAAATATTTAGTCAAATGACATTGAGTCTTTGTATTCTTAAAACATACTATTTTAAGAAAACTTTTGGACAGAGTGAGTATTGTACTACTCCGTAACTCACAGCAATGAGAGGGTGTTTTAGATTCTGGTTTGTCTTGTTTCTGATAACTACTTACAGTGAGCCCCTTAGCTGTAACTATATTAACATTTTTTTTTTGAGAAAGGTTTCTCACTGTCACGTCAGTCTTATAGTACTAGATAGTCTTCCAAGTGAATTTCATGCATGAGATTTTTGACCTTAGTTGAAAGAAGCTGGGTAGATCGCAAAACTAACCTCCTCAAAATGACCAGGAATGAGCATTTGCTTAAATTGTTACAGTACCTATTTATAATGAAGCTGTAAAGCTGTAATTGTACTTAGGCTTCTTTGCTATACAGAGCAGCAGCCTATGCATATCACCAAAGCCACCTGCCAAGCTTCTTCATATCAGATGTTGTCTCTGAAGTCAGAACTTTGATCTGCAAGTATCATTCTGTTATAAAATCCCATTTTCTAGCCCAGCATCCTGAAATGCTCTCAAATCCATTTTTTAACTTTCAATGGTTTTACTATTCTTTGAATTTAACTTATTTTTTTCTCACTGGGGAATTCAAAAGTGAAGGTGATTCTGAAGTTTTTTAAATGGTCTTTAGACATCTTTTCCAATGAATGAGACATGAATGTGCAGTGATAAAACTGGCTTTTTAGAAGTGAATTTCTGAATGACTCAAATACACATTTCAGCAAGGTTCGTTTCCAACAGAATGAGAACAGCAGATCTTTTCTCTAATGCAATAATTTTCAACTTTGAATTTGACAACACACAAAGAAAAAAAAAACAAACGTGAGGCACCCTTAGACCAATTAACGCTGCTTTCAAAAGGGCTACTCAAGTATATAGTGTTTGTGATGGTCTGTTATATACACAGAAAGTTTTTGTATTGTAATTGGATAATCTGTTTGTACAGTGCGGATAGTTCATTTCCCCTGGAAACTTAATACATTAAAAAGGATATGAAACAAATAATAGTCACATAACATGCAATTAGTAGCTGTAAAGGATAAAATTATTGCCACATGAAAGATAGAGAAAACTTTGACAGTGACATTGATGCCTTAGCATTTTTATATATTTGAAGATTTTTATACAGCTGTATAGTTTCTCATACTTGAGATAGCAGCTAATAGTTTCTAACAGTTTCTCATTGTTTGTGCCACATTCCTGAAATTCTGTTTAACTGTCTTTTCAATAGACAAGATAGCAGCAAGGACATCATATTTGGGACACATGCACCTGGACCAGAATAAGAAGGTAAAACAAGACAGAAGGCCCAGAACCCTTGGAAGCACTCCAAAGGAGCAGTTCTGAGGGTGGCACCAGGGTGGTGCCAGGAGCCAAAGGGTCTTGGGTTGGATGTACTCATTAGATATGATAATTAAGTAGTATTGTATATTTGTAAGAACCCTATACCATGTGTGTGCCTCTATACTTTGTGCACTAGAAAGCTTTCAATAAAGAACTGCTCTCTACATATACTGATATTGTCTCAAAAGTTTTTTTCCTCTATTTTAGGCAACAACATCACTGAGATCAGAATTTCACTGAGAGAATTTTTTGCGCCCTAGGCCAACTGCAAGCATTACTTACAATGACATAATCATGAGGGTCATATCTTAACTAGTATGATTGCACTGTAACTGGACTATAGGTTGCCATAGATTATGCTTACATCAGAAGCCTTACACTGAACTAGGCAGGAAGATGGTAGCAGCCTACCTAAAGTAGCTTGAGACCAATTTATCTTGCTAAGACTATTATGTGGAGCAACATTGGACACAACTGCACATCACTGCAATGTGCAGGATTGAGACAAGAGAGGATCATCCCCTGAGGATTGGCAGTCCTGCTGGGGCTGTGATTCAACTTTAGAGCTTCTCCTATGGCAAAACAGTTTTATGAGATTTTTGTCATTCCCCTCTCACCTTTGTCCAACTCACTCTAAAAAACATGGATAAAACTAAGCACTCCAAAGAACATTTGGTCTTTTGACTTTCATTTTTTGAAAATAATAATTTCACTGATTGAATGAGTTAGAATTGTCATTCTGATGAATAGAGTCAACAGCATCTTGATAGTGGAAACAAGTAAATCAGGGAAGAAAAGAATGACAAAGGCTTAACCAAGCTGGATTTCTGGAGGAAATGTCCATGAAATGAACTCTCAAATGTGTGTGTAGTTCATATGGAACAGTTTGAAGAATGGGATTATTAAAGCAGTCACTGAATCTGTTTGCTAATAATGTCTCAATGCAGAACACAGAAAATATGTTCTTCTCACTGAAAATCTGTCAGTTTTCATTTAGCTTTAAAGTGAATTATTTGCTTGAGGAAACTGTAGGATTGCACTGCACTTGAAATATTGCCTTTGTTTTCTTTAATGTGTCTTGGGTTGAGCTGACAAAACACCAAGTGTCCAAGACAGAGTGAAACGGGAAGAAGAGGGAGAGGAAAGAAAAACTCCAAACTAGGTTTATGCTGAAACTAACTATATATATTTATACAGAAAAGAGAAAATTCAGAGAAAATTACAATATAACACACACTTACACAAGTTAGGCATAACAACAATTTTTACTTCCCACCAAAACCAGATTCTATTACTCTTGATCTATAAGCACCTTAAAAGATACCCAGCAAGAAGCAAAGTATAACAACAAAATGTTTCTGCTTCCCTGAATTCAAACAGAATGCAAGTAGCAGCAGTAAGAGCAGCAGGGCCTACTCCAACAAGACAGGAGCTGCACCACGTCAGGTTGGTACCTCAACCATGGTGGAATTGACTGAACACCTTCCACACACTGGCTCTTACTTCGTCTGAGATGATGTCGTAATATGGTATGGAATACAACACAATTGGCTAGAAGAAGTCAGATGTTAGCTAGCCCAGTCCAGCTCAAGTCAGCTGACAATTCCAGGCCTAGTCTGAACTTTAAAACCTAAATTTTAGGCCTACTTGGCTAAACCCATAACAAATGCCTATTGTCATGCTAGGGAAATATAAGTAAGCAATGTGATAAGACAATTTTCAAGCATTAATATTAGAGGTGGGACTATATACAGCTGTAATCAACGCTGGAAGATGCTAAAATACTTTAAAAAAGCTATGGGGATATCATCACCCCTGAAATTAGAAGGTACTTCTTTTGATAGCTTCATAATTGTATCTTGGTTTCATTGACAAAAATGGGAGAAAGTTTAGTAAATTAATGCTGTGCTGGTTTAAAGGCGAACCAGCAGGGGAAATGAACTCACCACGGGAGAGATTATAAGTCAGAGCTAAAATTTAATAATAATATTACAATAACAACACTGACACAAAAGGGAAATTGCTTTCAACTCACAAAACCCAGCAGTATAACCCAGTGTCCTGGGGCACAAACCCAAGGGGGTTTGTTTGCCCTTGTGCTGAGACTCCTGTGGTTCCCCCAAGTCCAGAGCAAAAGGAAAAAGAAAAACCTGTTGGTGCAGGTGAGGGCTGTGGTCTGGGTGAGAGCGATGATCTTCTCCTGTCAAGGTCCTGCTGCTGCTCTGGATCCAAAGAGAAGTACCCGAGGTCTTCTTACCCACCACTTATGTACCCTCAGGGAGCTCTCAGTCCCTCCCCCAGGGCGGGGACTCACACAATGGGTGATCAACTCTGGGAGCCAGGGTGTGTTTAACTGTTGATGGCCCATTAGCAACTCCGCCCCCTCAGGCTGGGTGTGAAGGTGATAATGACTCCCTGGGCAGCTGCTGCTAATGGCCAATTGTCCTTGGGGAATGAATAGAGGGGGTAGAATACACAGCTTTGATCACCCCCACACAGGGTTAGCTGGTCCCTCCTGCTGAACTAGGACAAATGCTTTTGATTTAGTTTCATGTGTCATTCCTCTGACTAGTTTAGCCCATATGCTGACTGTTCTTCACACATCCATGGTGAGTAGAGTTGTATTTTTGCATACTCCAGATAGAATTTGTTTTAGAAATCATTATGACTGTAATGTCGATCTATGATGTTAACTGAAATACTGAAGATCTCTTTGCAGTATAATATTAACAATATTGAGGTACAATGAACTGTACGATACCACTGTTGCAAATGATCTAAAGTACTTATGTTTCTTCTCATAAATATTTGTTATTATGAGGGCAAATAAAAACCAGTCAGAATCATGTGTTTCTTCACTATTTAAAATTATCTGATTAAAAGTTTAGATTCTGGAAAGGAAATCTACTCCTTTCTGAAATGTACCAAAATATAAAACTGAATTTAGAGAGATGATTTCTGTTTTGAACACCTAGGATGGAATTTGTCTTCTTCAGCCAGACTCCAATCACTTTCTGGTACTCTTCCTCTAACAGCTCTTCCGTTACTGAAAATTCACATGCCATAATGTTTTGAAATAGGAAAAAAAGAAAAAAATAATTCCTAAAACCCAACAACAATAACAACAGCAAAAATATGACGGATGTCAGAAATTGTGCTGTATGAGATCTGTGATTCCACTGACAGGAAAATTCTCTCTTTATTCCTTTAAAAAGTATATTTCTGTTTTAAATAAAAAAAACGATTGCACTGAGCAAAAGGCATTCATGTCATTATTATTGACACAGTATGGTTAAGTAAGAATTCAGGCAAGCAGGCAGTCACTAATGTAAATGCACTGGGGTCAGGGTGTTGACGATTCTCTCCAAAAAACTAGCCAGAAGTGAGTTCTCAGTGTATTGGTCTTTTGTGTCCTGGTCCATGTAAAAGTTGTAGGAGCAACACTGGAAGGTGATTCATGTTGTTAGCATAGCTTATCCCTACATAACCAACATCAGAGACTAAACCTTAATGACAGATTTCGAGGGCAGCACAAAGCATTACACAACTTCTTCCAAGTAAGACATTTCCATTTTTTATAAGTATGACCTGTAGTTGATATTTCAGCAGTGTTTAGGATTACCTGGCACTTGCTGTCAGAATACCTTATTTTAAAAACTGTAGCTTTGTTATAATTCGTCCATTTGGTCTGAAATTTTCAATCATACAATCATAGAATCATAGAATCGATTGGGTTAGAAAAGACTTCTGAGATCTTCAAGTCCAACCCTTGGTCCAACTCCAGTCCATTTACTAGATCACGGTACACAGTGCCACATCCAATGTCAGTTTAAAAACCTCTAGGGATGGTGAATCCACCACCTCTCTGGGCAGCCCATTCCAATGTCTGATTACTCTCTCTGTAAAGAATTTTTTTCTGATACCCAACTTAAATTTCCCCTGGCAGAGCTTAAGGCCGTGCCCCCTTGTCCTATTGCTGACTGCTGCTGATTCATATCCTAAAATTATGAATCAGTCCATAGTATGAGAAGCATTTTACCCACAATAGCTTAGTCTCTGAGAAAAAAAGACAGAAAAAAGGTATCATCCTCTCCCCTTAAGAAAATTCTGGAAATTTTTGAAATGTTAAAAATTTCTTATTTTAAATCTGGCAATTTTGTTGCTTTTACACTAAGCATGAGTCTTCTATTGTTATGGTGAAAATGTCCCATATGCTATGTTGGCATGTGGCCCATCCAGAAATGCCTGGCAAAATTCTCCAGATTGTAACTGTAGGACACCACAGGCAGTAGACACTACTGATGCAGGAATCACAAGGACACTGTATTCTACTATTTCTTTTGACCTCAATATTCGGTGCAGGAAATAAGTGGAAGATGGAAAGCCTCAGACCCATAGAAAGAAAATACAAGAGGCAGATGTGGAAGAAGGACTGTATTGGGAGAGGAAATGGCCTGTTGTCTTGAAGCAGTTAGAGAGATCCATGGAAGAGCTAGGGAGAAACTCAAACTAAACAGGGACCATAAAGAAGAAGAGGAGACCTGGATATGAATCAAGTGTGACTCATGGATCTAATAAAACCACGAAATTAAAGAGTTCCAAGGGAGGCAGAGAAGCCAAATGCAACAGAGAGTGTCTAAACCAAGTCATATGGACTTGTACATTTCAGATGAAGAGGAGACTAGAACAGACTGAATATGAAAAATGTTATGAGGACAAATGCCCTGAAGAGTGAACTGCAACACATACTGTTCTTCTAATATATCTCATTGCCCATTCTTAAGGGTTCCTCTCGACCAGTGCATTAACATATAAAGGCCAAATATGTGTTCAAATTTCAAAGCACAGAGAACTCAGAAAGAGTGCATGGTATATCCAGCACTGCTGGAATATAAATACTGAATTTGGTAAGAAAATCTTCAGCTCCCTGAGACAAAGATTTGCATTCATTTATTAAACGTAATTAAATAAATGCTAGATGCCGGAAGGAAGGAAAAAAACCAGCTACCCACCCATATCTCAGTCCTTTTTCATCAGAGTAAAATGACAGTTATGTTTCCATAGCAATAGAAACCTCCACTCACACTGCATACCAACTAACACATCCAACTGTTTGCTATAGCAACTATTTTTATACCAGTGTATTCAGGTTATCAAAATTATTTACAAATTATATAAAAGACATCATGGTTCTTCTAATTTCATATATATAATAATATTTTTATAAGACTGCTAATTGAGATCTTGTAAGTATTGAGAAGGCAAACCTCTGAAAAAGATCCTGACTACAGTCTCACAGATATTAATAGTGAGTAACACCCCAGGCTGCAGGAGATACACTCTGGAATAACATGGGTTCTGTTGGCAGGAAAGTCACAATCGTGTTCTCTCTGCAGCATCATCAAGTATAAGAGTTGGTGATACATAACTCAATGAATTTACACAACTGTATATGTATAGATTATCATGTACAGGAAAACCTGAGGGATCTTATGTTCAGTTATGATTTTTTCTCAGAATGTAGATCTTTAGGAAGTATAGTGATTGAACTGAAAAACACAGTAAATAAGATGTTTTGTTACATGAAGAAGGAGTTGTCAGGCAGCATGGATTTAACGGAAAGCAAGTAACTTATTCTGTTTTTCCAAGGGAGACAAAACTGAAGGATCAAACTGTTTTACTTTTCGGTTTTGGAGTTTTTGAGTTTGGTTGTAGTGAAGGTTATTTGCTTGTCTATTGTTTTTTTAGCAGATATAATCTTTCTTGTTAACCATGCTCTTGTACAAATGAGACATTTTCATGGCAAGGACAACTGCCCAGTAAGCCCTCCTAATGTTGCTGGTGCAGCAGGACTGTTGCTTTTTGCTGTGTTCTGTACAACTACAATGGAAAGAGGCAGCCTCTTTCTTCCAGGAAAAGTTGAGCTTGGCAGTTTACCTCACAGGCTAAACCTCACAGGCTAAACCACTTCTACATGACTCAGCCAGCTTCCCTTCAATGATACTTACCTAGACCAGTTTAAGAGAGGAAAGTGATATTTGTTCACAACAACCGACATTTTACTCCCAAATCTAAGTGATTCAGGAGGTCAGTTAGGTTTACAATGATTCCTTTGGTTTGTTTTTTTCTGGGGGGGGGGAGGGGGGGGAGTGGAGGGTTGTGTGTTCTTTTTTTTTCTTTTCTCCAATTTCGTCACAGTTTCTTTAGCTTTTACCAGAATCACAGAATGATGGAGGCTGGAGGACCCCCTGCTCAAACAGGGTCACCTACAGTGTGTTGCTCAGGACCATGTGCGAACAGCTTTCAGTCATGTTCAAGGATTGAGATTCCACAATCTGTCTGAGCCACCTCTTCCGGTGCTCAGTCACCCGAGCAGCAAAAGAGTATTTCTCCATCCTCTGAGGAATAATCCTCCAGGTTTCTTAAAAAAACATGTTTGTGGATATGTGTGTATGTATATCTATATCTATATCTATATCTATATCTATATATATATAGATATAGATATAGATATATATAGATATATATACTTATATGTAATAGTACACACTTCTAAAGATACTTAATTACACAATAACTTTTTAGCCAAAAGGAAATGGTAATTCTGCCTAACTGAAAACTCAATAGCTCTTTAATTCCCCAAAGCCAAACTGTAATCATATAAATGATCTATGAAAGTATTCCTTAACTCTGTCAGAGTCATGACAAAACTAGCTAACCATTAGGACAACACCCCAAGTGTCTTGACCAGCTATGTCCTGCGAAGTATGAGTGTGCAAGTGCTTGAGAGGCAGTAGACAATTAGAGGCCAGAGAGCTCTGCAGCTGAATGTTCTGGATTCTCCAGTCCTTCTTATCATTCTGCCAGCCAGTAAGAAGTCACTGGAGGTGTCACATCTCTATGGATTTTATTTTATTTTTTATTTCTGAGACTGCAGAAGGCACCTGAACAGACAGAGTACATGCATGTATTAAACAAAGGGAAGGTGCAGTGCCTCTCCACAGCCAGAATTCTGAACTCTTTGCTCTAACATAGTCACCGATGGCAAAAGCTTACATAGATTCAAAAACTGAGTGGGCAAACTTACTGAAGATTAAATACTGAAAACTTTTAATTGGAAAGGTATTCTCATACTGTGAAATAAAACAGGTCCAGAGTGATATTTGTCCAAGCTGTGCAGTACTTGGTCCCAGATTTTTTTGGTACTTTCTGTAGTTGCAAAACACTTCAGTATGTTTGTGTTAGGGAGTGGCTGTAGCTGAATAATGCATAAATAGAGTTGTAACCCTTCTAGGGATGATTTTACTGCATGAAATTTGTGAGGTTTAATGCATTCCCTGAAGTACAGTAAAAGGGCAGCTATGTGTGTGTGCTGGATTAATGGTAGAGGAAAGTTGCAGAAAACTGGAGTCAGACCTCATGCAGTCTTTTTCTTTTTGTCAGTGAGAACAGTCCTTGGTGCAAGATAGTCCATGAACAATGACTGAGCATTGTCACAAAGACACAGTTAACCTGGGCCAGACCCATGCCCTAGGGCATGCTCACATAGACACTTAAGTCTCAGGGTCAAACTTGCTCCCCAGACCAAAAAAAATGGCACTCCTAGTGCTGTAATTGTTGCTATTTGACAGAATACTGTTGGTAAGCATCAAGGGCTTCTGCTCCTATTCCTACAAACTTGCCAGAAAATTTACTGTCTACAGAATACTTAGTGAGACGGGCTGTGGTGTATTTGTTAATTTGCCTCAGATATAGAAATCCTTCTAGAAAGCCTTGTTCTGACTCTGAGTGAAAGAACTGACTCCCGCTGAGCAATGGCAATTTCCTCCTTTTTGGGACCACACTCATTGTACTGTTCAGAACAAATCTGGCAGCTGGCTCAAGTCTTTTATTCCTTCCCACATCTTTTATTTGGTTCAATTTCTAGGGCATCCCCACACGGCAGCCAAAGAAGAAAACTTTTGGAGAACACAGAATTAGCATTAACTAAGTATAATTCATAATTATTCATGGCCACAGATTACTTTGCATCTAAAAAGTGAATGTTCTACAGAGGGCATATTGTATTTCTATACTTTCCTGAGATATATGAAAAAATGTCATGTTTTTCCATTCCTGACCTTAACACACACGCTTTTTAACTACTGTTATTTTAATGTTTGACCCTTGCACTCTGTCTTCCCTGGTGGCCTGAATCATTTACCATGTTGAATGTTGCAGCTAACTGTTTTGAGTTGCTTTGTGCTGTGCTTGATCAGTCTGCTTATAGTAGCCAGCCTGTTTTGTGTAAACAGTGCTGAAGGTAATTTTGTCTTGTTATGAAATAGTTATTCTGCTTTTCTCCTGAGCAGACCTCTTGGCAAACAGCCACAGAAAAGGGTGAAAGGGAGGTGGATACACAAGACTACTCTATCTGAGTCTACCAATATCTTCTCATAGCTGTGATTCTCAAGATATTTCAGTGATGTTTTTCCTTGGGTAATCTTGTTGACGCAGCAGATGCCAGGAAAATGCAGTTGTTTCACCATGACAACAATACAAATATTCAATTAATGGTTGTATAGCTCAGATATATCTGTATAGGAAAGCACCATTGATTGGAGTACTGGGTGTAGATTTCAGTATAGGATGTAAGATATTACACAGTATGGACTAATTTACATTCCTGCCCAGGACACCATGACCTACAGATGCATTGTAAACAGTGAGTGCAATGGTAGGATAGGTGCATTCTCAAAAGGCTGTTAAGGAAAGGTCAGGAAGGGACAGGACTATACAGAAGGGATATTTATAACAACAGGAAAAAGCAGCACAAACAAGAACACGACCTTGAGCATAAACACACAAGTTTTTATTTCAGTTTATATACATGGCATAGTGAAATTCTTGGAGTCATTACCACCCTATTACATATTACCACATAGAGGCATGAAAGTCATATTACAGAGAGCTATTAGTTTTGGAAATGGTTTTTCTCAGACACACACACAAAAAAAAAAAAAAAAGAAAGAAGAAAAAGAAAAAAAAAGAAGCGATGTCTATTCTAAGTTAATACATTAACATGCTAGATACAAGTGCATGTAAGGACATGATTTCAGTTCTTCTCCCTTGTCCTGGAGAAATAGATGAGGTAAACATGAGCCATACCTGAAACTTTTGCCATGACTAGTTTCAGTTCAATATAGAGTTATATTGCCAAGAAGTCTAAGAATATGAGATTGTGATTCTTTGATGATTACAGAGATGCAGAGACCCTCTTTAGTTTCTCATAGTAAATATATCAGACAAGAAGCTCCAATTATATGTTTTCTTCCTCTTCCTCCTTCTGTGAACAAGTGGCTCAAGCTGACACTGCATCCTTGATAGAAGCACAGTGGAGTTGTGCTTGCAGAAAAACACAGTACTTGTGTTCTGCACTGAAACCAAGAAAAGAGGGAAGCCTCTTAGTAGTTGGTGTCAGACAAGTGCATGCTGGAAACAGCTGTGACATCTTTAGAACACAAGCTTCAGCTCTAGAGAAACAGTTGTATGTGCAAAATGTGACTTCTCACCGGTCTCCTAGAAATGCATCAGCAGGCTGCAGTTGCCCTACTGGATAAAGCAGCATTGGAGGATAACAATTAGGTTAAAAGATCCTTTTATGTACACTATCTGAGTATTACAGCATCTGTGGGGCTTGCTTTAGGAGGACCCTGCTTAGATTCACAGGCAAAACTTTTAGTGTAATTCTTTATAACCCATTATATAACCCAAGTTGAAGCATAGGTTTACCTGCAGAAGAGCTGGTGCCCGGCACTGGATCTGAATTCCAGCTTCCCCACCTGCTCTTGCTGGGATGATGCAAGATGGAGAGGAAGGCATAGGTGAAGAACATCTTTGTACAAAGGGCTGGAATGTAATGAAAAGTCAAATGCTGTCTGGTTTCAATAAACTGGTCCTAAGATAATAGTTTGCAAAGGTAATGAAAGGCATATTTTTGCTGTGTGTTTTTCTATTATCCAGTTCACACTGCAAAATAAAGTGTCTGACTGATCTCATTATGCAAATTCATGACTTAGCACCTCCAATATAGAGCACTGGATTTCCGTGTGTATAACAAAAATTAAACAAAAGGCTTCCTCATTCAGTCATTAAAATAAAAATATCACTTATCAGAACACTTCCCTTGGAACCATAAAACAAGAGGTAGCTAGAACTAAAGCTGTAACATTTGCTGTTAGAGCAGTAGAAACAGGGGAAAGACTGATTCAGGTAGTTGTACTCTTTTTTTAACGAAACACAGGGTTCTGTTGAGACTACAGGGATTTTTTCAACAGGGAAGTTACCAGGGGTGATCTGCATTTCATGACAGGAAATGTATTCTGAAACAGTGTTTAAATACTTCTCCGTAATCTATCCAGCCTTGATATAGTGCATCAGTGGAATATGTGACAAAAAAGTATTGAGAATTATCATCCTGATCACTTAATGTAACACACAGAAACCTTGTTGTAAGAGTTCATACATTCATTCTCACAAAAATATAGAATGGAGAAGAGAAACATAAGTCAGAACAACCTTAGGGAATTAAGAGCATTCTATGTTATGGTTAGAAAACTTAAGGTATGGAATACAGTGTTTACTTTTGATAGTGTTTCTGGTGTTTTATTTTTGAGCTTTCAGGAGAAACAGATTCTTATATAATTTGGGAATTCATACAGGATCCAATCAAATAAATGCACTTTATAGTAATGAAAATAATGTTGGAAGATTATTCAGTGAATGTTTATATATTTATTATGCAAATAATGGTGTCACCATCATTTTGCATTAAATAAACTTTACTGTTAATATTGTCAAAAAGGTAAGCACAATTATGCTAACAAGCAAATCAAATTTGAGCCTAGGAGATCAACTCAAGGCCACAAATTACATTTGTGTCAGGTAGCAACAAATTCAAGGGGTACTAATCTTCAGTTTCCTGACCAGTATATAGTAGCCTTTACCTTCAAAGCTTCCTGTTTGCAAGATAAGTCTTCATTCCAATACAAACATTTCTGAAATAATATTTTATTTTAGTTCAAAGAACTATAACAGCAAACATTAGCCAATGTTGATATGTGTGGCATGCTTCTCACATTCTTCAGAAAAGAGACTTCCTGGTTGTCATAATAGCCTGGGAAAATGAATTCCTGACTAGGAAAGTAAATGTCAGGATATCACTAGTGGTACTGGTAATGTTGTACATTCCCGTTTACACATAGACCTTATTATCTTCAAAGTTGGACAAAGGCAAACTTCCTAAGTCAAATACATTGTCTTCAGTTTCAGAAGCCATAGTGGGTCTGGCTGAACTGGAATTTATTTCCCACAGTAGCCCTCACAGTGCTGTGCTCTGCATTGGTAGCTGGAGGAATATGGAAAACACAACAGTGTCTTAGCTACTGCTGAGCACAGAACTGTAACATTCCTTCTTCAGTCAGAGGCGAGATCCTGGGAGGGGACACAAGTGGGGCAACTGATACACACTGACCAAGGGGACATTACATTCCATACGATATCAATGCAGGTATAAAAGCTGAGACAAGGAGAAAGAACAGAGGCATTCATTGTCTCCTGTGGCTGCCTGCTGGCAACCGTTAGGAGTGCTGGCATTGCTTATGGGAAGTAGAGGTTAACTCCTAGTTTCTGTTTTTTGTGTGCGCACACTGCTTTTTCTTCTTTTCTTTTGTTGCATAAATATAAACTGCCTTATTGTAACCCATGATTTTTGTGTTTTGGTTTTTTTTTTCCTTTCCACCTTACTCTGTCCCCTGTCCAGCTGGGAAGGGGAGTGATAGAGTGGCTGGGTGGGCACCTGACATTTAACCAAGGTGAACTCACCATTGAAGCTCTTTTCAACCTCTAGTAAGTGAAAGGTTCATTTATTGTGAATTCTCAAACATTGATTCCTTGAGTAGTACTTAAAGTTTTGACGACAAGAGGTTTGATAAATGTGTTAAGGAGCTCTAAATAACAGTAAAAATTCAATTTCACTTAGTTTTTTTTCTGCACTGTGCTGAGTACTACTTGCACTATTAAGCTAATAATTAGTTTCATAGACATTGGCTAAAATACCCAGATACCTAATATTATTTGTGTTAAATCAGTCCATTCAGTACCTTGCAGAATTCAGAACTAAATGGCATCAGTTTAGTCTCAGAAATTAGCAGTTTCATCAGACATAATTAAGCAGTGTCGCAGTAAACCATTTTGTTTAGTGGATATTGGGTCTTTATGCACTATTGAAAGTGGACTGCTCAGCAAAGAAAGCAAAATTCAAGTTAACAGCAAGACAATGAGAAAGGAGCATGACTTAAGAATGAGGACAGGGTTGATTACAGACTTCGTCTTATTGTCACACTGCAAGTACCCTAAGGATGCTGAAGGCCATGCAGACAATTCTGCTTCCTCAAACCTCATGCAGGGGAATCTAGGCCATTCAGAGTCTCTCATAATCTGTGGTCAGCATAAAACATTCTGACCTAGCTCTTCGCCACCCAATTTCTTCCCTTAGCTCACATGCAAATCAAAGACAGATAATATCTCCTAGAAGCTGTAAAAATACGCTCTATATTTAAGTACATTTTTCACAGGTGACATCTGACATCTTTGTTTTAAAGACTTCAACTTTGTAAGTTCATAATCTCCCTCCGTAAACTGCTCCACATGCCTTATTGCTCCTCAAAGACCTGTCAGGAATTGTCCTTTTATTTAAAAGTTAAATGTATCCAACTTGACTTTTTGCCCTTGAATTTTTTATGACTTTTTCAGAAATACTTAGAATGTCCTGACTGACAAACCTCTTCTGTGTACAAGCAACTATCACATACAATGGCCAAATCACCTGCTTGACTTTGCTTAAATAGACTGAACATTCTGGCTTTCTTATGATTAATATACAGCTTTTATGCAGCAACAGTTTTTCTTTAAACACATTTGTGAACTAATTAATCCTTAACAAGGACATTAAGCTTGACCTTGCTTTAATAGAGATGCTCTTTTTGTCTTTGTAAGGGTATATATTTGAGTTATGAGGACTTCACAGAAAAAGATTTTTGTGTCTAAGTATTTTCTGTTTAAATTCATTCCATTTAAGAAATCATTTCTGGTGAAACAGACGAATTGTGCATTCTTTTCAACACCAAATCCGCTAAAGTAAATTTTCTATTTCTGCTTAGTTATGATATTAAAGTAAGAAAACCTCTTTCTGAGGGGAAAGTAGCAAAAAAGTCAGAAAGTCAAGGTGGGTGTGAGGGTCCTAGCCAAAGTCAAAAATGCTTATACCTGTGTCCAGGTTTTAGAATTTGGTCCCTGTTTCACAAACGAGCTCATAGTATGATGTGACTTCTTTCTTACTAAAGATAGAATTGCTGATATGAAACATGTCAATAAATGAAAAGTGAGCAGCTAGTGTGCAACATGTTGTCCCTGTCAGTAATATCTTATCTGGGTAATTTGTATTAGAGTCCTCTTTAAGTTAAACTTCCTCTTGCTTATGTAGTCATGGGTTTTCTGTAGTGAAGAAAGAAGACCGGATCAGAACCTTTTTTAGCTAGCCTATCCTTTTGTCTCTTGTACCATGTGATGTTTCTTCAGCCTTATGGCTGTGCAGCTTTCTTCTCTGTGCTCAGTTTGGAGTGTTGTCTGAACCGACACCAATTTACCCTATAGTTCCTAGGTACAACAGGCATTGGAGGTAGTAGTTTAGATTCCTTGTATTATAAAGGGTTATAAACATGCACTGCACCACTGAAGTTCATCACAGTGATATAAAATCAGGAAGCAGACATTGAAATGGGAAGGTATAAACTATTCTTTTGAGCCTTTCAATTTCATTTATTTTATTTTGGCAGCACTTAAAAATGCTGTAATATATGATTCATTAGTAATGTCCTATTCTACATCTCTGCTAATGTAGTGTTGCAGGTATACACAGAGGAGCTGATACTGGGACCTTTCAGCCTTCTCTCATTTTGTAGCAATATTACTTGACTTCTCTAAAGAAGAGTTTATTACTAAAACTAAATGATGTGATCCTTTTCTAACACTAAGAGAAGTCCCACTAATCCCTGACACCTGATAAATATTCCATGGTACTCATGTGGGATTCTTCCTTTCCGTTTCAGGAGATCTTGGAAAAAAATTAGTGAAGAAATCTCCAAATTCACTTACTATGAAAAAGAAGTGCAGTCTAGATGCATTGTCTGGAAAAAAAATGTGGTAAATTACACAGCTGAACTACTCACCCTCTTCAGGCATTCAGTTTTCTTTCATTTCCCTCCTCACCTCTCCCCCTCCCCCCACCCCCCTTTGCATGGAGGAGCAGGGGGATTGGGGGTGCAGCTTGGCCCTTGGAGAAGAAGCCAAGTCAAACTGAGACAATTTGAGAAATGGAGTCAGATCTGCTAATGTGACTATTAAATCCAGGCTTCATTGTGAATCTGAGAGTGAATGCTATAAATTACAATAAACACATCAAGTTAAAATAGAGAACTGTAGTAATAGAAAGAGCTGGGAAGGAGGATTTACGTAAAACATAATATATTGGAAACATTTTAGAAAATTGTAGTTAAAATCGTGTTTTCTATTTTGGTGATTGCTATACAGAACATTTCTGCTTCTCCTTCCTGTTGTTCAGCTGTTTTTTTAAGAAGTAAGAAATGTAACAGGAACACACAAAATCATACTCTTATAATTAGAAAACTGCCATGTCCCCACCTCTTAGAGAAGTCATGTGATAGGAACGTTAACTGGAAAACTTTGGGGGGTCACTAATGGTGTCTGCCATAAGGAGTGGAAAAGGAAATATGGACTGTTTCCATTCTGGACAAAATCATTGATTGCAAATCTACTGGGTCTTTGTCCATTAGTATTAAGGAAATCAGTTGCAACCACCATACTTTTAGTGGTCCTAATTGTTCAGGGACATTCTGCTACCACAGGCAGAGGTAGCAGAGAAGTGACTAAACTTAGGGACTGAGAGTAACAGAGTTACCTAGTGTTACCAGAAGCATGGTGTTTCCATGCATGTTAGAAAGGAAGAACTTTAAATATTACAGTACCATTATGAAGTTTATGTGTCTCTACAGAGTAGTAATCAGAGAATAGGCTTCAGAATGGAAATTTTGAATATAAAAACTGTCACTCGTCTATATCCCATCTTAGATTCCTGAAGCTTTGTTTGGCCCACATATCTAAGAGAAGAGGGCAAGTTTGGAGGCAGGGTGACCTGGAAGTATTAAGGCACTAGAGGTTTCAATGCTGAATCAAACGCATGGTAGCAATGCAAATTTATGAACCCTGTGTCACTGGATTTTCCCCATTCATGGCACTTGCCACACCCTTGTAATTTCACTGTTGAATAATCCACAGCTACAATGGATATAAATCCTCTCAACAGAAGTAGGACCAACTCTGGCTCAAGGAAGGCAAGCCAGGCATGTAAAACCCCATCATAGAGCAAGATGTATCCCTTTGGTTTTTTCTTCACTGAAAATATAATTCAGTCTTTGTGAACACAGAAGGCCAGCAAAACTTTCCCTGAGGTTTTGGTGGTAACAGGTATGACTGACACTCATAACAAATGTAGCAGACTTTTAGTCACAACCTATATTTTCTTCTGCCCATATGGATTGAAGCCATTAATTTTTAAATTTTAATAAAGGAGCACAAATATTTTTATAAATGAAAATAAAACTGCTCAAAATTTGAAACTGAACCAGTTCTGATACGATTTCCCCTTTCAGTTTTAGAAACCCTGAATGTTTTGTTTTCAACAACTATTTTGTTTATAGGCTCTCATCCATGCCAAATTTGAGTGGACAACAATGAGGAAATGTTGACCAAAACAGTATGACACCCCCCCCCCCCACCCCCCTTTTGGACAACAAATCTGCTTACATTAAGCATATCCTTCCTTCATAAAATACTTGTAGCAAGAGAGATTAACAGTGCAATTATATTCAACCGACTGCAAGCCTAGAGGAAGAAACAGATGGATATGCTGGGAGAATAAAAGGTCTTTCTTTCCATGCAGAAAAAATTAACCAATTCAAACACATAGTTCAGGAAGGCACTACAGGTGAAGGCTGAGCTTTTCTAGCTTTTCATTTCAGTTAATTTATTCTTTGACATGTGACTTGAGCTGAACATGTTGGCGTAAATTCATCAGCACTTATCCTGTAATTATGTCTCCTGCTATAACTGGGGGAAAAACCAGCATACTTTCTCAAGAGCTGCTTGAGTAACATTCCTTAATGGCAAGCTGAGAGTGTATCTAAGGGGAAAAAACAAATTAGCCAAACTGGAGGTGCATTTGCTGTAGTCACAATCACCAAAAGTCAGTTGAGCAAAGCTAAACAGCTCACTGTTTCTTTGAACTTAAATCTGTGCTACTTATCTATACTCGAAATCAAAATGCTTTCTTAAAAAGGCAGGGCTGATATTTCCCTGTTGACACTATTCGTATATTTTAAAGACAACTTTGAACTGCAGTCTTACACTGAATAAATCAGCTGCAAACATTGAGCAACAAAACAGGTCAAGATGCTGGTGGTGTCAATCTTATTGGTTTCCACCATACCTTTTTTCTTCTTACTGAGCCTTACATACACCTTAAACATAGATCAACTGATTCAAAAACTATCAAAGCCACCTATGTATGACTAGCCATGTAATAGAGATCCCTGGTATGTGCCAGTGCTTTTTATGGAGATTGCACTTTTTCATGTCCAAATGGATTTTCACTCTCAGCATCATCCAAGATAGGCTAGGTTGTATAGATATCAGTAATAGTGTTACCCATAGGGATGTATCAGGGACCTTGTGTAGGTGCAAAGTGGAAATGTTGCAAAGATGAGTTCAGAATGTAATTTCCAAAACTTGTGTTACAGACATAGTGAGTTCAGGATTAGCCTCCGAACTAAACAAATAAGCAAGACTTCTCTTAGATATGTAATTTCATTCTTTAGTTTTAAGCTTTCCCTAGAGGTCATGCTAACTATTAGGGAACTAGTTGCAGGGTGCACTGCTCTGCCACTATACATTGCCTGTGACCACTTCAATAGCTCTGGTTCTTCACTGGCACACTGTGTCTGGCCACATGTCTGACCTCCACAATGCCACAATTCACCTTATCACCCTATGCTTTCCCTCTGACAGCTTTGTGGATAAAGTTGTGGGCACTGGCATTGAAAAACCAATTTTCTGGCAGTAGGTTAGCTAATGCACGTTTATTTGCCCAGACTGCAGCTGAAAGTTACTGCCTATATGAAAGTAGAATTTTTGTTTCGTGACTCCTGCAGCACAAGTTGTCAGTGTTTGGCTTAAATGATGCTCTCAGGCCAGAGAACATGGAGGCAACAGTTCCCAGTTGGTAGCAGTGCTGTCTTAACAAATGTATGGGAATGGAAGAGACTTTTCACTGTCCACAGCTCCTAGGTGAGACATGCTAGAACACACTTACAGAAAACTACTGTACTGAATGACACAGTGAGTGCCAATTCAGCTAGAACACTTCAATAATGGATGAAATAGGCAAAACATGATCAAGAAATAATATTATGAATATTTGGTGAACATTTTATTGTGCCGAAATATTAACGATACAACTTGAGGGCCTCATCCCACCATCTTGACAAGAGCAGACAAGAACATACAGATGGGGCAACTGGGCAAGATGTTATTTTAATATTGGCAGCAGTAAACAACTCCGTAGCATGTGGCAACTATTTTTGCATTGGCAAGCCTTATGGTGATGGTGGTGTTGTAACAACTTGAAGGTGATGAATGTTATTGTCTCTTCCATTGAAAACAGAATTTTCATAGAAGACCTTTCCGAGATGGTAAGTGGGATTCTTAAGGTGCATTTTTATTTAGCTCTTTCATTCCAAAACACTGTACAAGGCTTTTGGATTGCTTTGGAGAATTCAACTAATAATTCAGGATCATGATTATGATCACTATCATAAAGTGGCAAAAGGCATCATATGAATTAGGATATTTGACTGGTAGAAATACAGTTAATATAGCTGCAACTCCTGAAACACTAAGGCAAGTGCCTTATATTTCTACTCATATTTGTATGCATGATTTGCCCATGTATCAAATAGTATTTTTTCCTCAGGTTTATTGAAGTTTTCTGATGCTAAAAGAGTACATCAGCTGCTGAGTTAAAGTGAGAAATCTAAGGCTTACATAGCTTCTTATCAGCCCTAGTGATTGTAACTATCTCTTAGGTATATTTGCCTAATATATATATACTCAGAAGGCAGTTAAATGCCTCCCTGACATCCAATCCCGTCAGATCTCGGAAGCTAAGCAGGGTCAGCCCTGGATTAGTACTTGGATGGGAGACCTCCTGGGAAATGCTGGGTGCTGTAGGTTCTAGTCCTGAGGACTTCACTGGCACTGTCCAAGCTCGCTTGGCCATGGCAGATGAACCTCAGGACTTAAACGGTGGGGCCAGTTCTGCGCACGCTGAGCCTCACCTAAAATCCACTGCGCAGGCTGGAAGGGCCACACCCACGTGGGGAGAGCCCTTCCCAAATCTTCGTTCGCGAAGCTGAGCCACACACACATATACTCAGAATTCAAATGAAGCTGATGCTACAATGGGTCTCTTTTGTTATCCGCATTTATGTCCACATTATCAAACAGGTCTTCTCTGGCCCCTGCTCCAGATGATGAGTCACTTCTCCCATGCAGATAGGATTGAGACAGAGGAAACTGGTAATTATCTGTTTTCATGGATTTTCTTCCTGATTGGTGTAGCTTTAGGAGAATATAAACTACTCTTCCCTTGGTAAACATTATTCCCTTTACTTTTTCATTCTGGCATTAAAACTTTTACCTATTTACAACTTTTCCACCAGAATTATTCTGCAAGAAGAAATGATCAGCCAAATGTGTAAAAATATTTTGTAGGGGCAGGGATGGATGGGACACCAGTTATTCATTGTCAAGATAATAATGGTGTAATGAGTCAGACTGCTGCAGTTTTAAATGATGTTGCAGTGTTCCATATTTCAGAGCTTGAAGAAAGATCAACAACTCCAAGCCATGGCAGAGAAATCCCCAGTTATTATCACATGCACTATGTCAGTGTTGGGATGGACAACAAAAAGTGTCTACAGGGACAGCACAAGGAAACTTAACACTGGAAGGTACGTTGGAATTTATTTCTGTTGGTGAATGCTGCTGCAGCTAATGTATGTTCCTTTATACTTTTGTGACACTTTGAACAGTTTTAAAAGGAGGGTAAGGAATTAGAAGGAGATGAGTGGAATACTTATAAATGCTGGAAGGAACATATATATATATACATAATATAAGTGTGTGTGTGTATATATATATGTATATCTATGTATCTCTGCGTATATGTATATGTGTGTGTGTGTATATATATATATAAATACCCTTAGTAACAACAGCAGCAATTGAATACTTATGTCCTGATTCTTTCCATTTATCCCTTAGCTACTTGCCTGCAAGAGAAAACTACTGGCAACAGTTCTAAACTTAGGCTCATACTTGATGAGTTCTGACATGAAGGGAGCTCACAGTCTTTTAAAGATGCATCAATTCATAAGTAAAACCCAAACAAACAAAGAAACAAATAAAAAAAAAAAACAAACAAAAAACCAGCAGCTTGAGAGAAAAGGAAATTCTGTCCTTGACTTCACCCTTCATACTTGCAATATTGCACTGTTTTCTTGATATTGCATTCTTTGCACAGTCACTTGGAGCTCCCAGATCCAGTGCATGCATTGTTCTTCCAGAGCTCATGTTCTGAGTTGCTTCTTCCTCCACTTTGTTTAAAAGACACTTCAAGAGCCTGAGGTGTTTGTATCACCAAACAGCTGCACTTTGAGGCATAAGAGTCCATTGGGCTGCAATTCCAAAATTAACCCTGAAATACATGAAGCACACTAAAAGCAGAGTAAGACCAAGATTATTGAGAAGTGGGATGTGAAATTCTTATCAGCAACATCTGGGTCATCTGTACTTAAACATATTGTCTTAAGGAGTTCTGAGAAAGATAATGAGATAAAAACTACCTCTAGGCCTTCCAAGGACTCCCGTGGGGTGTCTGGTTTATTATATGGTTTATGCAAGGACTCTACCTGGAGAAGCTGTTTTCTAAACTGCAATGAATGTGAAGCAAAAACAAGATATTGCACTAGGGAAGTGGAAATCCCTAGCTGTGTAAATAATTTGAAGATCCATTTTGGGAGATAAACTATTAACTCTAAATATTTTTCACAAATATGAACTGAGCTGCAAATAAATAAGGATTGGCTTAATGAAGGAATTTGCCTCAATGAAGGAGTTTTCCTCATGAAATGAAGATACTGCATAAATCTCAGGGTGTTAGCAACACATCAAGGTCAGACACACCCAAAAAAACCTAACGCATGTTAAATAAATAGTAAAGTGCCTGGGCTCAAATTATTCTGCAGCAGTAGATAAAATGTTTAGGCAGCAGTATGCTGAAGTCTATAAAGGTATCTAATTATGCTATACACTGAAAAGATTGCTTTATGGATCATAAAAACTTTAAAAAGATCTTCTTCATGGGACATGAAGGGCTTTTCTGAGAAGTTTTTGTGCTTTCAGAATTTACAATGCTTTTTGATACTCATGAAAGAAAATTTATACTGAGTAGGTTAATAATACATAGCAAAAATAGGAACAAAAGACACATCAAGTGGTCATGCTTTGTGAGATGGAGAATTTCAGCTTCAAGGTAGAAAATAGGATGTCTTCATGAGAAACCTAGAAAAAAATAAAGCCAGTTAATTGTTCAGAAAAAATTATCTGAGATGTGAAATTATTTTCTATTTGAAGTGAGAAAAAAAATCTCTGTGCAAGGAATCCAGACTGTGAGAGCTGTGAAGAAAGAACATTTGGGAGCAAACAAGAGAATCATGGAAAGGAGTTGTTAGAAAGACTAAAATACTAAAAAAGAGCCCTTGAAACCCGGCTCTGTCTCACTGCTATGTATCAATGCTCTGGTTGCTAGTTATTATTTGATAAAAACATGGAATGATGGGTTACTTTCATGAAAGATTGCATGTGGGTGCTCATCTTTACTATCTTTTCCATTTTGCATCCACATATACTTCTCTTGACCAAGGAGAGTTTCCCATGAATCATTTTCTCAATTTTGTGTTCCTCATGCAAATATATGAGTAGAGAGTAAAGTGAATGTGAATAAGAAAGAAAACCTGTGATTAGGATCCTTGACTGCAGGGGCAGTCTCTAGTCCCACATTAATTTATGTATCCTACATCCAACATTGGCATGAAACACCACCAAGAGCAGCAAGAGGCCTTTTTTCTATAGAGCCTTACTAACCAAGGCTCAATAAAATCCTTTGGAGACCCCAGCCCACTGATACTGTAAGGCTGCTGCATGTCTGTGCTGCTTCCAGTGCAATATAGAGCTGGGAGGCATCAATGCTGCAACATGATAGCATGCTGATGAGCTGAATTTGGACATAAGTCAGATTAACTAATACTGCACTCTTGTTGGTCAGGAGGCCATTCTGATCCATTCTGGCATTTGTTGGCAACCCATTAGTCATTTCAGGGTTGTACTCTGTTGCCATTGCTGGCTATAACCAAATTACTGTTAAATTTTGTCTTACCTGAGTGGAACTGGGTTTATCAGAAAGCAGTCAGTGAAAAACTTGAATGTTATCCAGGAACTCAATTCTTTTCATAGTATCTGAATAGCCTGAGAGAAACAGAGAACTGGCTCTTTTAATTTAATATTTTTAAAAAATTTTTAATCTGCTTCACAGGCCAAATCCTTCCTTTTACAAGGTGAAGAATGAGTCAACTGAAGAGCTGAAGAGGGACAGACAAGCTTCCATTCTTGGTAATTTTAAATGGCTGTTAACTCCAATGAGCTGCAGACAACCAGTATTTGCCTAGTAGACATATTTTGAAACAAACAGAACTTCTGGATTTTTCTTAGTGAAATATTGCTCAAGAAATTTGCCCTTCAACTTTTAATGTGGCTTGATTAATTGTACTTGTTCCAAAAATCTGTTCTAACTCATCACTAGCATTTTTTGCCCATATTGAATGACTTACCCAGATACTTTTAAATGTATCAGTTACTAATTGTAGCTTCATTTCTCCATGGACAACTGACAGTTCTTTCTCTGAAGTTAGACAAGTCTTATTTCCATTTTTTTAATACTTTTTAATTATTATTAATCGCCTCTAACTATATACAGAGAATTTAGGAAGGCATTCACAATACTGCATGTCTCCCCCTAAAAGTTTAGTTTAAACTATTTAGTTTTAAATTTCTAATCATAAATTTAAAAACATGACTGACTGGCTGTTATTTTCTTGAACATATTCCATTAAACTTGATCAGAATTATTTCCATTGTGATATATCTATTAGAGAATCAGAATAGTCTGAGTTGAAACAGACCGTTAAAGTTTATCCAGTTCAATCCTCATCTATTCTACTAATGTGAGTTGGTATTTCTATTTACATTCCTCTCAGGACAACAAAATCTTCTGAGTCTACTGCACAGTTCAAGGCTAATTGCTCTAGCATAGGTCTACATCAAGTTATAAAAGATTAAATGGATGTAGTAGCAGCCGAAAATAATTACTGGCATAATATTCTTCTGCCTAGGCAAGGTCACTGCATTGATCAATAATAAACTATTTCAAAAAGTCATTTCCTGCTTTATTTGCTCATCTTTTAAGTGCTCTACAACTCATTTCAAGATACAGACATAGAAGAAAAATATTAATTAGATTATAAAAATGAAAACACATGCAGCTTAATACTGCATGTTTGTGTTCCATTGTATTAGCAAAGAATACCAATGTCCCCTTTGGTCTATCCAGTCTATTATACTGTCTGTATCCACAAGCGAGGCTTTGGGCTTTTCTACAAATGAAAAAACACCCTTATACGTACTTATATACAAAAAAAATGGCATCTATCTTCAAAGTAATATCCATTTCTTTTTCTCACAGCATGCTCTCTAACATAATAATTTGCACTGTCAGTTTCATAGGAGTTAAAACTTTAAAAGTTCTATATTTTACTTTAAAGATAAAACTTTTAGTTGATCCTCAGCCTTTCTGTTTGTGTATGCTTTATTCCAATTATAATAGAACATGGAAAGAATGTAAATTATCCAAAACATGAAATCTGGTTTCTAACAGGTTAGGGGAAAAAATGCTTTTAATCTTAAGAATTATGTAACAGACTTGTCTGTTAATGCAGAAAAAGAAAATACCATTAATACAATCCTACTCTACAACTGTATATAAATAGTATATGTTGATGAGTCCTTATCATTCTGTAACATAAATAAACCTATCTTTGGCTAAAGTAAATGCTTGGTAAATGCCCTTCCTTCCAGAAACCCTGAGCTGGTCCCTGTGCAGAGCAGTCATCAGTTCACCCTATCTCCCAGTGCACTTGCCCAGTATGCCTCCTGTGTAAGTCACCTAGGGCTAGATGGAGAAAGAAATTTAAGGACATGTTTTTCAGTTCAGATTGCTAATCTTTACATGTGAAGATTACTGAGGCCTTTACCTTGCCTGAGTCTGAACCCAAGAGGTTCAGGAGCTTCTCATCAATATTTCCAGGTTCTGGATTTCACCAGGCTCACAAAGTAGCATCATATGTGTTGATATCTGGCTGCTCTGAGCAGCAGGCCTCCCCAGTCTCTCCCTGAGTGAACTTTCTACCCTGTTGCCAATATAAGTCCATGTCTGAGGTAGGCAGACAGATAAGTGTGCTGGGGTCAAACACACTGAAATAGGCCTTTCAGAAACTAAAGACAAAGAAGACGGCACTGCCCTGACAGAACAACTTCACAGCCTGTACTCTTTCTTTGCTGGCAGGAAGGCAATCTAGGCTTTGGTGAAAGCTCTGGGTGTATTTAATTCCTATTTTTGTATTAATCAGAAAAAGAACCAGAATTTCTGTCTCCCATGGCTGTATTAATGCCCTAGTGAGGCTGTAGAGTCTTTCTCAAGCTCTCCCTCTACGCTCATGAATATTTCACACATGGAACAGCTAAAACAGTTGTGCATGATGAAGTCCAGTGCTGGAATACCTCCCAAATGGGTAATGCAATGGAATGCAAGTTAACACCTGCCCAGAGGATGAAGGGACAGGAACCTCAGCTTGCCCCTCCTGCCGAGCACTACTGCCCCAGGCAGATCAGCACATCCTGGTCTGGATGCATATCCCCTCTTTGTGAAACAAACCCTCTGTCATCCAGACCAGGCAACTCACTGAGAAATCAGGCACTGGCTGAGCTAAACTGCCTTCTTGATATCTTAGCGTGTGCTAGTGGCACCATTTTCATAGCAAAGGGTTGCAAACATGAAGGGAGGCTGGGATTGTCACCGGAGATCAGAGCCGAGCCCCTCAACCAAGGTGGTGGTGACTCAGGGAAAGTGTTTTCAGAAAGTGCAAAAATGCCGAGGAGCACAGAGGAGTGAAGTTAAAAACCAGGTAACTGGAAGTAAGTAATCCCTTTTTAATGACCAAATGCAGAATGTACAAAAGTCATCATGAGGTCTTTCCAGTACAAGGCACAGATGATGATCACTGAACAGTTTTTAGTCCCTCTGAAAAAGGAAATAATGTCATAAAAGTACATATTTAAAGATGTTTCTCTTTATAAATCTATCTGAATATCTACTTTTAAATTTATAGTCTATGCATGAAACAACATTGCTGTTTTCCACAGCTTACCTAATCTGTATGCTAAAAGAACACTTAAAAGCACAGTGTTCAACATTCAGATATTGTAGAGATTAATTATTTGGGGCTAGTATTATCTTAGTGAGTCAGAAAGTATAACTTCTAATTTTGACTTGCTAAAAGCATCATGTGTCACCTTAGGAAAAACACCAAATACCATCATGTTTCTCTTTCCCCATACAATATCTGAATAAGTACCTTGACATGGGATATTTATTTGGGAGCCTTTTTTAAAATTTGAAAAGTGTTTTGACATCCTTAGATAAAGAGTATGATTTGAGTAAAACCAGATTTCTGTGTAGTAATATTAGGTCCTCTCATAACCACTGCAAAAGACAAAGAATACAGGAAGAATGGAACTTTAGAAGTTCAGTGAATTGCATTAAATAGATCTTAACTCTGATATTTCAGAAGTCGCAATTCATTATTCCCATGTAGTTTCAGTAGCTATTCTTGGTAAATCTGTTGAAACTGCATTACCAGCACTGGCCTAAGTTCACTTCTCACTTCACAAGGTTCTCTTCATACCCTATTATTTTATGTTACCCATATCATTTGGTAATTCAGTCTACATCAGGGCTCTACATCACATTTGTGAGTTTTTCAGCAAATGTAAAAAACGATTCTAGTGAAAAATAGAGCAGCTATGTCTCCCAAGGACATATATATGCTGAAGATAAATAGGAATTAATTCTACAGACATTCCTGTATGTTAATAAAAGATGCATATACTGATATAAGGTGTCTAAAGAAAACTACCATAACTAAATTCTGAATCAATTTCTTCAGCTCTTATGACACTGGTCTCCAAACCTGGGGTTTGTAGTTCATCTACTAGAACAAGGAGCAGATGACCTTCTATTGCTGTTTTGGGGCTTTTAATCTGTTTGGCACCAGGCTGCAAATACATCAGAACATTGAACAGGTTTCCACCAGCTGCAGCATCAGCTGCAAAAGGATAGATGGAGCTGCACAATCAGCCCAGCTGTTGCCTCTCCTTGTGGGGACACCCTGCAACACAATCCCTGGCAGCTCCTCTATGGCTGACTCCACTGAAGGGACTGCAACTCAACTCAGGTGTGAAAAACAGAGTTTGTGTTAAGCAGTTGTTTATTACTGCGATCAAAGATGGTAAGCAACTGTCTACAAACATGGAGGAAGGCTCCACTTTTTACCATATGTGAGACTCGCTATTTTGAAAGGAAAACCCTAGTATCCCATAAGAAAAGAAGTTGTGCCTTAATGTCTGGGTTTCAGCAACAGGGAGTATATCTGATTTTCCCCTTTGTACATGCTGGTAAATGTCCATGTTATCCCCACCCACAGTAAGTATATATCTTTATTTATAATTAAGTATTTGATAATAACTGGCACATAACAGTGACTTTTGGAAATACAGGGACCCTCTGTACCTTGCTTTACAGAAGGTCAAAGTGTTAATATTCAGGAGTAATTTTCAGTGCTACATCAGCCGATAGATCATAGTACCATGTCTGTTCTCAAGAGTGCACTAAACAAAGCCTGCTCAGCCACACTAGCATGGCACATCTACAGACTGTTGGGGAGGGTTACTTTTTTAAATTATGAATTTTCAGTTACTATTATGAAAAAAGTGGGATAGGAGAATATTTTACTGGGGCAGACGTACTAACCTTCTGAAGTAAAAAGTATAAGCTGAAACTTCGAATTTGTGTTCCACAAAAACTGCACTCCCACGACTTCCCAGTCAGCTATGCAAATCAGATGTCATCATGGACACATGGATGGTTAGACACTGATGTCATGACATATGTACAAGTGTCTGTTTTACAATCACACTCCAAGTATTTGCATTAATGTTCCAGGCATAGTGAATAAGTCCCAATGTATCTGTAGAGTAAAAGAAAGGGAGAGCATGTGTATTATCAGAAACAATATGACAAAAATCTTTGAGTATTATAATTTTGAGATGTATGCTATGCACCTCTGGTAGGGTCTCCCATGCCAGACAGGTGTCAGCTGAAGGGTCAAAGACTGATTTGATGAAAACAATCAAGAGATCCAGGAATTGTTGTTGAAGAAGAGAATTGCTCACCAAGCACACCTCACTCAGCCATCTTGCATATAAGAAAAGCTGCCTTTCATCTTGCATGCAGTAAGCTCCAACAGAAACTTCGAGACATCCAGAACAGATGTTGTCTCAATCTAGCAGAAAAGACCCAACTGTGCACAGATTTGGGTGACCAAAAAGGATTCTATGAGGGCCTGAAAGCAGTGTATGGACCCACACACCAGGTTCAAACCCCCCTACTCAGTGCAGAGGGCCAAATGCTTCTCACAGATAAAACCTCCATCCTGAACCGCTAGTCAGAACACTTTCAGACTCTCTTCAGTGCCAACCTTGTAGTTCAAGGCTCAACAAATCAGCACATTACACAACAGCCAGTGAAAAATGAATTAGATGCAGTCCCTACTATGGGAAAGACACTTAAGGCCATACAGCAGGTGAAAACTGGCAAGGCAACTGGGGATGATGGAATTCCACCTGAAATCTGGAAGCATGGAGGTCAAGCACTCCATGCCAAATTTCACGAGCTTCTTGTGCATTGTTGGGAACAAGGCAAACTACCATCAGATCTCCATGGCACAGTCATCATCACCCTGTACAAGAAGAAAGGAGAAAAATCAGACTGCTCCCATTACCAAGGTATTACTTTGCTCCCCATTCCTGGTTAAATCCTTGCAAGAATTCTTTTGAACAGATTAGTACCCACTATTGCAGAAGAACTTCTGCCTGAAAGCCAGTGTGGTTTCAGAGCCAATAGGAGCACCACAGACAAGGTATTGGTTCTCAGACAACTGCAAGAGAGGTGTAAGGAACAGAACAAAGGATTCTATGTAAACTTTGTTGACCTCACCAAAGCTTTTGACACTGTGAGCAGAAAAGGCCTGTGGCAGATCTTGATATGCTTAGGATGTCCCCCCAAGTTCCTCAAAATTATCATCCTGCTGCATGAAGATCAGTGTGGAGAAATCAGATACGACGATGCACTCTCTGAGCCCTTTCCAATAACCAATGGTGTGAAACAAGGTTGTGTTGTTGCACCAACTCTATTCACAATCTTCTTCAGCATGATGCTCCAAAGAGCCACAGCAGACCTCGATGAAGAAAACGGCATCTACATACGGTATCGTACTAATGGAAGCCTAAGGTGTCTGAAGGCCCAGACCAAGACCCTAAATCACCTTGTCCATAAGCTGCTTTTTGCTGATGATGCCGCCCTCGTTGCTCACACACAAGCAGCTCTGCAGCGCTTAACATCCTGCTTTGCAGAGGCTGCTGAGCTTTTTGGGCTGGAAGTCAGCTTGAAGAAGAAAGGAATTCTCTACCAACCTGCACCTCAGGAAGTCTTCCATCATCCTCCCATCACCATAGGTGAATCAGATATTAAGTCAGTCCAGCAGTTCACCTATTTGGGAAGTATCATTTCCTCAGACTGTGAGACTGACAAAGAGATAGACAACAGACTAGCAAAGGCATACAGAGCTTTCAGAAAACTCCATAAAAAAGTCTGGTCCAATACACTCCTGAAGAATAGTACAAAGATTACTGTCTACAGAGCCATTGTACTGTCTTCTCTTTTATATGGGTCTGAATCATGAGTCATCTACCGTTACCACCTGCAGCTCCTCAAACGTTTCCATCAGTGCTGCCTCCATTCAATCCTAAACATTCACTGGACTGATTACGTGACCAATGTGCCTGTTCTTGAACAGGCAGGAGTCACCAGTATCGAGGCCATGCTGATGAGAACGCAGCTGCACCGGGCAGGGCACGTCTCCAGGATGGAGGATCACTGCCTTCCGAAGATTGTGCTCTGTGGTGAACTCACCACCGGCTGCTGCAAGAGAGGAGCCCCGAAGAAGAGATACAAGGACTCCCTGAAACAACACCTCAGCCTTGGCCATATTGACTGCCACTACTGGTCCACTCTGGACTCCAATTGGGATTCATGGAGACACACCATTCACGACGCTGCTGCTTCCTTTGAGAATGCACGGAGAGTCAGTCTCGAGGAGAAAAGACAACACAGAAAGAACCGTTCCTCACCAATATCACCAAAGGAGACTTTCCACTGTGCTTTTTGTGACCAGACTTTCCTATCCTGTATCAGCCTTTTTAGCTACCAGCATACTAGCAGCAAGTGTGGGTAGAGCCCTTCCCACATCTTCGTTTGCAAAGCCTAGCCGTGATGATGATGATAATTTTGATAACCAAGTTATTTTGGGCCAAAAAAGATGTTTTTTTCATGATGTACTTAATGACCTGTAATAGTTGAAAACTCTTTCAATGAAGATTTTTTATGAGTGTTTGTCAAGGAAAACAAGGAATTTTACAAAAGGGTTTGAAAGAGGAAAAGAGAAATCTTGTGAGAACATTTAAAATTTCTTGAAAGATATTCTACTAAATGAAAGGCAGTATGATCCCTCTAGGTCTAAATCTCTGATATTTCCATATTTCAAACCTGTTGAAGGGTACATGAATTGTAATTGGTTATGGCAAGACAGTTATGGGTGAAGGAATTTTCACCATGTTTCAATGTACGTAAGGAAATATTTGCAAGGGTAAAATGAGGGTTATACCCCAACTCTCCATGTTTTCACTTAAAACTTTTCATGCAACAGGCAGTGCTGATTTGGTGAAACACTTCCCAATATTTTTTGATGCATTTTTTTATTTTCAACCCCTTGGTTTACAGGATGTCAGCCATGAGGGTCCTTTTCGCTTGTGAGAATACTAAGGGTAACCACTGTCGGACCACCATAGCTTGGCAAAAGTGAGTTAAGTAAGGCAATAAGGAAAATATAAAACTGAGCTGGAATCATAAATAATCTGAATCCATTGGAACTGTAAGCAATGGGAGACATCTGTTATTCAGACTTGCTAAGCAAGTGTTGATTCAGTTCTAGATTCAGCATAACTGCTAGCTTAAAACATCATGAAAATATTCATCAGACATTTCTTTTTTTGATCCTGTTCTTCTCACTTTCTCCCCTCTTACTCAGTGCTGTATTGTACAGGTGGACCTCAAAGATACAGGCTGAAAGAAAGAGGTATGGCTCAGATTACACTGAGGCAAGTGCACAGAATTTACATGACATCCTGATTCTTGCATGCATACATGAGACTTTGGCCTGCTATTCAGAACCATAAGTTAGTAGCTAAAGGAAGAAATACCCCTTGTATGAATAGGAAAAGAAATTTCTCAAAGATTTTCATCCTTATCCAAACTGAATAGAGATCAGAGACTAAAATATAGTAGGGACACAGGAATTGCTGTGACGGATCATTGCAATGGCCCACTTAATTCAATACCCACTCAGACATAAGGACAAAGAAGCTAGAAGTTTCCTTTAGAACAATCAAGCTTAGAAATGAAATTGTGTGCAATTTTTTCTACATAATGTTATCCAGTCAGACTTTACTGAAGGTCATTATTAGATTTTTGATTTGTAATTAAGTTTGAAGACCAGATCTCTAAGTGAAAGACTGAGGTTTAATGATCACTTCTACCTTGCTATTTTTGTTATTTTTCACCAAGCTGAACTGGGATCTTAATTGTAATGCCTGAAAATGGATTTGGAAACCAGAGTCCATCTGGATGATGCACTAGAAAGTTGTTAAATCACAGGCACACAGAAAAATGTTACATCTCAGCTTTCAACAGCTACTAGGTTGTGATTTACCCACTTTGCCTTTTTACCTCTTTATTTCAGTTCAGAGTTGAATCTTGCAGCTGCTTTCTCCAGAAAAGCCTGAGAAATAGAAAACAGTGTTGTCACAACTGAAAATTATTTCAATTCCCACCTCTAATGCCATAGTATGTTAACCTCTGACTAACAGCTGACAAGACATCAGCTGTTTAAACAGCATCACAACTGAAATCTGGAAAAAATATGAGAGACTAATAAACAAAATATTCCAGCTTTAAGGTCTGATAATTTGCCAGCTGTCAGGAATCAGCAGCAAAATGGGAGATGAGATACTTTATTAGTAGATATTTCTGCTGTCAGTGTACTGTGCGAGTGCAGCTGAGATAGAATAGGTGGAAACAACATAGGAACAATTCCACAAAGGCACTGAGGTGAGTTTTTTATTGTCTGGGCCAATGTATATTTTCTGAAAACTGGTTGCTGTGCCCATAAAACAGGTACTTATTGCTGCACTCATTCACAGATTTCAGATAGAACAGGATGGAATGAAACAGCTTTTGGTTTGACAAAGAAAGTTGAGAAGGGCTCAGGTGTATCATGAATGACAGACATGTATCAGCATTGCTCCTGGTGAAGGAAACATACAACCTATTTTGACCACAGCATTGAATGTTTGCTGAAACACATCACATTCTCTCCTAATTGTGGTCAAAGCAAGTCAGTAGGCCTTAGATGAGCCAGGACTCTGACAGACTGCAATAATCTCTCATTAATATGAATGATATATTCTCACAACATAACCACCCAGAATATTCAATTGCATTTAAAAGACAATGATGACTCAATACATATTTATATGGAGCTATTATACAGTTTGTATTGAGAGAAATTAAATCAAAGAAAGGCCGTGTCACACAATATTCCAAAAATAAATGGATTTCAGTTTAAGATTACCGATTGCCTATCCTCTGCTCTAAACACTAGACAACACATTTGGAAAGAGAACATTTGAAAATGTAGTCTTCTTAGCTCTCAAGTAGCTCTGAAAAATCAAGAAACACATTCCTGATCAATTACCTTGTAGAATCAAGAAAGTACATCTACTGAGCAGACTTAATGCATTAATATTAGGATGAAGAAGGTATCAGTGCATCCATCTAACACATCAATGAGTTAAGAGTACTGTCTCTATCTGCCAGTGTGCAGACAGATCTAGCAATAGCAAGCACTTCAGAAGCTTATGTACAATTTTCTATTACTGTAAGTGAGGGAAGACTAGAAAGGGACCAGGCCATAATATTACATTGAATCATTTAAAGTATAGCTACAGCTGTGTATAATTATTGTTCCAAGTAAGTAGCACTTATTGAGATCCAGTAACACTGGATTTAACACAGGGAGTTAAGTCTTCAGATGACTTTACTTTTCCAAAGCACCAGTGATTAGGATCAGTCTCATAAAAGCAGTTGGGTTTAAACCTCACTGTTCTTCAGACCTCCTGGTAGAGATCAGGTGGCAATTTGACTGAAACAAGCACATATTAAGGTTCAATCCAGTACATAAAAATGCCAGGTGGGTCTTCAATTCATCAGGCTTGTAAAGTCTGACTTTTAACAAGTAAGAAATTTATGCTGAATCTTAAGGCACCACACAGTTGCTCAAAGTTGAGAAAATTTATGACATTTTCTAGAGCTGACAAGTTACATACGGTAACAAAGTTGTTGTTAAAAAAAAAAGTAAATAAAAGAAGCTTTGTTCTGTTGTGCTTTATTTATGGATCTGTAAGTCTATGTCACATGATCTGCAAAACTGGGGAAAGCACAAAGCCTGGATTAGTTAATGGGTTCGGTTGCCTAGTCATGCAACAGAAATAGCATAGCCAAAGGAATGTTAATGTCTCTGACCTAACTATTTTCTTTGTTACAACATCAGCAAGGTGCTACTGAAATAATCCCAAAGGTATTTTCAAAGGAGTGGGGTGATGTTTCAAAATCTCCTTAACAATGTCCCTGCCTTTATCCATACCTATGAAGAAACTTCAGTGCTAATTTCTGAAGCCACACCTATCAAATACCAGAGTACTTATGCTTTTCTATAATAATAATAATAATAATAATAATACAAAAATGTCTTTTCAATAGTAAGACTTGCATTAAAAGCCTAAGAAGCCTCTTTTACTTTTTATTAATGGTATGTTTATGATTTTGAAGGAGCCTGGGACCAAAATTAAACTGTCCTGGTGACATAGCTCTCGCTTGGTTTCTGAATGAATGTTGGCTCTGTCTAAAGTCTGTAACTAAAACCTTCAGTCATTTTGGAATTTCTGATATGTGTACTGAAACAGTGATTTAAAAAAAATAATATTTTTTTTTAACATGAATCCCTCAATTTGATTCTGTGCCAGATCTCCAATTTATCCTAGTATTAGATTAAAAGGAAGGAGAGGGTCTTTTTTTTCTGAGTCACTGCTGATCTTAAACTGGCACAAATTTTTTAAATGTCATCTGAAGTAATTGTAACTTTGCTATAAAATGTCTATTCCATAACAGAGTCAAAAACCATTATGAACAGGTGTTAAAAGCACACAGTGGACAAGTCTACCAAGAAACACTGTGCTGAGACTAGGGCTATAAACAAACTACTGGATTACCAGACAAATTTTTAAATTACTATTTGTTTTTAGAAATCAATAAATCTGTAAAGGTATCCAAATGGAGCCTGCAAATCTGTGAGACTTTAAAACACACATGGCTTGAGAACTGGAATGCAGTGAATTGACTTCAGTGTGCTGCAAATTCTGAGGCCAAATGATAATTTTTTTGTCTTCATTATTCAATAGTTTTTGGTCCTATATTTGCAGTAGTCACTGTAACACTCACTACACTGGAGAGAATGTTTATAAACATTACAGGATTTTTTCCTATTGATCAGCACTGACTTATAGCAACTCAGATGATGGTCCATGAAATTATGAACCCCACATGCATGATATTCTCCTTGAACATCCTTTTAAAAATTGCTTTATTGTAATTGGTAATTACAATTAAAATGTCATCTAGGTTGTAATCTGAAGATATTGTAGAAAGTGTGTAAGGGATGGGAGGAATGTATGGGAGAAACAAAGGAGAGAAAATGTTTTTAGTTGTCATAGCTCAAAAGAACAGCTTGGAGATCTACAGCTAACAAGGAATTATTTAAGAACTAGTCTTAGAGGAAGAATAAGTTTCTTCCTAGGTTAAAGCATAAAATGAAGATTTAAATAAGATATTTTAGACAGTCTGATAATGTCTTAGCTTTTAGGGATTTTTATTTTAATGTTGTGCAGATCGTCTCAGAATTTGCACAACTTTTTGAGAAAATAGAGAAAGGATTTTTAAAACTATTTCAAGTATCTTGATCCAAGAAATTAAAGTTATACAGATCTGCAAATGTAATGCTAATTAACACACTTTAAGTGCATGTTTCAGTGTGTGTGAAAATTCTCTGGATAAAATTTGGCTGTGTGCTGGGCACAAGCCGCTGCATCTGTTAGTTAAATAAACACACAAATAATATTAAATATTTACCTAAGATATATATGCCTGTTACAGATTTCACATCATTCTTTGTGAGGATGTTTAAGCAAATGAATGCTTATTGTGACATAATACAAGCTCACCAAAGTAAGAAAAATCAGTGTCTAACAATCTGTCTGTAAACATCAGGACAACATCTGAGACAAGGTATCTCCATCTAAAGGTCCAGCTTCTGTTAGTTTTTGAATTTGCATGTTAAAATTACCTTCTTTTTGTAGGAGTAGGCTTTCACTGCATATATATATATATAAAATAAATATTTATATGAATATATAAATAATATAGATACACACATAGTATTAATTTTTTTAAAAAGTCTCCTTTTTTTGTTTGTTTGTCCGTTTGTTTGTTTCCCCCCCAGCTGCCTTCCTTTTTTTTATCTTTCCCTATCATATGCCTGGCCCTCCTGGCATGGTTCTCTTGACTGTGAAAAGTGAAAATATTTGATTATCTAGAGGAGTTGAACTAAGTCTTAACTGTATTCGGTCTAAGTATTTAATTTTAAGAATCTAAATAACCCAATTCATGTGGTGAGCATAAAGAATGCTATTAGTTCTTCAGCAGAGTCAGTCACTTTAGAATAATGTAATAAAAGTAGGAAATAGGAGACTTACAGTTCTATATTTTTCTAAGTGAAGGTTTACTGCTCTGCTAGTGACTTGGAGACATAGGTGTGTTGGGGACTAGAGATGAAGGCAAAAGGAGAAGAAAGGACAAAACTACATAACATCTTCCTTAAAGGTTTATCTTCCTTAAAACTGGTTTTGTGCAAATACTTTAAAGAAAAATAATTCTGAGAAGTAGTTTTGAAGCATGCACTTGAAGGCAAATAATAGTCATCTGCTTGCAGATTATTGTCATTTCTGATTATGTTGCAAAAAAGTCATGGTTAATGGATAATAAGATGAGAAAATTAATTTCCTGATTCTGCCTGTGAGTTTACTATTTACTTATCTGTCTACAGAGAAAGTTGTGTTTCTTGTATGTGCATGCAAAGCAACTATGGTCTCCCAGCACATGGGAACTAGCATACCTTAACCTCCATATATAGTGAAACTGAGTGCCTTTTCAAGGATGTGATACTCCAAGGGATGTTTACAAGTAGAACAATGAATTAATCAAAGAGATAGGTTTTGTATTTCCCACCTAATTATTCTCAGGCATCTATTTTTGCAACTAGTGAATTGGAACTTTAAAAAAAAGAAACAAATGCCCCTGCTGATGAAACTCCCCTCAAAATCTCAGAACACACACTCAATAGTTTACAAACCTTTTTGGAGTACTGTTGCTGACCATGTCCTAGTGAAACTGCACACACCAATATGATGTTCAAGCAAATCCCAAGTTTATTCAAAAACACAAGTAATATATGATGTCAAGTGACCTCGCCCTTGGTGCGGTGGTCTGACTCCAGTTGGGTGAGGCTGGAAACATGTCCTTTTAAGGTGAAAACGAAACTTGTAAGGTGGTCCTTTGGACCTACCTGAATTAGAGGCTGCAACATCTCCCCCTTCTGTTTCAAAGAACAAAGCAAAAATGCAAACAACATAATACACATAGCTCCTTAGCTAACGTAGCTCCTTAGCTAACTTATCCAATGGGGAAATTGTTACCATTAGGATACTATCCAGATTCATGCATGTTGCAACTTGAGCAGAAAGGCTGAAAATTTTGAAAATTGAGAAATAACATTTTGAAAATCTTAAATTTTGCTAATTCAAGACTTAACAGGGTATTTTGCAGATTACACATCCCTACCTCCCCCTCTCTTTTCAAAATAGACCTTTGGAAGGAGGTACAGTAACCTTTGTAAACTAACGCAAACTAATACATGATTAAGACACGTATGTTTGGAATTTGCAAACTTACAACTAGTGCAAAACAAGAAACTTTTCTTTCACGCGTGAAATTGTGGTCTTTTTGTGCAGTCGTCACCGCACAGACCACTTTAAACAAACTACAAATTTTATTAAATTTTGTGCAAAGTGTTCAAGAGTGCAGAGTGACTTCACTTAGCAAAGAAGCGAGTTCAGCCCACCTGAGCTAAATCTCCTTATGTTCAAAGTCCATTCTCAAAACTTCTGTGTGGCCATCATAGAGGCCTGAGAATGAAGCTTTGACTTTTAGTCACCTTATACACTCTTGGTAAAGCAGTAAACAAGTGTGAATTCACAGAGAAAATTCACAAGGCTAAACATAACTACTTACATTCTGTAGAAAATGTTAAGGAGCTGAGGGGACAGGTGTCCTTACCCCTACAGCCTGCTGGGCAACTTGACAGTGCAATAAGCTCAAAACTGCACTTTAACTGAAAATTAACAGAATTTCAAAATACAGGCTAAACATGATAACTTGAACTGGACTGTTCTTGTTTGATTGGACAGTTAATGACTAGTCCTGCAAATAAGAGCAATCAAACAAATAATAATAACAACCAGGATCAATACTCCTTGAATTAATGCTGCTTCTTGCCAGCTTATTAGGCTTAGGGAATGAACCCATTTCTTTAAAGGAGAAATGTTAACTGTTAGCTTGTCAGAATTATTTTTCACTGCTTGTGCTTCTTTGGAGTGTTTGCTTAGTTCTGTGGAACATATTCCTTTAAACTCATCACATTGGTAACCATGAATCATCAGCAAAATTCTTAGGGTGTCTCTGTTTTGTAATACTGCTTGTTCTATCCTATCAGCATCTGTTGAGAAATCATTAAGCATTTTGGCAATGATGTTTAGTTGTTCCTGCACCCAGTAGTTAAGCATTTGCACTAAACGTAATGCTCTGTCTACACCAACTGGGGAAAAAACTGCTGCTATCAAATTTCTTGTATCACTCCAATGTTCTATGGTGTTTTCTTCAGCTTGAGGACTAGACCACTTAACATGCTCTTGTATTGATTGTGTAAATTTAGTCAGCTGGCCTAAGTAACAAGGTCCACTTTTTGCCTGGGCAGATATTCCAGGCCATGCTCTATTACCACAAATTAAGAAATATCCAGGAGGCAGCGCTCTTCTCTGGTTAACTTTTCTGTGAACCAATCTTGTTTTTGGGTAACTTGTATTTTGTGAACCAATAACATTCCAACACCAACTGCTATTGGTGTAACTCTTATTATGAGGAGTGACATCTGTGCTTCGCACAGGAAAATATTGCTGTGACCAGTGTTTGTTTGACCATTCAGATACACTAAATGCACAGGGTGAAATTCAACACATGACTCATTTCCAGGGAGAGTTCCTACTAACTTTAGCTCTTGCGGATCTCTCTCTAAGGAAGTATTCAATTGCCATATGATGTCTGCTATGGTTTCTCCAGTACGACTGCAGGACACTTTTGCTTCCTCAATACCAAAAGGAATGAAATCTTTGATGTTATGATAAGGTATTCCTATAAGGCACACTTTGTTTGGTTCTCCTGCTTTAACCATGTTATCTGAGCAGAAATTTTCTAGATTTGCCTGTTGAGAAAACATTATCCATACATTTTGATTAGTAACAGCAACAAGACAAGTCACAAATGGAAGAGATACACTTAGATACTCTCTGGATTTAACTACCCTTTGAATTATGGTGGCTAGATGCTTTTCATCTGGCTTGACCATAGCTATGAAGGCTTCTGAAATGGTCTTTTGAGTTACCAGAGGCTTCCCTGTTCTAGGAAGGTTAGAAAAGACAGCTAAAGCAGCATTTTTGGATCTTTCAAATCCCTTTTTTACTACATTGTGATTCCCAGCTCCCCACAGCATGTCCCAAACAGAGGCTTCTTTTTCTTTCAGTGTCGTGCCTTTAAATGGCTGTGATGTTGCTCTCCATTCTGGGATACAGCTGGTGGGTGTGGCTGTTGGTGATGAAGGCTGCAGGTACCAGGTTGCCGGCGCAGGGGGTTCCAGTGCCGGTGTTAGCAGCTGCGGGCAGTGCACGGCTCTCGGGGAGAGGGTCCCCGCTGGTGCTGCAGAGCTTGGGTCCTGCATGACCGGCGCTGTGGGAACTCGTTCCCGGGACGCATGCGCTGTGGATGGCACACAGTGAAGGTAACGCCCAGGGGGAGCTCCGTTGGCTCCGCTCCACTGGGGAGGAGTCTCTCCCCTCTCCATGACACAGTTGATCCACGCAGAAGTTGGTGAGGGTGGCGCAGGAACTGATCCGCCCCAGGGGCGGGCAAATTCGGAGCCAACCCCAGACCCTGCGGGCTGTGGGGAACCCGCGCCTAGCGCATGCGCTGTGATTGGCAGGCAGTAGGGAGGGGGGTTTGGCGGTCCTTGCGCCTCGTGGCTGAATGCGCGCGCAGCCTCTTTGTTTGGCTCAGCCGTGTGGTGACTTTTCGCAGGCTTTGCGATCACGTGGTCTCTTTGTTTTCCTGGCCACGCGGTTTTGAGCCCTGCTGAAATGTCTCCTGCAGCAGTCTCCTGACGCAACAGAGCAACTCCGGCATACCCACGGGGCGGCGGGGAGCACGGTGGAGGCACCCCAGCCCCAAGGTACCCGCAGGGCATTGGTGGCAGCGGCGGCGGTGGCGCCGCCGAAGGTGGATGGACAGGGGGAGAGAAACTCCACGGGGTTTGTTCCCCTCTTCACATGTCTCTCTCGGCTGAGGGAATCCCCCATCATGCCTTCTCGGAGTTAGGATTTAAATAAAAGTCACTCACTGTTTGGAATGGCTGGATGTTTTCTGTGGGGTTCCAAGGTTGCTGCTGAGGTTCGGCCGCTCCTACAGCAGCAGCCAGTGGTACAAGCAGGTAAAAGGTGGGCTCTGGGCTCCTTTGCTGTGCATAGGCTGTTTCTTGGTAGTTGTAAGGCGGTGCAAAGCTTTTTGCAGCGACAGACGGTGTGGAAAAGCCTTGATTCCATGGTTGCTGTGGTTCTGTCAGGTTTTCCAGAGCAGGAGCGGGTGGTGCCGCATGTGGGTACGGGAACGACACGGCACTGGCTCCGCGGCTCGGCTCCGGGCTCAGCGCTTGTGGATAGGGCGGTGGCGATGCCGAACGGTACCGCAGCGGGGGTTCCGTGAACGGGACGGGCGGAGAAGGGTACTGCGGCGGCGTTTCTGTGAGTGGCACGGGCAGTGCCAAAGGGTACCGCGGCGGCGTTTCTGTGAGTAGCACGGGCAGTGCCAAAGGGTACCGCGGCGGCGTTTCTGTGAGTAGCACGGGCAGTGCCAAAGGGTACCGCGGCGGCGTTTCTGTGAGTAGCACGGGCAGTGCCAAAGGGTACCGCGGCAGCATTTCTGCTCATGGCAGTGCTCACGGCGGTGCAGAAGGATGTTCATGGGAAAAGCTGCTCTGCAGAAGCAGGCTTTTTTCCCTTCTCTCAGGTAGCTCGAGGTTTTTTTGGGCTCGTTCTACCTCTAACAGCATTTTCCTTATAGCTGCATATGATGGAATGAGCGACAAAAATTCTTTGGGTGCAGTTTGCGCTAAATTCCACAAATCTGCCCCAATGTTATCACACAATTCAATAGAAAACATGGAACTGGCATCTGTTAAGTGCCCCTGACTAAAGCACCAGTCCAAAAATTCCTGTAATTCTTGTCTTTCAATGTTTGTTTTCGTAACACAAGCTAGTTTTTCAAATTTATCAAGCAATAAGTTCGTTTTAGTCGAGTTGGAATTTCCCATGTTTCTTTAACTCACCGGTTTGAAGGTCGTGGTTCTTTCAGTCCACGTTCTTCCAGCAGCTCTGTAGGCCACTACAAAAAACTCCCAAGTTTACGGGAGACAGAAGCTCTCTGAGGCTTCTCCACAAAGCACCCAAAAAACTGGGGCTCAGCAGCTCTCAGGGGCCACTCCTTAAGGTTCTAGGCAGGTCTGCAGGTGGCTTCCATGTTCTGAGACACGTTGGGGTCCACCAATTGTTGCTGACCATGTCCTAGTGAGACTGCACATACCAATATGATGTTCAAGCAAATCCCAAGTTTATTCAAAAACACAGGTAATATATGACGTCAAGTGACCCCGCCCTAGGTGCGGTGGTCTGACTCCAATTGGGTGAGGCTGGAAACGACCTTTTAAGGTGAAAACAAAACTTGTAAGGTGGTCCTTTGGACCTACTTGAATTAGAGGCTGCAACAGAGTACTTTTGATTTTTAAGGTAATACCAATGTAAGCAAACTGCTATTGCTCTGTTGCCACACTTTCATGTTTGCATGCATTACTTATTCTGAGTGAACAAAGACACAGACTGTGAGAGAAACACTGCACCAAGGACTTTGTTGAGTGAAGCACAGCCTAGGAAAGCACTGCAAAAATTACTCAAACAATGCAGGTAATTTCTATTCTACCACACCTTTGTTATTCTAATCCCAATTTTCTCTTGAACAGAGCTTTCACATTGCACTGTATTTTGCAATCAGACTGCATGCGAACAGACAAAGATGACATCAGACTCCGGACATTGTCCCACATTTTCTTTGGCTTTCTATCTACAGCGATGTCCTCTCCTTCTGCATTAGTCAACCATTCATTGTAGCTGTTTTACTGGTCAGAAAATGAAGGAGGAAGGACAGAAATATCTTTAGGCTTTTTAGACCTCTCAGTCAGGAAGAATGCTTTAGCTGTAATGGGATTCACAACCATTAACTCTTGGGTCAGGATTCTTAAATTTAATTGAGTAACATTGCCAATCTTCTTGTCCTGACCTAAAATATTGGACTACTACCAGTGGAAAAATCCTGCAAAGTGGGAACAAACATGAGGAGGGAGTCTGCTTTGTATTTCGTTTGGAGACATTAACACACAGAGTTCAACTTTTGCACCAAAACTGATTCAGGCAAATTCAATTGTATTTTCTCTTGCAAAACCAACAAGAAAATAGAAATAGTTCATCTGATTCTCTCATCTGAGGCACTTAGGAAGAACCTTGTTCTTTTATACATTCCCTGGATAAGGAAGGATAGAACCATATAGAATAGTAACCTCTTCTCAGAATTAGTGATCAAACAATGATTCCTATTACATTAAAGCAAAATTTTACTATATCCTCCCCTCTTAATAAAGGCCCCAGAAGCTCCGGGTTTGAGAATTACTGGTTGTTTCTATTTCTGTCATGCCTTTGGTGTCACACACTTCCTTAGCTTCTGGTTGGTATCCCTAATTATAAAGAGTTAAATAGACTGCCCAGGCCTGACTTTGCCAGGACTTCCAAGGATGAATTTCTTCTTTCATAGATTAATATTTAGTTATATTTCTCTAGCATTTATTAGTCCATAAAATCAGTAACAGAAACTATTGCAGAAAACACTAAGAAACATTTTAATTTTAAAGTAATGGCACTTTCAGTCTTTTCCCCACTCGCGACGAATAGCTACATTATACTGAGATATGACCTGTGTCATTCCACCAGAATAGCAGCAAGGTGTGCTTCTACTCCTGCCCATGCTGCAGGTCATCATGCTTCAGTGGCAAATGTTATGCTTCAGAACATTTCCCATTTGTACTGATGTATACAGGCATTAGAATATATCAGAGAAAAGATTAGTATACTTTAAGTGCTTTGATATAAAGCCTATAAGCACTCTTGCAAAGAATATGAACACAGGGTCATACCCATGTGTCCCTGTAGAATGGTATTACTACTGCAAGTGGCCATAAACTGTCCATAAGCTTTGTAATGGATTCGTAAATCCTCAGGAATAAAGCTTGTTAGGCCTGTTCTGTCTGAACTTTTCCTGACATGCCTTCAGTTTTGGTTTACTTGCTTTAACTGTGACAGTAATTTCTCTAACTGACCAGGAGTCAATGACTAATTTGTTTTCCTCTTGTTATTTTTGTCTAGTAAACCCAGAGTTTTATGTAGCTAGCAGTAACAAATCATTATTCTGTAGAGAATGGTATAACTCTAACAAAGTGATGTAGTGTAAAGAAACACAAGTCCACTATGATAGCAGAGGCCTTCAGAAGCAGAGACACTGGATGCGGCATAGTGCAGTGCAGTCATGGGATAATAGGAGATGGGGCACAAGCTTAAAAATAATATCTAACATATATAAAAGTCATAATATACAGTATATTTGCAGGTAATACAGGGCTGCAAGCCAGTGAAGAACCTCAAGGTTTTAAAAAACACATAAAAGTAACTACAGGTGAATCCTGGAGTAAGGAAAAGAAATCAACACTATGAACATAATAATCAAATTGATAAGTGATTTCAGGTGCTGATAACTGACCATTACAGCACCTTTAGCTACCTTAAGATCAGAAGAGCAGTGGACAGATAACCATCTAACCAGGAGATGGGGTGGAAATTATGAGGCATGCATACAACAATTTCAACTCTGTTATTGAGACCTTTTCTATTTAAAAGTATTATAACTTAGTATTATTTAATTTTCTGTAACAACTAGACAGGGATTACTAATGATTAATTTTTTTAAGATTCCAGATATGCTAACAATAAATTCTTGACTGTATATACATATATGTAGGGTGTGCTACCTCTCAGCTCATAAACGAGATTTTGAATGTAACAGCATGACTGGTAAAAGTGGGTGTTGAAATGCTGATGTTCCTGAGATATTTATCCTGGAGTAGGTATGTGTTCATCTCCTGTTTGGAATGCATCAGTTTGCTAATTTTAATTTATGACCAGAATATGGAGGAAACCCAATAGCCATGTGTGCTGGTTTAAAGGTGAACCAGCAGGGGAAATGAACTCACCACGAGAGAGATTATAAGTCAGACCTAAAATTTAATAATAATATTACAATAACAACACTGACACACAAGGGAAATTGCTTTCAACTCACAAAAACCCCAGCAGTATAACCCAGTGTCCTGGGGCACAAACCCAAGGGGGTTTGTTTGCCCTTGTGCTGAGACCCCTGTGGTTCCCCCAAGTCCAGAGCAAAAGGAAATGAAAAACCTGTTGGTGCAGGCGAGGGCTGTGGTCTGGGCGAGAGCGGGGATCTCCTCCTGTCAAGGTCCTGCTGCTGCTCTGGATCCAAAGAGAAGTTCCCGAGGTCTTCTTACCCACCACTTATGTACCCTCAGGGAGCACTCAGTCCCTCCCCCGGGAGGGGACTCACGCAATGGGTGATTAACTCTGGGAGCCAGAGGTTACTGAACTGTTGATAGCCCGTTAGCACCTCCACCCCCCTCAGGCTGGGTGTGAAGGTGATAATGACTCCCTGGGCAGCTGCTGCTAATGGCCAATTGTCCTTGGGGAATGAATAGAGGGGGTAGAATACACAGCTTTGATCACCCCCACACAGGGTTAGCTGGTCCCTCCTGCTGAACTAGGACATCATGAAATGCAAAAGAGACCACTATGTCTTCAAAAAAGTATGCAATCCAACAAAACACTCTGGATAAACAGAAGTGAGACAAAAATAATGCACCATATAGGCAAGTACTGGGTCTGAGGCCAATGGTGCCTGTCTCCCTATGGCACTGATGAACACTTCTAAAATATGTTCCCAGTTGGGGCCCTCCTGAGTGCAATGGGGAGAGGAACAGCACAAGTGTTGTGCTGCTCTGGGTGAATGCAGACCATAGGAACAGGAACTCTTTCATCACTCAGGATGGAAGATGGGTCAGGTTAGCTGGGTCACAGGTATCCCTGGCCCTAGGCTGAGACTTGTCACGCCTACAGATGGCACAACTGGCCATTTCCTGTAGTGCACTGGGTCATGCACGTGACTGAAGAAAGACAATTTACCACTCAAAGGTGAAACAACCTCCATTTGCCTAGGAAAAGCCTGGTTTGAACCGTGATGGAGAGTCAGGGTGGAGCTTGGGGGATTTCCCTCTGCAAACACTGTCATTTAGGACACAAGGGGAAACACTTTCCTCTCCTGCTGGGGATTAAAACTGCTCAAACAAATTTCTTGCTTCTAAATCAAAAAATAGTCCAAAGAAAAGTTCAAGGCTGCAACAGCAAAACATCCCTTTGATGCAAAACTCCCAAATCCCCTCTTTGCACTGTAGTTCATACAAACTTGCTGTTGGGAATAGGTCCTGGTCCATCCTGAATACCAGTCTGGAATTCACCTGTCAGTATGCTATCTGACCCAAATCAAAAGCACGCCAGGGTCCATGGTCACAGGATGGATGACCATCTCTGTCAGGCCTATGGCATGACTGAATTTCATTTACTAGTACTAGTTTACATTGTAAGGAAATTCACTGAGCAAAATTTTTATCTTCCCCTGTAATTTAGTTGAGCCAAGCCAATATTCTGCTGGCTTCTGACAAGCTTTGGCTATGCTAGCAAGGCAATAAAAATGGAAACTACCTGAACATTTACAGCATATTTTACTTCAAGTCTGAACTACCTGCTTTGCCATAGGAAAGGCTAGGCTGCACTCCAGCACTTCAGAAGCAGGGGTTAGCTATTGCTGGTCATAATTACTGGTACTCATCTCTCAAAGGGGAGGGATAGAAGAGCCTCATATGAAAATTGTTTCTCACTTAAATACAACTGCGACATAAAATTGCTTGTGACCTTTTCTGAGTTTTAGCTCAAGTGCTGAAAATATTTCTGACACTTATAAGATTAATGACTCACTCAGACAGTGCAGGATCAAATTATATTTGGTTTCTGTTCCTGACCTCTATAGCAATATGTTCAGAAATGTATTTTTAAAGCAGTAGCATTTGAATACACTCACTGTGATGCTTATACATGTAAACACAATTGCACACATCTTACAAAAATGGCTTGTCTGACACTGGGACTTCTTACAATCTGAGCTTAAAAGTCCTTGTTCCGCACCTTGAGGTTGTACAGAGCCTATGTGCTTGCAAAGGACAGGACCTTGAGTACAGCATCTCATCTGCCCTGGTACAAGGTAGACATTGCAGGTCCCTTGCAAAGAGAATAGTGTGCCTTCACCTGTTTACCACCACTGCTCAGTCTGGCAAGCTGTGCTCTACCTTTCCCTGTCGCACCTTTCCCTGTCGCACCTCAGGAAAAGAGGAAGGGCAGCTGTCCTGGAACACTCAGCACAGTAGTGTAGATACAGGCAGCGTGGTAATGTTATATTCTAATACTTTTAATGTTGGCGATATCAAATGAATTTATAAGCATGACCACACTACATTTAACCACGTCATGGTCTGTTTCTTTCCCTTTATAATCAGTGGTGAATGTCGTGAACCTAGGCCCTTCTGCTGGCAGGGGCTAAACTGTTAGAAGCAGTTCACAAATATATGTATATCTGCCTGATATTTTTCTGCTTTGTAAGTAGTTACTAAAGTGTGCACAAGCGTATTATTGGCCAAAGGTACAGAGAATCAGATCTATAACCATCTTTCAAGGCTTTCTTTTATATAGGAATCATCTAGAGCCATGAATCTCTTACAGTTTTTGTAGACACCCCCCCCCCCCCCCATCCCCCTTGGAGAGTAGCTTTTACCAGAGAAGAAAAAACATCTAAAATATCTTCTAAATATTAGAATATCTAGACTATCTTCTCGCGGTGGAAGAATGGGGAAAACATGTTGGCTTTGGACATTCAGCTTAAATTATTCTACTAAGAACACTGATATGTTTCAAAACTCTCAGTACTATAATACTCTAAGGAAATAGACCACAGGAATGTAAAAGTAGCTCAAAGTCAGTTTTTGCAACCCTTTTCTCCCTGAATTATACAACCAGATCCAGAGATAGACTGCATGCTTCAAACTTGATAAAATGCGAAAAGGGAAGAAGTAGCAATATACGGTGAAATTCAGCAAGATGCTTACCCCTTCTTTTAGAAACAAAAGTTAGTAAATTTTTCTAAAGAAAATAAATAAATAAAGGTGCTGAAAGCATAAAGATTTTTTTTTTTTGGTTTGCTTTTTTTCTTTTTGCTTTGTTTTTGGTTTTGTTTTGTTTTGTTTTGTTTAATCAGAGGTATCTTCAAAGGATGGAAAACTTGCACTTAAAGCAGTGAATCTAAGAGCATTATCATTGCATATATATATATAACATTTTATAGTAAATCCTTTATCACTTCTGACTCAGAGTTACAGGGAGCAACCTCATTTCTTCTATCCATAAATTCCTTTGAATGAGATGCCACCTAACAGCAGGATGTTTTTAATTAAAAGGGGAAAGATAAACTGAAATGATTCCTCATGTCTGTTATCTTTATTAGTGTGAAAAGCACACACAATTTTTTCAACTGTTGCCAGTCCAGCTCACATGCTTAGCAGTAAGATACGTGAACTTATAAATACATGCTTATAGAAAGTTGTCTTGGCCACATCAGTTTTTATTGAACTCATATCATAATTTTACTTTTCTTTGGAAATGTAATCTGACTTGCGTAATATAATCTTATCTAAAGCAAACATATAAATGGTGGAATATATGTATGAACTACCTTGCTTACTAACCTGTGAAGATGGATGTCAGGTATTCAGATAACAAAGGAAAAAAAATCTAGTGAATTTCTGTGAGCATCTGGCATATTTTATTTTTCACACCCTCTCCAATGATACTCTTCCAAACTACCCATAAGAAAAATATTGTGTCATTTAAACAAAGAAAAAGTGAAAGTTTATTTTTTTATTTCCTTTTGATTTAGAAAGACTCTGCATGTCTTCGGCACCAAAGCTAGTAAAAATCCATCATTCTGAAATGGGAATATCTGCTTTCTTTCATTATTATCACTGGAATAATACCTCAAAGCACAGAGGAAACATGTACAAATAGACTAGTGAGCTCTATGTATATAATCTGCTAGAGTTCAGACAAAGAGAAGAAAATTATTTCCTTATAATCCCCTGTATCAACAGCATCAGCACACATCTCAGGAGACACACAGATCAGGGTGTATACACAGCAGCACAGAGTCCAGTCCGATGAGAAACTCTAGCAGCAGTTTTTTTCAATCATGGATCCAGAATGCACTCCTGGTAAATTAATATTTAACAATCCAAGCTCAGGGTTTGACTCAATAGTAAAACTGGGAAAGAGGTGCTCCAACACTGTGGTCAACTTAGTGGACCTCCTCAGGGCTCATTGCAACAGATCTTATTTTTGTTGTGTGCCCCAAAGCTGGATATAGCATTGCAGGTGGAGTCTCTCTACTCAGAGGGGAGACTCACCTTTTGTGACCCTCTGGCCACAGTCCTTTTCATGACCAGAACTTGGGTTTTTGGACTGAAACAGCACATTACCAACTCATTATGAGTTTTTCATCAACCATCACTCCCAAGTCTTTCTCTTCAGGTCTGCTCTAGACCAATTTCTTGTTCAAGCCTGCTCTTATGCTTAGAACAATGATGTGAGAAGAACTTCCATGGACAAAAGAATGACTTTTAGTTGCAAACTGAATTATTGTCTTCATGTGTTTCTTTCTCTTCCAAAATGTGTATATAGTTCATTAATTCTGACCAAATAGAAGGATAAATTAATAACACCAGGGAGAAGAACTTCAAGGTAAATTAATTATTTTAAAACCAAATTTTATCTTTATATTTAGTTTTAAGTGTTTGAATGGTTAGAGCAGTAATCACTGATTCCAGCAAATAAATCTGCTTTCAATGAATGTGAACTACTCCAAGAGAAAAACACTATAACCTCTTAAAAGTACCTGTAGATTTAGGTGTTTGGGTCAGATTATCAAAACAACACAGGAGCTTCCTATCGGGTTGCAGAAAGATTGAAGTCCCCATTCTGTTGTTTAGTAACAATAATGTCAAGTGTTTACTTATTTTTTTTCAGAATTGACATATATCAGACTATCAAAAGGAGACAAACCATTTTCATTTGCTGAAAGTCAGCTCCCTCCAGCTGTGCAGTATAATTTTTTTCTGCTTTAAAGTACAGTGAACTAATTTTCAGAGACATGAGGATCTGCTCTGCAAATGTAATAAATTGTGTTAAACTTAGTGTAATACTATTCTTTCGTATCAACTTTGTTTCATATTTGTGAAAGTATCTTTCCACAATTTACTTTGAATGGAATTCATACTTTACACATCAAGATATTCATTCCCATACAGAAGACAGAAAATGGCCTATTAAACACAGAAACATATCCATCTTTCTTCTTTGCCTAATAAGGATCATATCTTTGAATATCTGTAATGTGCATGGAAGCTATTCCCACAGCAGTGGTTTGCTTGTTTGGATGGTTTTCTTCCCTTTTCTTCATTTAATTTTGACCAAAAAAAAAAAAAGTGTGAAAAAAATGGAGAGGTCTATGAGAGTGCTTCAGCTACACAGTAAGATTATTGTAGCATTATACAGTATCTTTATACAGTAACAATAAAAGAATGCAAAGGATAAGAGTCAGGTCAAAGTCCTTTACGGGAAAAACAAAGGACTAAGCCCATCTTTTAAACTTCAGTGATAACAAGGTTTATCTCTATAATCAAATGCCAGATTCGAAATAGGATTTGGATACTTTGAAGAATCAGACACCAGAGATTTCAGTCAAAAAATGAGATTCAACTGCTGCTCATTTTCTGACTTCAGCAAGTATTTCTAGATACTTCACACTTAGTCTGTAGGTATTCATAAAAGTCTTTAATTTTGTTTCTCCAGAAATATAATCCAGAAGGTATACTTGATCTTCTGGATGGGATTTACCTCACCAAGCCACAGGCTTAGTGTCCACAGAACCCTCTGTGCTTCCAAATTCTTGCCATTGAGTGTAAGAAATCTTAGAGCATTAGTTCAGGCCTTGATATCTACTGTCCATATTAAGCTTGATGAATTTGAGCCTTTCACACTCTTTGTAAAAGATAGTGTTTGCTGGTTTCTCCATAAAATGCCCAGAATACAAAGATGTAGAGGAGCCTACAGCCTTTGAAGAACAGCATAGGTGTTAATACACTCATCCAGGAAGACATTCCTTGTTCTGAGGGGATTCAGATCCATTTCGTCCACTAGTCAAGATAAGGACCTCTTTACAATACTGACAGTCATACAGAAGTCAGGGAAAGGGTTACCTACCACACTATTTGCTGAAACAGGGCCAGAAATGGATAGATTACCTTTCTGTTTCCAACATTTACTTTAACATTAAATGTATAAGAGGAAAGGGAAGTCAAGACTAAGTTGCAGGTCTCCCACTCTTAGGAGTGTAGCAATGACTGTGTTGCTGATTGATGCTCCTTTGACTCTCCTGACTCCATAACCTTTGCATTCCTTTCTTCAAAAGTGTGTTTCTGACAACAGAGGTGGACAGGAGACACAAATGGTGTAAGTCACTTGGGTGAACATATGCTGGTTTTGATGTAGAGTTGTAGAGAAAACACCACTGTTGTGTCTTCTCACCACATGGAGAAAGAAGTTGAATTCACTGATACAAGTGCCTAAGCTCCAAAGTGGTGGCAGAAGATCAGGGGCAGGTCTGTTCAGCATCTTCTATTTATTATCTCCTCGCTTGGTTCAAATTGCTGAGGTGGCTTATAAATGCCCAGTGCTTCTCAGAATTTTATCAGTAACCTAAATGTCTAACTTTGGATTTAGAACTCCAAGCTGTGGATCACAGAGCTAAAACTGTATGTCACATTGCTTTACTTGCAGGCTTTCACATCATTCACTGGATTTGTCTCTATAAGCTTATCAAATATTTTATTCACAGTATCACAGCCAAATAAACAGATAACATGTAGTTTATCCCAAGTCCATAGAAACAAAAACAGCCAATAAAGAAGTGCAAGAGACAAAAGTAACCAGAGAACTCAAAGTAAATTAAAACAGTCGAGAAAAGATTAACAGGTTTAAATGTTTTTCCATGCAACTGGTAAGAACTAAATAAAATTGAAAAGAATAACTTGAATAACCATAATATTCAAAGAGATGTTCTAAAACAAGTTCAAAATTATATATTCACAATCCAAAGAGTGTCACAATATCCTGAACCAGGCTGTCTTCTGACCCCATGAGTTTAGATTGAATGCATAGCTGAAATTGGTACTGAAGGTAGGATTCTGAAGTCTACTGTGTCAATGGGACACTACATCACAACAGAACTAATAGGAAGTATAAAACACACAACAGGAAATGAGCAAAATTATCAAATGTAAAATCTATTCAATATACAGAGAGGTGTCTCTCATTTATGTTTACCTTTAGCCTGAACTAAGGCAGCACTTCAAAGGCTGCTCCTCTAACTTTTGCAGTTACCAGTGTTATTATAGTATTGAGTGTTTTTGGAACAGAATAAATGAGGGGGTTGAGGTATTTTTATGAGCACATTCTTGGTGTCTCCTTCAACTATATTAAGAGTGAATAAAATTCCAGACACTACAGAAGCAGAGCACCCAATTAACCACCTCTAGATTTATAAAGGTTATTAGAGATACATAAGACTCATATTTGCTTTCTGCCCAGGGTTATGTCACTTCTGAAAAGGACTTTCATATAGCCACTTTGGGCTATTCATTACTCTGTCAAAACTTTCAGTCTAGCAGCACATCTGGACTATATTTCTGCTCTCTGAACAACCTAGAAACTTTCATTCAAACAGAGCTCTGGTATTAGAGCTTACTTGCAGCTACGCAGTGTTCCTCATTATACAGAAAACTAGGAATCCTATGTCTCTGAGCTGTTCTGGAATAGTAGACATTATCATGACTTGCCCAAATTTCACACAAAAAGTTATTTCTGCTTTTCTGTGATCTCAATGTCTGCTCCAGATAATCTGTCTAAGGTTTTATTCTTAGCACTAGTTTTCTTCATGTTAGGCTGTCAATCTGGACAGCTGATTACCATCTTTTATCCACACTGGTGGCTGTATCAACAGAAAGAAGGAACTAAGTCCTCTGTAAACAATAGTACTGACCCTAAAAGTCAGAATGTCAAAAGTCAGCTTGATCTCCATAAAAATTGCATTTTGAACTGCTGTCAGATGTATAGGGTTGAGATCACACAAGCTCATCTGAAAGCTTACCCTTTCTGTGATGTGCCTGAACCCTTCCTACATGCTCTAAGAGATAACAGAAAAAGAAGCTCTGAGGTAACATGTCTTTGTGTAGAAATTACACTAGATTAACTGCAGAACAGTAAAACACATTGAGTCTTTGAAAAAAAGAAAAAAGAAAAAAAAGTCCAAGGAAGTGGATTTGTGAGGATCATGGAGAAAAGTTAAAAATTGAGGGGAAGCTCTCAGGCCATAAACCAAGAAGCTAAGTACGAAAATGAAACATGACATAATGAGAAGGAAAGAAAAGGTACAGTGAATAGAAAGAATGCAAATGGGAAGATGGAGAAAGTAAAAACAGAAAATGAGAGCAAACGCTAGAAAGCAAGCATAAAGAAAAAATTGAAAGACAGCAAACTGAAAGAATATGGAAATCTAAATAAATGGCAAATGAGAATCAGGTGGCATTTTTCCCTTACATTTTTTTACTTAAAAATGCTTGTTGCCTGGGTTCAAAAGTGGAAGAAAGGAAGGAATATTTCTCTTATCTTGCAGTGTGTGGACTGGACAACATTCCTCTGGAGAACTGCTTGTTCAAAGTACTGCAACCTCCTTCCCTGTCCTAGATAACCGTGAACCTGTGCAAGCCACATAAGCATTTTATGGATGTATCTAGAGGTTAAGTGCAGATCACCAGCAAGACAAGATGAATGTTCTATGCCTCAACTTCTAAATAAACTTATAAAAGTAATTTATTGGATTCCTATTTCAATCTATTGATCAGAATCACTGTTTTAGGAAATGAAACTCAGAAGATATGAAATGCTGATGTATTCTTACATGAAAAAGGAAGTAACTGGTAGATAAATATTTTACACTACTGTCATTGAAAGAGATATATTTAACTACATGTTATTCAGTTTATCTCTTTGACAACTGCAACAAATCTGGGCAGACTTAAACCTTAGAGTTATAACTAAAATCCCTGTAATGTCCAGATGCAGCTGTGTGCTGATTGATATCAGCAATGTTTTCTCTTCCGTTTGAAGCTACTCTACCCATCAAGTTGTACAAAGCTCAACAGGTTTTTTCAGATTTTCTTTCCAGAAAGAAAAAAACACCATTTTTCAAGTACAAAGTTTAACTAGTGAAAGCTTTTCTTGCTTTCTTGCTGATTATACATCTTTGGAGTAGTGTGTTGCAGACACTCATGGAACGAAAAATAACAGCCTTTGCTGATCTTTTCATACACCTAAAGAAAATGAAAAAAACTTTCTGAATTACTGGTCTTCATCCTAAATCTTTAGAATTTTCAATAGAAAACGCTTTACAAAACAAAATTTTCTTTCTCTAAATGTGAAAAACAAGGAAGCTAAAACTGGGTTGATAATAGGTAACTGCCTTTTGGGAAAAATCTCTCTGTCTTAAAGATGAGAATATTGAATCCATTCAAACAAAAAACAACAGTGTCTGTCTGCTTCCTCTGGCCTTTGAACTGATTTTGTTTTTATTTTTTAAAGTTTCTAGTACTTTGCTCTGTTTTTTTTACATGTTTCACTATAAACCAGTGGTGGCATGGAGAGAACAGACACACATTCACTGTGGGGGTTTTTCTGGCTTGTAAGTTAGCGGCAGAGATTACCTGAGAAAGTCTTATCCCACAGGATTTTTTTGGTATGGGGCTATTTGGCAGCATGGAGATCCCTTTCAATAAATCTCAATGCACTCCCTTTCCACATCTGAGTTCATATATCTTGTGGGAAATAGGGAATATCTTTGAATGTAAAATTCTATGACAACTTTACCTTGCAAAGTCTTTCTTAGCAGCTCATGATTAAATGATTAGAAGTAGTGGATTAGACACACAACAATGAAATGAAAAACAAGGAAATTTCAAGGAAAATATGTCCATCAAAATACAGTTTTGAATGTCTACTGAGTAACAAAAAATGCTGTTATCTGTTTCTTAGTTTACTTTAAATTTCATACAATTTTGTACTACAAAGATGGGAGTGACCTGTTTGCAGTTAGGATTAGCTGACTTTCTGCTCATTGCAAACAAAAAGAAAATTTTACTTTAGGAACGGTATAGAAAATTCCAGCCACTTTGGCTGAACTTACATAAGATACTAGGGGAAACAGGAATTCTTTTGCTGTGAGGTCACAGCTTCTGAAAGAAACATGTCAACTGCCCTTCTTGACCAGCCTAATATGCAGAGGCAAAGAGTATTCAACACTGTTTTTATTCTGAAATATTTAATAAACCTGGAAACACAAATGAGCTAATGAAATATATATCAACATACATCCTCACATAAAGCAAAGTTAGACTGGAAAAGCAGACAGAAAAATGTACAACATTAAGGTAACAGATATATGAACAAATCTGTCTGTGGTCTGCATTATTTCAAGACACATCTCATTCTATATTGCTTCTCAATATTAGTATTTCTAGAGCAGATGAAAATCAGCAGCTGAAGTATCTTTCAAATAATATATGGTTTGTCCTGTAGGAGAGAAGGTACAATATTGAAGATACCACTAGAAGCGTGGTAAAACAGAAAAGTAAATATTTAGCTACTTTATGTATAGGCATGTATATAGAATTCACCTTCAGAATTACTTTTACAACCCATTGTAGCATTGGTAAGAATCTTGCTTGATCATTCACAAATCATTTAAGTGTCATGGGCCATATTCTTATGAGGAGTATTATGATTTCTCAAAGTTTGTAATAGCGAGCATTGAAATAGAAAAAAAAAGCGCTTCTGCATATATTTTGTATGCACTGCATTTCCAGCCTATCTAGTATTCAGCTAGAAGCTGATAAAGTTTTAAAAATAGTAAAAATGAAAGATGGATCTCTTGTTACCTAAACAAAACTTGATCTCATTATTAAAGTGAAAATTTCTGAAAATCTAATTCAAGCTGTTACAATTAGCAAAATGAAGACATTCTGGAAGAATATGTCTACACACACAGATAAGCAGTGCAAGGGACCACACAAGTATTTTTTTGACCTACTGAGAAAAAATCTTGCCGGAGTGAGTAAATAATGAGAAAGATCCAAAGCTTGAAATGAATAATCACTCCTTTTTCACAAATGCAATACTTTTTTTCCTGTGGGTTAAGAGCACTTTTGGGATTAGATAATCACATCAAGTAATTAGATATATACTGTGATCCAAATCTGATAGCTTCTACAGTCAGCAATCAAGGATCCTCAGCCTGAAACCAGAGGAAAACTTCTATGTGAACAGATTTCTGCTTTGGGTTGCAGAGGTCACTACGAACTCCTGATGGCAGACTGTTCTCTGAACTGGAAGTCAAATGAGAAAGAGCAAATGTCACAGATGAAACAATTGTGCATGTAGTGATTAGCCTGCTGATTAGTCCAAGCTGCCTAAACCTCATTTAGTGACAGAAATGGCTTGCTCTTTCATTCTTGACAGGTAAGTAACCTCTTCAAAATATTCACAACCTCCTGCTGCCCTTCAGGGACATACTTTCAAAATGAAACACCCATTTTCGGCATAGAAAATCTCTGGGCTCTGCTTTATACTCAGAATGCAGAGTTTGTGAGGCATGAGATTGAGTGCCAGAAAGCAAAGTCTCTACTGCTGATTTTCTTTTGACTTCCTGCATGATTTTCTGCATATCCAATTTGGCTTTCTGTACTTAAGTTCCACCACCTATAAATAGTACAATGCCTATGTACCTCACATTATGGGTCCAATTTATTGCATGGGGTAGTGTCAAAGCTCTTAATTGTGAAGATTACTGTACATGCACACATAAAAATTTTTTATTCCTGTTGCACATTTCTGAGTCTATTGGCAGACAGCAGTGTCCAGGAGTGCAACTTTGGCAAACTTCTTTTTGCTGGAATTGGTCCTGTTCACCTACCTTCAAAATATACAAAGGTTTACAAAAATACCTTAAAATTCCCTTGGGTGCTTTCAAGTATAAAACATTTTTTAATTTTCACATGAGTGTGTTTTGCCCACCCCTGTTTTTTGTTTGTTTTTAAAATCACAATAAGCAAATTATTGTAATTAAATAAGTTAATAAGCAAATGTGACTTTGAAAGTATGAGGGAAAAAATGTATAATTTTTGATTGGAGTTTAAATAAGTTGTTTGAATTCTATACCACCAGGTGGGCATTTGCTTAGGCATTGAGGTCATGGCCATAACACCAAGGTTGTGGTTTTGATCCCATTATGGACCATTCACATAAGAGCTGGACTGGATGATCCTTGTGGGCCCCTTTCAACTCAGAATATTCTCTGGTTACTTTAGTATATCTACTGAACTTCAGCAACAATAGCTGTTTCATTCAGTCAGGAAAAATCCTGAGATTAACTCAGTTGCTTAAAGAATGATGTTAATAACACCAAGATTGTAGGTTTGATACCTGTTTGGGCCATTCAGTTCAGAGGTGGACTTGATAATCCTTGTGGATCCCTTCCAACTCAGGGTATTCTGTGAAACAGTTTACAACACCTGCATGCTAAAGAAGTAATCAATAATGAGACTGATCCTTCCCCTATGTATGCTGAGCACTTGCTCTAATGATTTCATTTTACTCTTGCAGAAGACATAATAGCCACACATATAATAAAATACTCCTTCCGTATATCTTCTAAGTACTCCATTTTTAAAAGATTCTATACTATTACTAGAATCTATATTATACTAGTACTGTATAATTCGTATAATAAAGAAGTTACTGTAAATTATAAAGTCATGTTTTACTGACGATATGCTAATGCAGAAATAGAAGTACTGTTCATAACATTGTATAATTAATATAGAGAAGTAGGTGATCTTAGTATTACAATGCTTTTGTATCTTCAAAATTTTGAAGATGTTCAGCTAAATTTACTGGACAAAAGCCTCTGTGTGACACATTAATATAAAGATAACACTTTCAGCCAACACAGAGTGAGATTAAAAATTATATTATTAACACCAGACAAAACGCTTTCCAGTACATATAATTTTTTACATCAAAAAGACAGATGTCTCAAATACTTTTTTAAAAATGTAAATGTACTGTGCAGCATTGACTATTATTTGGGACACTTATACTGATAGTGATCTTTCTAAACTATAGGCAGGTAAGATTTGGACTTGTGTGTCTGATCTAGTGACCTTGGGCTTTTTGCACATTCAGCAGAGAAAAACAGACATGTCAATGCATTGACATATCACTTTTAATATAAAAGGAACTTTCTTCTAGACACCGTTTCTAGGATAGTAGTTGAGACCTCAATATTTAACTTTTAGTTGTTGAAAGTTAGGGTAGATGAACTGTATCCTTAGTTAAAATTATTAAAAAAAAAAAAAAGAAGAAGAAGAAAAAAAGAAATAAAAGATTTTTTTTATGTTTCTAAAATTTTTCACTCTAGATGAACTCATAATTCAGGATAAAGAATTATGGAGATAAGTCTTTTGCCTTAGAGAAATTGCTTCAACAGGTTTAAAGGTAGCTAAAGCAATGTTTCTCTCTTTTTGTGTATTAGGAAGCTCTTTTGATGTACATACTCTGGGTTTTGTCTGTGCTCTTGTCCAGCATAGACACTGTTAATCACTTTTAGAGGCAAGGTGCTTGTCATGATGGACTTTGTCAAGCTTCTCTTATTGTTTTGTCATAATTACATCAGTGTCAATGCAATTGCACAAATATGGAGTGAGATCATCATGAGCTAAGGAATTGCTTCCTTCCTCCATCTGTTGCAATGTTTATGGCCTAACTCCGCAAAGACAGGCACACTCATCCAAGGACAACAGTGCTCAAAGAGTGCTATGGAATCTGTGATATTTTAGATAAAAAAGGATCCTGTATGGCATATTTACATGATTAAATAAAAGCACAATAACTGTTATCAGATATTAAAACACATTTTTAAGCTGCTATTGGAATTCAGATTGTTATTCATCTCTCTTTGCACCAGAGATCTGTAGTTGTGACTTCTTGATGGTTAACAAGTGTTGGGCTAAGTATAAAAAAGACAGTGACATAAGGGGACATGAGGGGACAAATCCATCTAGGGTCAAGACACTCTGATGAGTGGAAAACTTGACCTATGTTGAAGCAACTGGTTTTAGACAGGTAGACTGCAGAGGAGAGTCAAGCTTTTGACAGGCTCCAGGATAGGATGAGAGGCAACAAATGCAATATGGAATGAGGGAAATTAGAACTAGATGTCAGGTAAAATAAATGTACTCTGTCAGTATATGAAGAGGAAAGAGTCTATGGTGTTTCTGTGCTTAGAGACAATCAAATCCATCTCTCCACAGTCCTGAGCAACCTGCTACCTGATCCTGCTTTGAGCAGGGACTGCACCTGCTGTCCTCCAGAGGCCTCTTCCAACATGAATTGCTTTGTCATGTTATGTTATTGAGAGCCATTCACTCACAGTTTGAAAACCCCTGACATTCTTGCAAAATTTAATGTCTTTAAATTAATTGATCTACATGAAGGTGTAAGAATCATACACCCATTAGTCTTAGTTCAATAAAGTAAATTGTACTGGATTGTCTGTAAAATATCAAAGCACTCATAATCATCAGACCATGAGTGTCACTGAGAAAAAGAATTCAATAAATGATACATCTGGATTTACAACTGTTTGATGGTTTATACTTGAAAAAGGACTTATGTTCTTGTTACATTTTGTGTTTAACTGGCATTCAGGTTAAGTCTAAGGGACTCACCAGAAGAATATCAGGATCAGAACAGTCTATAAAATTACTGTATGTGTATTTTTTATACTATGAGCATGAATTTTAAAATGATTCTTAATTAGATACTTACCTTAATAGTTTGATGTAGCAATTAAAATCCTTAATGATACATGGTAATTTTTTTTTAATCCATTCCCTCTTTATTCCACTAATAGACTGAGGGAGTGGGATTTCTTTTTTAATTATATTTCCTAATTCTTTTGGTTATTTCATTTATCAATGGCCTCATAAATCTTGTATTTAGCAGTGGTGGTTTTGATGTTTTGTAGCAACATTTGTTCTTTGTGAACGTTAGACTTTCACTGTACTAAAGCATACCTTAGAAAATGCATGTTTATGTTTGCCAACTTAATTACATGTAATAATAAATCTTCACTTAGGAGCAGTAAGATATCCAGTGTGAAGTGTCAAGCTCTTTCACTGACAGTGATTATTATATTTCATAATAAAACTTGAATTAGATATGACACATATTGAAGTGCCTATAAGTCAAATATTCTGTGCCCCACATAATAAAATACTTTTGATGAACAAGCTTGTATATTAAAATAAAACAAAAAGCTATACACTTAATAAAATAATATGTCCAATAAGATGATATCTCCATTTTTAGAAGGATTATAAAATCAGCAGATTTTATATAGAAGGAAGACTAAAGAAAAGAAGTCACCATTAATAAGTTGTCTTAGAGCAAATCAGTTTGATTTGTCTTTTTTGCATCCACATTACGGCATTTAATTTGGAGTTGATCCTATGATTTGTGGTTATATGTAGATTTTTAATTGCTTTTTTCCTCAGACAAAGTCCTGATATTCCAAACATTGTTCTGTATCCTGTCAGGCGAATAAAATGTGTGAGCATATTTACTGTTTACAGTTTAAGCAAATTTAAAATTTCAAAGTTCATTTGACACTATTTCCATGACATATTCACCTATGCTTTGACTTTACAGAAATATTTTGGTCAGTGCTACAGTTTCGTGTATTTCACTGTGGTTATTTCATATAGTTCTTGATTCCGCATATAATTAAATCCTTTTTAGTATAATCCTCTTAAAAGGAATTATTATGCAATCAGCTTATACAGCATTTTTTTACTAGTGCAGTACTTCTGATACCAGTTTCAGAAAAATCTGACAGTCCTGATGTGATCTGAAACATATTTCAGTTTTCACACTACCCTTAATTATAAAGACAGCTCCTAAAATAGCATCACCTGTCCAGAAAAAATTAGAAGTTTCATCTGGTGAGCTATATTTCAATTTCATATTTCAATTTTACTTTTAATTTAAAGACTTATTCATGAGATAACCTATCATATGTATAGCCTCTAAATAAAGATGTACAATAAAGATGGGGTAGAAGATGCAAAAAGAAAGGCCTCAAATCTGCACTTAAAAGCCAAAGCTTGGTCCAAATTTAGGGGTTATCTGGAAAGGAAAGTGGTTTCCAGTGATAATTCAACTCCCTTCTTTAAGAGGGCCCAATAGGACAGAGAGTTTGAGAGTGTACAAACCTTGTCCACCACTGATCCTTTCTCTGTTTCAGTCCTATCTACACTCCATGCCATTCTATCACACAAAATATTTGAAGGTAATAGTATGTTCCCACAAGGACGTCACTTGAGTGCCAGTGGACAAACAGCAGCTCAGTATTTTAAAACATTCTGTTCCAGTTAGCACATTTGAGGCTGCTTCATTGTAGTCATATGAAGACATCAGCTCCTCTTCATAAAATATCTCTGTTTTTGTAGAAACATCTCCATGCTGAGATGCCTCCTCTCCCATAGGACTGCATATGTTTTCTGAGGAAATACGGGATTAGAGAGAAAGAGAGATGGAAAAGGGCTGGGCAGAGCCCAGGCTTTGCCACTGAACAGGCTCAGAACACAATATACACCCAATCCAGAGCTTCAGGCTTTTCCACAGGCTATGCCTGGGCACTGTGTCCCAATCCCACAGCATCACTGAAAATGGACAGAGGTGCATCTCACAAAGAAAGAATTCTGATTATTCCAGTTCCTGCAGGGTTCAAGAACATTATCAAATATCAAAAACTGACACTTTCATACACTGAGCAAACTCCAACAATTTCCAAATGTGATTTGCAATGCAATATCTTGAGGATTTCAATTCCTCTCACCCCAAAGCACTGAAACAAGCACATGTAAATATTTAAATTCTAATATTGAATTTTTACCTTGTTCATCACAGCCCTGCACTTTCTACTCCCAACCTGGGAAATAAAATATATTCAGTATCTCTACAGCTACTCAAAACGCTACCACACATAGTGCATATGAAACAAGTTGCACAAGGGGAACATTATTATACCTGTCACTGAATCGATTTCCCTTTTCATTTGTGAAGTGTATTTAAGAAAGAGGCAAAATGCTGTGAGAAGTAGTCACACAAAAGAGAGAACTGAATTAATTTATTAAAAAATCTTGTTGGGGCAGGTGCTGCTGTGGAGATGCCAGGAATCTCTGCCAGGTGATTTCCCAGCAGCCTGTCCCAGATGAAGGTAAGCACAAGGTTCTAGGGAATGAAAGAACAAAATTGTTCTTTTCTGCTTCCAGTTTGAGGATTTCATAATCCTCATTGAAACAGGCTCATGTACAACACACCTCCAAGGATGCAAAATATTGCCCATTAAGGGAAAATGAAAGAAGATGAAAGGAAAACAAAATTAATCTTCTTTGACCTGCTTAAATATTAATGGGTTTGTGGTGGATAGCAGATTTCAGCTCAAAATTCTCATCCAGGCTGACACATGTCAGCCAATGAAGGTAGTTTGGGTCACTTAAACAAACCAACAGGATTGGGAGAGCATGAGGGACGTGGAAAGATAACAGTGAGTTTTTTACAGCAAGAGAAAGCAAGAAAATGGCAGTGTGTCTCTGCAAGTAAAATACAAGGTTTCTGTGAGAGAACCCAAGTACACAAGTGCCTCTGAGGACAACAACATGTCTCAGAGGCTGTCTTGGGGGAGAGGGATAAAATGTGACAGTAGGAGTTTCTGTGAGTAGGTGGCAGGCAGTAGTAGAGCAGGCATCTGTGTGGGGGTGAGTATGAGTGTCAGCAGTGGGGAGTATAGGAAGGGTGCTTAAAAAAAGATGTGGTTTGCACTATAGGAGAAAAAGTATTAGGGAAAACAAAGCAACAGAAGGCAAAGATGATAGCAGGAGGAAAATTAGGATTATGAGATTAGATGGGGGCAAAACATGCTCCACAAAAGGGCTGCTGATTCAAAAATGCTAATGGTAAAGAAATTAAATGAAAGACATGTCACAGACCAAAGGAAGAAGCAGAAAACAAACGTATCTCAGTAGAGGAGAAAAGTAATGAGAAAATTAAAACAGATCTAAGAAAGCATAAACAAGAATGAGAACATTATAAGCCTGCAGCAATCCTCAGGAATTTTTCCTTGTAGTATTTGTGTAGCTACAGGATTTTTAAAATGTAGGTCTCAATCTGCATAGAAAATATCATACAATATTTTTGTCACAAGTCATTTACCATTATCTGGCTTGTCTTTTGTGCTTGCATCGTACGTTCACAGTATGAAATACAAAATTCGTCCCTCACCACCCACCCACAGAACCTACAATGAATTATCTACAGCTAATATACATCAAATTTTATGAGGCAATGGTGTCTTCCTCCTAGAGCTACATACCATTTGGATGTCTATTTAAGGAAGAAAATGTACTTGAAATGCATACTTCATAAGGGTGTCTTGGGTGAAAGGGATGACATTGTCAGGAAATTTCAATTCTTTTTTATAATTAGCACGAGAGAGTAATTATCTGTGATAATTTCTCTGTGATGAAACAAGTGGTTTCATTTGTACAGACTATGCTATGACAGGCAATTTCAGCAGATACAAGGCATCTGCCAGCAGTCTTCAGGCTCTTCCTGATAAATTGCTGGCCTGGAGAGCCATAATGCACAGTTTCCTCCTGTCAGCATCACAGGTAGTACAACAGCACGGAGGCAGATCATGCCTCCTTCAAATCCTACTTTTGCCTCTGAGAAATGACTCTTAAGCACAGAGCACAGTTAAGGATGTATCTTCTGTGTGAATTCACTGCCTGCTCCTTGTCTCCCTTACCCAGCCTCGCTGCTGTGTCTGTTTGGCCATGCAGCTGCCCAGGCTGTCACTGGGACCACCACAGCAGGGGTAGAGTTAGCTTAGGAAACCTCTGGTTAACAGGATGAGTTTTATAATTAAACAGCTTATGGCATCTATTGGAAAGATTTCTTTTTCACATTTTGTATTTTTGTGGGGAGGGACTATTCATTGTTACTCTGGAAGGCAAGGTTCATTTCTCTCTATTTCAGAGAGGAGGACATTAAATGGCTGTGCAGCGTGCATTATGTCAGGGAAATCAGGCAGTGCCTTGAAATAACCCTTCTCCTTAAGGCACATAACTGCTTGTTCAGCCCTGAAAGAGCTACAGTCAATTAGACTCCTCTATTTCAAAGAGCACCAGCAGCAAGGTACTGCCCCTAATTATGTGATTCCATGTGGGTAACATCACTGCCACAGTCCCATATTCCTGGGCCATTACATGGAACATTTTAATCAATTGGTTTTTTTAATCATTGTTTCTGGGAAAGACAGGTTCGCACAGTGTTAACTTTAGGTAAGGCTCCATTAGTCCTGCAGAAAGCCTTAAGAATGAAAAAAACAAAAGGCCATTAGTCCTGCAGAAAGCCTTAAGAATGAAAAAAAAACAAAAGCCTATTTCCAAAGCATTTTATAACTGCTTTCCACCTGACCTTAGGCACTCTGCAGAAATGGTTGAGCATGTATATATACCTAAATGGTGGTGCTCCTTCAGCTGAAGGTACTAAATTTTGTTCCCACTATAGGCCAGGGCTAACCTGAGACATCTACCTCATAGGAATGGCACTTTCTTTGCAAATCACCTGAAAATGAAAAAGGTTTTTATAATTTTAATTAATTGAAGGGAGAGTCTCAAGGATCAGGAAGAAAGGGAATCAAATGTCCCAGAGGAAAACACAGCATTGCTGTGTTTCCCATTTGTAAACACAGCAATCTTTGGAAAAACTGTATCAATGTATTTTGAGGAAAGCTATTTCATCCTGAGTAAAGAATGCCTATAACGATGCCTATAGAGTTCTTTATGGCTTATGGAATGTGCTGAAGCTGAGTAGAAGATAAATTAGTGGAATTTGAGACTAATTGCTGAAAATGCATGGCCTACAGGCATCCGTGTCTCCTTCAACAGCTGCAAGGTAGAGAGAGTCCAGCTCCTATGGAGGTTTCAGCATAAATATGAAACTTTATAATAAATATTATGGTGTTTTTTGCATTGCAGCACATCTTGGAGTCCTGTTTGTTTACTTGTACACTTCACTGAGACAGACAAAAGTGACAAAAGAGTCAATGCTGCCAAGAAAGCTTGCACTGAAGAAGACAACATAATCATCTTTGGAAGATGAGAAATACAATATAGTCTTAAGATTTTAATAGATTATAAGAAGCAATGTATTGTCGTACAGAAAAAGCAAAACAAAACACTCAAACAAAACAAAACAAGGGAGGTAACCTTTCTCTTATCTTTATGATGTGTTTCTCTTGCAGAATAAAAGTTTTAACCCTTTGAAACAGGAAATATTCAGACAATTCACTGTGTAACAGGAGCAGCTGTTGACCAAGGAGATGGAAGTTGACAAATACCTACACAGTTGTATGAGAATCCCCTTTAAAGAATAGAATCCCACCCATATTTTTAAAATCAACTATGAATTTAAACATTTTAATTATATTCAAATTATCTGTGTGTATATGTATGTTTTTATATACACACCTTTCATACTTTATTTTATTAGAATACCAAGCAACAAGATCACAGGGTGAAAGCACCCATAGACTGGCAGAGCATATATAGGAGAATGACAGAGAAGTCCATTTCATTGGACGGGGTGGAAAAAATGCTCAAGGCAGTTTTCACTCCACTGGAAAACTTGAGTTTGTGTTAGGTTTAGATCACACTACTTTTCAGCAGTTTGTTGGCATCCCAAAGCTTCCTAAGTTTTTTGATAGGCACACTATGAGTTTAAAGAATATGTGACCCAATGAATAGGTTTTACCCTCTCCTTTTAAAACAAAAATCATGAGGAACATGGTATGCTTTTCAACTGTCAGCTGCTGAGCCCACCATGTTGCAGATAGACCTGTGTGAATTAGGCTGAGATGTGCAGGCAGACCCTTTATGGTGCAGCAATGAAGAATGTGACTCAGACCCCACACCCCACAATTCATATTGAAGACACACAAGCCTTCAAAATCTTTATATATCTTAAAAAAATTAAATCAAGTTTTCTCCTCAGTCACCTCATCAATGCAGCTCTAAGCAAGTGCTACAGCAGGACTAAGAGAGTCCCATGGAGATGAGGACATGTCTGTTTGTCTGTGTCTCATGTATCTGTCTTTACAAGGCACTTAACCGGAACAATTACAAATTCTATGATTCTGTATTTCTAAATTGCCTTTCAGCTGGGCAGATGGCTTTGGCCCAGAAAAAAGTGAGCGCCCATCTAGGCTGATATTCTCTGATCTACAAGGCATGAAAATCAAGTGGTACAATAGGTCCTCCATGCTAAAACACCAGTATGAACAAGCACATTTGAAATCCAGCTTTTACCTAAGCTTGATGAATTTTCCTGTAGCAGCAGTCACTTTCATTGCACACCTGGCTAGGGAAGTTAGTCGTTCTTTCTTTCCTATGAAGCACGCAGCAGGCTACTCAAACTGCACGTGGTTAGGGGTCTAAAACTTATGTAAAATGCCTCACCTGTATCCTCTTCCTTTGTCCAACAGGTAATTTCAAACTTAACAAAATTACAGGTTTCAACAAAATATGAAAACACACTTATGACAGTACTCAGTAGAACAATTAGATGATAATTCATACAATTCTATTGTATCTTCAGAAGAAAAACAGCGACAAACAGTTGACATCTCTGGCACTCCACAAATCCATCTCTAGACTGGCAGCAGCCAGGCTCAGTTCTCTAGCTCATGACGGCCACCTTGCCATGCCTTTGTGATAAGAGGCAGAGCAGGTGCCCATGGTGCGGGTTTAACTGTGCTGGCTTGTGAAGTCCTGGCAGGAGGACTCTAAGAGAGACTGGAGTCTGATTAAGGGGAAACAGAGACCTACCCAACAGGGCAAAGCCCTGACTTAGCAAAATACAGAAATAAAAGCCTAACTGTAAGAATAATACATGACATAAAGAAAATGCATGGGACTACACAAAGTGTATTTCATATACATGGGGACTACCTGGCATCACATATTTGGTAAGAAGAATGAACATTACAAAGCAGCCCTTTGAGATTTTGAACATTTTAAAATTTATTTTATCTCAAGTGAAAGAAGGTCTTGTTTCATTTATTTAATTTTATTGGACCTGGAAAATCACATTTGGTCCCCCAAATGTGATCAGCAGTTTCAAAACATAGCTCATCCTAATCCTCTTCCATAACTCCACTTTGCCCTGGATATCATCCCCCTACCTCTGTACCACAAGCTTTAAAAGCATGCAACTGCTGAACTCATTACACTGCAGGCTGAAGCATGAGTGTGTATCAGCTGTTCTCACTGGCCTGAGCATTCTCAGAGGCCCTCTCTGAAGCTTAAGTTACATCTTCCACTGAGGCTGAGTGACTGAGACAAAAAGTACAACTGTAAAATAATAATTTCAAGCTATTTTAGGCCTGGGGAGAAGATTTACTAGTTAGATAAAGGTTGGAGATGCTGTATGAAACATAGCAGAAACAGCTGGAACTGCATTCAGCCTCTTGAGAAAGAAAGGAGATGCAAATTGGAAAAATAAACACAGAACCAAAACAAGAGCAAAACCTCATTACCATGTTTGTGCTTTTTGTCAAATTTAGTTTCCCTCTTTTTTACATACGGAAATATTTTTCTCTAAATGACATTATAGGATGGATTTTCAGCTCACTTGTGCAAATATAAAAGTGAATCCTGTGACTTACAGTTGAATAGACATTAAAAATTTTGAGACTGGTTATGCAAGATTATTAGAGACCAAAAGGAAAACTTCATGAACTGTAAGCACTCAGCTTTACTACCACGTACAGTTATGACAGAGCTTGGTTTCTTATGAAACCTTCCATCACACCAAATCAACTCAATCTAGAGCTCTTTGCTGCCTTATCACAAGTTATGAATACAAGAGAGGTAAAGAAGACAGAAACAGTGAAAGCAGAGGTGAAATAAAAAAAGACAGTTATAGAGAAAATGAACATTTCCTGCAATCTGACACTTGTTGCAAGTCAAGTGCCATTTCTGTTTACACATTTCACTCTCAGATCCATGTGTCTCTGAATTCCAGTAGACAGACTGAAGGGGCAGCACAACTTAAGAGCTTCAGAAGTTCAGAAAGGAGAGGGATCAGCAAAGAAAGATATTCATAGGAAATGTGCAGCTACCTCTGAAGTGGAAGAGCTAGCTATCCTCTGGCCTCTGCTAATAGCAACACCTGTCTACCTTTGGTGTTGTCTGCAGAGCAAAGCACAGAAAGATGCAATAGGGTTCTACCCACAGTGCAAGCTGGCAGATAACCATAACAAATAAAGGTAAGAGTCAGGAGAGAAGCAAGTCCCCCTTGGAACAAAGGTAATAGTTTTACAATGAAGGAATGCCAGAAAGAGCTGAGAAAGAAGTTTCACAAGTTTCCTTGTGAAATACTCCAGATCCTCAAGTGGGTGCTGCTAAATTCACTTCTATGCTTCATAAACAAAATTGCAAACGCAAATATTAACCAGAGATGTGATTAATTTTCTTCCTGCGAACACTAATCCCTGAAGCTTTAAATGTATCTCTAATGATTGGTGTGGTTTAACACGGCAGGGAGCTAAACATCACATAGTTGTTTGCTCACTTCCTCTACAGATGGATGGAAGGGAGAAGTGGACAAAAGGTAAAACTTGTGGGTTAAGATAGAGACAGTTTAATAGCACAGAAAAGAAAGGGAAAATGGTAATAATGATAAAAAATTTACAAAACAAGTGATGCACAATGCAACTGGTCACCACCAACTGACCAACGCCCAGCCAGTCCCCAAGCAGTGGGCTGCCAGTCCCCAGACACCTCCCACAGGTATTATTGCTTAGCATGATGCTTTATAGTATAGCACATACTTTTGTTGAGTTGGAGTCAGATGTCCTGTTTGTGTCCCCTGCCAGCTTCTGGTGCCCCCCCCCACCTCCTTGCTGGGAGGACAGCATGAGAAGACAGAGTAAGTGCTGCCAGTGTGTTATCAGCATTTTTCTCATGCTAAATTCAAAACACAGCACTACTAGGAATAACATGAATTGTATTCCAGCTGAAACTAGAACAATATCCACCCCTACTCTATACCATACATGCCATGCTCAGAACCCACACTTTACAATGCAGTCTAATTAGTCATTATCACCTTTCCTGTCTTTTGATATAAACACACAGGTATTGCTTCACAGTTCATGGGCCATCCCTATAAAATGTCTGGTGAGTTCACTTATTCCATGACTTTGGGCTCCATTTGTCACAACGGTCCTTCACATCAGGAAAGATGGTGTGTGGTGTTGGTTTTTTGCATGCTAGACCCAGTTCTCCTTCCATCACTGCTGAGCTTGTCTGGTTCTATTATCACTCCACTTTTATTCATTTTATCAGAACTCATTCTTCATTAGTCTGGGTACTTCTTACTGTAATAATATTGATATAGCATGCAGCAACCATAGTGGTGAGTACATACAGTACAGTGTATCAAGTAACATCTAACAATTCAGACAATTGTCCAGTCTTAACCAAAACCAAATCCCCTTGATGTACACATCATAATTCCCCATTCTCCTGCATTACCCACCAAGTACACTAAGGTACTTGAGCAAAAGAAATCCTGCAGATGGATATGCCTCTGACTGAGGCAGGCATAGCCAAGAGGGACTTCCTCAGCATATTTTAATGTGCTCTACAGGAACTTTATTGCCTTCTAAAGTACACGAATGGTTTGATTGGGCTGGGTCAACTCCACTGGCAGATCCCCTAGTGTTAACTAACCAGGTGGCTTTTTCTGAATGTGCATTCAAATGTTTTAAGCTCCTACCAGTCATTGCTCTTAATGTAGAGTTAAGTCAGTCAATTTTCCCTCACTTGGGTGGATCTCATTCAGCCCCATAGACTTGAGTGTGTCTAAGTGACATAGAAGCTCTCTGACCATGTGTCCCACCTTAGATTATGAGGACTTCATTTTGCTTCTGGTTCCTGTATTCCAGCTTACTGGGTACCCAGTAACAACTGGTCTTACTATTAAAAGCTGAGGAAAAGAAGGTGTTAAGTGTCTTAGCCTTTACCTCATTCTTTATCACAGTGTTTCCCTTCACATCCAGTAGAGGATGAGATTTTCCTTAGTCCTCCTTCTGTTGCTGATTTATTTGTAGCAACATTTTTATTGCCTTGTATGTCAACAACAAGATTAACTTTTAGTTGGGCTTTAGCCCCTCTAATTTTCTCCCTTCACAACCTTCAACATCCTTGCAGGTCTTCTGAGTTGCCTCCCCTTCTTGCAAAGGTCATAAACTCTATTTTCCCCCCCCCCCTCAAGTTACAGCCAAAGTTCCCCATTCAGTAGGAAGGAGCTGCACTTCAGTCTGCACTTCAGTAACAATCTCTTCCAATTCAATTCTAACTCTTTCTTAAGGTACCAATACCTATTTTGCAGCCAGAGAATAAAGGACAATGTATCCTCTATATTCCTGGCTCCAAAAGCCTACAGGTTGACCTCGAGTCTCCCCCAGTGCTTTCTGCAGGTGACACCAGTTAGGGCCATTCTCCCTGGCTGTGGTGTAGGCCACATATCTTGTCTTCATCAGACTGGCCCAAGGGCTACTGCATGATCTCCTGAGTTGTTCAAAAGCTTTTAATTGCTCTGAGGCCCATTTGAAATTGTTCTTTTTCTGGGTGACTGGATAAAATGGACTTATTTTCAGACTGAAATTTAGAGTATGCATTCTCCAAAACCCCAAAACACCTAAGAAAGCTTGTGCTTCCTCTTTTCTAAATGGTGGAGATATAGGTGTTATTTTGTTGATCACATCCATTGGGAACTCGTGGCATTCATCATGTTTTATTAACAAAAACTGGATGTCCCGTCCGGTCCCTTGACCTTACTTTGGTTTATGGGAAAACTGTCTTTCAGAAAGGACCATTTTCTTACCTTTCCCAAAAATTTCTTCTGCTCCATTGCTCCACACAATCTTACCATCAATGTATTGTAGATGTTCTTGAGTTTCACCTTGTTCTAGTGCAGTCTGAATCACAGTGTGGCAGATGATAGGGCTGTGTTTCCTTCCCTGGGGCAGTTGTTTCCAGGTGTACTACACATCACTCCAACTAAGAGCAAACTGTAGTCTGATGCTAAAGGGATTAAGAAAAATGCATCAGAGATATCACTTGTGGCATATGACTTAAGTTCATATTGAAGTTCCAGCATGACTGGCACAACATCACTCAGGCCACGATAATCCATATTGGCTGCTTTCTCCCTGTAAATATGCAACAGAAGTTTATTAAGATCAGGAGTAAAACAAGTCCTATTCTGCCTAGGAAACAACTCACTGGATACTGGAGCAGCAGTTTTCCAGGAAGAACCAGCTTTCTTGATTTTATTTTCTTGCAAGTCACATACCATGACGGTACAGTCAAGGTAGATTTTGCATCCCACTTCCTTGCATGTTCTCTGTGGTCACACAACTAAAACCACAGAGTGAACTGTGGTGTGTATTTGCTGTATGTGCTCTCTTGAGCAGAGGAAAACACTTGCTCTTAATAGATGAGATAGTCATCTGTAAAGAAGGGGAGTAGGACGTTGTCTTCAGCTGAGCTGAAAAAATACCCTGGAAAAATACCACTGCCCAATACAGAGTGTCATAGAATCATAGAATTGATTGGGTTGGAAAAGACCTCCGACATCATCGAGTCCAACCCTCGGTCCAACTCTAGTCCATTTACTAGATCATGGCACTCAGCGCCACGTCCAATCTGCGTTTAAAAATCTCTAGGGATGGTGAATCCACCACCTCTCTGGGCAGCCCATTCCAATGCCTGATTACTCTCTCTGGAATTTTTTTCTGATATCCAACTTAAATTTCCCCTGGCAGAGCTTAAGCCCATGCCCCCTTGTCCTATTGCTGAGTGCCTGGGAGAAGAGACCAGCCCCCACCTGGCTAGAACTTCCCTTCGGGGAGTTACAGACAGTGATGAGGTCACCTCTGAAGCCTCCTCTTCTCCAGGCTAAACAACCCCAGCTCCCTCAGCCTCTCCCCATAGGGCTTGTGCTCCAGCCCCTTCACCAGCCTTGTTGCTCTTCTCTGGACTTGCTCCAGCACCTCAATATCCTTTCTGAACTGAGAGGCCCAGAACTGAACACAGTACTCAAGGTGTGGCCTCACCAATGCAGAGTACAGGGGAAGGATCACTTCCCTGGTCCTGCTGGCCACGCTATTTTTGATACAGGCCAGGATGCCATTGGCCTTCTTGGCCACCTGGGCACACTGTTGGCTCATGTTGAGCTTCCTGTCAATTAGTACCCCAAGGTCCCTTTCTGCCTGGCTGCTCTCCAGCCACTCTGTGCCCAACCTGTAGCGCTGCAGGGGGTTGTTGTGGCCAAAGTGCAGGACCCGGCACTTGGCCTTATTGAACTTCATCCCATTGGAATCAGCCCATCTCTCAAGTCTATCCAGATCCCTCTGCAGAGCCCTCCTGCCTTCCAGCAGGTCAACACTCCCTCCCAACTTGGTGTCATCAGCAAATTTGCTGATGATGGACTCAATCCCCTCATCTAAATCATCAATAAAGATGTTAAACAGGACTGGACCCAACACAGGACTGGACCCAACACAGACCCCTGGGGAACACCACTAGTGACCGGCCGCCAGCTGGATGCAGCTCCATTCACCAGCACTCTCTGGGCCCGACCCTCCAGCCAGCTCCTAATCCAGGAGAGGGTACACTTGTCCAGGCCATGTGCTACCAGCTTTTCCAGGAGTATATTATGGGAGACAGTGTCAAAGGCCTTGCTGAAGTCCAGATAGACCACATCCACAGCCTTCCCCTCATCCACCAGGTGGGTCACTTGATCGTAAAAAGAGATCAGGTTGGTCAGACAGGACCTGCCCCTCCTAAACCCAGGCTGGCTGGGTCTAATCCCCTTGTCCACCCTGAAGGTGCTGTTTGATTGCACTCAGGATGAACTGCTCCATAACCCTGCCAGTCACGGAGGTCAGGACTGACAGGCCTGTAGTTGCCAGGGTCCTGTTTGCAGCCCTTTTTGTCAGAACCTCCCTGCCCTGCTGAGAAAAAGGAGAAAGGAAAAAACGTCTGGAAACTCAAACTAGGTTCATACTTAAACTAATCATATTAGCTTATATTTATAATTATATTTACAGAAAAGAGAAAATTAAAAAAATCTGCAGTATAAGACACTTACACAAGTTAGATATAACAACAATTTTCCACTTCCCACCAAAAACAGATTTCATCACTCTAGATCTAATAAAACACTTTCAAAGACACCCAGCAAGGAACAGAAAGAATAACAATGAAATGTTTCTACTTCCTTGAAGTCAAATTGCAAAGTAACAGCAGCCGCAGTAAGGCCCAGACAGCAGGACAGCAGCAGCACGTCCTGCTCCACTGCAGCCATCATGCATCATCAACAATCTACTCCTACTCCGGCTTTTATATCTCAGGTTTGCATTATCTGGTATGAAATATTCAGCTGGTTGCTTAAGCCAGGTGATACCTGTCTCTCCTAATCTATGTAGATTCTCTGAGCCTCCTAAATTGAGGCCTAGCTAAAACTAAAGCCAAAACAACCACAGACATACTCTGAACTGCTGAAATGCCCAGAATGGTTTCTCCATAGTCAAGACTCAGGTCCTTAGGAAGGAAAAGAGACTTTATTCATATTGCTGGTCTTGGTCTGCCAACTTCCCCACTGTTTGTCAACAAATTGGCAGTAATAAGGCCTCTGATGAAAAAGTGATAGGCACTATGGATACTCTGACCCATGTGACAGGTGCTACAGCTGAACCAGAGTCAACCCCTATATACTCAGTAGACATAGCAATGGGAAGATGCTGGGCTAAACATCCAAGGGATATTAAAAATTCTCAAGAATTATTATAAATAGTCTGGAGGAGGAGGAGGAGAAGGAGAATGTGAAGGAGCAGAGGAAAGTGTCCCCTCTTGTCTACCCCAGATAATGGCTTTCCAGGAAGAAAAGACATAGAGTGAAAGTTTCTGAGAGAGGGTTTCTGAGATGTGGAGAGGATGGCAATGCTGAATACAAATACAAGATTAGCTTCATAACCAGTAATTGTATCATATCAAAAGCTAGTGTTACTCAGTTATAGTAGGCTGACTTTGGCTGCATGCCAGGGAACCACCAAAGCTGCTTTATCACTCCCCTCTGCAGCTGGACAGAGGAGAGAAAATATAACAAGGAGTACAAATTCAAAGTGGGAATATAAATTAAATTTACTACTAACAGAATCAAAACAGGATAGTGAGAAGCAAAATAAATCTGCCCACTCCTCCCTCCTTCCCAGGATCTGCCTTCTCTCCTCACAGCAGCTCAGGGAGACAGGAAAGGGGGTTATGGTCAGTACATCACAGTTTGTTTCTGCTGTTACTTAGAGATGAGTCCTTTTCCTGTTTCCCTGTGGGTTTCCTTGAATGGGAGACTCCTTCATGAACTTCTCCATCTTGAGTCCATCTCAAGGGCAACAGTTCTTCACAAACTGGTCCAATGCAGTACGCTTTTTCATGTGGTACAGCACAGGCTGTTCCAGTGTGGGTCCCCTCCAGGGCCACAGGTCCTACCAGGAAAACCTGCTCTAGCATGGGCTCCTCTCTCCACAGATCAGCAGGTCCCTGCCAGGACTCTGTTGTGTAATGGGCCTCCCTCAGGCTCAGAGCCTCCTTCAGGCATCCACCTGCACTGGTGTGGGTCTCCTCTACAGACTGCAGGTGTCTCTCTGCATCCCTGTGGACTCCCATGGGCTGCAGAGGCACAGCTACCTCACCATGGTCTGCACCATGGGTTACAGGGGAACCTCAGCTCTGACACCTGGAGCACCTTGTCCCCCTTCTGCACTGACCTTGTTTTTTCTGAACCAGTTATTCACATGTTCTCACTCCAATCTTCTCTGGCTACAACTTTCATCTGCACAATAACTCTTCTTTCCTTCCTAAATATGTTTTCACAGAGGCTTTACTGTCATTCCTGATTGACTTGGCCTTGGCCAGAAGCAAGTGCTCCTGGAGCTGGCCTGCACTGGCTATACCTGGCAGCTTCTCACAGAACCCATTCCTGTGGCTTCCACCACTACCAAAACCTAGTCACACAAACCCAATATATCAGTCCAGCAAAATGAAAACCTTAACCCAGCCCCTAGAGGTCATAAAAAGCATGGAACTTATACAGCAAGTAAGATGATGCACAAAGCAACTCAGAAAAAGTGCAACAGCTTTGAGGGCTAATAAATTAACATTATGACAAATGACTTCTTAAACCAATTTTTCTTATTTATCTTTTTTTTTTTTAACACACTATTGTCAGATCTGCTGCTGTCTCAATCTTTCATGCCACATGCTGGGTGCCAAAAATGATTTTTTCATTCTTTGTCAAGACATCATATGGTATGTAATTGTATTAAATTGTTTGTCTGGTTTGGGTCAACTGTCCTGGCTATGTCTTCTCACAGCTTCTGGTGTCCCCCAGACTCCTTGCTGGTGGTGCAACATAAAAAGCTGAAAATTTCTTGGCTTAAGGTAAGTGCTGCTCAGGGACAACTAGAGCGTCTATTACTACCATTATTCTCATCCTAAATCCAAAGTACCACAGTGTACCAGCTACAAAGAGGAATATTAACTTGATCCCAGCTGAAACCAGGACAATGATCATGTCAGCAGTGTAGCTTAAGCTGTGTGTTTTCTTCCAGACTACTGACCTTTATGACTGTTCCCTTCCACTTTGAGGGAAATGTTTCCATGGGAAAGTGTTAGGGTGAAGAAGAAGGTAGAAAACTTCTAAAACTTCACAGACAATTCTTAAAATAGCAGAGTTCCATTAGAGGAATACAAAAGGTGAATCTGAAAAAAAAAACCAACTTGATCAAAATATTAGACAGAAGGTGTTCAGATGAATCAGAGAGATACCTCAGGAAAATGTACATTTTTTTTAGTGCCTCTATAAAAAAGCTGATTGTTGATATAGAGCTATTATTTTCCAGAATGACAATAGTATTGACATGAATCTTTACTTCAATGATTAGTGACTACCTAGCCAATTTCATATGACTAAATACATACAGGCATTTTGTGAAATAGATGTACATGCATTATCCTCACTGCCCTCTATGCTTTAACCAAGTCAACCACACTGTTAGAATAGTACCCATTTTAACAATCCAAACCAGAAACATAAAGAAGCACAAAGATATCATCAGTATGCCCCAGGCTTCCTTGCAGAATTCAGCAGAATCCAGCAGAACTCTCTTTTCCTTTTTTTAATTGATTTTTTATTTTAAGAAACAACAAAAAGCAAAGCAATTTTTCATTCAAAGACTGGTGCTCCCACCTCAATTTTCAGATGGTATTTTAAGCTGGGTCACTGTTTCCTGTGCTTCAGTACATCTTATTGAATCTTCATTGCACTAACACAGAAATGGGAACAGTGTGTCAGGTCTAATGCTTTACAACTATTCTATTTCCAGACGAACTTCAGATATTGGGAAAATATAGTTTCTTATATCAGTGTCTTTGCAGCCCAGATCTCTCTAAAGTGAATGAAAATATAAGATGGCACAATTACACAGGCACTAAGAGAGAAAGCTTTTGCTGTTTACACACAGAAAGCAGAGAGAGAGCAGTGGTGCTTAGAAAATTGCAGCAGAGTAGAAGAGGATTTTCTGTTGCTACAAGTGGTCTGTACATGTCAACATAATTGTCCATAATTTATAAACATCCAGAAATTGAAATTAAAGGGGTTTTTTCGGTTTTCCTATTTGTCTCTTTTTCTCTCTTTTTATTGTTTCTTTCTTTGTTTCATTTCTCCCTTGTGCTAGTTTAAAGATAAACCGGCAGGAGAAATGGACCCACCATGAGAGATTGTAAGACGGAGTTACAATTTAATGAAAGATGTTACCATAAATACACTGACATAAAGAGAAATTGCTTTCAACTCACAAAACCGAGCAGTATAACCCAGTGTCCTGGGGCACAAACCCAAAGAGGTTTTTTAGCCCTTGTGCTGAGACCTGTGTGGTTCCCCCCAAAGTCCAAAGCAAAAAGAGGTGAGACCTGTTGGTGCAGGTGATAGCTGTAGTCTGATCAAGAGCGGTGGTCTCCTCCTGTCGAGGTCCTGCTGCACCTCTGGATCCAATGAGAGGTTCCTGCAGTCTTACCCACCACGTATGTACCCTGAGGGAGCACCCAGTCCCTCCCCCAGGGCGGGGACTCATACAATGGGTGATTAACTCTGGGAGCCAGGGGGTATTGTTGAACCGTTGATAGCCCATTAGCAGCCACATCCCCTCAGGCTGGGTGTGAAGGTGCTAATGACTCCCTGGGCAGTTGCTCCTAATGGTCCGTTGTCCTTGGGGAATGAATAGAGAGGTAGAATACACAGCTTTAATCACCCACACACAGTGATAGCTGGTCCCACCTGCTGAACTAGGACATCCCTTTTTCTCCTTCTCTCTTTCTCTTTTAAAGACAATCAGACTTTCCTTTCTAAAGCATGTATTTAGTAAAAGCATAGTGAATGAAAATAATGTCAAAAACTGAGACATAATTCTCAAAGTTCATAGCTGTATTTAAGAATTTGAAAGACTTGTAGTGCATGTTTATTCAGTATTTTCTTAGTACAAGCATTCTATAAATATGACATCTTGTAAATCTTTTGAAATAAAAAGATGTACATGTACATGAAGAAATTAATTAATTGGGATATTAAAAATTAAGAAGAATTAGGATAATAAAATTGCCCACTAGAAGTTATTTTGTAACATAGCTTGGAAAAGGCTATTTCATAGAACATATATGGTCATTTAGCTGACGTCAGCTCAAGCTGTGACAGACAAAGATGGACTACTTTCATATCACAGGACATGGATAATGCAATAACCGATATTTTAACTGCCAAATAAGTTAAATGAAGCATGAAAATGAGAATTCATGAAAGAAACAGTCATTGCTTGAATAAAGAGTTACAAAGAGCAGGAAGAATGCTGAAAATGGCAGATTACGGCAGCAAAAAAAGTGGAACAGGTATCAGTCCTGTGGAGTGAAAGAGAAATAGATAAAATGGGAAAATAGATATGGAAATGTCTTGTGTATATATTTTGCTCTTCAGGATGGGAGAGCATGTATACAGACACTGAGGACTGAAAGAAAATTGCGATTTGTCAACAACTGCTGACAGTTCTGCACAAGAATATAAAAAGCAGCAATAATATTTTGTCCCTGTTAGTGAGATTATGGTGATTAACCTAAAGCAAGAAAACATTTCTTCCTGGAAAAATATTATGTAATTATTTTTTTACATGTGGGACATTCTAACTACTATTGCTGAAAACTTACTAAGCTAAATCTACCCTCACAACTATAGAAAAGATACTGATGAAGTAACTGCTTCAAGCCATAACTTTCTTTGCTGTCTCAAGCTGAATGTCAGGGTTTCATCAAAGTCAATAGGTTTGTATAGATCACAAATGACAAAAGATAGAGAATGGAGGAATAGAGGCTAATTTTAAAATACAGATTTTCTTTGATGTTTCAATAACTATCGTTATGTGATGAGGTGGACTGAACTTGATTAGAAAACGTTTTTTTACTGTTCCAGGAAGTACCTCCAAGAACAGGCTGACTGTCAGGAGCATGATCTCACCTACCAGTGGCCAGATCCATTGCATAGAGGCAGTGACCAGAAGAACCCTGACCTGAACATCACCTTTGTTGTCTTTTCCTAGCAGTGGGTAATGTCCTTTGGCTTACCCTATAAGTGTACTATCCCTCACTTTCCAATGAGCCCCAGTTTCCCTGCAGGACTACAGATGAGATTAAGTATACTGGCCTGGTTAGTTAAGATACATAGATACCTCATATTCCTTCACTTCTGCATGAAATTCAGAAAAGCCCCAGCCCAACCCAGAGACTTTGCATAAACATACACACAGAAGTTATCTTTGGATAGACTTGAAAAACATGGTATGAAGTGCATGTTGTGCAAAAATCATATTGAATGTAAGCAAGCTGCTACCGCAAAGAGCTGCAGAATAAAAGGCAGGCTCTGCCACAACTTTACACTGATGAGTCAGGACAAGTTCCACCACAGAAACTAGAAGTGCTCACTGCATCTTAGCTGGGGCAGTGTGCAGTGAGACACCCAATACAGTGTTAACTCCCAATAGGTGGGACAATTACATTCTCAGGGTCCTTCAACATAATTCCTTATGTTCTTCTTTAAATGCCTTATCCTTGTATCACATAAGTCTTCTAAGTTCATGAATGTAAATTAGACCTTTATTAGAAAACAACAGACTGAATGATATGATCAAAACATAAAAAGTACGAGTGTCAGAGGAGACCAGACTGATGAGGAATTCACCAAGTGGCAGATATATTACAAACGCTGGATGGACGAAGATGCGGAGGTCCAGGACCCCGGGGAGCGCATGCAGCTGCTGGATCGGGACCGTGGGGGCTTTCGGATGGACACTTCCCCAGATTGAATATTATGCACCCCAATATGTCTACCCTGCTTATTTTTCCCTTAGTCATTCCTTATCCAAGTTCCCTCTTCCCACAAAACCCTCCAGATCGCATCCCCCTGTCCTGGCGCGACCTGGCCATGGAGGCGGTTGCCGGCGGGGCCGCCCATGAGGCGCCGCTGGAGCCCGGGCGGGGGCTGTCCCTGCCTCGAAGTGCCGGAAGCCCTACAGTAGACTTTCCCCGCCCATCTCATTTTCCCATTGGTCCCTTTGCCACTCCTCCCCTCCCTCCTTCCTTTCGTTTGCATGCACCCAATGAAGTGCGTTACTCTGCCCCGTCTCCGCCCCTCTTCCCCGCCTACATCCGGGGAATTCCCATGCTCTCCTCAAAAGCCAGCGCGCGGCAATAAACTTGGCTTTTTTCCTCGTGGACTCCTGGCAAGTGCGGACTTGTTCCATTCGGGGTGGTCGCCAGGCCGGGGGCAGGAGGAGCCGACCTCGCTTCTAAGGGTCCTGATCCTAGGGGAGCCCTGCTTGCCGCTTTCCTAGCCTTGCTCCTGGAAGCAGAAACCCCTCCACCATATCGGTGGGCTATTTACAATCCGCTGATATACGAGCATTGTTGTAGCATCTTTAAATATTTCATGTTCTGCACCTCTCTTAATGGCTAAATTTTAAGCATGAATCCTAAACTCAATTCTGTTATCAAAATTGAAAATTATGTTTCCTGCACTATCACTCACTGCCAATACTCTATATTCTTTTTGGAAATAAGGAAGACAGAGGAGGAAGAAAAATTCTGGTTGAATTAAAAGATAACCCAAAATGTCATGCCTCATCCTCATTTCTTCCTGATTATTCATAACACTCTAATTTCTCTTTAGAGCCTCACACAGCCAACAGCTGACCTAGAAATATTTTTATCAGAAATATGATTAAGCTTATTTAAAAATGGCTTTAACCATCATTTTTTTTCCTGAGACTTCTCTTTTGCCAGAACCAAGAAGTCCTCTACTCTATTCAACCAAACACTCCAATTGACCTTATCACCAATCTTCACCCCTGTGGACACAGATGCTCCTGCAAGAGTGTCTACACATCTCAGCTGCCACATAGTCCTGAAAATAATAGCAAGTCCTCAATCACAGAACTTTTTAACTGTAAAGCTCTTTGTCTGTCTAAAGCTGTGCTTCTGGCTCTGCTAAGAAGTGTTTCAGTCTTGATGATTTGTGACAGTTCAGCAACTAATCCAAAAGTAAGCTTTACTAGGATTCACAAGCTAACTAATCTTGCTTCCAAGCTTCATCTATCAGCTGTCTTCTCAGCATGTGTAAGAGAGAGCTCTACACAAATCATGGTCCCATTTCTCTTCTATCCAGTGTCTGAATGGCTAGAGCTCTCACCTGTGGCAGTCAGAATTCAGATAATTTGTAAACCCCTTAAAGAAACTTATCTGCTAGGTAGTAAAGTACTCAATCTCGAATGAGTGCTTTACATTTCTTCCTGGAGCAGGTGTCAATTTTGTATGGGAAAACTACAGAAATGGTAGAGAAAGTGGTAGAGAAAGTTTAAGTGGGAGTGTAAGACTGGTGTCTGGAATAATTTTCCCTGGAAAATGGTTTATGCTCAATATGCAGAAATAACATAGAAACTAGAACCCACTATTATTGACTATGATGGTTTGAAAAGTAGACGTGATACTTATACCGTTTCTTTATCTTTTTGACAGTCATCATACTTCAAGGAACATGTGTGTGGTTGTGAATACTGAACACATAGAATCAGTCCCTTGCATGCCACCTGAGTTGGCAAAATGCCAGCATTTGGTCTATGAGACTCATCTCTCTCTTAACCTTTCATCCACAGGTAAACAGGATGCTTCCCTTTTGAAGGTCTGACTTTTGGAGACCGTATTGCTGAACATCTGAGGCTATATCAGTGTCTTTCAGACACATGCACCTATGATATTATCAGCTTTGTCAGCATAGTACTGTTATGGAGTATCTTACAGGCACACCACAAGGTCCATGCATACACAGGACCAGTTAACTTTGGCACAGCATCACACAAATCCTGTGATACGGCTTCTAGACCCTAGGCAGCGATGCTGTGCAGCTTATCAGGTCAGGAAACTGCGGCACTGTGTTTCATTGCACCTGGCAGACATGTCCTAACTTGCCTATTATGTTTCACAATAAGCCAAAGAACCCACATGGACTTTGTAAATTCCATTAAGCACTTGGCATGAAGGTGCTGCTGTCGACACACAGCAACAGATGAAACTTAGATGTCTGGAAGGATTATTACCCTCCCCTCAGAACCTATTATACCTCATTCCTGCCAGGGACAATGAAGGGGACATTCTCCTACATGCAATCCCATGATTCTCTGTTTTTATACAAACACTGTAACCATAGTGTTTAATGAGAACTGAAATTCTAAATTTGCCAAGTTTTTAACCATGCTTGTTTACACACTTAAATGTCCTCATCTAGTAAAGGGGCATTAGCCTCTGGGACAAGTAGTGGCCCTGTCGAGTGGTAACTACCTTAGCTGTCTCATATAGCTGGCTGCTACATGAAACCTAGTATTTCCCTTAATCCGTGCCTACTTTGTCCTGGTAGGTCCAGTCCTCAGATATCAGCCGAGCTAATGAATGACTTTTCAAAGAAAAGCTCAGATACCAAGAGTTAGGGAGAGGGCTGAAAAGCAGAGTGGTGAGTAAAACCTCAAAAGTTTGATAACACATAGGGTTTATCTGGAAGGAACTTCTTCATTTATTTTCCTAATTACTATGTTGTTGGTATACTTATAGATGATAAGGTAGTAAACACTGCCAAGAGCCTTACACATTTCCAATGGAATTCAGATTGCAGCTGGTAAAGCAAATCATCCACAATCACAGTGAACTTTTCCATGCTGTCTATACAGATCTTATTTTCCACATACAGTACAGTGGAAAAAGTGAAAATATTATTATTTGAAGTATACTGACCATGTCATATTTTATTTTCTGCTAAATAAGTTTTAATCCACACCTCAGTGGCTACACTATAACTTTTAAGTGCAAACAAGAAGTTATATATGCAAAACACATCTCAGCTGTGAAACCACTGGCTTTGGGAGGAAGGCAGCACAAGTTTCAGCAACTCTCTTTAGCAGCTTTAGTGACAATTATATATTAGATTTGGGAAATTTACCTTTGAAAACATCCTAGACTGAGAACTGATCTTTGAACTAATTCTAAAGCAATTATACAAACCAGTTATTAATTTTTCTTCATACGGCTCATTTCATGGACTCTGTTTTTTGCTTTCTGAGTTAAAAACACTTGAAATTTTTTTGGGGAAAAATTAAATTAAATTTTCAACAATGATGAAAGCCCACACAACTCTTTGCAGAAAATTGTTACCAACCATTTATATTAGAAATCAAGTTCTCACTTAGCCCCTATATACCTATGTACTTAGAAATTATTTCTGTACTATTAAAAATTCAGAATCCTAAATAAGGAGTCAGCTTTAACTCAAAATAGTTTGATCCTTTTTCCAAACTGAGAGCAGAACTATGTTACATGGTGTTGCAGTTGTTTAAATGTCCTACACTATGTGATTGTCATTTCAACAGATCCCCCCTCTCTACTGTTACTAGCTTATAGTACAAAAACATCTACTATAAAGTCTACTCCGTAGCATACAGTACTATAACAGACTGGAGAACAAATTGTGCAAGTAAGATACTTTGAAATGCAGTTTATATCAGCTGCACTCTTATTAAACCTGAACAAAGACTCATAATAGCATAAGAATAGGATGGGAACAGCTTGGTAGTTTTGGCTCTGAGCTCATAAAATGTAGACTTGCAAAAAGAACTGTTCTGACATGTTCTGACATGATAATAACACAATTACAAGCATCATAAAATATAAAGATAGAAAAGTGGCAAGTTGAAAAATTTTTACTTTTTGCTCTCCCCCTGAAGAATCAGAGTGGTTTTTCTCTTCTGGCTTTGCTAAATCTGTCTTTGGAAATTGCTGTGAGACAAAACGTTCTTTGATTTATCCACAAAGGAAATAAGCATCCAGAAAAACCTCTCGAGCCAAAAGAATAAGTCATTCTATTACTTGTTTCAAGCATGTCCAACTGCAGATCTTGGAGATGCTTAAGAATTACAAAGAAAAGAATAAACGCTTAGTGCATTCTCCTGCCTTGTCCACAAACACTGTCTCTGTGTTGTGGCAATCCCTTCTTATTTTTGCAACTGCCTTGTATGGTTGTGTGGATCTAAAGTGCAGCCCTGGCACAGATCTGCCAGTTCCTATTACAGTCGTTTTCCTCTCCGACAAAGAATAATCTGTGGCACACGTCCCTGTGGAAGCCCTCTGATGCTCAGATATCCCACTGGCAGAAAGCAGCTGCATCACTACTGAGCAGTTGGTCTGATGAGCCTGCTCAGTTTTCTGCATGAATAAAATCAAAGATGGCAGATTAAAGTCCCTTAGTTGCTATTTCATGCATATGGGATGCTAAATTCCTCAGTGCTGACAAACGCTTGCTCCTTTTCTCAAAGAGACCAGTTTGAGGGCCAGACTATCCACATGCTCATCTATGCAAAAGATTCTGTTAGCGGTGAGGATCACATGCAACATAAGGAAATATCTCTGATGAAGAATCTCTGTTTCAGCATGACAAGAAGACCTTGCCAGTACTACCATGTAGTAGTGCTCTTACCTCAACATTTCAGTTTTATTTGAGCCACATTGCTACTGCATAGAAACTAAGATTTTTATGAGCACACAGCAGTGATAAACAGGAATAGTGTTCATTTGTACCGGCAAATGCTGTTTGAAAAACCACCTCATTTTTGTATTAGTGTGTAAGTGTCTGCAGACATCCATTTCCCAATCTTTCACCTCCAGATACATACCTACTTCAAAACTGCAGTTCTGATGCAGTAGCCATAAATATTCTGTAGTTTGGAACCTTGCAAATCCCACACCACTGCACAATAAGCTGACTTACTGCAGTTCTCTATAAGCAGATCTTGATGATATTTTTTTGATTTAGTTTGTTTTTTCTCATGGGCAGCAACTTTCATGAATTATCTAATTGGGGTGGTATTCAAACTCTTAAACTTATTCAGATCAAATTTGGTATATAAATTTAGTTGAAAAAATTCTAAAAATATCATAGTTATATAACTGCTTTCAAAAGAAGCAAAAGTAAGAACATAAAGTTTTAAAGTAAAAAAAACCAACAAAACAACAAAACAAATGAAAACACTACTTCGCTGAATTAAAACTGTTCAACGATTGACAGAAACTGGCTCAAAATACCCCCTATTTGCATATTTGTATTAATTATAAATTGCAAGTCTGTTGAGCAATAGTCAACCTCTATAAGAAACACAGACATGCATACTCAGTACCTGATGCACAAGACCAAATATATATCTTTATGTTAAAGCCTAGTTTCACTTCTTTCAATTTGGTGTGCTTTTCAGGGTAGACTTCTAAAAATTCTTGAAAGGTGATTTTTTTCTCATGACTTTGTGATCAATTTGACTTTCCTAAATAGGTTCAGCAAAAAAAATTTGGAACTACCACCTTAAAATTTGTCAAAATTTTTAACAATTTTCTTCTGCATGTGAATGACCACGTAGCCTTTAAAAGACACTATACAATTTCCAGAATATGTTTCTGTAGATTTAGAACTTACCTGCTCAGTGGTTATGTGATGTAATGAATCTTCATGGCTTGCAAATGCCAGGAAGTTTCCACTTCCAGTGTACAGTCACAGACTTCACAGCAATCACGCACAATAACATATAGCATATTTCACACCATGTCAATGCATTCCACAAGGGAAGTAAGGCTCAATATTCCTATTTTAACAGAAGGAAACTGAAAAAAAACCAATAAGGAAACAAAGAGAGTTGTCTTGGGCATCACCCTGGGGTATGGTGGTCAGGGAAGCAGATCACACTTCCTTATGAAGTATGGTGGATACCCAACTCAATACTTGAACACCTTGTGGTGCATGTGTGGACCAGAACTGTGAGTTCTTCATAATGTTCTTCCCACATGGAGGGGGTCTCAGTAGTATGTAATGTCTGTGTGTTGCTCAGAGCATTTCAACAACTTTCCTGGATTTACCTGCATGGCAGTAATATCCTTAGATTTATTACATGTAGCACCCCTGGAGCCTCAGTTCATTTCTAGACCAAACATGTGTAAGTTGATTATTTTCAAAAAGGAGTTCTTGCTTTCTATTTCCTTTTAAATAGGTCAAGGTTCAGGATGTCTTTAATGAAAATGTATTAGACCTAAGGGCAAAATACCTCCTCAATTCAATGTGGACATGTGTTGGACAAACTATCTTACTCAGATTAGAGTTCCTAGCAAGAGAGAGTGATCTATTCTTACCCATCTCTGTGCTCCAGTGTATGCACATGCCACCCTGATTCAGGCTTCACTGAGCTGAACCACAAATCAAAGAAGACAGTGAGGGTTCTAGGAAAGGAAGAGCTGTTTTGAGTGAACACCTTTTCCTGAGTGGAGGGAGGTGAGCAATCTGAACTTTGTCTAGAAGAACAATTTTCTCTTTCAAATAAATGCACCCTCCAGGCTATTGTAACTTCTTCCAGAAACTGATTCATTCATGGGTAAGTTTTTGAATCTGAAATTGTGATGAAAAAAATGAAGCTTTAGTGTTTTTCACAAGAAGATAAGGGTTTTTTTCAGGTTTGTTTTTGTCCCTTTCCTTTTTGCAAAAGAGCATTAAGCCAGCTATTGAACTTCTTAGTAGCATTGGATTCTCATTTTAATCAGAAAGGTTTTTTTTTTTCAAATTAAAAACATTCCTGAAATAGGCATAATGTTACAAGTAAAAGCTAAAACAAAAGAAAACCTGCTTAGAAATTTTATTGTACTCCAAAAAATTGCAAATTTCAATAACTTATTTAGGTCTAACCATGTACCCATAAATTTAAAATCTACATATCTTACAATAATGATTTCTGGAGCCTGACCATTATTGAAGCAAAGGCACAAAGTGGTGCCTTGTCCAAAATAAGGCTGTACACATATGTCATCAAATGAAGAAATGTATCCTTTTCGCATCTACTAGAGAATCAAAGGAATGATAACTCTTTTAAAAATTTCTGTTCTGTCTATGAAATCTTGTGTTAATCCTGATGGAAAAATCTTGTTATCCTCAATGCCAAGGAAACAGAATAAACATAATAAAATCAGTAAAGAGATTATAAGACTCAGGTCTTCTGACATCATGAGGACAATGAATAATTTGAAACAGGAATTTATTTTTGACTCATGGAAAACCACTATGCTTTGATTTTAATGTTGCCAATGACATTACTCAAAATAATAATCACCTTTTGCATTTTGATGGAGCTTCTCAACTGATTTTTACAATTATGGCATGTTTAATCAGTTGGTAGTGCTATGTCCACACTGAGACTGAATGTCCTTTCTAATAACTATTGCAGTGGTACCCTCTGATGTTACAAGGGCATTTTAAGTCATCCCTAGCATTAAAACTCTTCAAAAAATTACTGAATATTGGTTCTTATTGTATTTGCATTATTTGTAAGGTAGGTCAGGCCTGACAAATTAATTTTCTAAAGCTTTCAGTAATTTGATTTAGCCTAAGGAGACTCATTTCAGAGAACATATACATAAGGATATGTCCAGGCACACTCAGGACACACACATGCCAAAGGATGTTCTGAATTCCACTGCACAAGTATGTGGAAGTAACTGCTCTGTATCTCACTTTTACAGTCCAGTGGGAATACCACAATCCATACTGGACAAGTATCAACTGGTACACATGCAAATATCTGGTAGCAATGTGAAGGGAAGCTGCCAGTTATGGCCTTTCCTGAACATCTTTTAGATCTCTTTCACATTTCAAAAGCAGCAGCTGCTGAGTGGCAAGGAGTAGTAGAACAAACTGATGTCTTCTCCATGGATTTTGTCAGTTCTCCACACAATGCTTCAGCTCCCACCTGTCCTAAATTTAGCAAATTTCAGAAACACAACTAAGAAACTGCAGGCAATATAAAGCTTGCAAAACAGGAAATTTACTTAGATCATCAACACAGTGGGCAGCTATAACAACAGACAAAACTGCATTGCTTTGCTTGCCAAAAAAAGCAGATACCTTGGCCGTCTTAAGCCTGGCAGACACAGCTTTTGGAAGTAATGAGCCACTAGAAGGTTGTTGTTTCTGAAAAAGTTTGTATGTATACAAACAAACTGAGAAAGAGGGACAGAGGAACATTTTCATTCTCCAGGCTCTAGGAAAACAAAGTCCATTAGAAGTTTCTCTATAAAATGACTAATGGAAAGAGTGTCTAGCATTTAATGGGTACAGGTAGATAGTTTGTTGCTATGTACTGTCATTACTGACCTGTAACATTTAGGTCACACAGACAGTCCCAGCACCCTCGGCATATTGATACTACATTTCCTTTACTCACCTTCGTGTTAGACTCTAAACACCTGAAAATCTGATTTTAAAATTGTGGACTCTGTAGGTTAAGAGGTTAAAATTATTTTCTTCCTCATGGAACACTTCCTTAATATTTGTTAAATGAATTTGAACAGTTTCTGGATTTACAGAAATGCACATTTAATCTTAGACAGGGGAAGGTATAGCCTTGAATTAGGATTCTCAAAAAGAAAATTGTTTTATGGAACCTTCCTGTGCTCTCTTATTTTATTCCACCAGAAACACAATACTCACAGAAGTTGAAAAATACCTTTACTCTTGACTCTTCATTTACATATGCAATTCTCTTGATATATTTAAAGAGTATTAATCAATGGGATATATTTCATTATAACACTGTGATGTTTTGAAACACAGTTTCAATTCCTCACCATATATTTATATCTCATTATTATTTTTATGAACATTCTTTTTCTTCTCAACAGATGCAATTTCAAAAAATTGTTTGTCTATGTATTGGCAAAAGCTCATCAAGAGGGAAGAGCATTTAAACTGTATTTTCTATCATGGAAGGAAACTAATTTAATGGTATTTAAAATCCCAATGATGAACAGTTATTTCCACATAAGTTAGTGGCAAATATACATATGTGAAGCTAATATTTATAAAGCATAGAATATATTATTATGTAGTTATTACTTCCTAATTGAAAACACAGAATTATATATTTCTCTTGTGAAGAAGAAATATGCAAAATTCTGGTAACAGCTCCAGAATATTTCATGTTTCATATTAACTCTTACATACCTATATATGCCTTAAAAAATTCTAAGTAAGTTATAGGTATATTTAGTTCAAAGTATGAAATACTTTTCAACAGCTCAGACATGAACTCTGACTCTTCTGGGTTTAACCTTTTTAATAAGTGTCTGATTTTGTCTCCTGGCACTTCAGGTAGAGTCATGAACCTAATAAAATAGTTTAAAAAACTCTCTATGCCTTTCAATGACTCTTAAGTATAATAATTGCCAATCTGTTCATCACCTCTTGGGGGAAAAAAAATTACTATTCTCTGTCATGGCCAAGATTATCTGGGTCTCAACCCATCACTAATCTCATCTTTGACAGGAATCATGTCCCAGGCAATGCAGCCACAGGAAAGCTACTGGACTGCTGTGAAATTATGCAGCTACTTACTGGTGTTTTCTCACGTCCACAGTCCCAGCCAAAGCAGCTGAAGTGGTGCAAGACAACTCACATTAAGTGAAAGCAAAGGTGAGACACCTTGTTTATGGCTACAAAACAAAAACTTGTGGAGTGAGGATAAAAACTGAACTAACATTATTCTAGCCAAAAGAATAAAAGGAAGAACAATGAATTAAGCATGTTATTAGTTGGTAGAGACAATGCATGCCACTGGAGCAACTAGTCCTTTCTCACATGAGGTAAGAAAGGGAAATTGATATAACATTGCTATTTGCAATCAAAGGTGTGACTTTTCATGCCTAACACCACAGCAGTTGTATTTTCAAGAAAAAAAAGTGAAAACATTTCTGGCCATATGACTGCTGTAATATAAGAACCTATATGAGGCAGGGTGATTTTATGAACTGTTTTACATGGACATCTTTATCCTTTTTGATCTCAAAATAACAGCACTCTAAATCAAAGGGACTCTTCCTTCTTCCTTCCATGGCAGCTGAAGGACACCTGGTAATATGTCCAGAGATTAAATATTGTTTTACACACATCATTTCCCTGACTCTGTTTAGCTGGAGAACAGTGCTGCATTTTCCTTAGCACAGCTGTGGGAAGATCAAAGATGTTTGTGATGTTAGGACATTATGTGCCAGTTATTCAGAGACTACAAATGAAACTGTTGTTCTGAGTATGTTTTGAAAGTTTCAGGTTATAGATGTCATAGAATTTACGTGGCTGTTTAGCTAAACAGTGAAAACCAACTCATTGCAGCAGCAGAATGACATTTTTAAAAATGCTTTCATTTTACATTTTCACTGTGAAAGACCGGCAGCTCTGCAATGATCACTGAAATAGAGTGTCTCTTTCAAAGATAACTAGGTCAAATACTGTGACCTACACATCTCAAGATGGTTAACAAGTATAGCAGTTTTCTGAATTGCTTGTGTGCTTCTTTCTAAGGCAGTGATGAAAACAACAGTAACAGGCCTACAGATAGGATTGAGGGTGAATGAAGAGGGATTTAAAAAGACTGAAGGACACTACAGTCTACCCCATACTGCAAACAGGAACAGCACAATATACATGTGATAGCAATCCTGTGATGTGATGACTTGACAATTAGCTAAGCAGTTATTTCCCCACCTACATTTCAACAACCTACATTAACCCACACTGCAGTTGCATCCACTCCTGTCCACATTCCCCAGCCTCCCTGTAAGAGGAATGAAAAATACCGAAGTATTTGAAGAGACCTGCACCTGCTTCTACAGGTTTCTAAAACTTTTTCTTCTTCCTGTAAGCACCTGGTTATCATCTACAGATAAGCACTATTATTTCTAGTCATACATTCTTCTTCTGCCATACTCTGTAGGGATAAAACACAAATGGAAGGAAATCCTTTAAAATCCATCACCTTAAGACAGAAAGTTTTGGGTTTATTTTGCAATTTCCAGTAATCAGATACCGCTATAGTGTTCTCTAAAATAATTTATCTTCAGTTTCTCATTTGAAAACTGTGTCTTTGTTGCCCTAGACAAAACATCTTTGGGTGCTGGCTTCCATAGATTTATTGCATAAGTTAACACTTCCTAAATCATCTCTTTCACAACTGCATGTCTTAAAGCAAGCCATGTACAGCACTCACAACACAATTACTGTGACAAAGAAGTTTTCAGACTTTTGGCAGAAAGCTCAGGAATAGGGATATAGAGTTTGGGAAGGTAGTTCTATGTTCTGCACAAAGGAAATGCAAAAAGTGGACCAACAGAATAGGCCCTGGGGGTGCTGTTTGACATCTGTCTGAATATAAGCCAGCAATGTGTCCAGTTGGACCAAGAGGGCCCATGGCACTCCAGCTTGTATCAGCAACAGCATGGCCACCAGGACCAGGGTTGAAAGCAGCATTTAGTAATATGGTCTAGTTGAATGGTGGTCATAGGCTAGACTTAATAATCTCAGAGGTCTTCTTCAGACTAATTAATTCTGTAATTTTGTTAAATTTTCCTAGAAGATATCTGAAAATCAATGTATAATCTTCCAGGTAAGAAACAAAGAAAGTTCCAGGTTCAAGCATATAATGGTAAAAATCACAGATCCATTTAGATTGGAAAAGTTGCTCCACCAGCATCATTCATGCCTTTCTTTTGGCTCACTCCCCACCTGAGGAGCCCAGAACAGGACAAAGTACTGGAGGTGTTGCCTGACCAGTGCCATGTACTGGGAGACAAATGCTTTCCTGGTCCTGCAGGTCAAACTGTATTTTATACAAACCAGGATGCCAAATGATATCCTTTATATAATTACAAACTGATATGTCAAGGCAGCAAGGGAACTAAATATGTCAATGACAACACAACAACTTCAATACACTTTCAGTCCAAAAATTGCAGACAAAATCAGGAGACAGCTATTCAAAACTCAGCAGACAGGCTAAATTAAAAATGTTTATATACAAGCCCTATTATTTTGTACAGTAGCTAAGCATCTTGAACCTTCTTCCTAAGTTGTTCTTACAAAGAATGAATACTAATGCAACCTCAGCAGACTGGGCTGAGAGATAAGAACTCCCACGGAGCAGCTGACCTTTCAGAGAGGCAGTCAGCTAGAAGATGAGGAGTTATGTAGCCCCTTCACATCCACAGGGTTAATGTGATTTTCATAAACAAGCCTGACTTGGAGAATAATAAAAAAAAATGTGTCTTACCAACTGGAATTTGATCCTGACTATAAATCCATCCCAAGCCCTGAGTTTTACAGCAATCTCTCTTGTTTTTGTAGAGGGCTTTGTCATAAAAGTCACTAAATTTGACCTGGGTTTTTTTCAAGGTTTTTAGTTGGTGTTTTTGACAGCACCAACTGCTTAAAATACATGTCGATATCAAACACACACATATACATATGTTTTAGCCTTTGCACAATATTTAGAGGCTGAAAACAATAAGGAAATGCTTAGCTGTACCTTTTTTATTGACACAATCTTCCTGTTCCTCTGACTAGTTTCCTCTAAGGAAAATGTGACGTGTTGCATGATTTCCCATTTTCTGTTCAGACAGGAAGTATACAGGCCAACCAACATTTGGATTTTCTGCTAATCTTTAACACTAAAGAACACCTGCAATCTAACTGTTAGCTTGCTTTGCTGCTCAAGGTCTCTAACTATTGCATTGCTCAACAAAGGAAAAATTGACATTACAACACCTGGGAATACAGTAATTTCTAGTTTTTATATAACAGTTTAAAAGACTCACACAGAACAGAATCATAGAAAAATAGAAACATAGAATGGTTTGAGTTGGAAGGGACATCTACAGGTCATCTTGTTCAGCTCCTCTGCAATGAGCAGGGACATCTTTAACTAGATTAGTTTACTCAGAGCCTCATCCATCCTGACCTTGCATTTTTCCAGCGATGTGGCATAGAATAATGCTAAGACAGCCTATTTCTTCTTGCTAACCCAGGAAGACTAAAAGACTTAAAAAAATTAGAGGACTTCACATTCTGCTTTCATTACAGCCTCAACAACAGCAACACTACTGCTGCAACATGCAAGAAAGCAGAATGTAGGAAAATTTCCCTCCTACTTTTTATTTCATTGCAGGATTGTGTAGCGTAGTACATGTTAAAACAATAATTTCATTAGCTTTTTGATATAATTAGATGGCTTTTATATGATCAATTTGCAAACAGATACAGAGAACAAAACCAGGTACCTCTGAATTCCCCGAACACCTCCACAAACCATTCCGCACTGCAGAATAAGAAATATTCTCTGTCCAAACATTCTGGTAAATGTAGGGTTATTGAGATATCAGTAGTATAAACCAGCAGATGTTGATATTACACGTTTCATAGCAGTTGACCACATTCCAAAGCAGAAATGTGCCTGAACCACACATTGACATTATTTCAACTGAATTTCAGGCATGTTGAGGTTGTGCTTATTTCTTATGCTTTATCAACATTGTAATATTCAACATCAGTCACTGGTGGATTTTCTGTCATATTTTACAGTATATAGACAAGTGACCTCCAGTAATTATTTCTTCTTGACCTTCGCATCTCATTCTATGTATTCATTACATCACTGGGGATTTTTATGACAGTCTGTATCATATTATACAAGAAATGCAGCACACATAGAATATCAGCGCCAAAATGAAAACTCAGAAAATCAAGATTAGAATCTGGACTACACTAAAACTAGAAGAATTAAAAGATAATGAACAACTCCAAATACTCCAAATTAAAGTGCATCCTAATTATAGAAGATTTTGGTCAAAACCAAAACAACTGCTTGTGTATATTAACACCACTAAAGTTATTGTCTTATCTTACCATGTTAATATGCTGATATGTTGTACAAACATTTCTTCTACTATTTTTCCACATCTGTACTAAACTATGTATTTCTTCTTTTTAGGCTCTGTTGTTGCCGACCAAGCCTAGTGAGACTGCACACACCAATGTGATGTTCAAGCAAATCCCAAGTTTATTCAAAAACACAGGTATATATGACCTCAAGTGACCCCGCCCCAGGTGCGGTGGTCTGACTCCAATTAGTTGAGGCTGGAAACATGTCCTTTTAAGGTGAAAACGAACCTTGTGAGGTGGTCCTTCAGACCCACCTGAATCAGGGCTGCAACAACACTCTGTGCTGAAGAAATCTTATCACTCTCAAATATGGGAAGGGAGCAATGGGAAAGTCCCATCAGAGAGGTGTTTTCATCAGAGGAAGGAATGAAGGCTTGTCTTTTCAGAGACATGTGAGATGAAAACAGGACTTTGCAAGGAAACTGGTGACATTTTCATTATTAAACAACAGAGAGAAAGAGTGGAAAAAATGTTACAGTGATGTTATTTGCATGAGTTGCGGCTCATCAGTTAGATGGTGCTCTGAGGCTGACTAGAGAAAGATCTGACTGTGGATGGAGGACAAGTGTAGTTTGTCCTAAAGACCTTTCTTTCCGATTAAGGTTTCACGATGAATTTTAAGTCTTTCATAAAGTCAATGTGTCTGAAAATAACTGAGCAAATATAAATTGGTAAGGTTTGTTCTTATTCCTTTCTGTCTGCCTTTATCTCATTGCATGACCCTAAGCAACTCTGTAATCTCTTTTTGCCTCAAATTACTTGCTCTGTAAAGACAGGAGGATGTTGGCCTTTTCTGAAATGGTTTCTTCACAGGTAGCAATTTTCAGAAAGGCTTCCTGTTGATAGTGACAAGGCTGTTTCCATAGGCAATCCAAACCAAACCAAACTAAACCAAAAACTAACAAACAAAACCCTACGCAAAAACCCTCAAGGACTTGGAAAGGGTGCTACCTTCTATCCAAAGAGAGGTACAAATTATCAGAACTTCCTGTTTCTCCTCAAAAGCCTTGTCTCTGTCTCTCCAGTGACTATAGAGGGAACCTGGATAACCAGTTTAATGCAGATATCTAAAGTAAAGGACAATGAGTCTCATTTGTCAGGAACTGAGATTAAGACTTATTGCTTAAACACTGCATTCCAATGCAGTATTTGTGTGCCAGTAGTTCTTACATATGTGTACCCTTATTGCACTCATAGCCATATATTTATGGATAAAATGTCCTTCTATCTTTAAACTTGATTCTTGACAGTGGTAAGGGATTAAAAAAAAATCTCAAGCTGTCTCTGTTTCAGTCCTGCCCTGAGCAGAATTTAGTTTGCTTTTACTCATTGTCTGTGAACTTATTTTTTTCAGGTGCCTACCTGTCACAATCATGTTCTTAGCAAAGCTTCTCTGCTGACCTCATCAACTGTGTTATGCTGTGTGGCACTTCCTTCCAGAACTCCAGGGCACTGCTAGGGGACACCATGCATTTTCAGATCCATGATGGCAAGAAGTTAACATACTAGTCCTGCTACACAATCATGAAAGATCCAATATATGGTTCAAAATGTGCGCTTGACCCTGAACTTTACTAGAGTGATGCTACCACTGAAGTCAGTAGAAATTTTGTTTAAACAAAAATGTAGATTCTGGTTTTCAGACTGCAAATTCATATTTAGAAACACCAAGATTATATAAATATAAATATGTGTAAAAATATATAGGCCTGCATGCCTGGGTTTTGTTGACTTGTCAGGGCTAGGAGTGAGAATTAATCACACAACTCTCATGGATTCAGTACAAAGCCCCTCCAGCACCACTTACATCTTTTTCTGACTTGGTAGAGCTGTGGCTAAGGGAACGTTTCACTGGTGTCAGCTGTCATTTTATATTTTTCTTTAGCTTGTGGGTTAAAGCAAAAGAAAAGCAAAAAGAAAAACCTCAAGGGAGCAATGAGAGATTGGGAATGCAGGCAAACAGACAGAAAGCAGCATCCTCACTGTTTCTCACAAGGGAAGAAAAAGCAAACTTGCCAGCTTTTCCACAGGAACCTGGAGTCTCTAATGCTCCTTTTGTGCACTTAATTAGTTCAAATGAAACTCCACTTACACTGAATGCAATTTTTATTCTTTATTTTAACATATTTTTATATCTTCATTGGCATGGTCTTTTGTGTAGACAGATGCACTTGCCCATTTTACCAAAATACAACAAACTGTTTACCTGCAATAAGTAACTGCCGAGTCTTTAAATCCATAATAGAATTTAATTCAGTTCAGTACTTGTATTGACAAAAGTTTTGCCTGGTCTACAATAACACAAAAATCTGTAGAGACCACACTGTTAAAAATGACATTGTCCTTAACAGGTGAGTATTTTACCCAAACTTTCCTGCAATACATACAGGACCAGGCATGACTTGGCCAAATTGTAGTGACTTTACAGTCCTATTAACTCTGATAGAGAATATTTCAGAGTTTTCACAAGGGCAAATGACAGTCAAGTCAAGCTTCTTTGATGGAAGGGTAAGAATTTTGTCCCGTTACACGTAGTTTGGTTTTAGTATTCTGATAGTTTATTTTGCACTGTGATGGTGCATTACAGTGTGTGTCACAGGATTATTTAAATCTGTACTGTGCATCTACAAAATTAAATTGTCCCAACTTGGTTATATAAATGAAGAGAGGAACAGTACTACATCTGCAGCCTGTACTTGCCATAATTCAAATCCTACACTCTGGTGTGTGGCTGTTTTTAGAGCATATATTTTAAAACTTTCCTGAAATTAAGTTGCACTCCAGTATTAATGTTTTCCCCTTAACCTCATTCCTGTAGAAGGTCAAGACTTTCTTGTTTATTTCTTCCCCTCCCTCTCACAAAAATAGAAAGGAAATAATCATTCCAGAATGGTTATCCAGTATGGAAGAATTTTAAACGGAAATGTGAAATTAAAGATATGCAGAGTGCCAATTAATATAGATTACAAATAAATGCATTCTGCATTACTTAATACTATCTTATTACATCTGTCTTTGCAAATAAATAAATTGAAAGAAGCCATAACATTTTTGAAAACTATTTCACTTGCACAAGTAACTTGCTTTCCATTCTGCACACTGCTCTACCAGATTTCACAGAAGTTATTGCAGTACAAAGAATCATAGAATCATAGAATCGATTGGGTTGGAAAAGACCTCCAAGATCATCGAGTCCAACCCTTGGTCCATCTCTAGTTCATTTACTAGATCATGGCACTCAGCGCCACGTCCAATCTGCATTTAAAAACCTCCAGGGATAGTGAATCCACCACCTCTCTGGGCAGCCCATTCCAATGCCTGATTACTCTCTCTGGAAAGAATTTTTTTCTGATATCCAACTTAAATTTCCCCTGGCAGAGCTTAAGCCCATGCCCCCTTGTCCTATTGCTGAGTGCCTGGGAGAAGAGACCAGCCCCCACCTGGCCAGAACTTCCCTTCAGGTAGTTCTAGACAGTGATGAGGTCACCTCTGAAGCCTCCTCTTCTCCAGGCTAAACAACCCCAGCTCCCTCAGCCTCTCCCCATAAGGCTTGTGCTCCAGTCCCTTCACCAGCCTTGTTGCTCTTCTCTGGACTTGCTCCAGCACCTCAATATCCTTTCTGAACTGAGAGGCCCAGAACTGAACACAGTACTCAAGGTGTGGTCTCACCAATGCAGAGTACAGGGGAAGGATCACTTCCCTGGTCCTGCTGGCCACGCTATTTTTGATACAGAACAGGATGCCATTGGCCTTCTTGGCCACCTGGGCACACTGTTGGCTCATGTTGAGCTTCCTGTCAATTAGTACCCCAAGGTCCCTTTCTGCCTGGCTGCTCTCCAGCCACTCTGTTCCCAGCCTGTAGCGCTGCAGGGAGTTGTTGTGGCCAAAGTGCAGGACCCGGCACTTGGCCTTATTGAACTTCATCCCATTGGAATCAGCCCATCTCTCAAGTCTATCCAGATCCCTCTGCAGAGCCCTCCTGCCTTCCAGCAGATCGACACTCCCTCCCAACTTGGTGTCATCAGCAAATTTGCTGATGATGGACTCAATCCCCTCATCTAAATCATCAATAAAGATGTTAAACAGGACTGGACCCAACACAGACCCCTGGGGAACGCCACTGGTGACCGGCCACCAGCTGGATGCAGCTCCATTCACCAGCACTCTCTGGACCCGACCCTCCAGCCAGCTCCTAATCCAGGAGAGGGTACGCTTGTCCAGGCCATGGGCTACCAGCTTTTCCAGGAGTATATTATGGGAGACAGTGTCAAAGGCCTTGCTGAAGTCCAGATAGACCACATCCACAGCCTTCCCCTCATCCACCAGGTGGGTCACCTGATAGTTAAAAGAGATCAGGTTGGTCAGACAGGACCTGCCCCTCCTAAACCCATGCTGGCTGGGTCTAATCCCTTGTCCATCCTGAAGGTGCTGTGTGATTGCACTCAGGATGATCTGCTCCATAACTCTGCCAGGCACGAAGGTCAGGCTGACAGGCCTGGAGTTGCCAGGGTCCTGCTTGCAGCTATTTTTGTGGATTGGGGTGACATTGGCCAACCTCCAATCATCTGGGACCTCCCCAGAGAGCCAGAACTGTTGGAAGATGATGGAGAGCGGTTTGGCAAGCTCTTCTGCCAGCTCCTTCATCACCCTGGGATGGATCCTGTCTGGTCCCATAGACTTGTTAGGGTCCAGCTGGCTCAGTAAGTCAGTAATTATATCCTCCTGGAACACAGAGGGGCTATTTGGCTTCCTATCTCTGTCCACCAGCTCCAGAGGCCAGTTGTCTTGAGGGTCACCTGTCTTACTGGTGAAAACTGAGGCAAAGTAGGTGTTAAGTACCTCAGCCTTCTCATCTTCCTTAACTATATTTCCCTCCAAGTCCAACAGAAAATGGAGGTTTTCCTTGCCCCTCCTTTTGTTATTAATGTATTTATAGAAGGATTTTTTGTTATCCCTAACTGAAATAGCCAAATTTACTTCAAATTCCACTTTTCTTTCCCTATTTTTTTTCCTGCATGACCTAGCTCTATCTGTAAATTCTTCATAAGTAGCCAGCCCTTTTTTCCATAGTCTGTAAACTTTCTTTTTATCCCTGATTTCTTTCAGAATCTCCCTATTTAACCAAGCCGGCCGTCTTCCCCTCCAGCTGGCCTTTTGGCACACTGGTATAGCCTGTTGCTGTGCACTCAAAATTTCCTTCTTAAAACATGTCCATCCCTCCTGGACCCCCTTGCCTTTAAGGGTTGTTTCCCAGGGTATGCTCTGAATCAGTTCTTTGAATAGGCCAAAATCTGCTCTCTGGAAGTCCAAAGTAGAGGTTTTAATGGTGGCTCTCCTTACATCCCTAAGGACTGAAAATTCTATTATTTCATGGTCGCTGTGCCCCAGGCGGCCTCCAACCACTATATCATCTACCAGCCCCTCTCTGTTTATAAACAGTAGGTCTAGCAGGGCCTTACCCCTGGTAGGCTCATTTACCAGTTGATGAAGGAAATTCTCCTCTATACACTCCAGGAACCTCCTAGACTGCCTCTTCTCTGCAATATGAAGCTCCCAGGAGATATCTGGTAGGTTAAAGTCACCCACAAGAACAAGGGCTGGAGATTTTGAGACATCTGCCAACTGCTTGTAGAACAATTCATCTCCTTCATCATCCTGGTTGGGCGGTCTGTAACAGACTCCCACAAGGGTGTCAGCCTTGTTGGCCTTGCCCCTGATTCTGGCCCACAGGCACTCAACCTTGTCACTGCTGACCTCAACTTCAACAGAGTCAAGAGACTGTCTAACATATAAAGCCACCCCTCCACCTCTCCTTCCCTGCCTGTCCTTTCTGAAGAGCTTGTAGCCCCCCATAGCAGCACTCCAGTCATGTGAGTCATCCCACCATGTTTCTGTGACAGCAACTATGTCATAGTTTTCCTGCTGCACTATGGCTTCCAGCTCCTCTTGTTTGTTTCCCATACTGCATGCATTGGTGTACATGCACTTCAGCTGGGCCATTGATTTCATTCTCAACTCGGGCTCTATGCCCTTAGGCTTATCTCTGGAGAGCCCAGTTGCCGTCCCTTCCCCCTTCAAACCTAGTTTAAAGCCCTCCTAACCAACCCTGCCAGCTTATGGGCCACAGTTCTTTTGCCCTTCCTAGATAAATGAAGCCCATCTGCTTTGACGAGACTGGGCAACACGGAGTTTGCCCCATGATCAAAAAACCCAAAATTTTGACGATAGCACCATCCTGTAAGCCACCTATTGGTAAGCTGGGCTTTCCTAAACCTCTCCTCATTCATCCCAGCTAGCACAGGAACTGAGGCAATTACTACCTGTGCTCCTGTCCCCTGAAGAGATCGGGTCAGTGCCTTGAAATCTTTTTTAATGTCTCTGGTACTCCTTTTATTAATGTCATCACTTCCAACCTGGACAACCAACAGCGGGTAATAGTTTGAGGGCTGGATAAGCTTAGGAAGTCTTTTGGTAATATCCCTCACCCTGGTCCCGGGAAGGCAGCAAACTTCCCTGTGGGACAGGTCTGTCTGACATATGGGGCCCTCAGTTCCCCTCAGAAGGGAGTCACCGATTACAACAACCCTTCTCTTTTTCCTCTTACCTGTAGTTGTAACCCGTCCGGTAGACTGGGGGTAACCAGAAGACCTTGTAGACAGATCCTCCTCCTGACTGTCCTCCAACAGACTGTCCGAATCCAGGGCCATATACCTGTTTTTTAAGGGCACCCTGGCAGGTGAAAGGGGTTGAGAGGGGGTGTTTTTGCCTCTACGACCAGGCACCTGTTTCCATTCGTCCCCATCCCTATGGTCTGTTCTGTCTGCCTGATGGCAGGAGTGTCGGGGCTTCACCACCTCCTGCTGGGCTTCCTTAGGAGTGGAAAGGGTGTGACTCCACCAGTCAATTTCCCTTTCACTCTCCCTTATGTTTCTGAGCCTTTCCACCTCTTCCTTTAGCTCTGCCACCAGACACAGCAAATCATTCACCTGCTCACATCGTATGCAGGTGCTTCTCATACTGTCCTCTGGTAGTAGGTCCAGGCTCAAACAGTCTATGCAGCCAGAGGCCTGACTGGCATTGAATCATGAAGGATAAAGACGCTTGGAAAGCTGTGAAAAACATTGAAAATTTTCCAATGAGATTTTCACATGCATTGCTACAAGACAATAAATACACAAAGAAATACTTACGAGTTTTTTGGTTGCACTTCCCCCCCGCCCCCCCATCCCCCCCACCCCCTCAGAACTGAAACGTCCTTGAATTAAAAAAAAATGGATATAGATACAGATATGCAGACACTGGAAACCTACATTTCTAGATTTCTAGATTAAAAACTGCATCTCTCGGACATTTAGGCATACATTATCCCATCATGACACCAAACTATGAGAATTCCTGAAGGCGCACTAAAATGCTTTTCCATCTCTTGTGTTTCAGAGTGGTATTTAACAGTGTGAAAGCAACAGGATTCCTCACCCTCTTACAGGAAAGAACTTAAGGGAGACAAATTTCAGCATCACTATGAAGGCCTGGAGGCAATCTATTAAGCAGATTCTCTCATTTTCGCTGCTGTATCTTGAGTACTACCCTCTGAAGTAGGTAAAAACCACATGTACAAAACATCTAAAAATACAGTCCTATGTTGGATTCCATAACCTGTGGCAAACTGGAAGATCTTGCACTTTTTAAAAGCTAAAGGAACACAGTAAAAGCAGTTCTGCTTAGAGTCAAAAGAGTGCAAGTTTTGAAAAGACTTTACAGCAAGGCAAAATCTTCCAAAACAGCTTGAGAAAACCTTACATATTTTGGATTATTTCCAGAGTTACTTCATAAATGATAATTTTTATGAAAATGCAGCATTCATGAAACTCTTTTTCCCCTCCCTTGCTGCAGGCCCTACTCTGCACCAAACAGCACAGTGGAAGGTAGGAGGTGCCATATTCTCTCCAAGCTGGGGGCATGCAGCATGTTGATGGTATTCCCTTCCTCTCTATGCAACCCAAAAACTGTGCCAAGGACATTCTCGAGTCACACTGTCCCAGTCCAGGGCCATAGCCCCTTGCCACATCTGCACCATGAGGATGTTTACTGTTTACATAAGTATGGTGGTGTCTGGTTACTGTCTTCACTCAATTTAATGCATTTTAATGCAAAATCATAATGTATTGTATGCAAAGAAAACGTCATCTGTGCCACTGAACTTCTAGGTTCTGGATGAGGAAGAGGAAATAGGCTGTATGTCTTAAAACAGGGTAAGCAGTTATAAAACAGCAAATACTCTTTTGTTGTCTTTAGGACATGAAAAGGTAAATCATATTTTCTACTACCATTATCATTGTGTATTTACTGAAGGGTAAAAACGATCCACCCTGCACACAACCTGCCTGCTAACTTTGACATTATGCTGTTCCTCACTAAGTTTTGTGCTTGTGCAACCCCACCAAGTTTCCTCTATGTCACTGTTGCAGCCTGTTTCCTGGTCACTTTGGCCTCTGCAGGAAGCTGGCAGATGTGGATACTTAAGTGTCATAATAAATTGTCCCCTCCCACACATCTGCCCATCTACTCATTTAATAAATGCACAGGACTTCCTCCACAGGCAATAGACAGCAAATAAGTTGAATCTGACAGCAATCTCACATTTCAGTGACTTAGACACTTCCTTACAATCACAATACAGCATCACGCACACGGCTGGTTTTCCAGCAAAACAAGTGCTGACAAATATCACCTTTCCCTATTACTGCCCATTGGCCAAATACCATTTTCCACATTCATTTTCCCTCATCCTCATGGGTCTTGATCAGCTAAACTGCTATTATCACCCCAATATTAGTGAGCCCCAAATAATGAATTCCTTCTTCACCTCAAATTTCTAATAAGCCTTCCAGTTTATAGACTGCTATGGGCAGACCCAGACTAATTGTCCTTCCTTCATACTTCTGTCCTGCCTGAGAGTCCACAAATTAAGTAATAAAGCACTGATTTTACTGGCATTTTAGCTCAAGATGTGAGTGAAGATTTCAGGATTCATCCTCATTCAGAAAAAAGGTTGCTGAACGTGGGAATAATTTGTCTGTCTTTAATAATCCAACTGTCTTTAATAATCCATACTCTAGTTAGTTGTTTTGCTAATGGATATTAATAATAAGTGACAAAAGTAGGCAGTTTTAGCATATCAGTGTTCTCATAAGACAGAAGAAGTACTATATCGTTAAAGTAAAAACTTGTCTCCATTGGCTATAAAAAGCCTGGATAACTTGTCCTGATACAGGCATTTAAAGTGCAGGCGAGTAAGACTCCTGTGTCTCATGCACTTGACAAAAGTGGTTAAACAAATACTAATCAAAGGACTAAACAATGAGACAAGATACGTCAATTCAGAGCAAGTGATTATTGATTTAATGCTTGAAGTCGAGAGCAGCCACTGGAATGGTTCATTAATAGCAACACAGCACTTGACCCACTGCCAAGGAAGAGTCGGTGGTCTCCCTCATTGAACAAATCTTTTGAAAAAGTTGATTCACTCACTGAGAAGTTGATCAAAACCCAATAAAGATCAATATTTGCACTAGAAAGACTTTGAAGATCTGTTGTCATTATGAAAGGGTCATACATAGGCCATTCTTTGGCCTGTATTCCTAAGACTGCAACTTTAGGATAACTCTGAATGTTGTAAATTGTATGCATGCAACTGTGGCATTTGCAATTTTGCAAAAAATGCTTCTTTAGGTTTTTTTGCATTTTATGCTACTATGTTTAAATGTACTGCTGAAAGTTATTGTATAATATCAAACTGTACTTGCTGCTTTATAAACTGCACTTCAAAAATGGAAAAGAACGTAAAGAATCAAGGTGTGTGTATAAATATATATTTACATAAATTCATGTAAATATGAATTTTTAATTTTATAAATATAATTTATTTATATTTATATATATGTAAATTTTTAAGTGACTACTATCCAAAGTGGTTCTGAATGGAGGACATATCACAATCCTCCTAGAAATAGTCTTCTGGCTCAAAGAAGAAAGCTGTGCAAATTGGGTCTTCACGAAGTTCTGGTAACTAGAATTTTTCTAACATGGAGATAAAGCATTTATTATTTAATCATTAACTATTTAATAATCTGGGAAGAAACTGCATATTAAAATGTTCTAGACAGAAAAAAAGTTGCAAAGATCAAAGAAGGCAGGAGACTCATTAATCTGTAACTAATTTTTATAAAGCTATATATTTTTCATTAAATTTTTTTGTCCCCTAGATTAGAATGGGAATTATGTGTCAGGAAAGGAAAGGTCTGGAGTAAAAGGTGAGTGAAAGAAGACTCAGAAGAGCCTTCTACAGTGGAAAAGGTGAAAAACAAGAATTAGAGATTGACAGTCAAAAACATTCAAACATTAACCAACAGCTAAACTCTTTCAGTGTTGTCACCAGTGAAGAATAATTGCTAAGACATCAGATCAGTATATTAACCCTGGTGATATAATTTGCTTAAAATGACTGTTTAATTTCAAATGACAAATTGTTCAAATATACATTTTTTCAGGTGCATTCCAAGCACATTTCAAGTCAGAGAGAAAGAGTGTAAAAGATACATCATATGTATTAAGCACTGCTGTCCTGCTATGTTCCTATCGGATCTGATTAAATCATTTCCTTGGGGAACAGAGGTGAACAGGTAGGAAATTACCCTTCCAGAAAACACACAATAGTGATCTCTGGAATTGAGACAAAACTTTTACTCTCCCAGACTTCTTAGTAGTTGAGCACTGGACTACAGATGTTTGCTCTAATCTACCTGCTCAGAGCTACCTTCACACCAGTTCAGAATTTCCAGCATAAAGATGTCTAGAGAGCAAAATATTGTGAACAGGCTCAAGGGAGGAAAGCACCTACCCTTACTTTAATTCTTAAAATATCCAGCCTCCTGCCACATCTGTCTTAGTGCTCTTGGCTATTTCAGTGAGCAGAAGGTATCCTGATAGGCGAGTCATGGGAGAAATATATCTCACAGAAAACTGTTGTTAAGTCTCCAGAAGATGATATTAGAAAGGGTGAAACCATTTAGAAGAGTTGTGCTGGTAGTCACTTTTAGGGAAGAATGTTAAGACCACAGAATAACCTTGAAAGAAATTATCCACTGAGAGTGGGGAAATGAAGATAGATATAGCTAAAACAGGAAAAATGAGAAAATGTCTTGCCTCTCCTGCCTTTGACACCATGCAGTAAAGGGACTGAATTCATTCAAAGTACTTCAGACCTTTCTCTTTACTAATATTCATAGATTTAACAGTAATTTCACTACAGATTGCTTTTTGGTGGTATGTTTTACAGTGTGAAAACTTGCAACTGAATTTAAGTTTCAGTTACTTAAGTTAGATTTTAAAATATGGTGTAATCCCAGACTCCTACAATAATAATTCCTGTTTTAAATGGAAGCAGTAGTCTCTCCTCAGACTACAGTCTTGTTTTTCACCTGGATATACCAGATCTCAAATTTAGTGATATTCCTTGTGTGTTGCTAGACTTTGCTTCTTACATTCCTCCTTATCTTTCAAGAAAATTTGGAACCTAATAATTAAATACTTATTTTCCATAATATAATTTCTTTAACCCCACTATCATAAAGTTTAGCTTTCTCTAATTGCTGGATCATTTGTTCTAGCATTAATCAAATCCAGCTTTTCTCAGAACTTCGTATGAAACTCACTAGTCAGCTAAACTACTGGATTTCCAGAGCAGTGCCAATAGCCTCAGTGATGTTTCTCTAGATTTGGAGTGGTTCATGAAGAAGGTCTCATCTGGCATGACATACCTATTCTGTGTTGCTTCTAATCTTGTCAAACCCATTTAGCCATTACTACTGCCTCATAGATTTGAGGCATTATGCTGTTCTAAATGATTGTCACTTTTGATCTTAAGTAAGGGGAGCAGTAGTGTTTTATGTAATAGCAATAAAGGACAAGGAGAGGAAGCTGGAAACCTTGAGAGCCCACTGCTGAACAGAATCATGGCAGAAAGCCTGTGCCAAGAATAACATGCTGATTAAGAGGTCAAGGGCATATTGGAGCTTCTATAATGTCTGAAAGAGAAAAAAGGTTCCATACTCACATTGTAGGTGTACCTTCAAATTTTTGTTTTACTAGAAGGAAAACTCCCTATCTCACTTCCATCACTTTGATGACAATACCAACAAATGCTTAATTAAATGCAACATTTTGTCCCCAAGGTGTGCTCAAAGATGGAAATATTTATGTATTAAACCTACGGCCATGCCACCCTGATGCCTGATCCCATCGGATCTCAGAAACTAAGCAGGGTCAGCCCCGGTTAGTACTTGGATGGGAGACCTCCTGGGAATACTGGGTGCTGTAGGTTCTAGTCCTGAGGACTTTACTGTCACAATCCAAGCTCACTCGGCCGTGGCAGATGAACCTGAGGAGTTAAACGGTTGGGCCAGTTCCACACATGCTGTGCCTCAGCTAAAAATTCCACTGTGCAGGCACGTGGGTAGAGTCCTTCCCAAATCTTTGTTCATGAAGCCTAGACATGAGGATGAAACCAAAGAATAATAAAATGACTACTGTGATGACATTTTGTTGTAATTCTATGGCTAAGATCTATTTTCCATGATGCAGCATATTGGTGTGCTATACATTTGGCACAAAATGATCTTGTTATGGAGGGTTTGTTTGTTTGGGTTTTTTTTTTAATTGTTTTTGTTTGGGTTTGTGTGGTTTTGGTTTTTTTTTTTTCTTTTGGAGGGGGGGAGGGGATTTGGTTTAGTTTTGGGTTTGATTTTGTTGGGGTTTTTTTCCTAAACAAAATAAATGCTTGGAACAAGAGCCAAAAAAGGTAAGTCCTTGCTGGAAGCTGCACAAATTTTAAGATGTGAATTTTCAGTTGTTTTGAGATGGGAACATCTGCCTTGGACTCATTTTAGTCTTACGACAGTTGTCACCCTTCCGAAAGGAATTCCTGTTTCCCTTCCTTTCACACACATATGTACTGCTTATCAGGGCATCTAGGGGAACACACTGATCTGTGTGATTCAGAGAAAAAAAAAAGGTGGCCTGTCACTCATCATATCCCTCCGATTCAACAGAAAGGAAATTCATTTTGGTGAGCATTGAAACCAAACAATAGCAAGTCTGCAGCTGTTTCGGGGGTCTGATGTCAACAATGCTAAACACATTTTTATCTCATTTGAGATTTATTGAAAAAGCAGAGTGTTTGATAAACAGTGGCTGACAAAAACCAAAACAGATTAGCTCAGCAAGTAAAGTGGGATAAGAGGAGAATTGTGCCTTATATACTTTGGAAATAGTCAAATAAATCTATTTATTATAAAATACTATCGAGCTGAAAAATAACTTCTGTTAAGGTTTATCCATAGAGTTACATTTCTTGATCTGTGTATAGAAATTAAAAACTTAACTATTATGAAAAATGTTATTTTTTGACTTTTTGTGCATTTAAAGAAGTTAAAATTTGAAGAAGCTTTCATCAATGTTTATTCATCACCTCAGCTAACAAAACAATCTCCTTCTCTCAGACTGACAGTGCTCAAAAAAACCCCAACAAACAAAACCCAGCTATTCATTGAAGTTTTCAGAGATGAGAGTCAAGAATTAGCTATAAAATAATTGTACTTGCTTTGTAAGAGGAAGGGGAATCCAACTGCTTTTTCTATTCTCTACATGGGATCTTCCTGTTTTCTTTAGCTCCCACACAATCCTTTCTTATCTGCTATAAAAAATCCAGATGGCTAAGATTTAGGACAGCCCCTGTTTGGTGACTAATGCCTAATGCAGAGGATGTTACATTGCCTGAAGAACAAGCAACGAATAAACAGTCTAAAGATTGTTTACACTCTGTGCCAAAAAAAAAAAAAAGAAGAAACTTCTGAAAATTACTTTCACAGCATCCAAACCCCACCCTCCTATTCACAATACTCTGTAACTCTCTGAGAATCTTTCAATACTTTCCAGTATTTCTTAAGAGCTAAGTGCTTAAATGCCACAAAATGCATTTAAAAAACAAAACAAAACAAAAACAAAAACAAAACCAACATCTAATGCTCATCAACATAAAGAGACTTTGATCAAAATTTGCAGTATTAGATAGCTCATCCAAACATGAGAATGGTCAGCCACTGGACAAATTCAATCCAGACACTGGGCAGTGTGAGACCACCTGGTAGCACTGCAGGAGTCCTTAGACATGGAGATGAATGTATCTGCTCTGCCATCTCCATTCAAAGGATAAGAAATTAAGGCAGAAATACAGACTCCACATGGAAGATTGTCAGGGACTGAAAGAATGTTGAATTGTCTGAGTTAAATCTTCCCACAAAAGGGAGTAGGAGGGGGAGGGAGTGAGAAGTAACTTGCTTCCTCTAAAGGATCAAAACAGAAAACCAAATCCAAACTCTTGAACTAAATGCAATGCATCATCTTAGTCTGTCTTAATAAATTAAATTGCACCAAAGAACGTTTCTGAGCTCAGAGAACACAGCCAAAACAGTCTGTGGCATGGCTTTGGCTTAAATGAAATAATGTTCTCTGAAACACAGCCTTGCATGCTGGTTTATGTATATGCAGTATATGTTCAACCATCCATACAAAGATTACTAATACCTCAGGAAGAAATCTCTAAAGGTAGATAAAGAATAGTAAAGTAATAAGGATTACAGGTATCACACCTACCTATAAATATGTTTGCAATAAAGGGATGCTTACACACTTTTCAAAGAGAAAATATAATACCACGATTTACAAATTAAATCTGCTTGCAAATTTATGTTCCACTGGATGATTTAAAGCCAATTAACATAGGCAACAAACAGGTCTGTAAACTAATTAGAAGATTGTTGCTGTGTTGCAAACAATGGGGACTAGCATGAACAGTAAAAAGAAAGAAGAAAAATTATGGCAATTAATATGCCATCTGATGTCTTCCCCTCTGGGAAATTAACATTAAAAACTTACTACATGATTTCTCAGGAATTATATTCCTTTGCAATTAGCTTTTATGTGATACCCCCATTAAGGCGGTATACACTCTATGCTGCCTGGAGACTTTTTCCCTTCAATTACTAGCCCTTGCTCAGGAGGAAGGGACTGGTAGTCAGTCAGGATTTCCTCAGCACAAGAACAATATTACCAAGAATAAATAGTCACCACCCTGTCCTATGGTGACTTAATGGGAAAACTCTGCTCTTGGTTTTCAAGGCTGGACAAGTAGAAATAAGTAAAGTGTACCTGTTACCTGGAAGATTAAGGAAAAAAGAAGCATTGTTTTCTGTCATTGACACAGCTAAGAACTTTTAACTGTTGTGCAATTATCTCCAAACCCATGACAATATGAACTACAATGATCCCAAGTGTAAATGAGTAACCAAGTAGCTTTTGAAGGGGAGAAGCATGTTTATGGATAGATTGCATGCTACAATATAGATAATGCTAACATACAGATAGCAAACATTCCCTCACTGCTACCTCATGAGCTTGGTTTTACTGTTGAGAACACATGCAGGGAGCCTAGAGAATCTCCAGGTATGACAGTGCATCATAGTGTCACATCCAACAGTGCACACAAGGTGACACCTCTCCTTGTTTTACCATTGAAGGACAGAACAGGGTAGGCTGTGTTCCCACAAACCATATTTTGGAGAACAGAACAGGTCCGTGAACACAGCTTGACCCCATCTGCCTCTCAGCCCATTTACCTTTAAGAGTTCACTGTCTCAAAGGTCCAAATTCTTCTGTGTAACTGTAACTGCTTTGCAAAACAAAGCAGCCTTCATCTGGTTTATTGAGCTTCTCAAGAATTTTTATGTAATTCGAAACTCAGGTAATCTTGAAACATGAAAGTGAAGGTGCTTGCTGTTTGAACAATTCACATTGCTGGTAAGGGAGCATCTGAGGCAAATGGGCCATGGTTAAACATCTGCTGCTCTTAGACATGCCTGCTTCTTGCACCTTTCTTCAGCCTGCTCCAAAGAGTGCCAGAGTCTTGGTCTTGCACAGGATGCATCAAGAAGTGGAAGGTACAAAAGTGGGTTACTGCCATCATTTTACTAAAGCACAGCTCAGTGGTGGTGCAAAAGGGTTAAACTCTGACTGTCACATCTGTACCACCCAGATCATTCTAAGCAGGCTTTCCTCTCAGAACTACTTTAGGCAAATATGTTTTAATTTCCAAATGTTTTTACTAGATTTGAGCAGCAACTAAAGAACAATACTACTGAGTTAAAATAGAAATGAAAACACCACGCACTGTGCTGCTGGTGGAGCTTTTGCATGAATTAGTCATATTTCTATCCTGTTTGACTCTGTTATTACTATTTTCTTTCATTCTTTTTCCAGGGTCTGCCCATATTTATGCCTGATGACAGTTATTGTTTCCATTGTTGCTTTTCTAGTGGAGTGTTTAGAATGGTGTATTGCTTTGCTATATGTAATAAAACAACAACAGCAAAAAAAGAAAGCTCAGAAAGGATCTGCCTATTAAAATAATGACAACATGGCCTTGACAAAGGAACAGAAATGAAAACCTATCATCTAGGATTTCAAAAGATGATCCTGTATCTGTGGAAACATTGCAGGCAGAAGATTGTTGACTATATATATCTATTTCTTGTCTTATTCTGAAAGAAGTAAAAATGGGAACCACTGTGAAGTAACAAGTAATACAAGCTATAAACTGTTTTATTAGTGCAGTGTTTGTTTAAAAGGAAATTTTTGCTGTCCTGAAATGTATAAGCCTGAACTGGGAGGCAGCAGTCATTTAACATGGAAGAAGAATGGTTTTCTAGCATATTGAGCTCCAGCTGAAGTTAAGGGCTAGTTAGCAGTTGAATCTTCCTGTAATATTCAAGAATGAGAAAGTTGAGATCCCTCAGGTCTGTAATGCTGTTATTATTATTATTATTATTGTTTTCCTTTCCCATCTTCTCTAACAGTAAAACAAATATACATTCCTCTGGAGCTATAAACCTGGGTTTGATGACTGTGGAGAAGAATGTCAGTGCCGAGAAGATTAGAGTGTCTTTATTTAGCTACAACCTTGACCATCATTTCTTTGCAGCACTGGCAAAGCAATTCCTACTACAAGAGAAACAGAGATGCTCGTAGCTCCAGAAGCATCAAGAGAGCAAGGAGAGAGGATGAAGGCACATGTATACAACACACTGGTGAGCTCCACACTCAGAATCCTCCAGGAGTGATGGGTTCCCATGCAATTCATAGAACTCCACCATCCTGTTCCTTGAGGCATTTGTACATAAACAAGCCTAGCCTTTTAATCCTTCAAAGTCTGATTGTATCCTTCAGCAGGATACAGAAGGGCATTTTCACGATCTTATATAAAATATCAGACTGAAGTGCTTTCAGCTGATATTCAGGGCTGTCTACACAGATAATAAAAAGCATCAGTGAATCAGTCATGGGAGGAGTTGAAATTTGATGACTTTCCCTTTACAAGCCATTCAGTCAGCTCAAAGCCTTCTGCCTAAATCCAGGATGCCTGAGTCCCTTTATGTGAGATATTATCACTTTTATTACTGAAATCCAAGACATTAGCACATTTATAATTAAGGACTCTTCAAGATAAAATCAAATTAATTTCATCTTCCCTTAGAAAAACTAAGTTAGATAAAATAGAATCAAGTCTCCAAACTATTAATAACCCCCAAGCCCTCCTACCCACACAAAATGTTAAAAGTACTCAAAAAATAGAGAGAAAAGTAGCACAGTATGTGGTAGATTCATGGTCTACTATACCTTTTCCTCTAACAGTTTCTGCAACATTGGGAAATAGAGAACAATCCCATGTCACAGGTGGTAACTTGACATAAAAACTATAAGACTCAAAACATGTACAGTCCTCAAATCCATATTCTCACGTTTAAGTATAGGCTTAATTCCAAAGTCATAGAAGCTTTAGAGTGAATAGGTTGAGACAGGTCTCCTTCAGGTCAGAACATAAGCCTGTGAGATTGGAATGGGTTAGGGTTAGGGTTAGGGTTAGGGTTAGGGTTAGGGTTAGGGAGAGGAGAGGAGAGGAGAGGAGAGGAGAGGAGAGGAGAGGAGAGGAGAGGAGAGGAGAGGAGAGGAGAGGAGAGGAGAGGAGAGGAGAGGAGAGGAGAGGAGAGGAGAGGAGAGGAGAGGAGAGGAGAGGAGAGGAGAGGAGAGGAGAGGAGAGGAGAGGAGAGGAGAGGAGAGGAGAGGAGAGGAGAGGAGAGGAGAGGAGAGGAGAGGAGAGGAGAGGAGAGGAGAGGAGAGGAGAGGAGAGGAGAGGAGAGGAGAGGAGAGGAGAGGAGAGGAGAGGAGAGGAGAGGAGAGGAGAGGAGAGGAGAGGAGAGGAGAGGAGAGGAGAGGAGAGGAGAGGAGAGGAGAGGAGAGGAGAGGAGAGGAGAGGAGAGGAGAGGAGAGGAGAGGAGAGGAGAGGAGAGGAGAGGAGAGGAGAGGAGAGGAGAGGAGAGGAGAGGAGAGGAGAGGAGAGGAGAGGAGAGGAGAGGAGAGGAGAGGAGAGGAGAGGAGAGGAGAGGAGAGGAGAGGAGAGGAGAGGAGAGGAGAGGAGAGGAGAGGAGAGGAGAGGAGAGGAGAGGAGAGGAGAGGAGAGGAGAGGAGAGGAGAGGAGAGGAGAGGAGAGGAGAGGAGAGGAGAGGAGAGGAGAGGAGAGGAGAGGAGAGGAGAGGAGAGGAGAGGAGAGGAGAGGAGAGGAGAGGAGAGGAGAGGAGAGGAGAGGAGAGGAGAGGAGAGGAGAGGAGAGGAGAGGAGAGGAGAGGAGAGGAGAGGAGAGGAGAGGAGAGGAGAGGAGAGGAGAGGAGAGGAGAGGAGAGGAGAGGAGAGGAGAGGAGAGGAGAGGAGAGGAGAGGAGAGGAGAGGAGAGGAGAGGAGAGGAGAGGAGAGGAGAGGAGAGGAGAGGAGAGGAGAGGAGAGGAGAGGAGAGGAGAGGAGAGGAGAGGAGAGGAGAGGAGAGGAGAGGAGAGGAGAGGAGAGGAGAGGAGAGGAGAGGAGAGGAGAGGAGAGGAGAGGAGAGGAGAGGAGAGGAGAGGAGAGGAGAGGAGAGGAGAGGAGAGGAGAGGAGAGGAGAGGAGAGGAGAGGAGAGGAGAGGAGAGGAGAGGAGAGGAGAGGAGAGGAGAGGAGAGGAGAGGAGAGGAGAGGAGAGGAGAGGAGAGGAGAGGAGAGAATTAGACAACACCTACAATGATCATCTAGTCCTACTACCTGTCTGATTCAGAGCTGACCAAAATTTTCAACATTTTGTAAAGGGCATTGTCTAAATGGCTGTTAAACACTGAAAGGCTGGGGATATCCACCACCTTTCTAGAAAGCCTGTTTCAGTATTTGACCACTCAGTAAAGAAATGCTTCCTAAAATGCAGTCTAATCCACAACTGGCACAGCTTTGAAGCATTCCCAAACATTGGACATGGCACTGAGTGCCATGATCTAGTAAATGGACTGGAGTTGGACCAAGAGTTGGACTTGATGATCTTGGAGGTCTTTTCCAACCCAATTGATTCTATGATTCTATGATCCTATCACTGGATAGTAGGAAGAGAAGACAAGCATCTCACTCTCCATCTCCCCTCCTTAGGAAGCTATAGAGAGCAATCCGGTTGCCCCTCAGACTCCTTCTCTCCAAACTAGACCAGCCCCAAGTCCTCAAGGACCTTCACATCCCTCTTAAATTGTGGGGCCTAGCATGGCACACAGTGATCCAGGTGATGCTACACCAAGGCTGAATACAGCAGGACGGTCACCTCTCTTGCCTGGCTGGCAGTGCTGTGTTTGATGCACTCCGAGAGGTTGTTTATCCTCCTGGCATGCTGAGGAATGACACAGAGCCTGATGTTGACCAGCACACCAAATCTCTGATTGTTTTCTACAAGAGTCTGTTTAAGATTTTAAATTCTTCTGTAGCGAGAAAATTAATCTGGTAAGAACTTTGCATGGATCAGGCACAGAACTATTCATCCAGTCTTTTCTGTTTCACAGGCTGAAAAGAAGGTTTCTTAGTTCTTGCTTTTGCAAGCTTTATGCTACTTCCCATGATAGTTCCATGACAATTCCATAGGCAAGCTCCTCATCATTTGCAAAGAGCTTTCACTGGCTTCCTGCAAATTGGAGGAAATGAGCAATGGGTGTACCACAATGTGTGAGCATTTTCATATCAAAACCTCCAATAATCATTGTGATTAATGTCTTTCAACATAATGCTATTTAATAACAATATCTTTGGGAGATTACCTGAATTATAGCTCCTAAAGGGGAAGATAATGGACCAAAAAATAGTCCAAAATAAATATTCAAAATATAAATAGGCACTACTCAGAAGTCAAAGTTGTAAGGAGCCAGCAGCAGAAGCCAAATAAAAAGAGACAGACATTAAAATAAATACATATATATTTCAATTAAAATAGCATTGTGATTCTTTTGTTCCAAAGCAGAGAAAAAGTCAAGCAAATAATTTTTCCTTCTCAATTTCCCATATGGACTGTCTGTTCAGATTTGCTTTACAGTAGACTGAAAATAAAACTAACATGACTATTACAGGTGGGCAGCAAAGGGTCAGCTTTTCTGTCTTCCAGGCAAAATATTGCATTTTCCCAACACTTAAATGTTCTTCTTCGGATATTTATGTGTTTTGTAAAAGTGGCATTTTGCAATAGATTATCATGGGAAATTTCCATTGCAGTGTGCTGTACACAGGAGCTCAGAAAACTTTCAAAATAAAATAGTTCAAAAGGGCACCTAGGTAGAGATGGTGAGGGCAGTGTTTGAGGAGAATTCACTCTGCTGCTATTGAGTCAGTGCTGTCTGAATGCTTTCAAGAGCCTCTACCCCCAAATTCACCTAGTGGGGAAAACAGTTGCAGCACTGCTGCCACACCAAAACAGGGTGGGGAGTGTCACCCTGCCCAACCCTGGCTTCAGCAGTAATCAGGGGTGGGGAGAAAGCTTAACTTGACATTTCTTTTTCCCCTCTCCCTTTCCAAGATGGACAAAATTGCTAGATTGTAACCTATTTCACACCAGAAAATCAGATTTCCCAACTCAACACCCAAATGCTTCATGTGCTTCCAGTCAAAACCAAGATCTTTAGAGAAAATAAGGTGTTCTATGAAAATATATCCTCACTAGTCTGTCAAAAGAGAAAATCAACAAATTCCAAAAACAAAAAAGGAAAAATAGACAAAATAATGTGCCACATTATAAATCCCTGATATGCCAAAAACTTGATGGCTTGATGGAAAATAAGTAGGTCCTATAGAATTGGGAATAAAACCAGAGAAGAGTAACAAGACCAACTAGAAAAGTTCTAACAGCTTCAAACACATTAGTAGGGAGACTAGATTCTTTAGAAGAGATGGTGGGTATGAAAAGGAGTATCAATGAAAGGACATAATAGAAATCTATAAATTTACAAGTAGAAGGGAGAAGGTGAATAGAGCTTCACTGTTCCTTGGTTTTGTACCTCTGTACAAAACACATTTGTATCAAATGAAAATGCAAGGTGGTAGAAATAAAATAAAAGACATTCTTCTTCAGTGACGCAGTTAAGGAATTGACAGCTTCCAGGCATAGAACTTTGTAATACCAGACACTCAAAAGGGTTTAGAACATAATTGGGCAAATTTAAGGAAGCAAAATGATGCCTGGTAATCTTCACTCACATGGCTAATGCTCCAGTTGGCTAAGGGAATTTCTGTATACAAATTCTTTGAGCCTACGAGACTGTCCTTCATAAGAATTATATGCAGTTTCTCTGTTGCTATATTTTTTGGTACCAGATAGTGGCCCCTTGCAGAGGCAAGTTAAGAGAACATATGAACCCTCATATATGTCCCATTGAACTATCATGTGTTCAGTAGTCATGTTTTTCTTCCAAACTACAAAAGAATAGCCAGTCCTGAAAAATAACAGAAAAGAGCTATTTTCATATGTTGGTAATGATGCCAAAGGGGTTTTTGTTCTGATTTTCACATTTTGTAGATTTTAGGAACACAATAGTTGTAGATTTTTAGAGGGTTAATATTTCTAACAGTTTAAGTTTAATGCCTTTCTATCACTACCCCTGTCCCAGAACAGGGAGCTCAAACTCCTTTAGTTAATTAATCTTGTTTAGACACCTTTCCAAGGTAAAGCTGAAGGATATCAGAAGGCCTACAAAATGAAACATAAACACAGGTCAGAGTGACTCAGAAGTCAGAACTGGATGAACTCCAAGGGACCTTTGTGTGCCTGAGGAAGAGGAGCTGATGAAGACAGAGGGTCTTGACGACCCCAGACCCAATTCCAGGGGTTGGACCAGAGCTGGACTGAGAAATGTGTAAAGCAATGATTGGAGGGATCTTATTATAAAAGGACCTTTACTTTTTATCTTACCCTACACTAACGCGGCTCGGAGTTGTGCTTTGGGGGGGGTCACTCACGGCATCAGTAACTTCCCTCTAGTTTTGCTGTGGGGATAGTAGGACTACAGCCTGATTAGACACCTGTAAAATGTACTGACATGCATTCCAAATCTTCCGCAGGGATCCTAATTTACTGATTTATAGCATCATAGTCAGCAACAATGTGTAAGTAAATGTTTATGAGATAGATTCATGTTGGTATTCAGTTCTTAGTCCTGTAGCCTCTGAAAGTTCAGTTGAACAAAGTAAAATGGAAACTGTCTCAAAAAGGAAAATGGTTACGTGGATATATCTGTACCATTTTCACCTTGCATTATTTTCAGCACATTACTTAACAGCAAACAATCCAGAAAGTGAACTTTGTTCTGTATTATCACACTGGAGCTTTCCCATCTGCAGCCAAAGCAAGTTCTAGGATCACAAAGGCTGACTGGATATTGATTTTACAACAGACTGCACATACCTCAGAGAGCACCAATGACAGCTTTTGCTATCAACGCACCTCACTTTCCAACAAAATTGGAAAAATAAAACCTTATTCACCTTTCAACTGAAAGATTTCTCAGTTTCTGACCGTTGCTGATTAACCAGCTCATCTCCAGATGCTTACAAGTTACATACCCAGTGTCTGAGATACACAGGTCATTTTAACATAACATTTTTTCCTTTCACAAAACATTTGCTGAGTTACTTATACCCATCTCAATGAGAAGAAGAATAATGGATCCCACAGAGCTGTCTGGATATCCGGACTTTTGCAATGAAACATTTTATTACATAGCTGACAGAAGAAGCAGTTCTCTTCTCCACTCCTACTTGCCTACAACTGAAGACATTGTGTCAGGCTGCAGTAATTAGCATTCAAAAAGTCTTACATAAGTCAGCCATGCAGGGATCTTGTGTCTTTTTTGTCCCAACAAACTATCTCTCACAGCTCATCTGTTTAAACATCAGAAATAAAAGCAAAAATCTCAGTATTTTTGACTAAAACAATTTCTTTTGCAATGATATAGGTATTTTAGCTAACAGTTTTTACTTGTTACTCATACTTGGTTAATGTATGTCTTTTTACCCTGCCTGTATGGTAGAAGCATCAGAGCAGCAAAAGGATAAAATAACCATTTTAGGAAGATAAACACACACCAAAACATTGAAATTCCCAAGATATCCCTTGGTGCATGGTCAGGTTACAGATTATTTAGTTGTCTCGAGAATTTCCCTGACCTATGTCAACTGTGGCTAAAGTTTATCTCCCATTTCCTGCCCTATTTCCCTCATCAGCCCCAGCTCCTGGTTACACTGTCTGGCACCAAAGTCAAACTTGAGTGTGACACAGCTTAGGAGTTCTGGGGCAGCTTCTCCCTCATCCTCGAGGCTGGCTGCTTCCCAGTTATTCCTCTCTTATGTCTGGTATGGGTTGAATAAATCTCACCGCTGGTTTTCATAATACTGTGGGCCTAGAGACAGTTTTACTACTCAAAACCAGGCCCCTTTTAATGAGACAAAAAATAGCAGAAGACTCCAAAACTGCCTTAATTGAGTTACTTCTGGTTATGTTGCATTTTCTTCACTAGAAAACGCGTCTGTTATTTCACCTCTTCCCCACGTCTCTTTTGTGATTATATAGACAAAGCATTCATTAAGTTTTCAGTTTGTTTCAATATGTATTGTCTGCCAGCTGTCCCTGAGAATACATTTGCCTTTCATCAGGGCTGCTTTGAGCTCTCTTATACCCCTTTCAAAGTGTTACCCTTGTAACGAACTGTATTGCAATCAGCTAAGGGCAGACTACCCGTTCAGAAACACTTCAGTTTCAAAGCATCAGAATTGTTTCTTGCTCCTTTATTGAATGAAACTTGAAACCAGTAAACCTGCTCTTGAATTGGAGAGTATGGCATAGTACATGCTCCACTGCAATGTAAGGCCTGCACTGTCAACACAGAGAATTTACAGATGCCTTGCCCTGTCAGGCACAGCTTTGCCCTATGAGCAGGGCCATTCTGTCTTCTCACACCATGTCTGGCATCCTTAGATAGCCAAACTCAGCTCCAAGGCCTGCCTTGTTCATGGGTAATTTACCAAGCAACTTTCGAATGAAGGACACTGTGCATGCATGAGAGTTCTACACATTTAAAATCCAAAGTCTCTTCGTTACCATCCACACAAGTAGACTATTTTGTGTCCTGAAGCACTGGTGACTATGACCAGGCCCAAGCACACAGCTTTCCCTATATGAAATCAGGGAGTCAGTGCACAATGTAAAGAGACAGGAAGGTAGCAGAAGACATGTAAGGAGATTTAGAAGGTAAAACTAAGAGTTTCCAGATTCATTAATTTCAAATTATGAGTATTCTAACTGTGATTTTTCACAGATATTCAAGTGAGCATGGCATCTGAATCCAGTTAAAATTCAGTGTAACTAGAAATCTTAACTCATATTGGCTATTTTAAAATTCCAGGATTCATAGAACTGTTTTTAAAAACAGTAATTTCTTTCATGTCAGTTTTCACTGATACTTGAACAACCATTCTCTTAGACTCCTTGTTCTCCATTGGTGCAACAAGACTGTTCCAAAATATAAAACCCTTGTTATACTGCCATACAGAGAGTTACAAAAGCAGTGAGTCTCATTATTTCAGAAAACCTTATCTGTAAAATGTAGGAATTGATTCACCATATCTAGCATGGAGAAAGTCCTGCTAGAAATGGATTTATGAGGAAGTTCAACAAGCTACTGATAATGCTTTAACAACTGATGTTTTTAATGTTGTTTGAATGTACACAATGTCTGGTAAAATGTTTTTTTGCAAAGTCACTGCTTCTTCTTCCTAGAATACCCTGTAATCTCAGGGGTCTGGAGGAAGGTTGTGACATGCCTGTTACCTGAATCCCTCTCCTATTGAGCCATTCACAGGGTCCAATTCAGTTTCCTTACAGGGAATGTCTGTTTGTATTAGACAAAGGAGATCAAAGCCTTACCTAAGGATTGTGTTTGTTCACCTTAAATACTTGAAGCAGCTCTCATTCCAGAGTTACATCATACAAATAAAATTTTATAGGACAATTAGAAAATTAGAGTGTAATATCACTAGAACAGAGCTGCTTCTGGGGACATAGATAAAGATATCAGAAAATTTGTTTGCTTACAGCTCAACTACACAAAAAATAAGCAAACTTCATAGTACCAGAAAATAATGTCTCCAGGACAGTGTTTGCAAATTTGGTTTTTAAATTGATTAAAATTGTTTTAAAACTTCTTGTTTATTTTGTTAGCATTGTGCTCTGGGGTTTTTGGTATTTTTGTTTTCGTTTGTTTTGGTTATTTGTTTTGCATTTTTTGTTTGTTTGGTTTGGGGAATTTTTTGAGATTTTTTTTTAGCTATAAATAATATCTGGAAAATAATTCATGCTCATTTTCTCATGCAGACATTCCTACTTCTCTGCACTTCCAGGACTAGGGTAGCCTATTAGATTGCTGAAGGTTTTCAAAAACGTTTGTACCCAAGTGCAAAATTATTCAGGTTGACTCAGATGTAAGTTTCCACAGTGAATATTGAATTTACATGCAAATTTGGAAGCTTGTGTAAATAGTCAATGAGCCCAGAATCTGAAGAAGAATAGAAGAGGATAGGTTGCATCCGAGACCAAAAACCCATGCATCACAAATGTTGCCCGAGTCAGCGGAAGTCGAGCCAGTGATGCTGGTAGCATGTATCTGTCCAAGTAGACAAACACCTTACTGTGTTGCCATAGCAGACAAATTTACATAACTAATAACAGTGCAGGCAAGACGCAGTGCTTGTTCCAGCAATGTGTCCTTCAAATTAACTTTAAAATAAGATTGAAAATAACTTTCAGAGAAATCAATTTTTTATTTGAGACCCACATATTATGCTCACTTTAACTTTCACAGCATTTACTTCTAATGTTTTTGCATAACATCTTTCCAGTTGTAACTCTCTGCTGCTGAGTGCAGTTAATTAAAAATAAATAAATAAAGCCAGGTACCTCATTTCCAGTGCTGTAGAAGAAATCAACTAGCTTGCCCTGACAATTACCTCTGAACAGGACACAGCTACAAAATATTGAGCATGGGCATGCACATTTCTATAACAAGCATTCCAGTCTTTCAATATGTTGTAGCCATTTGTGAACACAGGAAGCACGAACACTATGTGGAGAAGTCCCACCGCTTACTCTGTCTACATCTCCCATTATCCTGAGAGCAGCTTCCTATATCAAGCACACATCTGCTAACAGAATAAAGTCATGTCCACAAATTAGTGATAATATGTGCATGCAAGAGGTGCATCTTGCACTCATTCAGTATCTGTGGATGAACAATATGCATTCAGTGGGGCTGCAAGAAGTAGTTAAGACAATAGCCAATTATAACCCTGCGGATCTCAGGGACATACACTGGAGAATACAAATAGCTTTTCCCTGCCAATTCCTCAGTACATTCATCCAGCAGTACTCCATACTTAGCAAGGAAATGGGAGGTTAAAGAACAAAAACACAAAAAGGATTAGAAGAAACAGACAGAAGAATAATTGCATACTGTAAACAATCTCCAGATATGGCTGTTAATTTGCTTCTCTCTTGAGTATTTTTGGGCACTTCTTAAGGAAAAAGAAAAAAGTTAATTTAAGGACAGAGGACAGATAAAACATTATAAACTTTTAAAACTGTGTTCAGCCTCCTGCCTCTGGTTTGCAGAAGCCAGAAATTGAAAAAATAGCACTTATTTTCTTAGAAAGTTTCTGTTGATGATGCAGAAAAATTGAGGTAATGTGAAATTTTTGTGGAAAATAAAGAAGTAACAGGTCTTACTTGTAAACAAGACTTTGTTACAGCTAGCAGCAATTAGGAAAGGAGCTAATGTAAGAATAACGAACAATAAGCTAAACTATGTATGTAGCCCTTTGTGGGTCAACTGGACCTCCCAGTGCCCTCAAGCCTTTCTTCACTGCAGAAGGGTTAGAATCAGACATTCCTCTCTCCCACATCTGCATCCCCCTTCTGGGAGGAGTCTTTAATGGAAATTTCAACTCTCATTCACATCTTTCCTCAGCAACACATCTCCACACTGTTTTCAGAACACTAATTCCAAGGAGCTCGACATCATCATCATAATTGCCATTACTGATGACTCTGTGCAAAGCCACAGGTTTTGCCCACAGGATCTGTCACTGTAATTTTGTGATGAGGCCTTGCTTTGCTTGATGGCATTCCATGACACAAGGAAGTCTGCTAATCAAAACTGAAGTCAGAGTTTCTGACTTCTCCAGTGGAATCCCTGAGATAGAACCAGACTCTCCTTTATCTTTACAGCCTGCATCCTTAGCTGAAAAATAAATAAATAATAATAAAAAGAAAACCAAACCAAAAGAAATAGCAAAACCTCATATCCTTTGCCCCAGATAAAGAAACAAATAAACACCCAACAAAACCAAAACAAGAGCAGAAAACTGAAAGAGGAACTAAAGAACCTGAAATAGTTCAGAGAAGGAAAACAGAATATACTGTTCCTTAGCACAGGGTAAAACAAGTCAGCCAGGATCCCTCTGTTATATATAGGTGTCAGGATAAAAATTTTTTTACTCAGTACATAGCTGTCGTGGTCTGAACAAGATGTGGTGAACAGTAATTGACGATTTTCTGGTGAAATATTAAATTCAGAGTTGGCTGTGAAGAAATGTGCTAATCACCCTTGGTGCAGCTCAGCACTCATCCTATTGAACATTTCGTATCTGCATTATGTGCAATAGCTGAATCATGTTCCCATGCAGAAAGATGGTGGTGCCATACATTGTTAAACAGATTGCTCTTACAAAGAAACAGACTCAGGTAGCTGACCAAGCCCATGCAGCTCTGAACTGACAATAGTGCCATGGTTGTTTCATTTTCATAACTGCAATCACAGAAACCTATATTAATTCCCCACTAGGGCACATGCTAGTCAAGCAGGTATACATAGTTTTTCAGTTTTGAACAGTGCTCAGTCTGTACTGACTTTTGTAATAGTAAATATAGAAACAGGTATAACCCAAACATCAGGGAATGCAGGACCTCTTCTGTGCTGGCCATATCTCAAAACTGTGCTTATTTTTAATCTTTAAGAGTAATTTGTTTCATACTGTAGAAGTTTCCAGTTTAGTCACCTATGTGAGGTAAAGCTGTGACCACAACACAGAGAAATCCAACCCTACTTGCAGCAGACGTGGCTTTAGCAATTTACTGACCTTAGCCACTTAGTTCAGCCATGCAGCAGGAGATGCATGTCAGCCTCATATAGACCTTGTCTCACATTTTGTTTATGGGGCCATTTATTTAAATTTTTAGTAATACAAAAGAATGAACTAAGACTGAGAAAATCATATAATGTCACATTTGTCAATGTACCCATGAAGACAGTAACATCAGTAAGAAATACAGTTAGGACAGCTAAGCTGTGTGTTTCCTTAAGGTGCTACCCTAACGTGCATTCCTAGATTCTACAAGCATGAAGCTACTTCAGATGGAGAGAGAGAATGCCTTAACCCTAAGGTGACTAGAGTTCTAAAGCCAGGACTGCATCGTGAAGATGTTTTGGAGTTAGCAGTCATGCAACAAACAAAAACCATATCCCTAAAATATTAAAACTAACTTCAGATACAACATCCATATGCATGTTTCTTGAGCAGGTTTTCTCCACTTAAAATGCTGAATAATATTTTCATAAAATAGTAATCAGGCATCATTAACTTTCCCTTTGAACATATAAACAGTTTCAGTGACTTAGATTATTTAATTTCTCTTCAAGAAAATTGCCTACTGGACTAGAAGCAAAAAATTTATATCAAAATGTGTTTTTGTATCAAGTGACTAGAACATATGTATTCTTATAAAGCTAAAATCCTGATTAACAAATGAAGTAACCCAGCAAATAAATCAAAGGGTATGAACACTACCAGTGAAGTGTAAGGTCACATAAAAAAATTTAATTTGCTATAGGATCATCAGTAGAAGTAGTACTTGTCAAGATTTGCCTCAGGGTTATAGTATAGCAGGTTTTAAGAAGTTTAATCAAACACGTGCCAGTTTTAACTATATACACTAGTTCACATTAACTTTGAAACTTGCAGCTTGAATATTTGGAGTAATTATGTAAACAAGATAAAATTCAAGGTTCTCTTATAGGACTGAACCTATGATCCTTTCTAGAACAGATGATTTCTCACTAATGTATTTGTTTACTGTTAATCCAAACAATAAGCAATAAATTTAAGATATAAAGCTTTGCACAAACATAGAAAGTAAGATATCTGCATGAGTTTATATTCACCCACAACTTTACTAGAGTAAATTTTTGTCTCTTCTAAACAAGATTCGAGAAAAATAAGTGCATAAGAAGGGGGTTTTGAGATTGATGTATTTTATAACAGGTGACACCTCCAGTATCCAGCAAAGCCTGAAGTTTCTCCTTTTCAAAACAAAGGGTGTCCAGGGGGTGAACGAGAGAATCTCCAGCTTCATCTAACTGCCTATTAATGCAATTTCCATGCAATTAGTGTTTTAGTGACTGTAGTTTCTGACTGAGGTTGGTCAACACAATCAGAAATTATCCATATAGACAAATGTTGTGATTACGTTTTCATTGGAAGTCAGATTAGAAAAAAACCCATTGCTTCTGGAAAAAGTAGAACTAATAATTTCATACTGGAAAGCAAAGTCACAAATAGATCTGATGTAGGGGGAAAAAAAAGAAAGGACTGTAAGACTCACTTTCTTATTTAATAAGCAAGAGCTTTAAATTATTATTAGGAAATTTTCCCTTCACTTTTTCATTTCCTTGTGCAGGTATCCAGTGTCATGACACCATTCACAAAAGTCCTCCCTCTTTTCCTCAGATTCTTTTGACACCAAAACCTCACTCTTTTAAACTAAAGCAATCAATGCATTTTCTTTCAATGCAGATGTCACATCTCCCTCTCAGCATAGGCCCAGGAAAATATTAAATAAGGGTATGCAGAAAAATTGAAGCTGTGAGACAAAAGCAGTAGCACGTCATAACCACAACAGTAAAATCTAAAGGTTTTGCTCACCCACTTTCACCCCTTCAGTTTCAATACTTGGCCATCTCAAAACAAAGACCAGAGCTAAACAAGTTGGACAGATGAAATTTTTTTCCCCTTTGTCCAGGAGGAGCTTTTGTTATGCATCTATGACAGCACTATTGAAAAAAAAAAATATTGCCAGCTCCTACTTGAAAATAAATCCCACTAAACAGCCTGATACATCTAAGCAGTACAGATCTGAAAGTTCATTTTTGCAATGTTCTTTATTATTATAGGACATAAAACTCAGAGGTCATCTGGATATTCTATCAACAGAATTGCAAATCATTTCTGAGAGGTTTCAGAATATTGAATTTTCCTAAGACTTAAAGCATTTGTATGTCTTTCCAAAATTTATAATTTTTCATTTCACAATGAGGTTTTTGAAATCCTAAGGTCCTATATTTAATATAGTATTTAATAAAATTGCTTTCCCTTCCAGATTAAGAGATCTAGCTCTCTCACACAGAGTACATGTATGTATTATGTGTGTGTGTAGCAGATACATAGACAGGAAACAATCATTTCACTGGAGTAGGAAAACAACATTGTGCATGAACACATTGGTTTTCAGTGCTTTGCCTTCCTGATCATAAAAATTTGCTGCAAAAGGACATTATGCTCTATTTCTACACATGTAAAACTGTTTGTACTAATTTCATAGTTTTGCTTGTGTGGATTTATAGCTATTTTGAATTGTTTTTCTTATTTCAATACATGTTTAATCAGAGGGAATTCTTACAATCTGCTAAAAAGGCCACCGAAGCAGAAACCTTCACTGGCTTATCTGAGTCTACTCTAAAACTACTTTTAGTTAAGCAAATACAAATAGTGTAAAGATCAGCTTTTATCTGGGCATAGTGTTTTTATCTATGTCACATCACGAATGACCTTCTAGAGAAAAAATCTTGAATCCATTAATCACTAGGATTTGAAACACTGTTCAGTGCTTAACAAAGAATTTACTCTTCAAACATCCCATTAGTCTTAACATTATTCAGATCTATGGATGAATGTTACCACTGTATGGCAATAAATCCAACAATCTTTAGGAGATATCACAGATGTCAAAGAGGGCTTTAAAAACTGAGTGATAGGTTTCTCAACAAAGTACATATGTCCAGGATGAGCCATAGTAGTTATCAGATAGGAAAAAAACAGTTTGAATTCATACTCCAGACTCATGGAAAAACATGACTAACATACAAAAACTATGTACATGAAAATAAAATTAAGCAAATTCCTGTTCAGGGAATGATCCTATTACACTGAATCAGTAGGACACTTCCAGGTACAGCTTTATGTTTCTTTTTTTGTTGTTGTTTGCTTTTAATCATTAATTTTAAATAAAATTTATTATCTCAATTACATGTACACATATGAATGCATAACTATGCATATACCCTTCCACACCTTTCATTCATACTGCTGATATTAGCATAGGAAATCATATTAAAAATTACAGTACTCAACCTATGACCCTGGTATGTACTGTTCATGGACTCAGAGTCACCATAGAATATCCAGATTACTCAGACAAGCAGTGAAGCAAATGCAAGAATTGGCTATGTTCTACAGTGATACCTGACATCAAGATCTTAAAATTGATACTGTTAGATAACCTCAGCTAAAAATGGCATATGCATTTTTAGGTTTTAAAAACTAGAAAAATACCACCCATGTATGGAAAGTAACATATATCTTGAATATGTGTTTTTAAATTATTTATTTCTTTTAAGTCAGGGGAAAAAAAAAGAAAAAAACCCAAACCAAACAAAAGAAAAGAACCTCAAAAATACCCAACCCACAACCAAAAAGACATGTCTATGTATAATTTGTAAACTTGCATGTTTAGTATTGGCTTTTTGCCGCATTTTGTGCCATGCAGAGGACATAAGGAAAGAGTTATAATAAATACACTCATGTAACTGGAAGGAGGAGTTAAAGACTCTCAACAAAATCCCTGTTTACCAATCTCCAAATAAAACAATTAATCAATAGTGACACTCTTTCACAAGTTTCGTTTTCTTTAATTTTTCTGATGATGTGCAGAAAGGTGGAAGGAGTAAAGTTCAGTTTGATGAAGGAAAATTTTTTCCAAGGAACTACACATCAGACTCTGGCACTGGAACTGTGTGAAAGGTGGTGGACTTCAAGCAACACTGTAGAAACAACAAATGAGGAAGAGTGGCAAAGGAATATGAGAGAGAGATTAAGGGAATTATTTAGGAATTTAACACTTGACTGAATCTGCAGAGTCTTTTTAATTCTTTAAAATTTGCATATAAACTCCAGAACACTCTTCCATATAAGGAAATGGATGTGATTTGTTACTGTTTAGATCCATGTAAGTTGTTTATTACTTACAAACAGCAATTTAATTTCAGTTTGATTAAGATGTTCCCAGGAACTTCTCCATGGAGCCAGGAGAACTGCTCTGTTCATTCACCTCTAACCTTCATGTGAGACTGTAGCTATGAACAATGCAGCAGGGTCTGAAATGCTTTTACACATAAGTGTGCTTTGGGAAGGGAATGACTCTTGCCTAGCCCATCACAGTGCTAAACTGTCACATGTTATTCAGTTTACACAGGACTAAACAGGCGGTAACTCTAACAACATAGAACAAAATCCTATGCTTTTGGGTCAGAACTTCCATCATCTGTGATAAGAACAGTCACAACAGAAAGATGGCAAATGTGGACATTTGGTTTAAAAGAGGCATGTTTAAATGAATTACCACATTCCCCGTTTGCATTTGATCTAGTGTTTTAGACAAACCAATGAAAATGGAAGGATGCCTTCGCTGGTAGACTGGCAGGCTGCAGGTAGTTTCTTTCCAGGTGTTTAAAAGACCTTGGCATCAGATGCAAAGTGAAAATTAAAGTAAAAAAATTTCCTTTTTGCCTGATCCTTCAGAATAAGCTGCTGCTCAAACTGTTGATATAGCAATATTCATCAAAGTGCCAACTTCCTTGAGAGGAAGGAAATCCCCTTACCTCTGTTTTCACAGAAGAATTTTAATAAACAGTGTACAGAGCCCAGCCACTGCTTCTACCCTGGCATGTAAAGCACACATCTAAAGTTAACAGTTGGCTTTTTTGCAATCTGCAGTTTTGAGATCAGGCTGTTTCTCAGCAATAGCACAGCAGATATGCACTGGATACAGAAATGCATGCCAGTAGTTTTGAGCACTAGGCTTGTATGAAATCTTTCATTTGTTATGAAGCCTTTGGGAGGCAAGAGGTTTGTGATTTATCTATTCAAAGAAGAATTGAAACTCATCTTGCTGGACAAGACTGCATTTCCAAGAATATCCTTCCAAGACTACCTCTTATGGTCAAAGACTCAACTCCTGTACTATCATTACTATTCATATTTAGAAGTCAGCAGGGGTGCCTGGGAAATAGATCAGGAAAATTTTCATAGAAATCCTGAAACTGATATTGACTTTATCAGAAAAACAATAAAATACAATGTTGTCTTACTAATATCTTACTATAGCATCAATCTGACTTGCAAGGTATTTTAGGCAACAGTCATAAAATAAAGCAGATTTCAAAGCCTTAGACTCAGGATATTAGTCTTTTCTACTTTGACTTTACTAACAGAAGATATCTATGTAAATAAGTTCACAAATCCAGTGAGATTTAAGTGTAGATAAATGAAATGCTCTGATATCAAACATTATTTCTAATTGTCAAGACTTGTGTACTAGCTATCTGGAAATCCAGTGTATTATAATGCCACAAAACAAGATAGTTCACACTACACATTGATTTGTAAAACTTCAGTAAGCAGAAGACTTGAACCCTAAGGCAATTCAAGTACTTTAATACTATATATTTTATTTGGTATTGGAAGGGAAAAAAGTGAGTCATCCAAGCTGATATTTTCCACCACAGACAAGTTTAAACTTCAGAGTGATCAGGTCTCTAATTGAAAGCATTAAAGAAAACATTTTCTGTTAAAATCTACTGCTAAATTGCAACTAACTAATCCATCTAATGGATTTCCCATGCAAAAAGTCAGATATAGAAGCAAAGCATTTCTGTGTGTTTAGGTTGAAATTCTGTATCCTACTTTACAAAAAGTAGAACTTCGTAGAAAACTACATTTAGTTATTAACACTAAGAGGCAGTACAAAAAGTCCTTTTATAGAGTTACAAACTATAGCTGGTGACTGCAAAATGGACTTTAATTTGAAAACCCACTGTATAGAGATGTTTAACTGGTTGTAATTGGTATAATCAGTCACATCAGATGTATGGTAGTCAAGGAAGTTAGTTTTTCACTCTACAACTCATAGATTCCAGGAAGCAGCTAGCTCTGTCTAACTTGGAAAATTATAACGTTGCACATTTGTGAGTGCAATTTAACTGGTTTTGTAAAGGAAGATAGGACCAAAATAATTACCACAGGTACTATATTGTTCTTTAACTGTACTTCCATTACAGTTTCTGAACAATTAGTGAGGATCTGAGCATCATCTGTGTGTCTATACTCACACTAACAACAGTTGACTACTTCTGTCTTTCAGCTGTTGACAATATCCTGGAAGATACATAGTAAGAGATTTAATATATATGGGCAAGTTTCAGCAAACCATATTTTCATTATCACACTCCACAATGCAGGACAATTAACACCTTAGCTTTGAATTACTTGTCTCCCTTCTCTATATTGCTTTACTTTGTGAAGTAATACAGCAGTTTATCCCTATTGTCATTGAAATACTTCATGATTCTTAGAATTTCTCTTTGGAAATAGAAACCTTAAAATTAAGTACAAAGCAAGATGAACATATGGGGTTTTTCGACATAGTTTCCCTATGTTTTGAGTTCTTAGTTTCAGCCTCCCCTTTGAGAGGGGTAACACAGCCTAAAAAAACCCACAGGTACCAGGAAACAAATTTATCTTGTGCAAACAAAGCTTTAGTCTTGTCAGCTCCATGTGCAGTATATCATGCTTTTCCAGTTTATAGTTCCAATTAATGTTAATAACTACTTTTATACCTTTTCTCATTCCTCCAAGGACATGTAGAGAAGCATGGCAGATTCTTTTTGATACTAATTTCTGTGGTGACAGGAGTCATCCAGACTCTGCATCGCTTGTGCCCAATCCCTTTGGGAGGAAAGCTACAGCACAGAACAACAATTTAAGTAGACTGGGCTTTGTGCAGTTCTCTTCACCTCTGGTAAGAAGACAAGACATGAATGCAATTCTGGTTAGATGGGGTTTTAGCAGCCTTAACTGATGTAACCCAACTAGATTTCTCCTGATGAGACCTATTCACTTTGCATAATACAACTTGCACATTGCTTCCAAATGTAAATTTTTGAGGTTGCTGAGAGCTTTTGCTCCCAGTAATGTATTGTTTATCTCCTGCCTGCAAGTCCATCAGGTTGGCTGCTGATACACTCACCACCAACCTCACTGAGCTCCCACATTTCAGTGAGAACACAAAATAATGGGCCTCTGTGGACATCTAAATGACAACACCAGCACTTTTCACCTGTTTTTTCTTCAATGTCAACTAAACACAGATCTCAGGTACAGGCATTTGAACATCAGATCTCAGGTACAGGCATTTGAAGGTAGAAACTGAATACATTGCCATGTAAAACCAAAACCAAACCAAACCAAACCCCCAAACAACAACAGCAACCGAATCACCAGGTGAAAAAAGAACATGATGGAAACAATAAACAAGGGTTAAGTGTGACCCTAAAGACATTGCTGTAATCTCAAATATTCCCATTTGTCTTACTCTCCCTCATTATTTGCCTATGCTTTTCAAAGCTACTGACTTTCAATATCATCTTTTCTCTTAAACAGATTAATTTTCCACCTGTCACTCCCATCACCTTTCTGCAGTATTGGTCTTGAACTTCACCTTTGTTTCTGGACTTATTAGAAATTTTTTTCATGGTTTATGTTTTACATGTTCTTGTTTATTTAAAAGACAAATACCCTATAATCTGAAACTGAATAATATCCACTTAGATTTTTACATTACTGGTTAAAATATCTGTTGAGACCTTGGCAGAAAACATTTATAGATTTTCTTCATTTTAACTCCAATGAGACTCCTCTCATGAGCTAAGTGTTCAAGCTTGAGCAAAATAAAGGCATGAAGCGACCTACTCCTCCTCCAGGTAATTCTTTGGCAGGTCAGAAATTTGTTTGCCATGACACTGAGTGAAAGAGACACAGGAAACATACCAGGAGTGTGTCCTACCCATCAGACTATTTGGTATCACAGAAAAGCCTTAATCTCCTGGCATTACTCTGCTTGGGATAATAATTAAATATTCATTGAGCCAAAGAGAATGAGACAAGGACTTTCAGGCACAGTGGTTAGGGCACTGAGGTGGGAACAAGAGATTCCAGTCTCTGCTTCACTGACTATTTAATTATTTATAAAGCAGGATGTCTCCAAAGAGAACATTAAGAAAGACCTTCTCGAAAACAGACAGCAATCTTCAAATTACTTCATGTTGAAACCTAGATTGAAGTCCTTGTCTTTTCTCAGTCAGAGTAACAATTCAAAGCTTGGCCTTTTATATCCATCAGAATACTCCAGACGATGGGCAGATGAGTAGAACAATCCCAAACATCACTAAGTCCCCAAAATCTCAGCCTTCTTACATGTGACACCTCATAGTGAGGGTCCATGATTTTGGATTGCTTAGCTGGATGCATCTACAAAACGTAGCAAGAGCCATAGCTTTTCATCAGGATTTTGGTGTAGGCAGGTAGCAATCTGTGTGCATATAAACCTACTTTTCAACAGAAACTTAGGGACCGAACACTTCATCACCAGAACCAAGTGCAGACATCCCTGCCTAAACTTTACCACGATGAGTCAGTGAGGTGCAGAGCATAATGGCATAAGAAGAAATTGCATTTTGATTATTTTTTCTTTTGTTGTTAGGTATCATCATAAGCAAATGTTTTGGCAGGTGATGAGGTCTATCAGTGCTGGTTACTTTTCTAATACCTCCTATGGGTACAGGAGCAGCAATTTCCAAATGTCAGAAGTCAAGCAGGTGAGGCAGAAGGATGGCTTGGCTGAGTAGGGATCTTCTCTTGGAAATAAGGCAGAAAAGGAATGTGTATGCCCAGCAGAACCAAGGTCAGGTGACATGGGAAGAATTTAGAGATGTTGCTTGCCACTGTAGGAAGAAAATTCATGTGACCAACTGGAGCTGAAGCTGTCAGAAATGTGGGAGACAATAACAGGAGTTTTTTCAAATGTATTAATGACAATAGGCAGTATAGACATATCATTGGCCCATTACAGGATGAGGATTGTCACCTCACAAACAGGGACAGAGATAAGGTGTTTCACGCTTTCTTTGTTCCTGCCTTCAACATGGATGAGGGATGAAGGGGACCTCAGTGCCCTGAGTTGAAGGAACATGACTACGAGAATGATCAGCTCCCAGCTGAAATTATGCAGGATCTGCTGCTCCAGTTGAATCCCTTCAAATCTATGGGGCCTGATCCCAGAATTCTTAAAGAGATAGATGATGTCACTTCAAAACCTCTCCTGATAATTTTTCATCAGTCTCAGGAACCTGGAGAGGTTCCAGCTGACTGTAAGCTGGCAAATATTGTCCCAGTTTTCAAGAGCAAGAAGGAGAACTCCAGAAACTACAGGCCGGCTAGCCCCACTTCAACACCAGGTAAAGTTATGGAGAAGATTATTCTACAAAGCATTGAAAAACATTTGAAAGACAACAGAGTCATCATTCACACAGCACAGCTTCATGCAAGCAAAGTCCTGCTTATAAAATCTGATTTTTTTTCTGGCAAGGTAACCCAGTTGATGTAATCTTTTTAGATTTCGGTAAAGCTTTCGATATTGTCTCTCACAGGATCCTTATGAACACAATGTCCAGCTCACAGCTGGATAAACAGATCATGTGGTGGGTGTCCAGTTGACTCATGGGTCAAGCACACAGGGCAACAATGCATGGGGCGACATCAGACTGGTGACCTGTCACTAGTGGGGTTCTGCAGAGCTTGATTTTGGGCTCTGAGCTCTTCAGCATCTTCATAAATGACTTGGATTCAGGACTGGAAGGGATACTAAGCAAGTTTACAGATGACACAAAACTGGGAGCAGCTGTTGAGTCCTTGGAAGGCACAGAGACCCTTCAGAGAGACCTGGACAAATTAGAGGACTATGTAATCACCAACCATACAAAGTTCAACAAGAGAAAGTGCCAGATCCTGCACTTGGGATGGGGCAACCCAGGTTGTATGTACAGGCTAGGGAGTGAGAGGCTGGAAATCAGTGCCATGGAAAGGGACCTGGGGGTCCTACTTGATGGCAAGTTGAGTCAGCAGTGTCCTGGCAGTCAGGAGGGCCAATGGGGTCTTGGGGGTCATCAGGCAAAGCATCACCAGCCACTCAAGGGGGAGGATGTCCTGCTCTTCTCAGCAGTGGGGCAGTCTCACCTTGAATATTTTGTGCAGTTTTGGGCACAACAATATGGAAAAAATATTAAACTGTTAGAAAGTGTCTAAAGGAGAGCAACAAAGATGAAGGGCCTTGAGGGCAAGCCAGATGAGGAGTGGCTGAAGTCACCTGGTCTGTTCAGGCTGGAGAAGAGGAGACTGAGGGGAGACCTCATTGCAGTTACAACTCCCTCATGAGGGCTAGAGGATGCGCAGACACTGATCTCTGTGGTGACCAGTGACAGCACCCAAAGGAATGGCCTGAAACTGTGTCAGGTGAAGTTTAGGTTGAGTATTAGAAAGATATCCTTTACCCAGAGGATGGTGGTCACAGCACCAAGCCCGACAGAATTCAAGAAGCACTCTTGGGCACCTGGTGTTACTCTCAGGGATGTTCTTGTTCAGGGCTTAAGGGTTGGAACTCATTGATCCTTGTGGGTCGTTTCCTACTCAACATATTTAAATTCCATCATTCTGTGATAAATATGAGGATTTGTTTCAGTATTTTACATAAGACAGGTAGTTTGGCTTCCAGGTTGCTCTGATAAATATTTAAGTGAGATTACATGGTCATTATTATTTTAGAGAATTCTCTGTAATTTTTTTAAACTATTTTTTCAACTAGTTGTTTTCTTATCCGTGTCCTGAAAACCTATTAGTATATTAAAGTATTTGACTTATTTTCTGTTGTGAAGAATAGATTTAGAAAAGTTTAAATCAGCTACTGGGCTTGAATCCTTCTTGCAGGCCCATAGGAAGTAAAGTCACAGAGTTTCCTAAAAGGGAATTAAAAATCCAAACAGGAATTTTTTGCCCTTTTGCCCTATAAGTCCTCGTCTTATAGAAGGCAGGTTTCACCCATTTTCTTTACCAATGCCTCAGTTAGAAAACAAATTCTCATCCTGTCAGTAATAAAGAAAAGACATTACTTGCACAAATGCCAATATCTGTGACATCTTTACAGTAAAAATCTGCTGTTTGAGCTGAACTTTCAACACTTGCTCTGTTTGACATAAACACTGAAAAAAGCAGAGGTTTCTTAGCCACAGCACCTGCACACTGTACCAAGAGTTCTAGGATGAGAATTATGACTAGAGCCCTGGGGATTAGGGGTTCTGGATTCCTGTCTAGTTCACAGATTTCCTCCATGAGCTTGGCTAAATCGTCAAGCTGCACTGAGTCAGACTTCTTTGTGTAAGTATTTCAGCACTACATCACATATATTGATACCTAATACCTTTAAATACCTCACTCATGATCCTCTATTTCCTGCATTGCTAAGTGGGAATAATGCCATCTTTTCCCCATGGAGTGGTGTGATGCTCAAGTCTTTAAAATATCTAAAATTCTGTTAAAATTTCATGTTGAAAACTGTGGAGACCAATAAAACTCACTTGTACTCTTGTTTATGGTTTCCTTGGGCACAACAGTCTCTCCAGAAAATATATATTTAAAGAATGACCAAGTTCTATTTCAAGTGTTTCACCAAACCTTAAAAAATGCCACTTCATGCTTCTGTAACATCAACAAAGTATCTTAAAAAGACATTCAGAGTTTATACCACATATACTGGAAACTAGCATCTTGGTTAGTTGTGCTGGTTTGAAGGTGAACCAGCAAGGGAAAATGAACTCACCACGAGAGAGATTATAAGTCAGAGCTAAAATTTAATAATAATATTACAATAACAACACTGATACACAAGGGAAATTGCTTTCAACTCACAATACCCCAGCAGTATAACCCAGTGTCCTGGGGCACAAACCCAAGGGGGTTTGTTTGCCCTTGTGCTGAGACCCCTGTGGCTCCCCCAAGTCCAGAGCAAAAGGAAAAGAAAAACCTGTTGGTGCAGGCGAGGGCTGTGGTCTGGGCGAGAGCGGTGATCTCCTGCTGTCGAGGTCCTGCTGCTGCTCTGGATCCGACGAGAAGGTTCCCGAGGTCTTCTTACCCACCACTTATGTACCCTCAGGGAGCACTCAGTCCCTCCCCCTGGGCGGGGACTCACACAATAGGTGATTAACTCTGGGAGCCAGGGGTTGTTGAGCTGTTGATGGCCCATTAGCAGCTCCGCCCCCCTCAGGCTGGGTGTGAAGTGATAATGGCTCCCTGGGCAGCTGCTGCTAATGGCCCATTGTCCTTGGGGAATGAATAGAGGGGGTGGAATACACAGGTTTGATCACCACCACACAGGGTTAGCTGGTCCCTCCAGCTGAACTAGGACATTAGTGAAGAAAAAGAAAGTCTGGGAGTGGCATGTTGGAAAAATATAAAAAGTTATATATTGCTAATGCAGAGTACATTTTTCACAATGAAAATAATTTTATATCAAGTAAAAAAATCTACACAATACCTTCTAATCTTTTGTTATTCTGTGAAAGAAGGGGTCTTTGAGAGAATAAATTTATGTCAATTTTTATTGTACCAAAAGGCTTATACCAAACTAGAAAGCTATCTGAAATAATAAAATGCTTATTTGGAATAAAATGATACTGTCTGTCCAAGTCAGCAAACAATGATTCACTTCCTACCCAAGTCCTTTGGTCATTGAATACAAGAATCATTTAATATTATTGCAAAAAACAGTAGTAAACAATGACAATTTATGTGGAGGAATAATATGCAGCTGCAGGTGGAAAGCTACAGCCATAATTCCCAAAGAAAAAACAAAGGATGGATGGATGGAACAGAAGGCCCCTGATGTGTGGTAAATCAACCTGTCTGCTGATTTTGTCTTTTAGAGAGCAGGTAGTGCCACTCACTAATCAATACAGCTCTCTTTCTGCTACCTGTGCCTTGCATATGAATTCTAATAACATGATAGAGGTGGCACATAGCAGCTCAGAAGTGATTTCCATGTGCTGGAGGCTTGTTGGAATAATAACTGTAGAAATAAATATTTAAGTAGGTGGTCAGTCTGGTACAAATACATTTTGAAAACAAGCATTGTTGTACTGGATTCAGTTGGAAAGCTTTAGCCTCTTCGACAAAGAATGTCCAAGAAAAAAAATTGAGTTAGCTTCTAGATGAAAAGAGAAATCAAATAGAAGACCATATGGGAGACAGGGATAAGACTTATTGTATGAGATTCTGGTGTCTCTACATATATCAGAAAGAGAACCAATGAGAAACTGAGGATACAGTAAAGCTCACAACAGTACTGACATCAAGGAAATGTGGTAGGACAAACTTTTATATAAGTAGTGGTGTAAGAGTAGAAATCATTCACAAAGAACAGAAGGGAAAATTCAAGAATATAATTTTTTCAGTATATATACTGACTTTCAGCATAAAGAACAGGTCAAAGAGTGAGGAAAAGGTTGAAGAAAGAAGGACAACGTTATAGTAGGGTTCTAGCTCTAGTTATCTATGGGAGATGTAGTAAATCTAATGATACATCAATCTAAGATCCAGCAATTCAAATACCCTCTTAGACAAACTTTCTAAGAAATAATTGGATGAAAGGAAGAAAAACTATTAAGAAATAAGGAATAATTGAGTGGCACTTGAAGATGGAAGATAATTTGCATGAGTTTAATGAGAAATTAAGTGTTATTTGAAAAAATGGAAATATTAGAAAAGGGGTAGTGTCCTACAGAAAAGCAGATTTCAGTAAACTCTTGAAATTGATAGGTGGTGTCTCTTGACAGATTGCCCAAGGATTCAAGGAGTACTAGCTGTAATTTAAGAACATACATTCAAAGCACAACACGAAAAAAAAATAGGGTGTACATACTGAAAACACCGTATTGGTAAGAGATTTATAAGGCTTATAACACCTATGGGGGCTTTTTGTCATTTAAAATTGGAAAGAAAATTGGAAGATAGTCATCAGAGCCACATCATATATTGAAAAATGCAAACTGCGGGTAATCTAACTTTCAATGGTAAGGGCACAATAAAAATAAAAATGTCTACAAATATATTAGAAATTACAATACTGAAAACAAATTCCTCAGTTTAATGAAGACAACTTCTTGATGAAGGTTTTGGAGGAATGAAAAAGGAAAAAGGTGTGCTGCTGAACCTTCTACTAACAAACAAGGAGGGATGGATTGCAGATGTGAATACTGGGGGCAGCCTTGGCTGCAGCGACCATGAGATGGTGGAACTCAGGAGCATCTGTGGAGGAAGCAAAGCAGTAAGCAGGACTAGAAGCCTGAACCCTCAGAGAACTAACTCTAACCTCTACAAAGACCTACTTAGAGGAATCTCGTGAGTTAGAGCTATAGAAAAAAAAGGGAGTCCAAGAGATCTGATCAATATTCAATCATCCCTTCCTCTAGGCTCAAGACCAGTGAACAAGAAATCAGGCAGGAGACCTGCATGGATAAGCAGGAAGCTTCTAATAGATCTGAAACAGAAGGAAGAAATTTATGGTATATGAAGAAAGGGACAAGCCATGTGGGAGGACTCTAGAAACATCACCAGAGTAAGCAGAGATGTGATGATGAAAGCCAAGGCACACTTACAATTGAGTCAAGCAAGGGATATCAAGGGCAACAAGAAGGGCTTCTACAAGTACATCAGCAGCAATCAAAAGATGAGGGAAAATGTGGGGCCACTGCTGTATCAGATGAGTGTCCTGATAATGGAAGACACAGAGAAGATGGAATTGTTGAATGCTTTTTTTTTGGTTCAGTCTTTATAGCTGAGGTCAGCCCTCAGTAATCCCAGACCTTAGAGGTAAGAAAGAAAGCTGAAGAAAGGAAGACTTTCCTCTTGATTGTAGACAGCTGGGATAGAGATCAGCTAGACAGACTTAACACCAATAAATGCATGGACCCTGATGGGATGCACTCACAAATGCTGAGGGAGCTGGCAGGAGTTATTGCTAAGCCATTTTCCATGATCTTTGAAAAATCATGGAAAACAGGAGAGGTGCCCAGTAACTGGAGGAGGACCAGTGTTAGTCCTGCCTTCAAAAAGGTCAAGAAGGAGGATACAGGAAAATACCAGCCACTCAGCCTTACCTTCATCCCTGGAAAGGTTATGGAACAGATCACTCTGGGGATGATTACCAAGGATGTGGAAGAAAAGAAGGTCATCAGGAGTAGTCAGCATGGATTTACCAAGGTGAAGTCATGTTTGACCAAACATAGCTTTTGATGATGGCGTGGCAGGATGGGTCAATGAGGGGAGAGCAGTGGACGTTGTTTACCTCAACTTCAACACAGCTTTTACCACTGTCTCCCATGATGCCCTTATAGGTAAGCTCAGGAAACCTGGGTTAGATGAATGGAGGTGGATCAAGAACTGGGTGAATGGCAGAGCTTAGAAGATCTTGATCAGAGGAGTAGAATTCAATTGAAGGCCTGTCGTCACTGGTGTTCCCAAGGGATCAGTACTGGGTCTGGCCTTATTAAACTTGTTCATCAATTATCTGGACAAAAGAGTAGAATGTATCCTCAGCAAGTTTGCTGATGATACAAAACTGTAGGGAGTGGCTGATACACCTGCAGTCTGTGCTGCCATTCAGCAGGACCTTGGTAGACTGGAGAGTTGGGTGGAGAAAATCTTGATGAGATTCAACAAGGGCAAGTGTAGGGTCCCACATCTGAGGAGGAATAACTGCAAGAACCAGCATGGACTGGGGACTGACCTACTATAGAGCAGCTATGCTGAGAAGGACCTGAGTCTTGGTGGGTGAGAGCTTAACCATAAGCTGGCAGTGCCCTTGTGGCCAGGATGGCCAATGGTATCCTGGAGTGCATCAGGAAGAGTGTGGCCAGCAGGTCAAAGGTCGTGATCCTGCCACTCTACTGGGGCCTAGTGAGGCCATATCTGGAGTGCTGTGTTCGGTTCTGGGCTCCTCAGGACAAGAAAGACAAGGAGCTATTGGAGATGATCCAGCTGAGGGCCACGAAGATGATGAGGGGAGTGGAGCATCTCTCATATGAGGAGAGACAGCGGGAGCTGGGCCTGTTTAGTCTAGAGAAGGAGACAGAGTGGGATCTTATTAATTTGTATGAATATCGCAGAGGTGGGTGCCAAAAGGATGGTGCCAGACTCTTTTTCACAGTGCCCAGCGACAGGATGAGGAGCAATGACCATAAACTTAAAACACAAGAAGTTCCACCGTAACATGAGGAAGAATTTCTCTACACTGAGGCTGGCAGATCACAGCAGGCTGCCTAGAGTAGTCATGGAGTCTCCCTTTCTGGAAATGTTCAAAACACATCTGGACTCATTCCTCCATAACCTGCTCTAGGTGACCCTGCCTTGCAGGTCTGGGACTCTGTGATTTCAAGTCCCTTCAAACCCTAACTATTCTGTGAATCTGGGAACTAATGAGACATTATATGCTTTCATAGAATCATAGAATCATAGAATCGATTGGGTTGGAAAAGACCTCCGAGATCATCGAGTCCAACCCTTGGTCCAACTCTAGTCCATTTACTAGATCATGGCACTCAGCGCCACATTCAATCTGCATTTAAAAATCTCTAGGGATGGTGAATCCACCACCTCTCTGGGCAACCCATTCCAATGCCTGATTACTCTCTCTGTAAAGAATTTTTTTCTGATATCCAACTTAAATTTCCCCTGGCAGAGCTTAAGCCCGTGCCCCCTTGTCCTATTGCTGAGTGCCTGGGAGTCTGTTCAGTCCTCGCATACTCTGAGTGCTTTCATGCAATTAGATCACAGTCAGCTATAGAATTCTTTATATCTCCATAAGTCCTGTGGTATTAGTAAAAGCCTCATCAGATTATTTTTTGTATTAATAACACACTTTTTCTATTGCAAAATTACAAAAAGTATAACTAGTATAAAAATAAAACTTTTTGGATGTCTTTCAATATTGTATGTGGAAAACAATGAATTAATAGACATAATGCAAAATCTTCTTTTCAATGTGGTTTTACTAATTTTCTTAAACCTTAACTTTGTCAGTGCTTTTCTGTAGTTGTAAAGAAAATAGTCCTCTATAAAAATCTTAGGATTGCTTTTACCAGCATCGTTTGGGCTACAAAACTAGGATTATAGTGTTTGTGTTTGGATTCAACATGTGAATATGGATGGGATTTAGAAACAATTTGGAGATTTTGGGGGAAAGGATCACAATTAACAATGATCGGAATGCTTTGCAACAAAGTGTAAAAATTACCTGCAATCAGAACATTTTTCTCTGTCATATCTAAAATACAGAAGGTCAAAATTATTTAATGTATTTGTAATGTAGTAATTGCTGTCCAGTCATTTTTACTACCATGATACTTCCTTCCTGCTGAAACTTCTCATGGAAAGACTAATACAGAAGAATGTGGCATGAGGCAACTTCCCCTAAAAATGTACCTTCATTTGGTATTCATTTTGCTAGCAATCATCAGGATGGATTGTTTCAAAATGCAACTAGTAAATGAAAAAAACACCACTTATTATTGCTATGCATTATATTTAATCCATTTTTCCGAAGTCATATTCCCTCACTTCATGCTCCAGTCAAGCTCCTGCATGACAACAGCCACCTGGTCTAAGGAGCACCTTTTTGTTTACCACTAGTTAGGACATGTCTCATGTGTTTAATATCTTCCTAGTATTAACAGATCAAGGTAGTACAATAGCAAATACAAAGATTGATCCCTTGTCTTACCTTTTGCATTGAAAACTGTAGTCTTCTCTGCATTAACCTTCAAGAGATGAAGTTGTCTTAACAGAAATGAAGCCAGATTGATTTAGAATACTTCCTTGATTGAAGAAGGTTGTTTTTGAGTTTTTATCTTTTTTTTTTTTCAGATGCTCAATCCCTACATACTACTATCATCCTGATAAACAACAGGCTACCAAAATTATGCTCAAATGTTAACAGCCTTTAAATTATGTGGATTAAGAAACACACAGGCATATTTTGCTGAACAATGCCTCTTCATCCTTATGATTCATGACACATTGGAAAAGATTCTCATAGTCAGTGGACTCCCAGAAAAAAAGTGGAACAGGCAGGGACTGGTGGCAGAAAGAAGCACATTCAAATATTAAATAGCTGGCTTAGGAACATTTGTTTGTTTTTTTGCTGCAAAAATATTATAAACACTATTGTTTTTCTATTCCATATCAGAGTAAGACCAAGATATTTGAAAATGATATGAAAATCTTTATGAGAGGTACAAAGGGATTCAGATAAACCTAGCCATTATGCATCTGATTTGGGATGCAAAAGACCCAGTTTTAAGCTCATAGTAAACATTATATAGTGGCTCGACTCTCTGGTCCAGTGTTTTTCCAGTGACTGCTCTAACTTCTAAACCAACCTGACAAGCTGTGACTGAATTTATCCTGTGGAGTTCTAATCATATAAATAAGTAAATGTGTTTTGAAGCAGAGATTTGAAACTCCTTCTTCCCACATGAGTACTCCTAACTGCTGGGTGGTACAGTTTGTCATCTCACTACTTTTCTATGGTTCAACGGATATTCAATATTTTATATAAAGTAGAGCTTTTGCAAGATGAAGAACAGAACAAACTGTATTTTATTTTTACTCATCTCTTTACTGTGACTAGCTGCTATCATGTGTTCTTTTCAAAAATGTCAGGTTCAGCATCATGCAGTTTGTCAAATTCTTTTCTCATTGGTCTTATAGTGGTTCTAATCTTTTTAATTAGTTTGTAAATTTTTAACCTTCTCCTCTCTACCTTTTAACTATGCCCTCAATTTCACTGAAAGTTTTCATTTTCACTGGCATATTTTTCATAAGTTTCAATATAATAAGTAATGGAAATTTTATTTCCATTACTCTATCTGTTGTCATACAAACAAGCATGGAAAGGAGCAAGTGATAAACTTCAATTGAATAAAAGAACAGAGGGGAAAGGAAGACAACAAATTGATACAATATTACTTCAAAGTTCAATGAATGTACAGGCTAACACCCTCCTCTGGCATTATTTGTCACAACAAAAGTCTTAGGAGGACTTTTGAAATAGTGAGAATAAATGCATCTTTTCTGCTCTTTTAAAAAGTAGAAAGCTGCAAAATGTAATACTAAAAATGATGTTAAAGGATTAATATTTATTCCCCTAAAAAAAAAAAGGAGGCCACCAAGAAAGACTGAAATTTTTCTCTTTTAAAACAGAAGAACATTTTGAGGTAAAAACAAAGTCACCTAGACAGCAATGAAATACGGACAATACTCAAGAAAAGCAAGAGAAATCATCAGTATGTCCCATAGCTAAAGTGGAGTTCATAGTGACTTGTAATTCTCTTATGCCGCCTTTAACCAAAGTCTTTTAGAGAAAAGTAATGAGTACAGTCCGTGACATTATGACAATCCTAAGAAAGGGATTGATTGGTGAGTCTTTTTGTTGTTTTGTATAAAAAAGTAAAATAAAAAAATCTCAATTGCAACAATATCTCAGGAGAAAACTCAGAGAATGAGGAACACAATCAGTAATTTTGCAATATATGCACTTTTTCAGTTCACAATTTAAAACAAAAGCCATGTTCAATTTATATTTCCTTTAAGTTCAATTATTACCAGCTGCAAGCAAATGTGTTTGAGGAGCAAGTCTTGTGTACTGAAGAAAGTTGTTTCATCCCAACAGTCTTCTATGTGACACTTGTCTGAAACATACAAGTCATACTGTACCATGTAAACTCCAGTAGAAAGCATTTATTAAAGCAGGATATGCTATTCCACGGTCATTAAAAAAAAACAAAAAACAAACACCCCTGTATTTTGAGGCATTCTATTTACACTGTTGCAGCCGTAGTCTTTGCATACATTAGCTTTTCACACTTTTATTTGTTTGTCAGTATCATTTTGAAATGCCTGGGTTTACCAGCCCCAGATATAGGAATCCAGACCCTTATTTAGTTGATGATGATCCTAAATGACAAATCAGTCTTCCTTAATATGTGCTTGAAATAAGTACTGGATGTGAAAATTTTAATTGCCATATTGCTGAATGACTGTAGTCTTCCTTATTAGGAAAATTGAAAAATTAGGTTGTGAGGTATTTAAGGAGCATTTTGCCTCACTTGGGAGTGAAAGCTCATGTAAAGTTATTCTCCAGTCTCACAAATGGGAGCAACTTGAGCAGACTATACCATTTTCCTGAAATGTCCATATAATCCAGTTCATCTTGTAGGAATGAGACAAAAAGAAAATAATTATTGAATCTTGACTGCTCCCAAATGGCATATTCTTTTTTTTTTGCCTTTCTTACAATGTTATTTCCCAGTGCACCTAGTATAGAAACCCATCAGATGCAGACAAAGACACTTGTGGGTTTGGTCAGTGAGATGGTCCAAACCACAACACTCCCATCCATCATTGCTTTCTGCAATCATTATTTCCCATAGATTAAAGTTTTAAATTCAGTCTGAAGAATGAAAGAAAAATTTAATGACCCTACAGAATATTATCAGAAGTCATTGTTCACTATTTTCTTATGTTTCAAGTGAAGTCTTAATTATAGCATCCTAAGGCATTACGCCAAGAATCCCATTGTTTGAAAAATCCCATAATCCATCTTTTTCCTTTTTGTGATTCAGCTAGACTTTATTTTTTTCAACTGAGTTTTCCATTTCCACTTTCAGCAGTGATGCAATTCTATTTGTACTCTTTCCATTACCATTTCTTGATAAATGGATTAGTCTTAATATTGTTTTGTGTTTACATTCCAGAATTAGCAAAAGACTACAGATGTCAATCACATACTCATTCCATTAGACTGTGTGGTTCTTCCTCCTTTTGTTAATCTGTTTAGTTGTGATTCCTGAGGGTCAGATAGAACATAAAAGTTCTCCGTTTATAGGTGTCAGGGACAAAACACAAGACACACTCAAAGAAGCATCTTAGATTTGGTTTTCCATGGCAGATCTCAGTTGTATCAGTGGAGCAGGAGAAGCTGACACCATTCTCTGCCACAGATAGACAGATTCAAGGAATGAGAACAATACAGTGCACATCTCTACCAAAAACTTGACTGATACTGTTGGAAGAAAGGTAACTCCTGGTATCTATTGAATTCTGTTGAAAACTTTCCATAATTTGCAGTAACTTATTTTTTTAATGGGATGAAACTACTACCTCTTCCCCTCCTATCACCACCCTCCCCATCCCAACCCCCTCCCCCCACACACACACACAGAGGGCCTTTATTTATCTTCCATCTCATTATATTTTTAAAAGACTATGAAAATGTGCTGTCTCATCCCTTATTTCCATGTAAAGAAAGATCAGAAAAATTCCAAACTTTTCTTCATTATTTCATCTTTTCCTTTATTTAAAGCTATACTTTTTCTTTATTTAAAACTATAGGGATAATATTAATAAAAACATTCTTAGTGTAAACATATATATGTATGTCCAGATATCAAAAGCTGAGATGTGGTATGGCATTTTTGCATGATGCATAGCATGACGGGACACAGACTGTAATTGCTATGATGTAACAGACAGAGTATTTGGCTAGTGCAAACACTGCTTCCTCTCCTGCTTAAGTCTGCTGTTGCTTTATGGCTGAAGACTACATTTTGAGGAGAACTGCTCAGCCTCTAGGAGCAGAAAATCCTTTATTCCTCTAAACTGTTAATTAAAATACAAACACAAGGGCTTTTGAATCAGATTTAGCCTGCATTATTGGCTCTGGGTTTTGAAATGGAGATTGTTGTTGGCAGCTGCAGGCTGCACACAAAAAGTTAAGAAATAAAAGACTAATTTCTTCTCATCACATAGAAGTGCAAATCACCCCCTTTCTTTATGACAAACCAAACCACCTGCTTAAGCTGTAGAATATCACTTCAGAATTAAGTCAACCTACTGGGATCATTTCAGTGTTGGAAAATCAGCAGTAAAGCTGGTATCCAGTAAAGGCAAAGCAACAAATAAAAATACAACAGAAGCTACTGATATGTGAGGCTTTGCCCAACAGAATACTCAAAAGTTATGATTTATGACAACATTATGTACTTTTCTAAACCTGCTTACGTCTGGAAATGCATGTGTATGCTTTTCATATAGAACGGAGCTGCCATTTTGCTGTTACTGTTGGGATTACCCCAACACAAAATTCAAACGTATGATTTCTCCTTATTTTTACAATATTCTAAAACCAATAATTTTAAAGCTCGCAGCTCTTAAAGAAAAATACTGCCATCTCTCTCTCTCTCTCTTTTGTGTGTGTGTGTGTGTGCGCGTGCGTGTGTGTGTGGTTTGGGTTTTTTTATCCCCATTGTGGTTATTTTCCAGTCGTTAAGGGTGAAATGAGATATTTGTCATGAATATTCACCAGAATAGTAAATTTAAGAGAAAAAATATTAATATTTTCAGAAAAAGCACATTTTACATTTGTATTTCTTATATTTATATAATAACAGAACACAAGATAAAGCTGTTCAATCAGCCATAGCAGCCTGAATTTGGAACATTCAAAAGAAACTCTCAAATGTTTTAGACTTTGCATAGAGTAAAATGTCAAACACCCTCCGAGCCATGACTAGTCACAAAGAAAACAGGTTAACCATGATATTTTTCACCAAACCAAATTTCATTTTTTTTAAGGTACTGTGTGCTATGGAACACTATGCAGTCTTACAGGCAAGTGTCATGTTGCTTTTAATTCCAATAAATACAGTTATTAGAAAGCAGAGTCTTCCATGATCACCTTTGCAATGGCTCTAAAGCTGTCATTGATTTTTGTATAATCTCTAGGTCTGTAACACATGTATGAAAATAATCACGTGTATGTTAGATGTCCCACACAATGTAGACTAGCCAGGGAAGGTGATGATGTCCAAATTGCCCTGTATTTTATCTGCTAGGCCTGTGCAAATTTCTTAAAACACCCTTTCCATAAAGACATCACTAAATCCCTGTGTATAGACAGTCACAGTAAAAATGTGAATAATCCAATCCCAAAGAATATTAAAGGTACTCGCTTCCTTATACACTGAACGACACTTTGCCTGACATGAATATCTTTATCACACAAGGCTAGTGCTGAAAATACTTCTTCTACATTAGCAATAACAATATTTCCTGCACAGAATTTCTACAGCACAGTATAAGAATTCCCCAGAGTGCCATCATTACAAGGACTATACAGCACAGCAGAGTAAAGTCCTTTTGTGAAGCAAGTACTTTGCAAATTTGGCACAGACTAAATATTTCCATTTTTTTGTCTGAACATGCCTTAGAAGGAATGATTTCTAAGTCATGCAGCAAGAAGGCATGTGGGTGCAGATATACTTCTGCAGCTCTGAATGCTGCATGTTGTTGCAAGCTCTTCTGTATTTCAGTTCACTCTTACACTCACCTGAAAATCTTTTATTTAGTTGCAAGAAGCCTGAAAAGATATATATATTTTTAATACAGCATTTAAAGGCCAATATACTAGAACATCTTGATGGTGTATTTTAACATGGAAGTCTAAAGACTAAAGATAACATGTAATTTGACCTTTATTTCATTAAGAATTATTATAGAAATTTATCGAATTATTAACTTATTAAAATTAATCTGTCCATACAAAGTACCTTTTGTTATCAAAGGAAATGTATTACACAGGAACACAGTTAATATCCTATTGCAATGAGTGGGGGGAAGAAAGAAAAAGTCAAGAGAAGAAAACATGCATTGAAGTTGAGCCATAAATCAGAAACAGAGTACAGATAACAAAATGCCAAATATAGGACCCTTTCTTCCAAGAGCTTTCTGTTTCTGAGCCCTACTCACACATAACTCAGTGTATTTGTTGAGGCAGTGCAGGTCTGTGCATATCAGCCTCCATCAGAGAAACAAGTTAACAAGAAGAGATAAAGACTCTGAAGGTAGAAGGGTCCCAATATCCAGATCTATTATCTCTTGCTGCTGTTGTTAAATAGTATTGGTTTCAACATAGCCTTCTGAGTAGCACCACTTTCAATTAGCTGCCAGTTAGAAGGGATAGAGTATGAAAAAATAACTATACCTTGTAGTACTGGAACATAATTTTTACTATATTTAATCTTTTTTTCATCACCTTCCAAAGCCTTATCTGCTGTCCATCTTTTTTTTTTTCTTTTGGTGTTCCTGGTCCTTCAAGGCTTTACTTTAGCTTACACATTATATAAAAACCCTCCACCACCTGACACAGCAGGTCCTGTTCATTGATAAAACTGTTGTTGTAACAAGGAATCACACTGTGTTGCACAACACAGGAGGATGAATTACAAAAATATTACCTAGTTATGCTAAAGTGAAGGCATTACATTGAAAATAAACCTAGAGTTGAGACAATGCCTTCTAAAATACTGATGAAGCAGAAAGGTTTTCATCTAGAATCACAGAGCCATAGAATGGTTTGGGTTGAAAGAGACCTTAAAGATCATCTCGTTCCAAGTCCCCTGGCATGGCCAGTGACACTTTGCACTAGACCAGTTTGGACAAAGTGGATAAAGTGTCCTTGAACCCTTCCAGGGAAGGGGAATTCACAAGCTCTCTGACAAGCAGTTCCAGTATTTCACCACCCTTATGATGAAGAATATAGTCTTTACATCTAATCTAAATCTATCCTCTTTCTACTTAAAACATTACCCATCATTCTATCACTGCATTTTCTGATGAGTCCCGTCCCATCTTTTCTGTAGGCTCCCTTTAGCTACTCTAAGGTGCTTTAAGGTCTCCCCAAGCCTTCTCTTTTCCAGGCTAAACTACGCCCAACTCTCTTGGTCTGTCCTCAGAGAGGAGAGGTTTGAAGCTGTACTTTCTTCCAAAATAAGTCAGAGAGGCATTCTTCAGCATTATGTCAGCTGAGAAAATTTTATTAGAAGAACTTAAGTGTTTTGACAGCATGAGCAGCAAGGAAATATATGGTTAAAAATTTTGATTTAGTTTATCACTGCATGCATCTATTTCAAGAACTGTTAAAAACAACACAAGTAGTGTAATGTACTGACATGACAGGAACTTCCAGATTCTCCAAGATTCTTGTTATTTCTTGTTATATATAACCTGGATCCATACAACTCCCTTTACTTTTCAAGGAAGAGTTTCATTTGCTATTAAAACTGAGATGGATGAACAGTGGGATAGCTAGAAAAGAAATGAAAGTTGTTCTAGTCCCTGATCTAAGTTAGCTGGCATAAAATGAAACCAAGTCTTAACAGCCTTTTCCTGAGGCCTGATCCTTTTGTCTTTCACATTTAAGCCTCTGATCATGAGCAGATGCATAGAAGCGAGTTGAAGACCTGCTACAAAAGGTCAGAACTATTCCTCTAAGTTTTATGCCAGGAGCAAGTAATACTATATGCAAATCTGCATACAGTGGAAAGTTGAGTAAAGCAGGATCTCCAAGAAATTTCACATGCATCAAGTGACAAAGAACATTTGGAAAACACATGTTTGCCAGTGCAAGAAACTGATATCCTAGAAGTGCTAGTGGGGACAAAGACTAACAGAGGTTTTAGCCCAGATACAGGAAATTTTCAAAATGCAAGTGGCCAGTTCCACTTACATGTATTAAAAGAAGAAAGGGGAACTTAAGGAATATTTTAGAGGTTAAAAATATGTATTTCCAAAGGAAAAATTGTAAAATATTACAATTACAATTATAATAACATTGTATGGTTACATATTTCTATTTGAGACACAGGTAGGAACAACACAGACCTCACTGTAATTTATCATGAGAAATTGGCAACAAATGTGGGACCAGTGTTTCTCCAAATCTGTGGTCGATCTATGGTCTGTAATTCCAGGAAATAAGCCCTGATTTATGTTCAAACTGTTTCCTGAGGCATAGGAATGATAGTTTGGAGCAATGTGTCTAACTGACATTTTCACAGTTACATTTTAACACTTGCATCAGAAATTTATGTTGGCCAATACTAGAATCAAAAATTCATTACTCCCTTATTTCTGAGTTTTCCAAAACTTAAAATGAACCCACCCTGCCCCACTCCCCCACAAGCCACCCCCTCAAAACAAACAAAGAAACAAACAAACAAGAAAGGCACAAGACAGTAAAAATTAGGATAAAAATAGAAATGTGATTTTGGTTAGTGACTCAGCAAGGACAGTCCTTATGACCCCTGACTCTGTTTACCTCTTAGGCGAGTATATCTGGAGCATCCTAGGTGCAGTACCCAACTTTCTAGAGCGCTAAGCACAAAAACCAGTACTGCTATTTTTGAGCAAGGAAGGAAACCAGGGAGAAGAGAAGAAGCAAGGGATGGCGCCACAATTCACAAGCAATCAACCTGTGTTTAAGGAAGGGCAATCTACATTTTGTAGAATATTAGTCAGAAATCAGTTTTTTAAAGTGTTATGCTGTGTTTTAACCTCAGCCAGCGATCAAGCCCCATGCAGGTGTTCACTCAATCCCCCACAAAAGGATCAGGGAGAGAAGCAGAACTGTAAACTGGAAAACTTGTGACTTGAGATAAAGATGGTTTAACAGGGAAAGCAAAAGATACATGCACAAACAAATCAAAGCAAGGAATTAATTCACTGCTTCCCATGGGCAGGCAGGTGCTCAGCCATCTCCAGGACAGCAGGGCCCCATAACGTATAGCAGTAACTTTGGAAGACAAACACCATCACTCTGAGTGTTCCCCCCTTCCTCCTTCTTTCCCTCACTTTTCATACTGAACATGATGTCCTATGATATAGAATATCCTTTTGGTCAGTTTGGGTCACCTGTCCCAGCTGTGTCTCCTCTCAACATCCCAAGCACCCCTAGCTTCCTTGCCAGCATGAGTATGAAGAGAAGAAAAGGCCTTGGCACTGTGTAAGCTCTGCCTGGCAATAAAACCAGCATTACTATATTATCAACCCAGTGCTCAGCACAAATTCATAACAGCCTGATCCCAGCCACCGTGAAGAAAGCTAACCACCTCAGCCAAAACCAGCATATATTAAAACAACAAATTTAACAGCATGGATGGTCATCTGGACTTGCTATTTGACATCAATTTAACACCAATAACACACCTGGGTTTTTTATTCTTCACTGTACCATCATAAAATACTTCTTAGACACTCCAGGATGACCCACGTCTGAGGACACATGCACCAGTAGACCCATTATAGCATGAGATTCCACACTTTCTTGCTTATAACATGCTCTCAGGTCTTCCCTTGCAAAATGCTCCCTTTATCAGAATTACAAGGCCAGTTTTGAGAAGCCACCCGACAAAAACTGCTAATTTTCACATTTTTGCTGGTGTGAGTGAACACTCTGCTTATGGGTTCCTGAATAGCCCCTCAGTCCTTTACCTTTTTGGATATGACTGGGTTGTTCACATCTGTAGCCCTGAAACACCAGACAACTAGGAATAGAAAGCAAAATTCACTCTTTTTGCACTAACAATGAAAGACAGACATTTTAGAGGATGTTTCAGCTGCAAAAGTAATCTCTTTAAAAATCACCTACAATAATTTTTGTTCTACAGGTTACCAAATTGAGTTTAAAAATGCTTCAGTTACTTATTTTAGGGTTGCCACTCAGCTGATTCACCTTCACTGAAAATATCAAAATTTTGCATCCATTAGAGTTCCATGTGCGTGTAAATGGTGAGGATCATTCTTCTGAGGCTTAACAGTTATCCGTAAGAATAAGCACACTCAGCCCAATGTGAGAGAATTTTTTTTCAGGATTAAGTGAGATAAAATAGCTTTATAAATTTATAAATTATTTTAAAGTCATGTATGTCACACAGGACATGACTCTTCTGTATTATTACATAAGACCTGTAGGTACTGCAGAGCCAAGAAGAAAAGCCTTTCACAGCAACAGCTTTAAAATATGGTGACTGCACAGGACTTTGTAAATCTACTTCTTCCTCTTTTGAATGACAATGACTGAAAACAGTAAATTGTAAATAACATGAAAGGAAACGAGGGCCAGAACATGTAAACCTAAAGCTTCCCACACAGATTAGTCAGACCAAGAGTAGGTAATGCTTCTATTACAGAAAAACATATTTGTCACAAATGGAAAGTAAGATACATGCCTCTAGCTCCTGCTCAGTTTAGTTGACCTGCTCGAGAAAGTTTAAGGGGAAGGAAGGAATGCTTAATAACTTGCTCCATTTAATCATTATTTGTGGGTAAAATTTTCGTGAACTGGAGGATTTATGTTGCAGGAGCTCTGCTGTTTAGGGTTGATGCACTGCCTGATATCTGGATCATATGACAAGGGAGAGAGAGCAGTGCCTCGAAACACCACCTTCTCTCCATCAAAAACCTCTGCTGCTTCCAGGTCCCTGAAAATTACAACAAATAGCAAATCTTTACACAGAGGTGTTTCACCAGTACCGAGTGTTAAATGATATAGATATTAAACAGCTTTATTCTGCTGCTCATGTTTCAGAATTCCTGTTTCTAAATTAAGTTCTGTAAGAGTTGGATGGAAAATCCAATTATTTAAGAAGTCTGCCTATAGATACAGAAGTGAAAAATAATGAAGGTACTGAAGAACAGTGTCATTTTTCTTTCTTGATGCCACTGGTGAAGAAAGTGTGACTATTAATAGATATTTTTTTAAAATGTCTTCCATTCTGACCTGTTATTAAACAGCCTCCCTCCTAGCCAATTTTGTGTTAAGGAGTATTCAGAGACCCCTTAGTATGTGCTGCAATAGTTTGGGACCTACTCTGAGCCACACATGATAGTGAAGAGAAGAAACAGGAGCGCCACCAGAGCCATTCTCTATACATGTCCTCTGTTGACAGCTAAAATTTTAGCAGTAAAGAGCAATTCTGGCAGCTCTAGACATAATCTCTTCCCTAAGAGACAGAAAGAAGAAACAGGACACAGTTTTGGTTTTTTATTCTTATGCACTGAGTGCTGAGTAGAACAGCCATTACACAGTTCTCTTCTCACTCATCAGTGTGGGAAAGCCAGATCTTTACTTTACCATTGTGTGTGTGTGTGTGTGTGTGTGTGTGGCTCGGCTTTGCGAACGATTTGGGAAGGGCTGTCCCCACGTGGGTGTGCCCTTCCAGCCTGCGCAGTGGATTTTAGGTGAGGCACAGCGTGCACAGAACTGGCCCCACCGTTTAAGTTCATCTGCCACGGCCGAGCAAGCTTGGACAGTGTCAGTGAAGTCCTCAGGACTAGAAACTACAGGAGGTCTCCCATCCAAGTATTAATCCGGGGCTGACCCTGCTTAGCTTTCGAGATCTGACGGGATCGGATGTCAGGGAGGCACTTTACCATTACCCCTGACCATAGCACCTCCTTCTTACATAATACACATATCTAACAATAATGAACTATTTCACTTAAAATACATTGAGTCTTGTACTATGTTTAGCCCTGAGGACTATCACATCGCTAACCTGACTCGACGTTTTTTCTAAAGCTTTGTTTCTTGTTTGCCACAAGAAGAAGAAAATGTTTATGCTGCTTTGGAAGAACTCCAGGATTATGTGGCAAACAGCTCTGGCAGCATCCTATCCCCTTTTCTGGTCACCCATTTTTGGTTACTCTTTGAGAAATGTGGAAAAGGATTCATTTCCCCAATTATAAATGTCTATACTGTAGCCACCTACATCAGAACTAGTCATCTGGACTCCCTGTGGAGCAGGCGAGAAGAAACAGGCACTTACAAAATGCAATGTCTCCCTTATTTTAGACATCTCTCTTAGAATGAGGTGACTCATTCTCTGCATGAATTTACTTTTCTTCATTTGCTAGAGAGCTCTCAGATCTCAAAGACAACTACATTATAGATTTCTGAAGATGGACTGAAACCCACCCATCCATTATTATGGCAGAGTCCTTTGCAAACAGCATGTTGTGCTACCATCTTTCTTTTATTTAATTGTAGTGTAATGTTTTTAAGTGCTTCTGAAGGTTATTAATTGTAAATTTACCTTGACAATATGTTGAAAAGCAGTTAACGTACTGAAATCTTGTGTAACCTTTGTAAGGAAACCAGTGTTCCATTCTCTGCTTTAAAGAATTGTAACCCTTCACCTTGGCAAGTATACATGAAGCAATAGAACCAGTTTAGGATACATGCGATAATCTCAATATAAAGAGATCTTGTCTTTTAATCTAGATTGAGAAAGGAAACAATAATTGAAAATTGAAAGATGGTATTTTTATACTAGGAAAACTGCAGGAATGCTATGGACTTCTTGTACATGTATATATTTATTGTTTGTTTGTTTGTTTATTTATTTACTTATTTACTAAGTATATTAAAATCACCAAACTCTGCTGGAGTTACATGTTTGTGTAGTTCAGGCCTTAGGGGAAACACATTTTACCAGTACCCTTGTGTGTTTTGCACCTCTGAACTTACCCAGCTTTTGGTATCAACAACATAGATAGATAACTATCTCCAAGCTAGCAGACTTCCTTTGTAGTCAAGGGAGTGGGATGCATTTTAACATTTTAAGGGCACAGTTCATTGGACCTATTTTAGACATGTACTTTAAGAAGAACTGAATGACACAGTAGAAATACCTCTTTCTTTTTACTGACTGTAGTCTCACAAAGACTAACGGAGATTTATGTCTCTCACATGTGTCTGCTTTTTGGCAAATGAATTCCACCTTGCCATTTTCCACAGTCTGTTCTTCTGACCTTGGCGCTCTGAAAACTGACCACAGTGGGAGTACTCACACAGGCATAGCCATACCATTATTTTAGGAAAACAGCTTCTGGCATGATTTTGGCTCATGCCATACAGCAGTCTCCGAAAGAGATGAGAACCAAGGACCGTTCTCCAAAGGCAGTTTGCATGCACTGACCTTATTTTGAAGCTTAAGAGATTTAGGCCTATGGATGTGACCCATGTTATACCTGCAGTTTTAAGGCTGGAGAACTCTGCCTTTCAGTACTTAGACAACAAGTTCACTATGTTATCTGGCCACAGGTAGGAGAGCTGACTTCAGACAAGTTCAATAGCTAATCTCTTGCCCAACAAAGATGAAAGTTACTGTACATTAGTGTGTTCACTCCACTTAATGTGAATGAATCAACTCAACTTTTACAATGCAGAGAATATAGTCTGTGACAACCTTCTAGTTTACGGCATTCATAAATGTCTTTTACGAAGCATGAAGAAATCCATTATCAGATTTTTTTAAGCATATTTCAAAAATGTCATTATTCCTGAAACTAAGTATTAGTTCTTTTATTGCTTACATTTCTAAAAGAAAATGGAAAACTTCTATGAGGTAGCTTTGTGCAATGCTGCTTTTCTAATTGCAGCTCAAGAAAACCTGCACAAACACATATTGATTGTCTTCTGTTCTTACAAAGCATAAAAGCTCTGTCAACTTCCAGTCCCGCTTCTTACATTTAGAGTTGTGAACAGCTCCCCATGGAGTAAGCCCTGCCTCACACCTGCACAGGATTTTATACCCAAACAATTAAACATAGGCCTAAGGACTTCCTGAGAAATAACCCATTGCCAATATGTAGGCAAATCTTTGCTGGCAGAGGTGGAGAGACGTCCAATAGGTGAGTTTTCAAATACAAGGATTAAGACTATGAATATATCTAGAAATTAAATTTGTTGAGGTGAAATCTCAAATGTTAAAAAATACAAGACTGTGCACTTATTAAGAAAATGGAAATAAAGTAAAGCCCTCTGAACTCTCTGGTTTTGCTAGTATGACTGAGTTTTTTAATTTCTCCATGTTTACTGGCCAACAAAAGCAGTTGGCAATTTTTTTAGCTGTGAGAACTCATTGTAGAAAACAACTCAGCTGCCCTTATTGTGCACAGTAACTCTTGAGGAATATCTGCTTAGTATTAACCTGGAATGTAAAAAAGAATTTGCTGTTTAATCTCTTTTTATAAACGCTATTAGTGATATTATTGTAAACTCTTCACATGGGCATTAACTTTCTGAAACAGGAAGTTCTTGTACGGTGTAGGATACGTAACCCAATGAGACTCAGACTTCTATCCTTTAGGCCATAGCATATAAAGAACTTTGAAAGAAACCCACAAATTTGTCAAATGTCCTACAAATATTCATTTATATTATTATGAATGCTGAAGTCAATTTCCTTAGCAATCCTATGCATGCTCCAAATTCTACAACAGCTCCAGGGCACTACTTTTATCTGTCTTATAAATAAGATTTTTATTCCTTTTTCAGACTGGGAAACAGAAGCCATTTTCTTATTTGGTGCAAATTTCCAATAGAGAGAGCACTCCAAGAACATCAATAATGTCAAGACAAAGACTTACTTCTTAGATAATAAAAAGGAAAGGGACTCAACGTCCAATATGCGCCTTCTGTTCAAATGTACTCTTATTCCTAAATATTCTTGTTTGGAGAACATGCAAATAGGAGCCAACCAACCAGATGAACAACTGTGAACCCTCCAACAGTGAAGAACTGCTGTTTTAATATTAGTTTTCATAAATTATGTCATGAGAAAAGGAAGCTACACTTAATGGTGTAGTCTAAAACAGTCTCGTCAAGATCCTACTATGGTGTTTTGTGGCATAACAGTCAGATTATAATAGATGAACAAAGAGAAAAAGGAGAGGGAAGAAAAATGGCAGATACTATTCTTCCATTATTCTTCAAGGTCTGCTGTGTAGCTGCTTTAGGTACGAGGCACTATAAGCATGTTCTTTTTGTATCAGCCTCTCTTCTAAAATTTTTTGTGCCAATTTTCCCACTATGCCATTAAGCTGGTGGTCTCTTCTCATATACACTAGTCTGCTGGCAGAACAGTCTACTTACTTCTTGGTTTTAATTGCTCTCATTTTCTGAATGAAAAGCTCTGATGGCAAAAGGGCATTTTCTTTAATGATGGTATTCGTGCCTATAGGAGGATTTCTGCTGTGTCAGTTAGGATATCATATTTATTAGCAGAGCAAGCCAAAGATTGTGCCAGATTTTGCATTAAAATATTTATCTCAAATTACCCATTGCTTCCTGAAATTGTTTGGTTATAATTGGGCGGGTTTCTATCCACAGCTGTCATTTTGCTTTGGGATTTCAGCAAAGCAACTACCTCTAACTGTGTTTTAAATCAGAGAAAGCTAAAAAAAACCCAACTACTTTCTATATAGTTACATGTTTTCATTACTAGTCAAGGAGTTTTGAGGAAGAGAAATATTCAGGAAAAAAAAGGTTGTCTTTAATAAGGAAAATTATCTTGAAAAATGTTTTTGAGAAAACTGATGGTAATGTTTCTGAGTAACACAGCACTCAAAATTATATTTTGGGAATTATTCAGGTTTCAATAGCTTTCTACCCAAATAAGACTGTGTGTGTGTGTGCAGTTAAATTAACTGGTGGGAATATCTCCAAGGAATGCATTAAATGGAATCAGGAGGTAAAAAAGTCAGTATTTTCTGCTCATGTTCTTTGCTAGTGGAAACTAATCAGGGTACAGATTGCATTAACTTGTATTCTGAAGGCTGTAAATCAGCAGGGGGTGAAATTACAGTGTCATTCTCATAGACATATATTAAGGATCCTGGGTTGAGTTTTTTGGTTTGATTTTTGGGTGGGTGGGTAGGTTGGTTTTTTGGGTTTTTTTGTTGTTTTTTTTTTGTCTGGTTGGTTTGGTTTGGTTTGTTTGGTTTGTTTCATTTGGTTTAGTTTGGGGTTTTTTGCCAGATACTGTACTGCACATGTATTATCATGAGGAACTTCTTATAGAAGACACACAACTCTTTTTTCAGGCTTTCATTCAGCACATCTGCATTTTGATTAATTCATGAGCTTCCTAGTGGAAAATCTACCCAATGATTTTTATGACAAAAGCCTAGTATTCGAAAGGGAGAAAATGTTTAAGTCAGAGAATCTAAGTCAGATTTGTAGGATCTGTATACATCATCCTGCTGCAACTGTGTCTTCAATTTCACTCCTTGGTTGGAAGGGACCTTGAAGATCCTCTAGTTCCAAACTCCCTGCTATGGGCAGGGACAACTTCCAGAAGACCAGATTGCTTAAAGTCCCATCCAACCTCGCCTTGAACACTTCCAGGTATGGGGTGGGTACTCATAGCTTCTCTGAGAAACCTGTACCAGTGTCTCACGACCCTCACAGTAAAGAATTCCTTGCCAATATCTACACTCCTTCAGCCTGAGTCCATTCCCCCTGGCCCTACTACTACACAACCTTATAAAAAGTCTCTGACTTGTCCCTCTTGTAGCCCTACTTTAAGGAAGGTGCTTAAAAGTCTTCTTGGAACCTTCACTTCTCCAATGCTGTCTCTCAGCTTGTCTTCATGAAAAAGGCGTTCCAGCACTCTGATGATCTTGGTGGCCCTTCTCTGGACTCTCTCCATGCCTTTCTTGTGTTACAGACCCCACTGCTGGATGTAGCACTTCAAATGTGATCTTACCAGGGGAAATCACCTCCCTTAAGCTGCTGATCATGTTAGTTTTGATGCAGCCCAAAGAGATTATGGGGTTGTTCTACTGTTCCTCAGAGTTTCATGAGGATCAGTTTAACAACCCCCACCCCTTAATTAAATATCTTGCAATAGAAAATAAGTTTCCAAAGGCTAAAATGCTATCTTGAAGATATATTAGCAGTGCAAATCCTACTGCCCTCAAAGAATTAAAGTCAGAAAACAAGATACTACAGGTTCAGCATGCATAAACCTGCCTCCAGCCTTGCATACATTTATGTTCTATGGGAAAATCCTTCTGAGCATGGACAGGTGATTATCTGTCTTGGAAGACCAGACACAGTCTCAGTAATTACATTTATAACCAAACATCCTTTCGTCCCCACTCCTTCAATTAAAGACAGTTGCTCCATATGTCCTCTTTTCTGGAACCCAGCATGTTTTACTGTGCTCATGTCATAACCCAAAACCTTGAAAGTGTTTGTATAATCACAGATCAGGGACAAAAAAAGAAGACAGATACTCCTTGAAGGAACAAATCCCAGTCATTTAACCCAAAACACAGTGTATGATCTTGACATATGAGTTTGTCTCTCCCCTAATATGCATGTACAGATCTCACATGACTCCTATGACCGTGCATGCAATTTTTTTCTTTTAAATTTGGTCATTCCTCCTTGTTAAATCCTGTATAATGGGGTCACTATTTCTTTCAAGTAAAATCATAGGATCTAATAGAAATATGATTTGCATATGATTTGCCTCTGGAATCAAATGAAATTCACCCATGAAACTCAGGGTGTAGATGAAAGATTGGGAAGGAAATATGTGGATACGGCTGACAGAATGAATAAAAAATGAAGGGAACTATCTGTCTGTTTAGTACCACAGTCTCAATCCTCAAGCTTGACAAATACAAGTATACTGTGGAGTAAGTGGCACTTGAGCATGCTGGGAATATTTTCAGAAACCAGTGTAAGACCTGTTTAGAGATTCTTCATGCATGAAAATACATTTTTAAAGTTACTTCACCCCAGCTTCAGTCACTGCAGTGACTGTGAAGCACACTTAGTTCTGAACTAATTTATGAAGACATTTACAGTCCCATATAAAACCAGTGCTGCAAGTTTGTAAAAGAGATTTTTCTTTTTCCTTTTTTTTTGCTTCTAATGCACACAGTATGATATAAACAGCTTGTCTGGCTCCTATTTGGGATCACTTCAAATATATCTGCAGAAATTCCATGCTTGTAAGTGGAGGGATCTGTCTTCCTATTTCAGTATTAATAGAAAAAAAATGTTATGATTGTACCATCAAATCCAAATTACAAAGAGAATTTGGCCAGATTAATTTTTTGTCTCATAACACAGCCAAAGCATACACGGATGCCTCAGGCTTACACACACCCTGGTCTAGTATATTGCTGTAATTAAGCACTAGACCTGTCTACAATTTTTCTTTTTTTTTTTTTTCTGAAGACTTTTTAAAAACAGACAATATCAAACTTTGGTTTGCAGTTTCAGACATCCCTAGTCTCAAAAGCAACATAATAATACCATATACGTGAGCATAAAAGAAAAGCTCAGTATCCCGAGGCTCTCCTTGAGCTGCAAAAGATGGAAGATGTAAAATAAAATATCCATGCACTTAGCTGATGGTGGTTAATTCTCTGTCTGGAAAATAGCTGCAGTAGAATTTACAGATTGAAATAAATATAATTAAACTCCCTAGGCACTCTAAGAGAGTTCTGACTAGTTGCACGGGGATTGTTTCCAACTTTATCACAATATATGGAACAGCTACAAAGCAACCCAGTAGTGTAAATAATCTGTGTGACCATATAAGTTTAAAATGTATCCAACTCCTTTCGATTTTTATTTAGCAATACTTAATTGAAATAACTGACCAATAATTTTATTTTTTCAGTGTTAATGTTGATGGCATTCTACTGCTGATTAAAGAAGCAGGTCAAATTGTAATATCTGAGTGACAGTAACAACCATGTTTTCTCTGATGGGTCTGCATCACTATCCTGGCTTTTTCCCCTTCTATGCTGCTACTCTGACCATAGCTTAAGCTATCACCTTACTTGATGCAGAGAATAGTTGAAGCAGGCTGTAAGAGGGGTAGAACTCTTCCTGCTCTCCAAGGCGCACTGGCTGTTTGTTGCATCTCAGTGGGAGCAAAGCACTCGTGCAGGAGATGTTCCAGAGCTGTGTGAAGAATAGAGACAACTGAACTCCTTGGGGCACACAGCATTATTATATGCACATTTGCTTCATAGTGCCAGAAAGACACTGCTTGGAGAGTGATCTCTATACCTTACTGCAACAAAAAAGCACTTTGATAAAGATATGTGTTTGAACTGAGCATTCAATATACAGATAGATACAGACAACTTTAATTGAAAATGTAATATAAGAATGACTGCCTTGGGTTAGACAAAAGTCTACATAGCCTTGTATCCTTTTTTTGTGCAGTTACCCAGAGTGAACATCCACCAAACCTGACAAGAACATGGTAGATGTACTGTGACAGTTCACACAGTGTGCTCCTCAGTTCCAGTTTAAGAGTCTGCTGATTTAGAGTTGTTTGTCCTCATGATTGATAGCTTCTGATGGATTTTTTTCTCTTTTCTCTAACTGTTTTTGGAAAGCATGGAATGTTTCAACACTCTCAGCATCTTGCAGCACCAAACTTCACAGATTAACTACATGTTGTGGAGATAATCACCTTTTCTTGTTTTGAAAGTGCTTTCTGACAGTTTCCTCATTGTCATCTTGTTGAAAGTCATGATTTTATAAACATTTGTATATCTTCCTTTAACTGTTTTTTTCCCAGTTCAAATACTGCTAGACAGGATAGGTATGTAATTTTTTTCTTATTTTTCTGCTGTTTGCTGCATTCTTTTTTATTTTTCTTTACTCCTTTGAGGACAGTTGGGGGTAACTGGATCTATAAGGAGTTTTCAAGAAATGTGCACATCATGGATTTCTTCAGGATGTTTTGTGTGCTTTTGATTAGTTATTTTTGAACATTTATATCCCATGTAGAATTATTTTTCTTTGCTTTTCATTACGATTGAACACTGAGCTGCAGTCCTCAGTGAGCAGTATACAGTGTTCTCAAAATACTTTTTTTCTAAATGAAATTGGCTCACATCAAGATTTTTGTTGTATGTAGATTCTCAATATTGTTTTCCTCAACACACTAAATTTCATTTCTCAGTGTCTAGTTTCATTGGCACTTTACAGTGCAGCCACTGATTATAGAACTTTATTTCAACTCTCTGAATCACTGCACGTCATCATGTTTACTCTGTTCCCAAATTATTCTTAACTATGTTTAACATCACAACATTCATCGTAGATTTTTATGGGCTGAGAAAATCCATCCAATCTGAAAATTTAGTTTCTTCCTATCTTTGAATTCCTGAAGTGAATATATCATAGGCCCACAAAAAGATCTCTTTCCATAACATTATCATTTCCTTAAAAGCTTTTGGACAGGAACTATGCCAAAATATTTTTAAAATCCTAGTAAATTTTATGGTTTGTGCCAGCAAACCCATGTCATTAATGGTTTCTTTAAAGAATTCTGATAGAATTACTAAGTATGATCTCCTGCACAAAGAAAAAAAAAGTAACTATTTGCTATCATATCATAGTTATGCCTGTGTTAATTTATTTCTTTTTTAGCATGATTTTTTATCAGATTATTTAATATCATCTGTAGTTTCTTGGATCACTCCTGAAATGTTTTTAAAATTATTGGTGTATTAGCTATCTTCAACTGTCTGGTAACAGAGCACATTCAATGTAAGGATTATTTAAATATCACAGTTGGCAGTTCAGCAATTTTACAAGCGAGATCTTTTAGAACTCTATAGAGAATACCACCTGCATTAAGCAGTTATTGTTCATTATATTGATTTATTTTAGAATATCTTCAACTGTTTCTTTATGTGAGACAGTCTTTCAATGTAATCTTGAAGGCTAATTAAGCTGATTTATTAAAATACATTATGTATAGCAATAAAATTCCTCAAAAGTAGTTCCTTACAGTTCTTAAGAATAATGGATGCAGAACCACATACACAGAAGAAGAGATACCACCTTGAAAAGTTAATTATGAAAAGCTTGTAGGGATCCTGGTGGAAGAATAGTAAAACATCAGTTTGAAGACCAAGGACATTGGGAAACTAGCTACTTGTACTTTCTGTTGACTAGAAAAAAAAATGGTGAGAAAGTGGGAGCTAAGACAGAAATCAGAAGCTCCCAAGGAGAAAAGGAATTGAAATTTGGATCTATACAATTTTGTCTTCCTTTGAACATTGGTAAAACATTACTAGAGCACATCAGTGTTGTTGGTTGCATTTTGTCATCACCATGGCTAGGCTTCATGAACAAAGAGTTGGGAAGAGCTCTACCCACGCTTGCAGGAAGCGTGCTGGTGGCTAAAGAGGCCGATGCGGAATAGGCAAGCCAGGTCACAAAAGGCACAGTGGAACATTTTCTTTTGGTGATATTGGTGAGGAACGGTTCCTTCTGCATTGTCTTTTCTCAAGACTGACTCTACATGCGTTCTCAAAGGAAGCAGCAGCATCGTGAATGGTGTGTCTCCATGAATCCCAGCTGGAGGCCAGAGTGGACCATTGGTGGCAGTCAATATGGCCAAGGCTGAGGTGTTGTTTCAAGGAGTCCCTGTCTCTCCTCTTTGGGCCTCCTCTCTTGCAGAAGCTGATGGTGAGTTCACCATAGAGCACAAACATTTTAACACCTGGCATTACAAACCTTGCCTGTCCCTACAGGGCTTTGCAATGTGGGTGTGTCCTTCGAGCCTGTGCAATGAATGTTTAAGGTGAGACACAGCGTGTGCAGAACTAGCACCACCCCTTACTCCTAAGGTTCATCTTCCAGGGCTGAGCAAACTTGGATGGTGACAGCGAATACCTCAGGACACAGGTTTAGTTAGAATATCTTTTCTTTAGATGAATAGCTAAGATAGATAGGCTGTAGTGAGCTCCATCTGCCCAGGTTTTGGAGTTAGAGTTGTTCTGCTCCTAGGACGGTTGCCAGGGGGCTAATGAGCCCATCCTGTCCATTGACCTACTTTGTCTGACCTTTCTGGCATGGGAGACCCTACTGGAGGCACATACCACTGCCAGCATAGCACACAACCTCATGAGGGCATGTAAGCTTCTCCCCCACAGCAAGGGGAAGTCCACAGAGAGCTCTATTTTGTAAGACAGAAGTATTGGCAAAAGTACAGAGGAAAGTTAGAAAAATCACCTGAAGACTGGAAGAGCCTCCATTTCTTTACAAATTATGAAATTAGTTATTGAATAGAGGCCCAGGCAAGATAAGTATTCACTATTGTGTCATGTCTTCAGAACAAGTTATAAAGCCTTTTTGGTATATATGCTTTGCTAACATTAGAAGCAGCTAATCTCTCATTTCCCAAATTTTCACATGTAAGAGACAGTTTTTTCATGTGGGACTTGTGAACATGACAGTTACTTCAACATTCTTGAAAATTATACTGTTTATTTCTCAGAAATCCTAGCCAGATAAGCTGAGGAATAAAAACAGGATTGGTGAGGAGGGCGCACAATATGGATGCATGTTGATGTCAGAAGTGTCAGAAATTCTGCAAAACCTTAAATAAATATGTTAATAAATAACTCATCTGACAGTGTGGGTAAGCGCAGAAGTGACCCTGAATTGCTGTTGACAACCTGATACCTGTGAGACTGCATCCATTTGTTTGGTAGAGATGCATTTCTTTTCAGATTGCTTGTCTTTCATGTACTATTGAATGCAAGATGTGTCTCAGTGACAGATTGACTGATTGAAACAAGGACAAAGAAAAACAATCATTAATTATTTAAGTTATTTTGTGGGTCATCTTTGAGGACACATCTTGAAGAGGCCAGGCTGCCATTGAAAACAACAAATCTGCAATCATGTAGCTGTTGAGCCAAGTGCTTATTTTGATTGTTTGAATTATGCACGTTAAACCCATTTTTTTCTCAGAAAGACCAGTGCAATCAAACCCAGTGAAATAGTTACTGGTTTTCAGTCTGATCTAGACTTCCTCCCTCTAGAATTAGCAAAGAAAACTCATTCAGCACTTACAGTGAAATGTATAGGTTTTAACTCTTGCCAGAAAAAGCTAATTTTGCTTGCACATCAGATCTTACATAAGAAATTAATCACTTTTTTACATTAAAATGTGGAACTATAAATCTCATAATTGTGATCTAGATTTCATCATAATATGAGCAAAAAATTATACCTGTGACTATTGTCAGGCTAACTTGCATAAATTTTCCAAATTGCAACTGACTAGATAAAAGAGAAAGAGTCTCAGATATGTATTTGAAAACCAAAGTTACACAACATATATGGCACTAAAAAAGAAATGTAAGAATCAAGTCTGTGGTGAAGTTTTGGCTCTCAAATTGTTAGATGGAGACCTGTATCTATGCAGTGATAATTAATTCAGCTAAATCAGGTCCTGTACTCCCTAACTGTTGTGTGATTTTAGATGCTATGGCCCACAGCCCACTTTTTGTCAAAGTTTGTGATTAACTCTACTGAATGGCAACATGGCATGAGAGCCATTGATCTGCTGGCAAGGTATCCATTCAACATATTCTGCTTAATTCATTGATGAAGCTCAGTAGGGAGCTAAACACCAGCCAGCAAAACTGGTTGTGCTTTCTGCCTCCCAAGTGATAAAGACTTCAGAATTGAATGGACTGACAAAAAAGGGACAGGCTAACAGTTTGAGGACATGCTCTCCCACAGTACTGCTAGCTAGGATAGAGAGCAAGTTAACAAAGAGAACAGAGAGAGATGTCTCTTCCAAAGGAAAGCTTCCCTCTCACCAAATTCACTGGCAAAAGGGACCAAGTCCACTTAGTTTTCACACAGACCAACTAATTCCCAAATTACAGTCCCAAATAATTCCTAAACAGTCCCAAATAATTCCTAAAGACTGCATCCTATCTGGTACTTTATAAGTAGTGAGCCAATCTTTGCAGACATGGCAGGGGGCCTCAAGTTAGTTTTGGGCCTCATGCTGTGCATAGCCACACATAGCTCTCTGAACAGCTATGGGTACTCATGTTCTTTCCCTCTTCTCTTTCCTCCATCCTCCTTTGTCAGAGTTCACGGCAAAGACAGTTGTATTGCAGGGTTGCTCAGTAATAAGAGATAAGCCTCTGGCAGAAGCCAAGTTCACACCAAGATCCTGAACCCTGCTCAGCATGGATAACTTCAGAGCATGTCATGCCAATCCAGCTACATTGTACCAAAGCCTCATATAGTATTTCCTCTCCACAGAACAATTCCCAAAAACTGTTATTGCACAGGAAAAATGCAGACTAACAGCCTTCTTTGTTAAAGTATTACTGTTTTGACTAAAAAACCTGTTGTCAACAAATAGTTCTTAAGCAGCAGAACGTCTGACACTTCAAGCTTTGCTAATGGGATTACTTGCACATGCCAGAGCCATAAGACTGGCAAGTTGTTTCACCCCATTTTTAACCTCCATAATATCTGAGAAATTGTGTGCTACCATCAGCAGGGCTTTCAGTTATTTCTGCCAAGGCAGTGTGCTCATACAGGACTGGTCCTGTCAGACGTATGTGTGTCAGAGCACCATGCAGTGCTACATTTGTGTGCATAGAGTTTCTTTTGTGCTTCCTGCAAAATATGTTGGGCACTGTAAGTTTAGACTCATATTTACAAGTTCATGAAGGAAAAAAGTTTTCAGAGGACTTTTTAGCATTACATACATAGCAGCATGAGAGTGAAACTGCCAATTTTGGCACCTCTGACAAATGAAGATTTGTCATGGAGGATTTGGTGTATTTGTTTGGGGTTCTTTTCTCGGAAGAATTTAATCAGTCTGTTTTGAAACTCTCTCGATATCCCATATCATATTAGCAGGGTGCACAGCATGAGAAACTCAAAAACAAACAAAAATTACCCAACATTTGTACAAAGGTAGGTGGACAAAGTCTTTGCAAAACAGTTCATATGCTGGTGGAGACAGAGGTTCACTTTAAAGGAAATGAGGGAGTAATACAGGAGAGAATTGTATGCATGGCCAAACTTCATGAACACAGATTTTGACAGGGCTCTCCCCACATGGGTGTGCCCTTCCAGCCTGCACAGTGGATTCTTTAGGTGAGGCACAGCATGTGCAGAACTGGCCCCGCCGTTTAAGTCCTAAAGTCCATCTGCCACAGCCGAGTGAGCTTGGACAGTGACAGTGAAGTCCTCAGGACTGCCTACAGCACCCAGTACAAACTGGGGCTGACTCTGCTCAACATCTGAGATCTGATAGGATCGGATGGCAGGGAGGCATTGAACTGCCAGGGTAGGTCCCCACTGAGACTCAAACTCACAACCTCGGAATTCGGATCCGGACTGCTGTCCATTACACCACGAGACCGCCCTAGGAAAGAAATGTACCCATATGAAAAGCAATCATCTGTTTAAAATTCACCCTTAGAAGTGAAGCTAGGGGCCTAATAGTTTCCCTGGATTTGTGACAATGCCACAGTGGCTCATGGTGCCATTGCAGCTCCCCCTGATCACTGGCTCTCATAGACCTTCCAGACACCCAGCTGTTTCAAGGGCTGCTGGAAATGAAGAGCCTGTCCAAGTTCAGAGCATGTCAGTGCTCTCCCAACAGCTCTTCAACAGTCTATTTCTAAGTAACTACTCATTTTAACCACAAGGACACATAGACTTATATTCATAACACTCAAAGGTATCTTAAAAATTTGAATGCTCAGTTAACACTTAAACAAAATATCAGCCTTGTTGCACAAAAAAATTTTCCCAAACTTCACTTTGATAGAAAACAAATTTGTGAGTGCATTATAAATATATTTACTACTGTAACCTATTTGATCTAGTGGTATGGTTTTTATATGGTTATTTGACATTTCACAATTGGTTAGAATTCAGCACTGCTGAGTCAGACTGTTAACTAACCTAATTATTTATCAACAAAGGACACCTAAAGACATGTCAGCAAAGCCAAACAGCAAATCAGTGGGAGAACTAGAGCTCCCAATAATGATGACAAACAGTTGCTCAATCTCACAAAAAAGTAATTAAAATGAGAAGAGGAAACAATTGCAGTGATCTAATGGCATGGTTTTTTAAAAAAAAATCAGTTTGAAAAGTATCAGTTTATGTTTTCCGGGCAGCTTGCAATATGAAATCCACCCTCTTGTGTTCAAGGGCTCTTGACTTAGAAATCTTGTTGTATGTTCTACCATAAGGCAAAGGACTTGGGAGTGCTGGTGGATTAAATACTGGACATCCAACAGTGTGTGGTTGCAGCCCAGAAAGCCAACTGTATCCTGGGCTGCATCAGAAGAGGCTTGCCCAGCAGGGATAGGGAGGGGATTCTGCTCCCCTGCTCTACCTGGAGTGCTTCATTCAATGTTGGGGTCATCAGGACAAGAAGGACATAGACCTGTTGGACTGCGCCCAGAGATGGCCACCAAGGTCACTAGAGGAATGAAGCTCCTTGTAAGAGGAAAACATGATAGAACTGGATTTGTTCAGCCTGGAAAATAGAAGGCTTTGGTTGCCTTTGAGTACCTAAAGGGAGACTACAAGGAAGGTGAAGAAGGACTTTTTACAAGAGCATGTAGTGACAAGGCAAAGGAGGATGGATTTAAATTGAAAGAAAGTAGATTTAGGTTATGTACTAGGAAAAAGTCCTTTACAGTGAGGGTAGTGAGACATTGGAGGTAGTGGCACAGAGAAGTTCTAAGCACCCTAGAAATGGTTGGATGGGGGTCTGAGAAATGTGGTCTAGTGAAATCTGTCCTTGCACATGGCAGGAAGGTTGGAACTAGATAGACTAGATGACTTAAGGTCCCTTCCAACTCAGACCATTCTATGATTCTATGCTCTATTTCCTTGACGCTCTAAAGTCACTTTGATTGGCAATCATGCAGTATCTCTAGAAAAGCTTTTATTCGCTTTGATTTTATTGAAGCAAAAGTGGAAATGAATAAAAGAAGCAGACTGGTGTGGTTTTAATTCTTTTATTTTTATTCATCCAAGATTTGTCTATAGCATGCCATCTGATGTGGGATAGTCTTAAAAGTACTGTCATGAGAAGTCTGGAGTTCTGGTGTTTGAGCCTGTACTGAGCTCATACTGTGCTATTGACACTGAGAAAGGAACTTTACATGGGGAGAAGCATAAGCAGTTAAGATGTTCACTGCTAAGAAGTATATGCTATTCATTTAAAAAATAAGTCTCACTATAACAAACTGCAAGTTATTCTGTGTGAAAAGCATACTCCCCACTCCATCTGAGGCTCTGCTGATGCACAGAGGGTAGAGATTGGACAGGAAAGCAAGTTGACTCTTCTGTGTTGGAAGACACTATTGTTTTCCCTGACACATGTGAACTGTGCCCTCCTTCTGCATTTTTTTCCAGTGATTGTTCAACATAAAGTGAGTTTGTCCTGAGAACAGGCCTAGGCCCTCTGATTTTCCCTCCCTGCCCTGTGTACAGACTGGAATATGATGATGCATTCCTGAAGCTTGGAGCATCAGGTTAAGTACCTTACTGTAAGTTATCAGGTTCTAATCCGTCATGGATGGAGAGATGCCAGAGATCACTGATGAAGATTAAAACCCCTTGGTGACATATGGGATTTAAGATATACTTTTCTTTTGTTAGTTCACCTGGGAGTACTCCAGGGATCTTTTACATCTCTTCCCTGAACATGAAAACCATATTGATACTGCAGGTAGAACTTTTGATTATGTTGTGCCATTAGACATGAAAAGATAAATATTGCAATGCTGAAAAAGGAAGGATGCTCAGTTTCTTTTTTAATTAATGCTTCTATCACTGCAAAGCAGTAGGTTCATCAAGAGATCGTAATGTCCAGATAGAATAAAACAAGTCTTATGATAATAAATATCTCTATGCATATCTTCAATTTTGGGTGCAATAGAAAGTTTGTGAAGACTTGAATTTTGATATCTGAATTTGCAAAAGGTTAAGTTCTCAAAATGACAGACTTGCAGGCTTGAAAAATATGGGTTCAGTTAAAAACAGGACAAATACAAATCCAAGAAAAAATAAGACAGCAACACTTTGAAACAGCAATGCTTCAATGAACATCTGACACCATGTTAGCCACCACAGCTTTATAACCCAAGCAACATTTTGCACTGTGAACACTTTTGCTGAAGAGAGTGTCAAGACAACAGGATCTCTTCTGTAACTCTCCTGGTCCTTTCTTTAAATATTATCCATTTGATTGACACTCAGCTCTATATAGGTGAGCCCATGCACTGAATAATTATTCTCTGAAAAGAAATATTCATATCAGAAACTACCTTATATCATTATGGTTGGAAATAATTAAGTAACCTCAGTGATAGAGAAAATGTCACAGCAAGAATTCATTACAATGATAGGTCATGTTTGCACAGTGAGAGCTTTGACACAAAGCTTGTGTCACTATTAGCTCAATAGAGGGTTAGTCACACTGTATTAGTAAGCACTTGACTGCATGATTTCCTAACAGAAGGTCCAGGACATGTCTGAACAGTTTTTAAAATAGTGAGAATTCCTATCACATTGCAGAGCCTTAGTTCTTCCTGGAGGTGGGAGGGAACATGCAGTGCAAAGCTGTTCTGGTGCTTTACAGAAAGACATATTGATATGAATGTGTTACTAATCCATAGCTGCTCTTCAACTCTGCTTCCATTAATGTTCTGTCAGGTTGCTCCTAAAAATCTCTATTTTCATTCCTTATAGCTCTGCTGTAAAAAGTCACTGCAGTGTACCATTTGGTAAAAAGTCTCAGCCTTAGCACAGCTCTCACTGTCACATTTAAACCAAATATTAAAAAATTACCAAAAAAAAAAAACCAACCAAAAACCCACAAACCTATTACAGTATTGCTGAATTCAGAAAGAAAATGCAGGATTCACACAGAGACCTAAGTTATATATTTCATGCCACATTCAGCACTCAGGTATTGAAACAAATTCCTACAGTAGACCATCTTCCCATGCAAACACTGTCTTATTGTGTACACATGCACTAAGACTGAAACAGTGACTGGGTTGGGCACTGATTTTCCATCTGTGTCTGTGAGATTTTGATCTTTGCAGTTCAGTCTCCTCACTACTTGCTAAATGCAGGTAGATGTTGGATCACTCATTTTACTAGACCTAATGGTAAAGTAGATCTGGCAGATATAAATGGTTCTTAGACAGATCTACTATCCAGCTCTGATATGCTGAAGTTTTTCCCACGGTTGAGAAAGTGTAACAGAAAAATGGCCATAATTTGCCCTGACTAATCATATTCCCCTGGAATACTATGCCATGAAATGTCATTTCTGGGTGCTTCTCTTGTCCCTGCCTATGCTAGAACCTGCAGGGAAAGGAAGAGATGGAGGTTATGTCAGAATCAACTTCTTCAACAATCCCACCACACATGCCTTCCCAAATGATTAAGGTCTATTTCTTCCACAGTGCTAGGCTGGTCTAAGGGGATGGAATAGGAGAGACCTCCTTCATCTTCTTACTCTGCTGCAAACATATACACTCCAGGGTTCCTGCATGATACAATACAAATAGGAAGAACACTCGTCGGTTTCTTTTAATCTCAAAAACCATCCTCCACCTCAGTATCCTTGGGTACTTCCTAATGACACATCACTAATTAAACAGAGATATCATGGACAAAGCACATGAGCAAATCACAACATAACAACCAGGCTGGTCATAATGTCATTGTAATGAAAAATAAAGGGCTGAGAGCACAGTGTTCAAGGATCTGTGGCTTACAGAACACAGACTGAGAAAAATTTCTTGAACTTTAACCTTCATAAGCTGCAATGATTCAGGCTTTGTGCCTGAACTTTTCTGTAGGACACCAGGGATACAATATGTTTCTCTCTGTCACATCGATGTCTTTTCAGAAAGGTTCTCTGTATCTGTGCAGCCTGATGTGAACAGTGGAGCTAAGTCTACAGAGGATAAGCCTTCAGTTGGTACCAGAATGAATGTTCGGTAAATTTTTTAATTCACATGATGTCTTACACATGATTTTCCAATAAACTAAATCATTAATTGTAATTAGAATATGTGCAACACAGTAAGATTTTACAGAAAAATCCCTAGGGCTATTCAAGTAAAATTTTCACAAGTCAATAAAGACTTGTATCTCTACTTACAGTAAAATGAGATATTACTGACAATTAAGGATTTTTTGCAAGAGCAGCTATTTCTCCTGCAAATACAGAGTGATCATGCCACAAAACTTGACATTTAAATAGATGCATATTTAACTACATTTAAATAGATACATATTTGACTACATCTGTGTCAAGGTTTAAACAGTAGCCACTGTTAGACATTTTATTTAGAGGGGTTATCAAACCTTTTATTTAGAGGGGTAATTTTCAGTTTCAGTCTATGACACAAAATGAAAGGCATCAGATATCTTCCTGCATCATGAACGTATTCTAGAGAATTAAAGGATAAGTGTATATTCAATGGCTAGAGTTACTACTAGGTCATCCAAGTAAGGAAATTACAGAGAATGTAGTACTACTTACTCATGTAAAAGGGGTACCTGAAAAATTAAATCTCAATGACCATTTAAGAGGAGGCTATCTTCTTGTGATGTGTAGAACTCAAATATGCATGAATTAAAATTATTATTGTGGTATGAAAAAACCCAACACATCTTGTCTAGGAAACTACCCAAATAAAACACTGTGCAATAATCAGTAAAATATTTGTAACATTTAAAAGGAGGCTGTTTCCACAAAGAAACAATATGTTTGGTATATTTATATAATTTTCAAGCAGAATTATTTTTTTCTCAGACATCATTATCACAAAAAAATACATTTGTTTGCTTATGTCTCATTTTCTGCTTACAGAACAATTTTGGTCATGTTCACATACTTCGATCAGAACATCTCTATGTCTCAATGATAGAGATCTATTCTTTTCCTTCATGACTTAGGAGACATAGACAAAAAACTTAGCTCAAGAGGGCCTGAGAAAAAAATCTAACAATAAGAAACCATACCCCTCTGTTCACTATTAAGGCAAGAGAACTCCCCTCTGCATCCTACTGGTGGCTCCCTAGAGACCTCACAGTCTGGTTTTCAGTAAAAATTACACCAGTATACAGTGCTTCACTCACATCTCTCTCCAGCTGTGGATGGTAGGAGAAGGGACAACATAAAATGATTACATCAAGTCCAGATTGCAATTTACACAATGAGAAATTCCTCAGGTTTCATTATGGAGACTTGGCATGCCGTAGTGGAGGCATTAAGAGACATGGGGTATGGAAAAGGAATTTTTCTCAAAGGCATTTTTGTTTTAGGCAAGTTACAACAGATATCCCAGGTGTCACATACAAATTTCAAGCACTGACTCCCATGCAAGTTTAATCACAATGGAATTCCTGCAGTGGCAATTTCATTCACAGCACTCAACCAAGATTTGAAATTGATACAGTAAGAAAATTTGCTGAAGAGTTAGGCTGTTGGTTAAACTGTTGGTTATACTTGTTTGCAAAGTTTATTTTGTATTTTAGTTCTCTTTTCCCCATCTGCAACCAAAAGATGAAATGCCAGATAAAGGCAAAAATTTTGCTCTTGTAGTATTTCTGATTCAGATGTAACTCACCAAAAAAGAGATCTTTAGATTCTGTTCCAAAGAATTAAAGCCAGTTGCAACTTACAGCTTTTTAAGGATGTTTCCAACACCAGAACATTTGAGATTTTAGTGTTATCTGAAGCCCATTGATTATTAGTGCTTTCACCCATTAAAACAAGTAGAGGTAACTTTATGCATGTCATACTGCAGCTGAAAATGGAAGTAATTGAAGCGTCATCCAAAGAGGTTAAATCTGTCTTTGTCCCTGAATAGAGATGATTATTTCTAAGTTAAAATACAATGGCTTGTACTCCTGTGGATCCATAGACCCCAATCATTTGCATAGCCTGAATAAAGAATTTGTGGTTGGTTTAAATGCTCATAAATTTGGACAAGCAAATGAATTCTGTCTCCCCACTGCCCCTCATCAGATAGTGGTTTACTCTGGTTTTGTGCCTTTGTTGTGAAAAGAGGAAAGAAAAGGTGGGGGTGGGAGAATTTATATCAGCCATCATAATTAACTGTTCATGATAAGTGTTACATTTCCCTCTTCATATCAGTTTCAAGTGATGGGATTTAAAGATGTCAGATCAATTTAGTCTGAAGGAAGTATGGCAAATGAAGCTTTATTCCAAAAGGCATGCTCTGGTGGGGAAGAAAGAAGTTTGGCAATTGCTTGGAAAAAAAAAGCCAGATTTCTTTCCTGCCACATTGTGTTCTGTCTGGCAACACAATATAACATATTTATCAACATGTAGGAAATGCAATGGCAGGCCTCAAATTACCTTGCCATTCAGTTAGATACATAAATATATGCAAAGAGAAAGAAATAGTTTAAGGAGGACAGGATAAATTGTTTTTTCTTTTTCCTTTTTTTAATCCAGTAGACCTGATTTGCAACTAACTGCTGCAAAAAAAAAGGAAGGGTCCAGTCACAGCTCTCTTGTTGAGACCTATTAAAGTGGCAGATGTTAGGAAGGCTGTTTAAGCTGCTGAGTGCATGACAGTCAGCAAGCAACAGCATCTTCCCTTGTTTTTCTACCTTTGTTTTATTTTTCATTGTGTTACTTTTCCTTAATCACAACTCCTGCTCTTCAGAACTTGTTACTGATGTTGTTTGGGAATTCAATGAATAAACAAGTCCAGGACACTCATGCCAGACAGCAGTTCCTGTGTCCGAGTTTTAGTGTCATGGGCACATCACAGACTTAAAGTGCTGGCAATGTGCCAGTTTCATATTTCAGCTTTTGCTGCTGTTTTTGGGTATGGTGGTACAGGAGGAAAACATATTTTGTAAAAATTTAAGACAGTGTATTTTACAATGTTATATCCAAGTAAACTATAAAGAACTTATGTTGAGTCCTCCTCTCCTGCTCAAAATAGGTCATTTTATATGGTTGCTTTTCTAGATTTTAATCTCTCAGGCTCCTATCCTGCAAACACTCATGCATGTGATTAACTCTGACTACCCACATGCGTGAAGTGTTTGCAGGATGGGGGCTTTAATTTGTTGTGACAATGTCACAGGGAAGGGAGCTAAGTGGCAATATGTGAGGAGAGCTGCATAAGTGAGGCCATCCAGAGTAGGCTGTGTTAACCCTCTACTGGGCAAAATTTTGCTAATGACTCCTACATCTCTCCAGACCAGTAGTTTATGCTATACTGTGTTTTGTTTCTGGAGATGTCAGAATCGCTATCAAGAAGCTCAAAGGGAAACAAAAGGATATTAATTGTCGTGGAAATTTTTGTTTTGAAGAACTTTTTTCCCCAGTGCATTTCTATTACTGATTGACTTGGCTTTTACCTTTAGGACTGTAATGGTTTTACTACCCCATCCAGAATGGCAGGACAGAGAAACATCCAATGTTTGGCATTCCTGATGTGTGCATAGTGAAGGCTGTACCTCTTGTATTTATGCAGCTCAGTGCTATGGCCTCTTTCTCTTTTCATGATCCCTGTGCCAGAAGCAGCTGGTCTGCAGATTAGGGTGACTGAATAATTGTTTGCATGTAGGACAGAAAACAAGACAGAGGTCAAAGTGTGTGAGTAGTGTCCAATACTTGGAGGAGTCCTGCTTTAAGGCAGTTTTCCTGGATGCATTTTAGTGCCAAGACAACATATAACTTGCACAGGACTAGCCTCTCCAACGTGAAGACAAAAGGTAACATGCAAAATAAATTGGACATACTGGTATCTCTATCAGGGAAAGATGAACGTGCTATCTCGTTCTAGAAGAAACAAAACTTGCTACATAGATACCTGATTCAATTTCAGTCACATAATTTCACAAAATAATGCTTTTTTAGAAATTCTGAAGGCCTTTGTTTTCGTATGAAATAATGTTATTACTGTTTGTTTTCATTTATGTTTGTACACATCACACATTACTATCTCTTCTGTTTCAAATGAAGTTTCAGTATTGCTCCTTTCCTCTCAACCGTTGCACAACAGAGTAATTTTTCATTTTAATAACAATGTAGTAAACATTGACAGACCAAATGATAAGCAGACCTTGTAAGAAAATACTGAAATGATGTTAGGAAATGGAGAAAGGTTGGGCCACAAGCATTTCATCCCACAAGGAACTATAAAGATCAGCTTGCTGTTGGAATTTCACTAGAGCAATTCTATAAGAACAAAGAATATAACTTCTAGAAATATGAATAAAACTGATTTGTCTAATAGAAATTTGGACAGCAGAATACAAACACTTATAATTGTAGCAAGACTCTTATATAACTCCCTGCTTCACTGAAATGTGGGTGCCTGAGGATATTGTTATCATTATGTATTATCAAGTGCCTTACCTGCATAGAATGGAAATCAAAACTTCCTCTGAAATGATTGATTCATTCTAAAAATGTCCATCACAAAGATATAGGTAATGCCATAAAGGACTGTCACTTGTCAAACTGTAAGCCATTAAAAGAACAAAGTGATAACATTATTGTGGTCAGAGTACTGCACTGAAAACAGTGGGATTTATAAAACAAGCTATATAAGCAATGTAATGCATAAAATGTGGTTGCCCATGACCTCCTGTAATGTGGACAGATTCTTCTTAAGAAAGAGCAAGCTCTGACTGGTGCTTTTCCTACTTTCAAAATATCTGCTTCTCATTAGATTCTTAGCTATCAAAAATGGGAAATGATAACACTGCAGCACTTCTGCCAGTGGGAAGAGTATCTCTGAACACGAGGTATGGCTTCATGAGAGAAAGGAGAGTTTAAACTCTCTAAGCACTCTACATCACTATTGAAAACAGAAACCATTGGCCAAAATATTCAAAATTGTTTATAAAAGCAAACAGAATACACAAGTGCCACTTCTTTGGAAATTCATACTAGAATACTACACATTAAAATACTTGTAATTTTTCCATATGGCTATATAGTTTGAAACTACATCCATAAGTGAGAAACAGAACATGAGAAAGAAGGAAAAGTTTCTAATAAAAATTTAAATTACTGCTTAAAAGACTGAAAATAATTCAGGGCACTTCACAACCACTGTGTTGCAATGTTCACCAAAGACATCAGCCTCCTCTGATGTAAACTCATGTACAGTGTGTCTACATATGGCCAAATGTGTCAGTTCGTAATGTGATTAAAAATCAAGGATACATACAGTCTGAGCTACAGTGTCTCAGGATGTCTTATTTATGAAGAATGGCAAATTTGAACCTCTGTCTGGAGGGTTTTATGTTTTACAAGATTGAATCATAGAATATCCTGGTTAGAAGGGATGCACAAAGATAACTGAAGTCCAACTTCTACCCTGCCAGGAGAGCCCTACGAATCCCATCACATGGCTGAGACTGTTGTCCAAACACATCTTGAACTCAGACAGTCTTGGGACTGTGACCACTTTCTTGAGGAGATCATTAGTGTGCCTGAACACCTTCTTGGTGAAAACTTAAGTTGTTGAAAAGTGTTGAGGATAGCTCTGGTCATTACAAATTGGGTTTTTTTTCCCACTGGATATTCAGAAGCTGCTCTAATCCAGCCAGGTTTTGAATTTCCTTAATCTCTTATTTTGTATTTCCTTAATACCTTATTTGGTCTATGGTAGTAGGATCTATTTATTGTCAAAAGACAAAAGTGCTTTCTTTTGGTCACAGCCAATACAGTTTAGCCAGATGAAGAGCCATTGTTCTGTTGTAGATCTTAGAGTCATAGAATCATAGAATCGATTGGGTTGGAAAAGACCTCCAAGATCGAGTCCAACCCTTGGTCCAACTCTAGTCCATTTATTAGATCATGGCACTCAGTGCCACGTCCAATCTCAGTTTAAAAATCTCCAGGGATGGTGAATCCACCACCTCTCTGGGCAGCCCATTCCAATGCCTGATTACTCTCTCTGGAAAGAATTTTTTTCTGATATCCAACTTAAATTTCCCCTGGCAGAGCATAAGCCCGTGTCCCCTTGTCCTATTGCTGAGTGCGTGGAAGAAGAGACCAGCCCCCACCTGGCCAGAACTTCCCTTCAGGTAGTTCTAGACAGTGATGAGGTCACCTCTGAGCCTCCTCTTCTCCAGGCTAAACAACCCCAGCTCCCTCAGCCTCTCCCCATAGGGCTTGTGCTCCAGTCCCTTCACCAGCCTTGTTGCTCTTCTCTGGACTCGCTCCAGCATCTCAATATCCTTTCTGAACTGAGGGGCCCAGAACTGAACACAGTACTCAAGGTGTGGTCTCACCAACGCAGAGTACAGGGGAAGGATCACTGCCCTGGTCCTGCTGGCCACGCTATTTTTGATACAGGCCAGGAGCCCATTGGCCTTCTTGGCCACCTGGGCACACTGCTGGCTCATGTTGAGCTTCCTGTCAATTAGTACCCCAAGGTCCCTTTCTGCCTGGCTGCTCTCCAGCCACTCTGTGCCCAGCCTGTAGCGCTGCAGGGAGTTGTTGTGGCCAAAGTGCAGGACCCGGCACTTGGCCTTATTGAACTTCATCCCATTGGAATCAGCCCATCTCTCAAGTCTATCTAGATCCCTCTGCAGAGCCCTCCTGCCTTCCAGCAGGTCGACACTCCCTCCCAACTTGGTGTCATCAGCAAATTTGCTGATGATGGACTTAATCCGCTCATCTAAATCATCAATAAAGATGTTAAACAGGACTGGACCCAACACAGACCCCTGGGGAACGCCACTAGTGACCGGCTGCCAGCTGGATGCAGCTCCGTTCACCAGCACTCTCTGGGCCCGACCCTCCAGCCAGCTCCTAATCCAGGAGAGGGTACACTTATCCAAGCCATGCGCTACCAGCTTTTCCAGGAGTATATTATGGGAGACAGTGTCAAAGGCCCTGCTGAAGTCCAGATAGACCACATCCACAGCCTTCCCCTCATCCACCAGGTGGGTCACTTGATCGTAAAAAGAGATCAGGTTGGTCAGACAGGACCTGTCCCTCCTAAACCCTTAAATCTTAACTGAATAGAATAAGGTATGTTAGTACTGAAGAAATACTTTATCACTTTCACACATAAATGCACAATATGACACAAACAAATTCTCTAAATTTGATTTCAGAAAATCAAAATATTTTCTGTTTCAATTTGAAGAGTTTGTTCCTTCTGAACCCTTTTACCAAATTTGAGTTTTCCTAAGTTTGCCTGCAAAACTAGACTATTGGTCCAAAGATAGTGAAATTCAAATTCAGGCATTCAAAAGACATTTTACATGATGCAGTCTAGGATGAAATTACAGGTTCTGGACAAGTTGAAACATTTACGTGATCCAACACAGCTCAGATAACATGTGGCTGAGAGTACATAGAGTTGCATTAGTACAGTGCTTCTGGAGCCAATTTACTTAACTCCTCTCTTCTGATTAATTAGGGTGTAGTGCTGTGCTGACAGAGCAATTCTGCATCCAGTTCTGGAGTTATTTTAGATACCTCTGCCTGTTATTGAATTGGAGGATTTACAACTTGCGAAACCATTTCTAGAGAATGTGATATTGTTCTGCATTATCCTATTCTTAAGTTCTAATTCATCAAAGCTCTTAGCATATGCTTAAATTCTGATATGAGATGAATTTTTGGGGGTTTTTTGCCTTTTTTGGAGCCACTTATTACTCAAACATAAAGACATGGAAAAGACACAGGGAGCTGAAAGACTACCACATTATGTCTTCCTAAATGGTGCTTGCACAAATGATCTAAATAGCCACTAATACCTTTCTAATAACAAAAGTAAAAAGTAAAAGAAGATGGAAGAAGATGCCTTTTCACACCTTCTTGAAGTTTATAAGGTATCCCTTTTGGCTGTTTTACCACTATCTCTAATCAATACACTGCTAATATTCCAGGCAGCATAGCAGGTACCCAGGTACTCAAACTAAAACAAACAGGGGAAAAAACCAACCAACCAAACAACAAAACACCAAACCAAATAAAACAGGGAATAAATACAGACACACACACACACTCCAAGTTGTATCAAAAGTCTTCTGAGTTAAGCATTTTGAGTGGGTTTTGTGAAATGTGGTTTACATCCTCAGTGTGACACATGAAACTGTTTTTCCTAAAGTTGTTCAGACTCTGAAGACAACTGCTCCCCTGTGGAATATCTTTCCATAGGCATACCTCCAGGGCAATTATTTTCTTCCTTCCTTGTCTTTCTGAACATAGGAATCTTAGTTAGTTTTTTACGAAAATGCTAGTCATGTCTCCCCTGCACATATATGTACAGTCAAGTCAGCATTAAACAAGCTAAATTAAAAACAGGTGGCTTCTACCCTATTAACTTCTGTACACCTTAGGTCTTGCAGAGCACTGAGTCTTGAAGTTAACTGACTGGAATTAGCCAGCTGAAATTTTCTCATTCCTAAACTTCCTCACTAAGCTCCAAATATGATGATCACATCCCAGCTGATTTTGGGGAATTCTCCTCACAATGTGCTAATTCCCTTGCCATCTTCAGGAATAGTTTGGCCCAGAGATAAGTGTCTTGGTTAAAGATGCACCCAAGTCTAATGATCTAACAGTACAAACAGTTGATTTTCAGTGCCCAGGACTGCTGTCTAGCACTTTTTAATTTAATTGTATGGAGGAGTCTAACAATCTACCGATAAGAACACAAATTTCTGGACAGGTGTATTTGTCCTGACTGTCTAGCAGGGCTGAGCAGTCCGTACAGAGCTCTGTGGTGCAGTCACAGAACTGATAATCAAATTGCTCTTTAAAGGCACTGCAAGTTTCTGTTGTGTAGATAAGATACGCCTCATCTTATTCCAAGCACTAAGACACTGTGGTATCAGTGGCCCCAGACATCCTGCAATCTGTACCCACAGCCTTCTCTAAATCTAAAGTGCCAACTGCTATGCTGCTTTACCTGACAGGAGAGATATTGAAAGCCCTGTTGTAGTAGACTACATTAAATTCCAGATGAGATCAGGGTTTCTGTAGAGGTTCAGCCATTTATGTATTCTGTGATTATATAGGAGTGGTATAGTAACAGAGCAGTCCTGTGGAGATTGTTAAACACTTCAGATACCTGTGCATTGTTACACAGCAGTACACAGTTAACACCATGGGCATCTGGATGAACTATCTAAGAGGCTTTTTTGCAAGAGTCCTATCCAACAATATTTGTATAAATACTTCGGTAATCATCCCAGAGCTCTTTTTGGCCTTAATGTTAGTAATCAGGATGAGTTATTAAGTTATGCAGACTGTACCATAACAGAGACAATGGCCAGCAGTAGACAATGCAAGAAAGAGGTCTGAGAAACACTGTTAGAGATAGGATAACTTCTTCAATGAGAAATTCCACTCCACTCTCAGGCAATTATTGATTTACTCACATTCTAAAGCAATGATCTTTATTCCTCTTCTGAAAAATATGCCATTTTTTATGTTGTTGTGGATTATTATGTTTGTACAACAGCCAAGTGACTTTTGAATTTTTTCCAGGTCTTGGCCTCACTGACTCTTTTGGCAAATAGTTTCCCAGGGTGAATATCTTTTCCCTTTTTAATGTATGCTGCAGTTTCAGTATCATTGAATTCTCTCCCCATGGCATGTTCCTTGATTAGGAAACAGGACCACACAGTTTACTTTCACTCAACTACTCCTATCTCTACCATTCCCCTCTTATTGTTTTCTTGCCTAAGTGTTGATGACATTTTCCAAACTCTAGAAGGAAACTATTTCCATAATACATACTTGATAGGATATGTCACATACTTCCTGCAGCTCTGCATCAAGAAGATTTAGAAATAAGCAGCACCTGTGTGGATATGTCTAGATTTTTAAAATTCAGAAAGAATTTGGGATTCTAATCCTGGGATTTTGTGTTTTCTTTTTCATATGTAGTGAGAAATCTTGCATTGAAGTTCAAAGAGATCTGTTGCTGGGAGAAATTTGTTTTCTGCTCAAGAATAATTGGAAGAAATAACAATAACTGACAGTCAAAATTAATTAAAATAGAAATTATCAAAGATCACTCATGAAACAAGAGAATACTACCCCTTCTACTTGCATTTGTTATGCAATATCTATCTTTGTGCTTTAAATGTCAATATGAAGTGGAAAGTAACGAAAATTCTCTTCAAAAAATTAAAATCATACATTCTGCCTGAGAACAAAAAACCTGCAGGATACTATTCTTGCTCTTTTATTTTCTTCTTTGCAAGCCTGGTGATAGCAAGATCTAAGACTGCAAGAGCTAATTGGATATAAAAATTAAAGGATTTGTAGACACAGAGAAGCAATCTCAAACAACTCCTCCACAAGAGGCATTTTGCAGTGTTGTGTTCTTACAAGTGGCTCTCTGAATGGCTATTCTGGAACTATTTCTCCAGGTACAGAAGCTTTTAGATATCAATTTGTTTCTTTTTATCTAAGAACTTTAAAAGTATAGCAGCATAAGAATCCATGAAATGCAAACACAAATATCTACTGTTCAGAGAGTATACGACCCGGGAATTTAGAATGCAAACATCAACAGACCTGTTTTTTTTTTTAAATAAAGAGGACTTATACTTAGATAAATACCTTTATTTTATAAAGAATATCTGTGAGAATCAGAATTTGGTCTTCAGGGAATGTTGGTTATGGAGAGCTGGAACTATGTACATGGCTCCTACACAAAGTGCAATAACTGAGGAGAGGAGGCCTTTCACAGGTAGAAGCTCTTGTAGTGGAGGCTTCTATTTAGGTCTATGGCTACCGGCATTAATCAATCCTTCTAATAAACGTCTGAAGAGCCAGATCTTAAACTGAAAGCACCATGTCTCAAACAATGAAGGAGAATATTTTCTAGGACAAAATCCCATGCATTTAGGATGAAGCAGGAGAGAGGATAACATGAAAAAGATAAATGCAGTGCCCAAATGCTACTGCTGAAGCGGAACAAACACTTTAAATTTAGATCAAAAAATTAGACTATTTTTTTGAGCCTTATTTGAAAACCTACAACAGATAAAACCTTCTGCCATGTTTTACTTATGCTTTTGTAGGCAGAAAGTACCGAAAAGTCCAAACTATCAGTGAAAATTTCATGGTGATAATGGTTAATCGTAATGGAAGGGACAAGATGCTTTCATAGAAGAAAATTGTAATTTCCTACATTTAAAAGGGTTTTTTGTATTTTTTATTGTTTAAGCAGAAGTGAAGTGCTTATTTGAAATATAAAATAGTGGGAAGTCTAATGTAGAAATAGAGAATGTTAGGAGATTACACTACTCATGACATCAGCATGACTGGTTTAAAGTATTGACATTACTAGATTAACAGTAACAGGTTTTTCACTGTTTTACCTGCTTCACTCTGCAATGTTTTGGTAGGCAGCATATACATGGCTCTGAGGTCAAATTGAATCAACAACACATGCACAGGGATTGATGTGCTTTCATTCCAGATCATTACATATTTCATAAAAGTACTGCAGACCTCAGAGTAATACAAATGTCACACGACCTTGTGCCTGCTTCCACGTCATGTGTTAGATCAGGAAAAGCACAAAGACAGTGTCATATTCCATATGAACTTCACACACATACTCTTTCCTACTGAACAAAGGCAGCAGCAGTATTACTGCTTACTAGGTGACGGCATTACAGAGCTCAAACAGACTAATCACAGAATTACTAAGCATTCATCTGGGTCTTGCAGTTCATGCTGGGCTCTGTGCTACTGATATCCATATCAGACAGTTTACACTACTTTGTTTACAGTTACAAGAAACGCCACAAAAAACAATATCAGCTTTGAAGAATAATTATCAAATTGTTAATTCAACCAGCCATCACGCTTTCTGTAGGCTAGGAGGTAACACTGTCATCAAAATTCACACAGAAAATAAATGTAGTGTTACAGAGTACTTACCATGGCACCAAAAACTTCTGTAAGGCACAGGAAGTACTGATGGAAACACAGCCTTTGACTTTATTATATGTGAATGGAAGGGTAAGAGGAACCGCACAGATGGAAGATAAAGTGCAGCTCCAAGTACTGCTGACATAACTTTGATTTTGTCAGCCACAGTGTGTATCTGAATCTGGACCTCCAAAAACAAATTGACCGCTTGGGTTTTTTTTTTTCATATTTCTATACTAATGACTACTTCTTTTGGTTGCTTTTCAATCATGCCTCCCTGTCTTTGTTGATAATTGAATTTTATAACAAACGAGGGAAATCTTTATCAAAGAGGCAGCAAATCTTAAAGGGTGCAATATATAAATAGAAGCATCTCTGGCCTATAGAAATCACTGTAAATTAGTGATAGTTTCAGGATTCTTGATGTATTGTCTTTTAATCCTGGGAAGAGGAGAAATTTTCACATTTTTCTACAGAGAGTAAAATCTGGTGAAACAACATGAGCTTATTAGATTCAGTTGATAATCTCTACCCTTTTCACAAACTGCCAAACCAGTCAGCTGAGAAATGCAATGATAAGGGTATAAGAGAATAATGCAATCAAGGGAGAAAATACTGAAAGATATTTTTTAGACACTTCAATACAATGACAAAAAATGTCGCTGTGTACTGTTGAACTTAAGTAAAAGAAAACATGTCCATTCCCATATGGTGTTTGAAATATATATAGCAGAGATTCCATGTGTTTTATGAGTAAATTGCATATGAATTGAAATTTTTATTAAAAAGGAATTTTTTAAAAGATAATTGTTAAATGTCAATTTAAGAAAATGCAATACACAACATTAAAGAAACTATTTAATCGCCCAGCTCTTCATCTAGAGCAGCTATTTAAACTTTAAGCACAAGACAAAGAAATTTATTACCCCAATTTGTTATGTTTCTTCAGCAAGAAGAAAGAAGAAATATGAAGAATTGACTAGGGACTGCTCATGCTGAGGAACTGGTAAAGCAGTCAGGTGAAACAATCTGTCAGTGCTGGCTGCAGACACAATACTTTGTTTTTCCTCCCTTTTTAGTAACATTCTGTAATTATCTGAAATTGTCTGAAATTAGAGGTCTATGTTATTCCAAAGATTAAAAATAAAGAGATTGCTTTCTTTTTTTTTTTGTTCTTGCATTCTGGTAAGTGCTCAAAACTCAGATCAACCAGTGGCATCAAGCAAAGCAGCTCACAAGCTGTTCTTTGTAGTCTGACCTCCCAGCATCCAACAGACTGGATGTGGCAGCACAGAACCAGAGTATAGCAACCCCTAGCCTAAATTATAACCTAGATTACAGTTCTACCTACAAGATCCTTCCTTTTCTCCCAGCCTGCAGATGAGTCATTTTAGGGTTGCCTCAGATGTTCTACAGCTTCTATACATTAACCTTATTGGATATTTTTTCATATACTGTCTAACGATTTAAAGGAATTGACATCCCCCTGTAGCTAGCTAGGAATCATGCCTACTGGAGCACTAGAAAGACCAAGGATCTCAAGTGTGCCAGACCTGGTATCGCTCCAAATAGGCAGTGTCCAGACTGTTGTTTAAATAGAAGAGTTCATGCACTCCTGCATTAGATATTCACACTGTGTCAGCCCAGAACACAGCCATAAGATGTTCAATTACTTTTTGGGAAGAACAAAAAGGTTATTAGCATATTTATCATTATACTTTAAAATAGAATTGAATACTCATTAAACATGCATAAAAGAATGTAAATGAAATGAAATCCTCACAGGCAATTTTCAACCACAGTTACTTCGTCACTTCAACACAAATCTTTTGCCATGGTGCTCTGTTGAGATTAAATGTACATGTAAATTGATGTTTTCACTGCCTCTGCAAAATAGCAATTACATTTGCAGTATTTACCTGTCATTTGGCCCTGCTGCCACCTTTTCATCCCCACCAGTCAGGTGATATAAGTAGACTTTCTAGTCCAGCTCTCTAGAGCCTTTCCTAACAGCTTGCTTTCAATTCCTGAAAGCATTAAGTATTTAATGAAATCTTAATTTTTCTCTCTTGTGATTTGTAATCTATTCAGAATAGTATAGGCTAATTCAAAAAATTGTTTTCCTTCTGTGTACTCATCTATGAATGCCTGTGTTAAGGAGAACAAATTGATTGTGGTCTTTTAAATTATTGCTTTTAGAAACTAAATCTTTCCTGCAACTAACATCATGTATCAACAAAATAAAACAGGTTGTTTGTTTATTTGTCAAATCTGTGATTTTATTATCTATTATGCATGCATACAGCTTCACTGATAAACAGCATGCTTAAAACACAATCATAGAGTTCAGTTGTCTTTTGGTTTGAGTTATAACAGCAGTCTAGCATATCAAGTGCAACAGGCACAGGTTCAGTCCTCAGTTTACCCAAAATCAGGAACTTTCCTTACTAAATATCCCTTATTAAGTTAAATTCACATGGAAGCTACATATTATATCTAGTAAGAGTACTCTTTAAATCTGCCGTGCTCATCACTAGGAGATTGGCTGGAAAAAGATTGACTATAATCTGAAAAATTTTCACAATTTGGATTAATGTCAGTAAAGAACAATGAGGGAGTAATTCTATCTCTGAAATAATCACAGTATCAGGTATGACAGATAGAAATTGATGTTTCTTTCAGACAATTTGCACCACTTATTGTTGCAAACCAGGGCCTAGTGAGACTGCACACACCAATGTGATGTAAAGCAAATCCCAAGTTTATTCATAAACACAGGTATATATGACCTCAAGTGACCCCGCCCCAGATGCGGTGGTCTGACTCCGATTGGCTGAGGCTGGAAACATGTCCTTTTAAGGTGAAAACGAAACCTGTAAGGTGGTCCTCCAGACCCACCTGAATCAGGGCTGCAACATCTCCCCCTTTTGTTTCAAAGAACAAGGTGAAAATACAAACAACATAATACACATCAGGCATATTGCAACTTGAACAGAAAGGCTGAAAATTTTGAAAATTGAGAAATAACATTTTGAAAGTCTTAAATTTTGCTAATTCAAGACCTAACAGGGTATTTGCAGGTTACACATCCCTACCTCCCCCTCTCTTTTCAAAATAGACTTTTAGAAGGAGGTACAGTAACCTTTGTAAACTAACACAAACTAATACATGATTAAGACACGTATGTTTGGAATTTGCAAACTTACAACTAGTGCAAAACAAGAAACTTTTCTTTCACGCGTGAAATTGTGGTCCTTCCTGTGCAGTCGTCACCGCACAGACCACTGTAAACAAACTACGAATTTTATTAAATTTTGTGCAAAGTGTCCAAGAGTGCAGAGTGACTTCCCTTAGCAAAGAAGCGAGTTCAGTCCACCTGAGCTAAATCTCCTTATGTTCAAGGTCCATTCTCAGAACTTCTGTGTGGCCATCACAGAGGCCTGAGAATGAAGCTTTGATTTTTAGTCACCTTATACACTCTTGGTAAAGCAGTAAACAAGTGTGAATTCACAGAGAAAATTCACAAAAGCTAAACATAACTACTTACATTCTGCAGAAAATGTTCAGCAGCTGAGGGGACAGGTGTTTTTACCCTTACAGCCTGCTGGGCAACTTGGTAGTGCAATAAGCTCAAAACTGCACTTTAACTGAAAATTAACAGAATTTCAAAATACAGGCTAAACATGATAACTTGAACTGGACTGTTCTTGTTTGATTGGACAGTTAATGACTAGTCCTGCAAATAAGAACAATCAAACAAATCATAATAACAACCAGGATCAATACTCCTTGAATTAATGCTGCTTCTTGCCAGGTTATTAGGCTTAGGGAATGAACCCATTTCTTTAAAGGAGAAATGTTAACTGTTAGCTTGTCAGAATTATTTTTCACTGCTTGTACTTCTTTGGAGTGTTTGCTTAGTTCTGTGGAACACATCCCTTTAAACTCATCACATTGGTAACCATGAATCTTCAACAAGAATCTTAGGGCTTCTCTGTTTTGTAATACTGCTTGTTCTATCTTATCAGCATCTGTTGAGAAATCATTAAGCATTTTGGCAATGATGTTTAGTTGTTCCTGCACCCAGTAGTTAAGCATTTGCACTAAACGTAATGCTCTGTCTACACCAACTGGGGAAAAAACTGCTGCTAGCAAATTTCCTGTATCACTCCAATGTTCTATGGTGTTTTCCTCAGCTTGAGGACTAGACCACTTAACATGCTCTTGTATTGATTGTGTAAATTTGGTCAGCTGGCCTAAGTAACAAGGTCCACTTTTTGCCTGGGCAGATATTCCAGGCCATGCTCTACTACCACAAATTAAGAAATATCCAGGAGGCAGCGCTCTTCTCTGGTTACCTTTTCTGTGAACCAATCTTGTTTTGGGGTAACTTGTATTTTGTGAACCAATAACATTCCAACACCAACTGCTATTGGTGTAACTCTTATTATGAGGAGTGACATCTGTGCTTCCCACAGGAAAATACTGCTGTGACCAGTGTTTGTTTGACCATTCTGATACACTAGAATGCACAGGGTGAAATTCAACACATGACTCATTTCCAGGGAGAGCTCCTACTAACCTTAGCTCTTGCGGATCTCTCTCTAAGGAAGTATTCAATTGCCATATGATGTCTGCTATGGTTTCTCCAGTACGACTGCAGGACACTTTTGCTTCCTCAATACCAAAAGGAATGAAATCTTTGATGTTATGATAAGGTATTCCTATAAGGCACATTTTGTTTGGTTCTCCTGCTTTAACCATGTTATCTGAGCAGAAATTTTCTAGATTTGCCTGTTGAGAAAGCATTATTCATACATTTTGATTAGTAACAGCAACAAGACAAGTTACAAATGGAAGAGATACACTTAGATACTCTCTGGATTTAACTACCCTTTGAATTATGGTGGCTAGATGCTTTTCATCTGGCTTCACCATAGCTGTGAAGGCTTCTGAAATGGTCTTTTGAGTTACCAGAGGCTTCCGTGTTCTAGGAAGGTTAGAAAAGACAGCTAAAGCAGCATTTTTGGATCTTTCAAATCCCTTTTTTACTACATTGTGATTCCCAGCTCCCCCCAGCATGTCCCAAACAGAGGCTTCTTTGTCTGTTGCTCTCCATTCTGGGATACAGCCGGTGGGTGTGGCTGTCGGTAATGGAGGCTGCAGGTACCAGGTTGCTGGCACAGGGGCAGTCTCCACCGGCGTAGGGGGTTCCAGTGCCGGTGCTGGCAGCTGCGGGCAGCGCGAGGCTATCGGGGAGGGAGTCCCCGCTGGTGCTGCAGCGCTTGGATCCTGCACGACCGGCGCTGTGGGAACTCGCTTCTGCGACGCTCGCTCTGTGGGTGGCACACAGTGAAGGGAATGCCCAGGGGGAGCTCCGCGGGCTCCACTCCACTGGGGAGGAGTCTCTCCCCTCTCCATGACGTAGTCGATCCATGCAGGAGGTGGTGGGGGTGGCGCGGGAACCATCCACCCCAGGGGCAGGCAAATTCGGAGCCGACCCCGGCCCCTGCGGGCTGCGGCGGACCCGCGCCTGGCGCCTGCGCTGTGATTTGCATGCAGGAGGGAGTGGGGTTGGGCGGTCCTTGCGCCTCGTGGTAAGGGCGCGCAATTCCTTTGTTTGATTTCGCGGGCGTTGCGATCACGTGGTCTCTTTGTTTTCCTGGCCATGCGGTTTTGAGTCCTGCTGAAATGTCTCCCGCGGCTGTCTCTTGCCGCAATGGAGCGACTCCGGCGTACCCGCGGGGCGGCGGGGCGACCCCAGCCTCGAGGTACCCGCAGGGCATTGGCGTCAGCGGCAGTGGAGCCGGCGCCGAAGGTGGATGGACAGGGGGAGAGAAACTCCACGGGGTTTGTCCCCCCCTCCACATGTCTCTCTCGGCTGAGGGCATTCCCCATCGTGCCTTCTCAGAGTTAGGATTCAAATAAAAGCCACTCACGGTTTGGTTTTCTGCGGCGTGTCTCGTGGGGGTCCAAGGTTGCTGCTGAGGTCCGGCCGCTTCTACAGCGGCAGTCGGTGGTCTCATTTGCTGTGCATAGGCTGTTTCTTGGTAGTTGTAAGGCGGTGCAAAGACGACTTCTTGGCTTTTTGCGGCAACGAACGGCATGGAAAAGCTTTGATTCCATGGTTGCTGTGGTCTTGCCGGGTTTTCCAGAGCGGGAGCGGGCGGTGCCGCGTATGGGTACCACGGCGGGGGTCCCGCAGGCGGCACGGGCGGAGAGGGGTACCGCGGTGGCGTTTCTGCGAGCGGCGGTGCCCACGGCGGTGCAGAAGGATGTTCAGGGGAAAAACTGCTATGTAGAAGCTGACTTTTTTCCTTTCTCTCCGGTAGCTCGAGGTTTTTACGGGCTCGTTCTACCTCTAACAGCATTTTCCTGACAGGTGCATATGACGGAATGAGCTGTAAAAATTCTTCGGGTGCAGTTTGCACTAAATTCTGCAAATCTGCCCCAAATTTATCACACAATTCTACGGAAAGTGTGGAATTGGCATCTGTTAGGTGCCCTCGAGTGAAGCACCAGTCCAAAAATTCCTGTAATGCTTGTCTTTCAATGTTTGTTTTTGTAACACGAGCTAGTTTTTCAAATTTATCAAGCAATAAGTTCGTTTTAGTCGAGTTGGAATTTCCCATGTTTCTTTAACTCACCGGTTCGAAGGTCGTGGTTCCTTCAGTCCACATTCTTCCAATAGCTCTCAAGGCCACTACACAAAACTCCCAAGTTTACGGGAGACAGAAGCTCTCAGAGGCTTCTCCACAAAGCACCCAAAAAAACTGGGGGATAGCAGCTCTCGGAGGCCACTTCTTAAGGTTCTAGGCAGGTCTGCAGGTGGCTTCCATGTCCTCAAATCACGTTGAGGTCCTACCAATTGTTGCAAACCGGGCGCTAGGGAGACTGCACACACCAATGTGATGTTCAAGCAAATCCCAAGTTTATTCATAAACACAGGTATATATGACCTCAAGTGACCCCGCCCCAGGTGCAGTGGTCTGACTCCAATTGGTTGAGGCTGGAAACATGTCCTTTTAAGGTGAAAACGAAACCTGTAAGGTGGTCCTCCAGACCCACCTGAATCAGGGCTGCAACAACTTATGTCAGAATAGTGGACTCTTTATAGTGTAAGAAATTATAAAGAGCCTCCTATTTGATAACATACAATATTCATTGAGATTGCAACTGTGCCTAGAGAAAGGTGCAGGGGAACACAGTGGTAAATGGGTCAGGGAAGGTGGAAGTTGGAAAAGTACTGTATTGGTGTTGCTGCTGTAAAGAATTACTTTACTGTGGCACACTTCATTTTGCATGCTGACGCCAGTTTGGCATAGGGAAACTGTCAAATGTGTAAATCTGACCTAAAAAGCAAAGGCTAAATAGGCAGCAGCTTGCATTTTCTTGATTAATACCTGTATTCCAGTATAAAAAACAAACACACCAAGCTTTTTAGAAAGAAAATTTTCAATATATTTGCAGCATTACTGGTGCAGAATGCTAATTTTTGTAGCAAAGTAGTTCCAAAAGATCCAAACCATTAAATGACAGATGCATATACTGGACAGAACATAAAAACTATTGGTATCATCACAAAAAATATGATGTTATAGTGGATTTGACCTTGGAAATATAGCATTTAACATTCTTGTTTTATTAGGATAAAGCTCTTTATAAAACACAGCAATGTTTCTTATCTTTGAAATTCCTAATTTGTTATTTTTAAGTATCAAATGAAACAAACATCAAGTCTTTCTCCATAGCAGAAGTCTTAAAATTCAGTGGCAAGTAGGCAAATAAAATTAATGTTCTGATTTTATAGTGAATGTTTATTTCAAGCTTGAAGCACTAAAATGCAAAAAATAAACTTTTTTTTAATTGCTAAAAAAATACAAACCAGGGAGGGAAAAAATTTCAAACAGATTAAAGTGTTAAAGTACTGAGCACTGTGGGGTTAAACCTGAGTAGTTTACAAGTGCAGTCCAGTCCCAGAGTAAGCACAAGGACAAAGTGCCTCTGAAAGCATCTGCCAATCAGACATAGAAGCTTGCCAAACTCACCAACAAGAAATATTGAGAAGTACAAGTATTAAATTCTGTAGTACTAAAGTATGTGAACGACTTTCCTCAATCTGTAAAGAAGTGATTCTGGTTTCTTAAAGGTTAGGAGGGCTGAAACTTCACTTAGAGGTAGTTGCCTACAGCAACTTTTCTCACAAAACTCTGCCAGCAGCTTTCCTCCCAAAACTCTGCCAGCAGCTTCCCTCTCTGTTCCAGTGACTCAATCAGCCAGGAAACGTCAGACTGTGGGCCATCAGTCAAACACCAGATATGTACTGAAGTTACATCTATCACAAGTTTCTCTTCTGACTTCAACTGCTGACTTTGTACCTACTGAGGGAGGACTTTCCTTCTCCTTCTAAGAACAATTTCATCCTTCAGTAGCAGCAAAAACTGTCAAGTACTAGTACAGATAGGATAAGCAAAAACACTTCATAATAATAGTGCAGCTCAGTGAAGCACGGTCCATCAACAGGGACTGTGTATAAATCTCCACACCTAATAAACTTTGAGCAGTCTATAACTATACAAGTTTGACAAGACATTCCAGAAAATAGAGAAGACTATTTCCAGTCCATGAAGGGGTAATATGTATGCCATAATATCTGATCAGCAGAAAGAAACCATGCCAGCCAGCATCCAAGAACATTTATGCAGGTCTCTTGTAGAAGCTTTCACAATTTAATATGAGATAATGGTGTATATAGCATTTATAAGCTTCATTTAGCTGTGAAAGAAAGTTTAACTTGTGATCTGGATAAGCACTAATCCAGCTCTACTTCAAACACTAGCAAAGCAGAACAGATAATAAGACTGTGTAGTAGACAAAAAACCCCATGTTTTCTGAGAAACCCCAGCAAGGTCAGATGAATAGGAAGCCAAAGGCATGTGCACTCACACCAGAGCTGTGTGATGTCTTCTAAGGTAAACTACAAAAAATAAAGAATAAAATACTAAAGCAAGAACCAGTTGAGATGGCATGAAAACCAGCTGATAAAGAAGCGCTGAAGAAGTGGGATGTCAGCCATGCTTCTCAGGTGATCCTGTACAGTAACAGGATATCCTGTATTAAATTCTGGGTCTTTTTTAGAATAATAATTAAAAAACAAAACAAACCACAACCAAAATCAAAACATAAGAAAAAAATCCAAACCACAACCAAAAACCCCACAACCAAAAAACCCACTGTCCTAGTTTAGCTGGTGGGACCAGTTAACACTGTGTGGGGGTGATCAAAGCTGTGCATTCTACCCCCTCTATTCATTTCCCAAGGACAATGGACCATTAGCAGCAGCTGCCCAGGGAGTCAGTAGCACCTACATCTGGGGGGGGGGGGGGGGGGGGGGGGGGAGGGAGGGAAGGGGAGGAGCGTGACTGCTAATAGGCTATCTACAGTTCAACAATACCCCATGACTCCCAGACTTAACCACCCATTGTGTGAGTCCCCGCCCTGGGGGAGGGACTGGGTGCTCCCTCAGGGTACATAAGGGGTGGGTAAGAAAACATCAGGAACCTCTCGTTGGATCCAGAGAAGCAGCAGGACCTCAACAGGAGGAGATCACTGCTCTCGACCAGACTACAGCCATTACCTGCACCAACAGGTTTCTCACTTCTTTTTGCTTTGGACTTGGGGGGAACCATGCAGGTCTCAGCACAAGGGCCAACAAACCCCTTTGGGTTTGTGCCCCAGGACACTGGGTTATACTGCTGGGTTTTGTGAGTTAAAGCAATTTCTCTTTGTGTCAATGTATTTATTGTAATATTATTATTAAATTTTAGCCTCTGACTTATAATCTCTCTTGTGGTGAGTTCATTTTCCATGTTGGTTCACCTTTAAACCAGCACACCCACCAAAAATTCCAACTACAAAGCCTCCATTAAACACCCCCCCCAAAACAAAAACAAAAATCCTGAAAATTAAACCACCACCCCAAAACCTGAAATTCTAACTATAAATCCCCCATAAAAAAATCCTGAAAATGAAACCCCACCTCAAACCAAGGCCAAAACAAAACCCCGTGAAAACAAAACAAACAAACCACAAAAGAGAGGGATTTTCTCATATGTTGCAGTAACTGGCTGCTTTTCCTAGCATTCAGTATCCCACATTTCCCTAACTAATGTAGAGTGGACTTATAGAGAGTCGGATTTGCTGGGTGTGTGCAGTACTCTATGTTTGTTCATACTGGACTCACACCTGCACACTTGCAAAGATTTAGCAGCTCTCATAGAAAAAGACAATTAATTTCTAAATTTAAACCAGCTTTTTAAAATTATCTTGATAAAATAACATTCCTTCTGCAGAAAAAAAAAAAGTGGAGCAATATTCCGACAGGCTAACTCCCATGTAACTTGCACTTTGGTATCAGAAAGACTAAATTATCCCAGGAGGCTTTGAAGAGAGAGTCAGAAGACCTAGTGCAGGAACCAGCACAGAAAGGAAACAAGACTCATCAGGAGTTTGCACCTAAGAGTGAATTTGTATTATCAGACAGAACTTCACACCAGCAATTTTGGACAGCTTTTGTCTGTGTACACAGAATTCAAAAGCTCTCCACATCACTTTTTCACCCTGAGGAAAAAAGAGTCCAAAATTAGGAGGACTAGTAAAAACTAGAAGCATTCATGAAACAGATCCAGGTATGAGCAGCTATCATCACTTTCCATAGCTCAAAAGAGACAAGTCTCATGCATCACAAGAAATGGGAAGTTTTGCAGTAGGTCTCCCAGATTTTCACAAATCAGCCTTTGAATCTTTGCTCCAGATCTCACTCACTGCATATTCAAGCCGTACTACTGGCATGGAAAAGGCAGAGAGCACATTCTTTGAAGTGTGCTCCCAGGTGATATGCATGAATGGAAATTCACACTTCAGAGGACTTGTTTAGCATTTTCCATTTGTTGCATATTTAAAGTGAAAACACTCTAGATCTGAAACTGAAGATGTCAAAGTTAGTGGTTGAGTCAGTAAGTTTACATAGATGGGCATAGTAGGTGTAATCACCACTGCCAAGCAGCTTGAGTACAAGCCAGCTCCATCTACAAGCCATATAGCTATGCCATAACCAGGCTGTTCTTTGTCAGGGTGTCCTTAGGATAACAGCTACAATGACCAGATATGATTGCTGTTGATGGGCTTGGAGCAAAAGGAGTGTGAGCTCAGGCCCATCTGCTTTTACCAGTGAAGAAAGTTTCTCAGAAGTGTTATCTCTAGACTTGATCATTCTTTTTATTTAGGTTAATGGTTGGTGTCAGATATTGGTGTCAGATCAGGCCATATCACCACCTTGATGTGCTTTTTAACCCAGATGTGTGACCCAATGGCCTATGCACCCCACTTTGCCATTGCCAGCAGCCTCTGTATCTTGGTCCAGCAACAATCTCTGTTTTCTCTGCATCATACTCTCTGAACAGAGTGCCTATCTTTAGTAATTTTGCAAGTTCACTGTCCTGAATACTCTTAAGTCCGTTCCCCAGAAACACTACTTTCACAATCTCTTAATAATATTAGCAAATAGGACATACACCCTAATTAGAATAAAACAACAAACAAACAAGTCCTCTTAACTGCATTATACCAAGCACCATCCCTTGCCAAGTGACCACATAATCTTATTGTTGTTCCTCCTGTCATTCCTCACTGCCTTACTACCCAACAATTATTCTATGTCTATAATTAGTTCACACTGCTGCAGCAAGAGATACTAACTCGCAATCTTGGGGCTGCCTGAACATTTCCTGAAATCTGAAGAATTTTTCAGGGAACAGCAGCCACTGGTGGCAACTGATCAGAAAGTTCCTCAGGAGAAGGGGTCTCATGTCTTCATTTCAGAAAGACACTTAGCCACCCCTAGAAATCATCAGCACTAGTCACATTTCTGATATCTTAGGACCTTATCTAATGAGATCTCAGGACACATATCTGCCCTTTCTCAGTGCAGTTCTCCTGGTATCAGTAGATCCAGGGTTAAAGGCAACCCAAGTGTGCATGATTTGTCCATAACAACACCTAATGTAATTTAAATTAATTAATGATTTTACATTCCTTCATTTTTGAGAAGCTTTCATCATAGACAGAGATTCCTACTTAAAATCACACCAGTAAGTCAAGCTCAGCTGAAATTATACAATTTCTTTACATCTATTCATTGCTCTATTCAGAAGTCAAATCTGTCTTATAATTTGCTGTGCAGTATCTGAAATACTACAAATTTTTTTCTAAATTTAGCTTATAATCATGTTATGGATCTACTCACCCCAGGATAATATTAAATAGAGTTATTCTACTTGTTCTCAGTGCCTGCTATAATCTCAATTTGTGAGCATTATTGAAAATACAAGATTTAAAGGAGTTGGAGTTTTATGCTTTTTTTACATCTTTTCACTAATAGAAAATATTGGATAGCTGATCCCTTCTTTCTAGTGAATTCATAAAGCCTTTTATAAGCATTATTGCAATTACAATGCTCTCTTTAAGGCTATTAAAGACAGAATTAATTTAATAATATGTCTAAAGGTCTTCCAAGTGGCAGACAATACACTGATTACATTTTACTCTATTTTCTAGTTTAACAGAGTCCTAATTGGTTCAAAACCAGCATTTAAAAATCTTTGTTATTGAACATAATTGAAATTGCAGTTACCAATACTAAACCTTAGGAAATGTTAGAACAAAGGTTATTTGTGCACCATAAACTGGACGCACAATTACAGGATCACTCTTTGTTTTTCTAAGACCTTGGTTTCCATAAGTCTACTGCATAAATCCACAGTTTGTGGGGAAAAAAAACCACAGGGTTAAGCAGAAAATGTCTGTCTATAGTATCCTTCCATGGGTTTAGTTGCCTTTTAATTTTCCTCCCCTAAAAGCAAGGTCATCAAGTTTCCCATTCTCCAAGTTCCAAAACTGAGACCCCAGGACCTGATTAGGAGAAATGTTGAGCAAGAAGAGGAGGAATTGGTACCATTAAATGTGCTGAACATTTGAGAAACATTGGAGACAGAGATCTCAAAACTGATAAATAAGTTTCCTCTGTGCTCTTTCTTTTGCAGAATGAATATACTAGTGCCTCTTACCTGACAGGTGTATTCCACATAGCAATGTGTTAATATACAGAAATAATTTCTGAGGTACAAAGGCCTGCTGAAGAACCCCTAAATGCTAAAGAGATACCCTATGAAATCTTCAGCACTCCAAGTATGAGTTGGATGGATACAAAATTGGTCACAGCCAACATGGCTTCATGCGAGCAAAGTCCTGCTTATCAAATCTGATTTTCTCTTATGACAAGGTAACCCCGTTGATTTAATCTTTTTGGATTTCAGTAAAGCTTTCAATATTGTCTCTCAGGATCCTTATGGACACAATGTCCAGTTTACAGCTGGATAAACAGATCATGTGGTGGGTGTCCAATTGGCTCATGGGTCAAGCACAGAGGGTAACCGTGAATGGGGTGACATCAGACTGGTGACCTGTCACTAGTGGGGTTCTGCAGGGCTCCATCTTGGGACCTGTGCTATTCAACATCTTCATAACATAGGACTGGAAGGGATACTAAGCAAGTTTGCAGATGACACAAAACTGGGAGCAGCTGTTGAGTCCCTGGAAGGCAAGGAGGCCCTTCAGAGAGACCTGGACAAATTAGAGGACTATGCAATCACCAACGATACAAAGTTCAGCAGGAGGAAGTTCTGGATTCTGCACCTGAAATGGGACAACCCTGGACGTACGTACAGGCTGGAGAATGAGAGGCTGGAAATCAGTGCCATGGAAAGGGATCTGGGGTCCTGCTCAATGGCAAGTTGAATCTGAGTCAGCAGTGCCCTGGCAGCCAGGAGGGCCAACTGTGTCCTGGGGGCCATCAGGCAAAGCATCACCAGCCGGCTGAGGGAGGGGATTGTCCTGCTCTGCTCTGCACTGGTGCAGCCTCACCTTGAATATTTTGTGCAGTTTTGGTACGCTCTTAGAGAGTGTCTAAAGGAGGGCAACAAAGATGGTGAAGGGCCTTGAGGGGAAGCTGTATGAAGAGTGGCTGAGGTCACTTGGTCTGGTCAGCCTGGAGAAGAGGCGACGGAGTTGAGACCTCATTGCAGTTACAACTTCCTTGTGAGGCGAAGAGGAGTGGCAGGCATTGATGTCTTCTCTGCAGTGACCAGTGACAGGACTGAGGGAATGGTCTGAAATTGTGTCAGGGGAAGTTTAGATTGGATATTAGAGGAAGGTTCTTCACCCAGAGGGTGGCGAGGTGCTGCAACAGGCTCCTCAGGGAAGTGGTCACAGCACAAAGCCTGATGGAGTTCAACAAATGTTTGGACTATGTTCTTGGGTACATAATGTGACTCTTGGGTATGTGCTTGTGCAGCATCAGGAGATGGACTCATTCATCCTTGTGGGCCCCTTCCAACTCAGCATATTCTGTGATTCTGTGAACAAATAAGAAGTGGAACTAGATCATGAGTCATAGAGAATAATCTTACAGCATTTTATTCAGGGCAAGATCCATTTTTCATGTTGTTGAATTGTTATGCTTTACAAGTAATTGTATTTCCAAAGTCCACACAACTTTGGAAAACGGTTTATGCCCTCAGCTTCTTGTCTGTTCAAAATGTTTAGGATAATCTGAGCTCTGTGAGGCAGGAGACAGGCAGTTTAGTGTTTTCTTCCTTATTTAAGTTTATCTTATTGAAGAATAGAACTTCCTACTGCACTTCTACTTCTGAAACTGTATGAAAAGGGAAAACTGAGATAAAAAATGCAATCTATTAAGAAGACATTAATTTCACTTGTTATGGACAAATTATAAAACAGAAATTATTTACCTCATGATTATGCTGATGATAAGCAAACAAATGAAAAACACTAAAAACCAAGAAGTCAAAAAATAAACCATAGTAAAGCATTAGAATGTGGAAAGCTCTACTGTACATAGCAGTCCAGAACAGGTACAGATACAAAAAATCACCAATCATCATCACTGTTGAAAGTTTAGGCTCAGAAAATCAGTGGTTGATTCTAAAAAGGCCACCCATATCTCACACATCTCAAACAACAACCACCATTTCCCTGGTCACTCACCCCAAATACTCAACATAGTCCCTGACCAGTCAGAAACAACTGGAAACAGGGTGTTTTAGTTGCTATACTTGTTGTTTAGTCATTAGCCTTCTTCCCTCTGAAGACTTCAGCAAGGATACTAATTAATGCAAATGGCTTGTAATTAGCAGTGATGATTTTTGTAATGTGGATACCTTCTCAGTATGAACAGGAATGAGCCACCAACTCATTTCACATGAGGCAACCATCAGGAGGTAAAGATTTGCAGTTAATAAAGACCCATGTGAGAACGAAACCAGTGACTCAGAAAGGTAATGCATTGCTTTGCAATACTGGTCCCCAGTGCTGGCACCACTAATCTAACTGGATCATTGTTAATCCTTTGTTTTACTGAGAATGTGAAAATTCTTTAAACACTTACTTCACATTTAATTTCCTCAGAGATCTGTGTTGTGTGTAACAAATGTGCTGCCTCCTGACAGGGCACCATTACTTGAACAGGAATTCATTACCTTAGTTTGCCTTCTGTTTTCACCTGCCCAGCTCCATTCCCATTTCCTGCAAGCATGATGCCTGTGTCTGCTGCCTTCACTTTTGCTCTGCTAATCCTCCTCTTGATCCACTTTGGCACTGCTCTCTCTGCTTTCCTGGAAGCAGATGTGAAAAGGTTGCTAATAAGCTCTAGTATCTCCCTTCTCTTCTCAGGTCCATTTAACATGACTCTAATTTTTCTGTGATTTTGAACTTCTCCACTTAATTCATTCCTTTTTTCCTCAATCCCTGTTACTGTCTTTTCTCACATCACAACACCTCTGGTTCATACCCACTCTTATCACCAGTAGAGCATGCTGGCTGCCTTCTCCCTCAAACACCTTTCTTTGACACAGCTCCTGAGATAACACTTGAGCTCATTCCACTGCCCCAAAAATATGAGCTCCCACTGAGTCCTTCACTTTTACTGGCTAATAATGGATCAGTCATCACGGATCAATAATCCTTTGTGGCTTCTAGTTGCTATAATTTTCTCCTTCAAAGACCACTCTCTTCTCTCCGTCCTTAGCCTATTGATGACCCCTCTTGTCCATGTGGCAAAGATGGCTGAAGAGCTGCCTCCCCCACTTAAGGTCCTGTTGTACGGGCATCTTGGATCTGCCCTATCCCTGCTTCAGGCTGGCACCTGCAGTCAGACCATGCTTGTGCAGCCCCTGGCTCCCTCTGGGCCTGCCATGGGCCCTGCCTTGGACCTGCCTGCCAGGCTCTCATTGGGCTGTCTCCTGTCTTGCTGACATTATTTCCTTCAGAATATTTTTGCTTTGAGGGATGGTTCAAAATGGAGACCTCTTCCTCCCAGGATTCCGTCTCCACCAGCTGTGCCAGCCAGTCCTCCCTTATGTTTCCATTCCAAGTCTCCCTCCCCTGAGTCATGGCTCTCCATCATCTTCACTTCTTCCCGTGTTTAGAGCTCCTTCATTTTTTTCCAGAATCCCTCTGTAAACATGTGTTCCCACATACCCACTTGTGCCATGACTCACCCTCCCAAGCTAACCTTCTAATTATTTGTAATTAACAATAACAAGAAGGAACTAACATGAAGTGGAGATGATTAGATGTGAGGATGAGTTCAGCGCAAATGCTTAGAGAGACAGAAACAGCATGATATACAACTGAATAATCCAATAATCCTTCTGCGTACATTCGTTTTTCCATAACCACTGCCTGACACCATCATGTCCTGTGCCCTGTTATGAGTTATCTAACCTTGATTCTGAGCAGAGGCCATCCACTTTCATTTCCATAGGTGCTCAGCAGTAACAGAGGTCAGGGCATCTGAAAATCAGGCTGGCTTTTTGAATTTTATGTGTAAAACATCAAACATAACTATTGCAGCTTGTGCTAATATATAATACAAGGCATTAAAATTACCATCAGCTTGTCTCAGCTGCCTTGGATTCACTGTACTAAAAAGTCCAGCCTTTCCTGTTCTGCCGACTTACTGCATCTCTCATGCATCTTTTACTGCAGCTATCCATGTGATGGCAGGCATGAGAACCTGGCCCTGAGGACAAATATGCAAATTGCTTCTTTTATTCCATAGAAGATTAAAATTGCTTTGATGGCACAACCTTGCTTTCTTTTTTTCCACTCTCATTGACTTTCCTCCTCTGCCACAGTTTACTTTATAATGCAGTATGCTTCCCCCATCTTCTTGCATCAGAATCAGTAGTCTTTATCCACTGGAAACAGAATCCCACTGCAAGAGCCTTGTCACTTTCACTTCTTCAGTGAAGGTCATTCCAAACCTATAAAATTTCTTTAAACTTTATTTATTTATAAGAAAGAAAGAAATGGTTTTATCATAATAAGACATGAATTACAGAGGCTACTTTATGAGCAGCAAATTTTATATGTGTAGAATTATCATGAACTGTCAGAGTTTACTATTAATTTGATTCTACTTTTTGACTCCATGAAATCAGTGAAACATGACTTGGAGCAGGTGAGGTCTTCCTGAGCTGGTAGTAAGACTGAAAAGGTGACATCAAAGCTTTTATTCATCTTGTTAACACTGTTGCTGTGGTGGTCATTTGATGTGAAATGCTGGGAACTGAGTGCTTCAGTTAAAAGGTCCACAAGAATGCCCAAGAAGTTCTGAGATGACCAGGTCCTAAAGGGGTTATTTTGTATTAGTGTAGCACTTTGCAGCATTTTGTCTAGGAAGATCTAGTTGTATGATAGGTTATCAGCCCCAAAGATTAAATCCAGGTAAACAATTTACATGAGCTGGTATTTATTCCTGGGGTATGGAATAAGATAAAACAATCCACCCCTACCTAAGATTCTGAGTGTATGGAGAGACACCCATACATCCATTCACTGACTCAAGGAGAACAATTGTCCCACGTTTTCTTTTATCTGACTTTGAAACTGTCAACAGCAAATGAGCAGTTATTATCACAATCATTCAATATATGTAAAGGAGGCAGAGTGTTGATTAATCTTCATTTCTGGCCTGCCACAAAAGAAGTCATCCCCACAATCTGGCAAAGTGCTGGGTGAGTTCATACAGTTACTCCATTCAGAATCTTTAGTGAAGGCAACTGTGAAATACTCTGTTGCTTTTTAACTTCTGAAAATAAAGAGTTTAGTGACTGCTTACCTCGGCCAGTCTGGTACTAATGATGCCTCTCTGTAAGGGTCTATCAGGATAGTACAGAATCACAGAATGTTCTGAGTTGGAAGGGACCCACAAGAATCATCGAGTCCAAACCTTAAGTCAACAGCCCATACAGGAGATTGAACCCATGACTTTGCCATTATTAGAACCAAGTTTTAACCAACTGAGCTTACTCTTGTTCAGATCATATCTACTTGATATGGATGATGGAAAATAGGGGGTTTTCCCATGATTCCACTGTAGAGAAAAAAACCCAACAGTTTCAAATGTAGCCAAATGCTATGTCAGTATGACAGAATCTCTCAAATCAATTTTGTTCCCATACTGAAGCTAATTTACAGAGATAAATCCAAGGGGCTAAATCTTTACTTTCTACTATACTAATTTCCAAACACTGATGATCCATATTACTTGTTTCCAAATATATATATTGAAATACATTTAAATATGTATATTAAATGGGAATTTAACTTCTTGATTTCTATGTATTGGTCTAATATTCAATATTGTGGCAATGCAATGAAAGATATGTGTGCCACTATTGATATTAATAAAGCATAACAAGCGTAAAACCAGACCAAAACAAAAAAGCTGTTTATGCCATGAATTACTCTGGTTGAATCCTTGGGTATGCACCTATTTGGAGGCTCATAATTACCTACAAGAATGTATAATTAATGTTTTTTTTAAATTCCCATACCCATTTACAATCCATTTAATCAGGCAGGAAATTTCCTGTTATTCATGGGCAGCTGAAGCATCATACTCCAACAGGACTATTTTCAGAAGTAATGAAATAGCTTTAAAGTGATGGAATCTTTTTCTAGGTTCCTAAGTAACCTGGAGAATGTCAGAAACTCTGTTCGATATTGAAAAGTATCATATACCAAGCTCATGTTTTTTCTTATATACATTACAGAAAGAGATTTTATGAAATGGAATAATTTCAGAAACTGTAAAAGAATTACAGAATGCCCTAGAATATTGAGTGACTAGTGGCATCACTGGGTAATAAATTTTGTTAACATTGAAGCATGACCTATTTGAATAATGTTCTTGACTTGCTTGCTACTGGCAGGTAAGCACTGGGTGGTACAAGCATGTATGTAGATTTGCAAAAATATATTTTAAAACTTCATAAAGGTGTTTTGATAAGAGTGCAACATTTTTTTTTCTTGGCAATGTTATTCCTGTGTCCACCACTCATAAGAGAAACGTATTTGCTAATTTTTACCTAATCTTTTAATCTTCTCATTCCCATTCCAGTACATATGCTCCCAAGCTAAACTTTTTTGCTGTGTTTTCTCTTGGTTTCAGTGTTAATGATTAGCACAAAATGCTGACCATATAACTATCTTTCAAGAGAAGGTAAAACATTGGTTATATAGAGGATATGGGCAAGTACCTTTCTAATATTAATCTTCCTATATGTAGAATTACAACAGAGATGTTTTGTGTTTAAGTAAAGGCCAAGTAGTGCACTCCAGTGTCTTATTTAAAACAGCAACCAACCTGGGAAAGAATGTCAGCATATTTGATCCTGATGCAATTTCTTATAGTAAGAATTTTAAAGCAGCTTTCCCTTCTTGGGGTAAGAGTCTAAGGCAAAGGTGTACTTTCAAAAGGGTATTTCTCCTTAACCTGATCTAAACATTTCTCTTATTTTGCAATATGAAAATAAAAAGTGAGGATATAGAGCAGAAGCTGCACAAAGCAGAAAGACACACAAGGATTTAGAAGTCACCAAGCATCTAGGTACCACAGGTAAACACTGCATACAAATAGCTGATCACTTAACATATTTTAGTAAGATGTATTTCAGCTGTCCAAAACCAATTAGCATCCTACAATAGAATTTGGGGCCTTTATAGTTTTAAACATCCTACATTTAAAGCCAGTTTATTTGCTTACACCAGCCTGAATTACAGCCACACAAGTGTTATTTTGGTACCCAAAGTAATTATAGTAGCTGAAATAAATGTTTGCACTTTTTCCAGCACATAGACAGTCAAACAAAAAATGCTTTTTCCATGTCAAGTACTATAGCTCAAGTAAATTTTTGTGTTTCAAATGCACACGAACTGGTGTCATAAACAAAAACAGAGGTCTTACTTTGTAAGAGAAGAGGACTCAACACTAGCTCTGTGTGTGCAGCAGAATTAGGTAAGTCATGGTCTCACAAGAATAAAATGAGCCATTATCCCTTTAAGTAGATAGCTGGTAAGCTCAGTCCTGCTCACTAGTGCAAATATACATTTAACTTCACTGAACAGCCTAGAGCTATATTAATGAATCCATCTGAAGAACTCATCTGGGTCTTCTTGTCTAGACTTGAGAAGTAAATAAATATTACTAATACATGGTATTCAGTACAACAACACCAAAATCACATTTATATGCAAGATGAAGCAAGGCAGTGATAACTCCTTTGGTCGTTATTTTGGGTTAACACCTGTACTTCATTTAGTCTGCATTTTATTATACTGCTTGTTCCTTGCATTCAACTTCTGTGATTGATACATCAATGGTAATTGATGTCTGCCTTTCAGAACAGGCCCTCATTCAGTTATATGAACAGTAGGTCAAGCACCTGAACTACTGCATGCTGTTGCATTAGAACAGTTACCTGAAGACTGCCATGTGCTTATACACTTCCAGGAGCTACTTAATAACTAAAGAGAAATAAGTCCAATTCCACAAGACATTTTCCCCCAAGATGGGAGTCCTAAGTCCTCCATAAATCCACCTACTTGCATGGTTTTAACTGACAAATGGCATTGCCTTCAGCTTTGGAAAGCAATTACTGTTCCAAGTGTACAGTTAGTAGTAGTGGGATGGCAGAAAACAGCAGGCCATCCCCCTGTTGTTCACAGCTGTTTTGAGCTATTTTACAGAAAACTTACTACATAGCATAAGTCTAATTGGTTTTACTAACACTTGCAGTTGTTTAATGTTAGCAGTTGGGCTTAATCTACCTAAGGTTGACACTAAGTCAACCTTTAATCTTATCACCCTTTTGATTTTACTTTACTGGGTTTACCATTTAACACAATAAAGTACAATAGATGGGCAAGGACAGGTATAGTCAATTCATTCTACTGTTGAAGTACTAAGATACTCACACTCTTGGTAAGAGTAATGCTTCCACAGCAAGTAGAAGAGAAAGCTTCCACACCTCATCATAGCTACTGTCCACCAAGCATTATCCAGAAGTAAGTTCTTTTCAGTCAGTGTAAAACATGAATGCTGAGATATAGTACTTTGAAGAGATCCATATTTTTATTTTCAGCCTCTAGGACCGTAACTAAATGTCAAGGCCAACATCATTACTCTAGTAAGCTCCATCAGCAGTTGCTTGAGAGGTGCAGCTAGAATTAATAGCAGTGTATTGGTGTTCATGACTGTAAACAGGTAGACATAGACATAGACAAGCTGTACAGGTTTAGAACCTGTCATTCATATCCTGAGTTGTAGCAAACTATTTAATAATAGCATAAAGAAAGCAAACCTGCGAGATTTTTTTATACTGCAAATGAAAAGTATGCTGCATTATACTGGAGAAAGAGGAGAATGATGCTTCAGATTTCTGTTCTCTTTATTGCCAACAGATTTATATTTAAAATGCCAAGGTCCAAAAAAAATGTAATAAATACTTCACTTTGGGCTGTAATAAATTAAAAAAATCAATAAGGAATGCACTTTGCCAGCCACAAGTGTGGGTATTTTTGAAAAACAAGGAAAAAAAATATGGCCATAGTTCACAGTTAAGCAACCAGAAGCTGCTTGTTACAATTATCCCCAACGACGGAGCTCTCCCTTCCCTCCCTCTCCAGATGTGTATTTCACAGTTTAAATCCATCAGAAATGCTCTCTTACAGAGCAAGCAGACACACTCTGCTCCAAGTTCAAGTCAAATATATCTTTAACACACATGAAGCAAGGAAAACTATGATTCGAAGAACTCCTTGTCACATTTTAGTCCAAAAGTAGGTTCAGGCTTCCAAGAGATGTGTGCCCAGCACACTAGGACAGTCAGGTTTTCGTACCACCACACATCCATCATCAACATACTAGTTGCTCCACTGTCTCCACTGTAGATTCACAGTGAACAAGAGGGCCCATTTGGTTTACAATCCCTTCAGTTATATCGTTGCAGTAGCATGTTCAGAGCATATTCCATTCTGTGTTTTAGTTCCAATGAACATCCAGAGACCAGAAGAGTTGTCAGACGAAAAGTTGTTGACATCCTATCTTCATTGATGTAGGTAAGGAGATACTCCTCACTCTGATTGCAAATTATGACTTTTGTGTGATCATGATAGAAATTCACCTGTAAAAGAGAAATGAATTCCTGTTTGTCTACTTCCTTCTCTCATTTTCTGAGACTTAGCTAGTTTTATTGCAAAAAAGTATTTTAAGAAGAATTTTCTACAGTGATGCTGACAAACTTACTTGAAACGTGCCATCATTGAAGAGCATCATTAATGCTTTATCAGATTTGAGCCACTGTAAGAGGTAAAGCCTGGGCCTGCGTACATCTGTTAGGCTGGGCAAATCTCCACCCTAGGAAAGGGAACAGATTATAAGTACTCAGTTTACACTTAGTGTATTTTTACAGCTCAAGAGCCTAAAGATGCTGAACTTACATCCATGAGATTCTCCTCCATATAGTGAGAGAAATACTTCAGTACAGTTACTTGGCTAATAAACTGTTCAGGAGCCTCTGTGGCTGAGAACACAGAGCATTGGCCCAGCTCAGCATAGTAGTGCACTGTCCTGGAAGAGAAGAAAGAAAATAAAAAGGTCAGTGATGAAAAATAAGTATTTCATGTTTAAACAGCCTTAGTGAATTGCTAGCTTTGTAATGATTCTTACTTTTTGTCTGGCAGAAGGCTCATATGTGCCCCATTGTTGAAAAGTACACCAACGGTGTGATCTGACAGCTGGTACCCAAAGCCATACTTGTTAGAGTAATCCACCCATTTTGTAACCCACTGGAATGATGCTGTCAGCTGTTCCTTGGGAATGCTGTCTGCTTCCGGCATGTTCTCCAGACATCCTCGCAATACCCTTGCAACTGTATCAGCAACACTTCCCATGGTACTGTCTTCCAGACCTGAAAAGGAATGATTATTAGACTGACAAGAGCACACTGCAGATTTTAATTCTAAACCTTTCAGTTATCTAGATTTTAATATTAAGAAGTTCAGTCTTTATGACTTTTCAAATTTAATTTTTCAAAAATATTGGCTGTAAAATTTAAAGCATCAAATATAGGGGATGGAAGCAGCTATTTTTTTTTAAGCATCAAAGGCATCAAGAAAAGGTGGCATTCAGAATCAGAGATTACATTTTGCTGAACTTACATTCACTACTGCTGCTGCAGCTTCCTAAAGTTCCTCTGACTAACATCCGAATAGAATCTCCAATCTGCTTAGTTTCTGGCAGGACTCCTGACTTTGCTACTGTTGTGATAAGAGGCTGGATCTCCTAGAAGAGATGTCAGATATGTAAACATCAAACATAACACAAGGCAAGGCTTAACATAAGTTTTGCACGGCTCTCCTGTTTCTCAACAAAATGATAAATTATAGGGAAACTAGTATTAACATTTCCAGCAAGTACAAAGAGCTGCTGTTAGACTGAACTTAGAACAGTATGCCAGGTCTTTCCATTCTTTAGATCTTCAATTTGCATCTCACAGGCTATTAATCAGTTCTCTGGCTCTCCTGCCCTAGCAAGGGAACAGCTGTGTGCAGCTCTGAATATCAAATGGCAAAAGCTAGATCTCAGAGATTTATTCTTTTAATCATGAACTGAAGCCCTGTATTTGGAATATTGAGAAAGAGCACCTGCTAGACAAGTTACTACACAGACAACAATGGAGTCTAGGCAGATACTATAATTACTCAAAAGCCAAAATTTATAGACTCCATACAAAGGCTACCATACCTTGGTGATGCTTGGTTAAGCCCTCTTAAAGCAACTCTGCTAATCATTTAAGCTTGATTATACTGCATACAGTCCCAGCAGTGATATTCAAGTCAAATATCATTTAATTACAGCTACTCCACCCAATTGTTAGTGGAATTGAACTGCACTTGCACATACCTCATCTGTTCTGTGTTTGGGGGGCTGTTGGGTTATTGAGGTCTTCTTCAAGTCATTCCTGAGCCTGTAGATTTCTTCATCTTCTTTAGCTAGTCTGTCTGCAATACAAAAAAAAATACTTAACACTGAATCTTCAAGGGCTGTTCAGTTACTGAAAGCGTAACAAATTAGCTGCAGAAAGAACATTGTCCCCCATGTGCAGCTTCTTCTAAACATGCCAGAGTCTCCCAGAACAGTGATGACATTTATACATACATCACCAAGAGACCAAACTTCAGTAGATAGTATTAACAGATGACCAATATAGATTGTCAGTATGCCATAAGAAGCATTCAGTTATGTAAGATGGTGTAGGTGGGCAGGTTACAATCTATACTTAGGAAGAAAGGTCAAAACTAACCCAGGGAAGCTCTGAGATAAATGTAAGTGCTCCACTGCTATCTCCCAGATGTACATTACCAACACAACACGGATTCAACAGAGATAGGTTTCAAGTCTTGTTACAATCCACTTACTGTGTGTGTCGAAGTATCTGGCTTTATCCTTTTTACCACCAAAGAGAGCAGCAGCTGCTTTTTTGAAGAAATTTTTAGCAGGACTTGACAAATGGAAATCAGGAACAGTGTGACAACAGCTAGCAGAAAGTCTATCAGGTGTAAAGCCCTGTGAAATGCAATACAAAAAATTTTTAGACCACAGAGTATATTTTGTATGGATACTTCTTTCAGCTAGAACACTAGACAGTACAAACCTGTAAGAAAAAGTCATGCCGAATTATTTCATCTAAACTGGGCCGGTCTTCAGGGTTTTTTGACAACATGCTAGCTATTAAGTGTTTTGCAGGTGCCAAGAGAGATGAAGGCAAGCTATATCTTGCTTCCCTTATACATCTGTATGTTTCTTTAAGATTTGTAGTCTCAAATGGAGGTCTTCCCAACAACATTGTGTACCTGGTTAAAAGCAAAGGAAAACAAGATTATTTTACATACCCACAGTACTTATCTACAACTATAAAAAAGGTTTTGTCTGTCTACTAACATGAAAGAAAATTTTGCGCTTGGGCTACACATGTACAAAAGATGCAAAAGTACTGCAAATGGATGCAGTACTGCATCCCTGTTTGAACTCTTAAAAGCCTAATCCAATGATAGAAATATTTCATTTCAAAGGCAGTAAAGTACTTACATTACACAGCCTAAGGCCCAGATATCAGATTCACAGCCGTGCCCTTGTTTGTTGAGGACTTCTGGAGAGAGGTAATTTGGTGTGCCACATATTGTTCTGAAAAAAAAAATCAAAGAGGCCACAGAGCGGGTTAGTATTTCAAATAGAAGATAGAAGCTATTTTTCACAGGACAGGTTTTCCTCTCAAGTTCAGACAAGAATTTAAGAGACTCCTAAAGAGGAGCTACAAGAACCTCAAGAGCATATATATTTTTCAGTATGCTTTCATGACACAGGAAGGACAGACTCATGTCTGCACTATTTGTCAATCAGACATGCCTCTTGCATTTGCTATTATTTAAAAGCAAAAGTCAAAGCATAGCAGCCCATTTTCTGGAATAGGAATTCTTAATCTCAGAAGTAATTAGCTTTTCCTATGAAAGAGGATTTCTCATTTCTAAATTAATTTGGTTTCATTTACTACCAGACTATGTATTTTTGATCTTCCTACCTCCTCCTGTGCTCCAGTGGTTCCAGCCTAGCTGCCAAGCCAAAGTCACCCAGTTTCAGTTCCATGTTCTCATTGATAAAGAAGTTACCTGGCAGACAGAGAATTCCAGTTAGTCCATTTCTTGCAAGGTAGTAATGCATTTGCCACACATGCTGAGTCATACTTTGTTCAAAGTCAGAAGTTAGCCAATATTTTATTTTTTTTAATTAGGAATGCTTAATGTCATTCCTTAAGCGCTCCAAGTTTCCACTGTAAAGACCAACTGAGCTGATTCTACTAATTAAGCTATCAACATACAAGAGTAAAGTGGTACAATACTGACAGGGCTGGAGGAGCGTGTTTTGAAGTAGGGAAGGTGCAGAACTTACCTAGTTTAAGATCCCTGTGTAAGATTTCCTGTTCATGAAGATACTTTAGCCCTGACACAATTTGCCTGAGGTAGTATCGGACTTCTGGTTCTGTCAATACCTTCCTTGCTTTTAAGATGTGAGCCATTGACTGCAAAGGAAAAACAAAGGCAGAAATGTCACTGAACATTCATGCACAAGACTCACCTTAAGCAAAAGTACATGAATACATGAAAAAACAACAACTAAAGCCATAGAAAAATACCTTTTACTCATCACACATATAAATTAGTTGCAGATTCCATGTAAGTAAATACCAGATATCTCCCAGTTGATGCTCACCCTTCTACTGCAGTATTCCAGAAGAATGTAAATATTCTCTCTGTCTTCAAAGTAATGGTAGAACTGCACAACATGTCTATGATTAAGCATTCTGTGCAGCTCAATCTCTTTATCAATCTGAAAAGACAAGAGAGGGGGGAAATGAAAAGGCGTTGCTAGCTTTACTTCCACAAGGTAGAGCTAACAGCTCTATCAGAACCATTTCAGGAAAAGGGCCAGGCAATCTTGCACACAAGAGTTTGAGAATTAAAAAAAAAAAAAGGCAATCATGCATACACACCTTTTCCCTTTGATGAGGTTTTGCCACTCTGCTGTGAGGAATGATTTTTGCAGCATAAACTTTATTTGTTGTTAAATCTGTCATCTCATAACACTTGGCAAATCCACCCTAGAGAGACACAGGAGAAAAAGGCAATTAAAGAGCAGGTATGAAAGCAGTCCCGCACTTAGTCATTACCAGCTCATGTATTAGTCAAGGAAGGCAACTTCCTTCGCAAAGGGCAATTTGCTAAGGACAGGTCCTGGGTTCATCGTCTGTCGGAAGGTTCCCGCTTCCCACTCCCCGCATGCAACATCGAAGTCATTCCCGCGGGCTCGCCCGAGCAGAAGGCTCCATTTCACTTGAATTTCGAGGCAGAGACAAATCAGGGGCAGGAAAGGCGTTGGGACCCGCCGCGTCTGGGCCGGTTGGGGCGGCAGTGCGGCTCCCTCCCGCTGCCCGGGGCAGCGCTCGCCGCGCCGGGAGAGCTCGGGGCGCGCCGTGGCCATTACCTTTCCGAGCACCTTGCCACGGCAGTAGCGCTTCCCCGTCGTGGGGTCGGTTATAATCCGGGAGACCTCGGCGGCGGGGTGGCCGTGCTGGTGCTGCTGCGGCTCCTCCGCCTTCTTCCTGCGCGACTCGCCGCCGGCAGCCCTGCCCGCCGCGGCCTCGCAGCACTTGGCACCACCGCCGCCCGGCGGGTGGGCGATAGTCCGTAGCAGCTCCATCACTGTGCTGTGCTGTGCTGTGCCGTGCTGTGCCGTGCCTGCCTGTCGTCTTCTTCTGCTCTGCTCTGCTCTGCACTGCACTGCTTTGCTTTGCTTTGCTTTGCTTTGCTTTGCCTTGCCTTGCCTTGCCTTGCCTTGCCTTGCCTTGCCTTGCCTTGCCTTGCCTTGCCTTGCCTTGCCTTGCCTTGCCTTGCCTTGCCTTGCCTTGCCTTGCCTTGCCCTGCCCTACCCCTCCACCGCGCTCCACTCCCGACGCTGAGGAACTCCCCGGCTCGGCGCTTATATAGAGGTGGCGACTCCGCCCCGGCGCTGCGGGACGGCCCCCCGCTCGGGCTCCGCTCCGCCCGCCCTCCCGGCCCGGGGGCGGCCCGAGGGCGGCCCGAAGGGAGCGGAGGTTCGCTGGCGGTCCTGTTCTGCCCTCCTTCGCCCGGCCGTGCGGAGGCACCGGGGCCGCCAGTGCGTGCAGAGCCACGCTATTGGCCCGCTGCAGCTACAGAGGCTCCTCTGGCCGCTGCTGTGCCGGTGGGAGCTGGGCAAGGGGAGCTTCAGCACAAGATGTGTTTTTCCTCACTCGAGTGTTTTTCCCTGCGGGGAAGCAGGAGTTGGTGATGGACGATCCTAGCTGTGGCTTGCTTATAGGAGCAGCACTCTAAACGGATGTCTGTTGCTGCATGTGAGGAAGGGAAGGCGTTTTTCTCACCTATGCCAAAGCTGCTCCACCACAGCGGAGAGCGACAGGATCAGCATGAATCTGAGGCCCATGGATTTGAGCGGTGAGGTCATTGGGACACATGCTCCGGTGCCAAGGTGGCTATCCTGTCCCTCCTTTAGGAAAGAGAGCACACGCCTAGGGACACTCCCCACACCTGTCTGACAACAGTCAGCTCTAAAATCTTCATACGCAAAAACATCTCAAGTGCAAATCAAGTTTGAAGACACTTGAAAGCAATGGTTGTACTGGTTTTCATACAGAAAATTGTTGAAGAGTGAAGTGTGCGTCTGGGAGAAAAAGTATTGAAATGTGAAACAGTTTTGCATTTTTTCATTCTGGAGTTTTAAAAATGCTGGAATTCATTGCATTCTTCTGGAATAGTATTTGGCACCTATGAATACTTCTACCTGTTTTCACTGCTGCTGAAAATCAAAGACTAATTGATTTAATAGGAATGACTCTCAGAGCATATAGCTGTATAAATTTAGAGTCAGTCTCTGAAAAACCCTAATTTCAAATCTTAAAGTAACAGTATCATATACTTATTTTACAGTCCATATCAGGATCCCTTCCTTAGCAGAACACACACAGTCCTCCCAGCCAAAATCAGCAAAAGCACAGAATGACTATATTTGATTCCCTCCATAGATATTGCATTATTCAGGTGACAGTACTCAAGTGTTGAATATACTGGATTGAGTACACTCTACTTCTACCCATCTGCATGGTCACGTGCTTCTGCATTCAGGTATCTTCCATCCTTTCTCTGCAAAATCTGATCAAGTCATGTTAGTATCACCGGGGTTTAAATTTCCAGGTAGAGGTAAAAATAATAGGATAAAATTGGGATACTAAGACACTGTTGTGCCCCCTCACTCCTTAGCTTTTCAAGCATTCACTTCTCAGACAAATGTTTTTTCCCTCATGCAACTTTCTCCAAATTAGTACCAGTTATTAAAAAATAAGTTACTTAATGTAAAGGTGATTTCTCGATTCTTTGTTCGCTGTCAGTATATTGCTTTGGTCTGCTGCACTGAAAAGATTATGAGAAGAGGGGAAGATAGGCTGAATAGAAGAACAAGTTTTCTCTCTGCTGGAAAGAAGTGGTATTGCACATGGTAAAAAGGAAATATAAGATAAACAAGCTTTGTCTGGTAAAGGTTTAGGGAAGATCATTAAGATTTACTTTAAGAGGACACAAGCACACAGTTAAAGCTAAGTATACGAAGTGTGCTACTACGCAAGACTGGGAGTATTTATTCTCACCTACTTTGCTGAAGCAAAATCTTTAAGCTGTGTTTCCTCTGACTTACAAAAGTATATAAGGCTGCCAGACTCTTCCATGGAGCAGTTACTCTAATATTGCTTCTTCCACTTTTTCATTGGGATCATATATTTGTCTCAAGATGCCAAGTTTACGATACCATTCATTGTGAGGTTTTACAAAGCAAACTTTTTTCCTTCTAAAGGTGCTCCCTTGGATAAAATAACAGTACTGTAAAGGCTAGAAACTAACCCCTTTAAATATTGCAAGGGAAAGCCATTCTAGCCAGTGCTCTGTAATCTCCCACTTTTCCTTCAAAGTTACATCAGCAGAATGCTGAAGCGTACCTGCAGCATACTCAAGAAGCTCATTTGCAAGCTAACTAGGATAGCAGCAGCTCTGTAGCCAAATCAATATGCATCCATGCAGTTACCCTGCCAAGAAAGAGGGCAAACCTAGCCCAGACTCAGGGTTCAGGCATGTCTTCTGTCTGTTTCCAAAAAAAAAAAAAAATAATCATTTATCCCTACAGCTTCATATTGACACAAGTATACAGCTGTTCATAAAAACCTTATTATTGAGGGTCTGGGAATCCTGGGTGTGAATAAATCCCTGGTTCAGATGAGGAATGGCAATTTGGCAGAGTCATAATCTGCCTAATTACAGGCTTGTGGTAAGAAGGTCTTAGCAGGAACTGCTTTTTCTTTCCCTAATATTGGGAAAGTAAGATGTTCAAAGACTTACATCTCCAGAAAGAATGGCATTAAATCCTGTATGTCCAGCTCCCTGCATACTACAGACTTGGCACTGTGTTCATGGCCATGATTTTGCCAGGGTAACCAAAGTTTTATGTGAAATCAGGATCAACACCATCTACCTGACTTCCAGATGGACTCTCAACTGAACTTCCTGAATATTTGATGCAACAAATATGCTTTTCCCTCCCCAATATGCCCATCTGAGCCAATTCACTAAACTCCTCCAGGCACACACAGCAATACCTCTACAGTCCATACTGGCCTCAGGTGTCAGCCCATGTAGGTTTGGCAGTTGGCCCTGACCTTTTACCTGGATGATCTCATAATTTGCTTTCTGCTATCAGAACATCTACTCTCCTGCCTCCTCCCAGCTTTGGCAGGACATTGTTTTTCATTTAACTGGTCATGGAGTGCCCTCAGCTGCTGAAGCAAAGTTATGGCAGTGTGTCCAAAGAAAAGCGTATTCTACTTAAGCGTGGGACCAACTAATGAGTTCCACAAATAGCATCTGTAATAAGTATCAACATAAAAAATAAAGAGCTTACAGGTGATAAAAAAATAAACAGCTTACTTCTAGAACATCACCCTTTAAAAACCATGTTATTAAAAGTGTGACTTTTACAAAAAGTGCTTCATGATCCTTAGTGACTTGTCTTGAGAAACTATTGGTGATCTTACTGTACTTTAGATTTTGACTAAGTCTCATTTCTCTCCTTGGCTTCTCTCCTGACTTATCCTCTTAATTTCCACTTTCACATCAGACTTTTCTCACACCTGATATAGGTCTGTACATTCTCTTTATTTGTTTTCCTTGTTTTCCCTGTTCTCCAAGGCACTTGTTTCCAGGGTTTCTCTAGCATAGGCATCCTTAACAAATAAAGTATAAAACACATGAAAGCCGGACTAGACATAGGACTAAATGTTTGCTCTGATGCTGCCATGCAGTGTCAATGTGTCATTTCCTATGTGGAATTTTATTGTCATAGTTTGTCCTTCAAATGTATGATACCATTTGTTCTCCCTAATCACTGCAGAGCTAGTGCAAAGCACTTGTTTCTGAAAAAAATTAATGTATTTTAATTTCCTTTATTTGAAGCTCAGCAAAGTTTCCAAATACCTAAATTCTTTTTCAGTTTCATTTGAAGTAATCTACTAATTAAAAAGCAGGCAGATTAATGGGAGCTTAAAGCAATCATGTTTTTCCAGAAAGATCTCAAAAAAAAAAAAAATGTCAGATTCAGCTCCCTGGGCTCACACCCCCCATGTTCCTTCCCTCTCTCTGTGTGTTTTTTCCCTGAGGTTTTTACAGTTTCCCTGCATCTGAGTTCTACACCCCTTCCCTTCCCTGCTGCAGCCCCTCCCATTCCTGCCTTCCTAACCCCGCCCCCAGATGGGCTGTCCAATTCCCTTCAAACCCTGCCCCTATCAGGACCCTTATAATCCAGACCCCAGCCGGAAATAAAGTGCTTCAGACATGTTCTCCAATTCTGTGTGTGTCTGAATTATCTCGGAAGCCGTTCCCATCTCGGTCCCAAGAAAAAGAGGAGGGTGCTTAGCTCATTGGACACATAGGCTCTGCGAGCTTTTAGTTCCTTCTGGAGTGATGTCAAAGTCTGGTTCACACCCCACCTGTCAGGTGTTAGTTCCCTGGGGCTGGCAGGAAGGCAGGGTTTCAGTTGTGGTGGTTATTGGATCCAATATTGGGTCCTCAAAGACACAAAACTCTTATTTCCTGGACTTTAATGGGTACTTACAGGGTGAGGGTTGATGGATAGCTCGTGTTCCCCCAGTGCAATGATAGTGTATGAAAAATAACATAGCTCCAGTCAAGTGTCAGTGTCAAGTGAAGAGAGTGTCAAGGAGACTCAGGTTTCTCCCTCAGTACTCACACTCCATCCCTGTGTTTCTTGGGTTGAGTGTAATGTCTCACAGTTTTATTTCAGGACCTAGCCCCTGCACTGGGAAAGTGCAGTCACACTTTCATAGAGCAGCTACTTCTAAAAATGAAATCAGACCACAGGTTTGCACATTGTGTTGTTTTTTTCACAGCTTGACCTGTTTTTTTTCCATATTCCAAAACAAAGGTTATACTAACCTCAAAGTGAAGAGCACTGCAAAAGTAAAGACTCTTAAGCCTTTGCCTTTATTTTAAAAGTTAACAATGTGTTTGTACAGAGACTACTGTTAGATACATCATTTTCTTCAATGAAAATCTCTATTGCCTCAATTTACCTGCCTTGCAATGCACTGAGAAGAAACAAGAGCACCAACTCTATTAGCCATCCTTAAGAAACAGTTAAACCTAATGACCACGAACACATGCAAATACTTAACTTAGTGTCCTGTAGGAATCACACTCTCTCTCTGCCTGCAGTGTGAATGCTCCTAAGTGCTCATTTATTCAAAAAGTTTCTGTCCACGTGATACTTGAGGAGACATCCTGGCACCATCTAGTCTGCCAGCAGCACCCTGTGAGGTGCTTGGAACCTTGTGAGGCCGGAACTTGAGACTCTGTGTGCCAGTGATGTAGTTGTTATGGCCAGAATTATCCTGCCTCCCATATAAATGACTGCTAGACCCCTTATGCAACTGCATCAGTCATGCATAAGGAACAAAGACCTGTATGATGGTAAGGCATCATGCCCGGTATTAGAGACCCTTAGTCTCAAACCTGAGGAACAATCAGAGTAGTGTTTTGTGCTCTAAAAGAACTATGTTCTTTTGAGGGTTTTGTTTGTTTGGTTTTTGTTTGGTTTGGGTTTTTTGTTTTGTTTCTCTTTATTTAGCCCTTCTCAGAGCCCAAATATCTTACACATAAAACCTCCTTGTTAAAGGAAATAGTGCCAGAGGGTAGTCAAATCCTCTAAACAGAACAAAGAGGTCAGTACTTCAGTCAGTATGTTTCACTTCCTGATCTGCTTTCTTCTTTCCAATTTCAATCAACTGCTGCACGGTACAGGACAGGAGGGTTTCTTACTGGCTAGGCTAAGTGCTTATTTTCTTTCTATGGATAGGAATGCAGTTTCCTGAAGTAAATTTTACTGGAGCTCTGTTAACACAGACAACCCAGTCACAGAGTTACAAGAGATATGGTGCCCATGTCAAAAGGTTATCTGTCTCTATGTCTCCCCTTTCTGTCAAGAACAGCCATATCTGTTTTTCATACATGTGCTGCCAGTAACTAGACATGCACAGGCCACTTCTCTCTATGTATTACAAACATGAAACACAAAAGAAGACAGCAAGTATTTAGGAGATTGAAAACATTTGTTGTCTTATTTTCTGTAATTAACCATAATTGTAGAACAAAACAGCTACAAAGAGATAAATGTTCTGGCAAACAGAAGTATGAGTCATTACTCCTAATCCTCAACAGTTGCAGCTAATGTTCAAACTAACCAAGGCAGTAAGGCATGTCTTAAGCATGTTTAGATATAGAGGAACTCTGGGGAGTTAGAGTTGATGATAGGAGAGTTCCTGGTCTACAGAAAATTGAGTTACTGAGTAATTAGATATAAGCCAGCACTTCCTTTGAGCACTGTGGGTACAAGAGAAGGTCATTGCTACCAAAGCAAGATATTCCAGAAGCAATCCTGAACAGAACAGAAGAAAGACTCTACTCAGGAAGGGAAAGTAGGCTGAAAGCTGGTGTTGTCAGAGACAAGTGAAGCAACCACCTCATCTGTGAAAGAGGGGCATCCTGTGCTCTTTCACTCATTGGGATTAGATTAAACATGGTTAAAATTTATTACGTTTCCTAGATTTCTTCTATGCACGTCTCAAGCAGCAAAACAATATGATTTACAAAAAGTACATAGAAAGAAGACTTAGCTCTATGTCTTACCATAAAAGTAATTTTTCTTCAGACTTGACATGACAGTTGCACTTGTTCAGAGATTCTGAGAAAAGCTGAGAACGATAATTTTCAGTAAGGTCTTTTCTGTCTTACTATTACTTCTGCATTAGAAGTTTGGTTTTTTTTAACTGGAAGAAATGTTTCTTACCTCATTTTATACATAGATCACTACAGTTTTTCCAAGTAAGAGTACTTTCTACATTTATGTAAATATTTAAAAGTGACTGGCACTACATTTAGTTTATTAGAATTACACTTGTCCTGACTGCTAATCTGAAGAGTTGAAACACGTCATTAGTAAAGTCAGTGTGCCAAGTAAAAATAGATCACACACAAGAAATGGCCTCTAATGAAAGTTAAGGTATCTAGGAGGCAGAGACATGTAAAAACTGGGGTGCCAACCTCTTTAAGAATAGAAATGAAAGCAGGTGGTAATTAAGATGAATAAAAGAAAAGATAAGCTAAAATGATGCCTAAATAGCTAGTTGTGAATGTGAACATCCCCAATACAGTTTTTTCCAGCAACTCACTTTGATCCTTTTGTTCTAGCATCCTTTTCTGATTAAAGCTATTTTTAACATCAGCCACTCAGAGAAGGTAGGTAGGCCAGTGCTGTAATTTCCTTTTCCTGACTTTAGCTGCATGGTCCATCAGCCACCAAAGACCTTGGGCAGTTATTGGACATGTGCTTTTTAAGCTAGGGAAGCCAGTACCTTGAATAAATCTAGTCACCAATACAAAATAAAAAAAGGGGAAGGTATTTGACAAGTGCAAATGAAGCCAGAACCATGACAAAAAACCTGCTGAAAAATGATAAATGCACTAGCCAGAAAGCTCAGTGTTGCCCTCTGAACATGGAATATCTGTCTGGGTGAAGTCACTGCCCCCCAGACTGGTCACACACTGGGAAGTAAAAAATCTGTATTACTCCCAGCACCACAGCAAATGCTTTTCTGCACGTGTGCTAAGAGGAGAGAGCCTGGAGTACCCAAAGGGAACAAAAGAATTCAGATACAGAGTTACAGATTGACCCAAAAATTTTGTCCAGCAGAGGCAACATTTGAGAAAAATTTTAGTTCTATTTCAAATTGGTATTTTAAGTGTGTTTGGATTGTGGGTGCTCAGTTGGCCTTTAGTGTTTTGTATTATTTGCCATGGGACAGTTTTTTTCAAATATTGACAGCAGTTACTACTGGCTTAGATCAACCACAGCAAATATATTGTGTATCAAGTCCACCACACTTTTGTATCTGAAGTGCTCAGAGTAAATGCAAGATGAAGAAAGATAACACTCAACAGAACTTACAACAGGTAAGAACATGGACATAAATAGTTGTTGCAGCTGTGCAATGCAAAGAGGAGCTGTGGCATCTGGCAGAGGACAAGCCTTAGGAAAGGAAATAAAATACTGCAAATACAAGTTTAGCAACAGAATGAGATAGCTCAGCCCACAATGTGCATTATTGGACTTTTGATATGGGACTGAGCTAATTTTAGCTCTCATTTCAAGTAAAGCAGAGCACTTCCTTCAGTAAAAGAGTAGCAGTGACCTTCACAGTGAACTGTGAGATTTCTCCTATTGAAGACTGCATTTTGCTTTAAAAGTTTCTTCTTCTATTTTAGACTTCCATTAGAGGGGGTATGCTGAAAGGACTGTCTCTTTTTTTAGATACATCATCTGAAGTATATGAAAAATATTACCTCGTCTTGTCTGGTTTATATATTTAGATTCTCATGACAGAGATTCTGCCTCCAGAAGCTTCCTTTTTTTTTTTTCTTAGTTAAGTATCTCATCACCGTTAGCCTTAAAGGACTTATTTAAAACTAGTAGAATCAGCAAACTCCTGACTTTAACAGACATGGACAGTTTTCACTCATCTGTCAAGTAGTGACAGGGACTCATGGTTAGCATTCCAAATCATATCCAATTGATAATAAAATGTATGAAGGAAATCCTCCAACACTAACTTGCACAAAACATACATATTTTTAAAAATTAACCCTTAGTTTTCCTGCCCTTTGACTCCCTGTTTAGAAATATGGTGTTTAAGGAAACATGGCAGCTTCTAGAAAAGCAATACAAATTGAGAGAAGAGTCAGAAAGCAAGTGAGCAGTGATGAGAAACTGGTTCCTGCCCTTTCAGCAGTAAGACAGGTTTTTCACACATGTATGTGGTTTGCATGAAAACAGGAAAAGGTCACCTAAGTGGAAAATGAAGTGGTGAGTGTTATTTTTTTTACTATATTTAAGGTGATTTTAAAAGTGCCTTTGTGGTTGGAACAAATGTTTTCAAACCCCATGCAGCACTACAGTCTTGAAGAAGAGCGGTTTGGGAGCTGTTCCGCAAAAAGAGACTTGGGGGTGCTGGTTGGCAGCCACCTGAATATGAACCAACAGTGAGCCAGATGGCCAAGAAGGCCAATATCATTTTGCCTGTATAAAGAGCAGTGTGGCCAGGAGGACCAGGTCAGTGATTGTCCCCTTTTTTTTTGGCGCTGGTGAGGCCACACCTCAAGTTCTGTGTTCAGTTTTGGGTCTTCCACTTCAAAAAGGACGTGGTGCTGGAACATGTCCAGAGAAGGGCAACAAGACCCCTGAAGGGTCTAGAATACATGTGTTACGAGGAACAGCTGAGAGAGCTGGGTTTGTTTAGTCTGAAGATGAGGAGGCTCAGAGGAAACTCATCACTCTCTACAACTACCTGAATGGAAGCTGTAGTGAGAAGTTCCCATCCCTTCTGCCACGCCTACTGTGGGAAGAAAAGAGGAAATGGCCTTCAGCTGAGACAGAGGAGATTCAGACTAGATATCAGAAAAAAAGTTTGTCACTGTTACTGTGGTCAGCCATTGGAATAATTTGCTCTGAGAGGTGATGGCGTTCAAAGGGCATCTGGATCTGGCACTGGGCAGTATGGTTTAGTGATTTAGGATTAAAATGACAGTGCTGTACAGACGGTCTGATTGGATGATCTTGAAGGTCTCTTCCAACCCTGATATTTCTGAGAGTCTATGATTCCGAGCTGTCCTGATTTCGGTAAGACTGGTTCTCAAGCATGTCCTTTCACAAAAGCAGGTAAACTGCTGACCAAGTTTTTCTGACCAAGAAGTGCAGATGCCCCAATCTATATGCATTAAGAACTACAGACTTTGTTTGACTTCATTAGATCCAAACTAGCCAGGTAAACTCTTGTAAGTTCAATGTATGAAAATATTAGTCATAGCAGTCTGCTAGCAGAATTCCTTTTCCTGCACAAACCTTGCCATTCCCCACAATATTTACTAGATACTTAAGATCTTTTTCCAGGTTCACAAGCACAGGTCGAATTCAGGCTCAGAGAAACTCTATTTTCTTATATCACTGTTCCCTGTAAATTACTGTCAGATAACCAAGACTTTTGATAGTGATGATCTCAATGCACAGTCTCATCACTGATGAGGAGAATTGAAAAAAGGGAAAAATAAAACAGACTCTACTATATTCTACACTGAAGAACCAAGGAAAGGAACACCTGGAGTTTGCATTAGACTGACATACAGTCATTCCTGGTTGAGAAAGAGACTTGCTGTAAGGACTTCTTTGCTATAACTAGTGAGAGAAAACCTCTGGAATATTGATTCTGCCTTCTAACTTCTTCCTGCTCCTGTGATCTTTTTGGGAAATGTTTTTTTAAATTTTGTTGGTCTAGGTTTGGTGTTTGTTTAGGGGTTTTTTTGTTTGTTTGTTGGGGGGGGAAGGGGCTGGTATTGTATGGGTGTGGTTTCTGGTTTTTTGGTTGGGTGGGTGTTTTGTTTTTTTTTTCTTCCTGCTTTTAATCTCTCTTACCTTCTCTTAGTCACTATGTCACTCTTATGATTTTTAGTTGGGTGATATCCTCTGCTTCCCTGATTTCTTAGCTAAGGTGGCCTCCATGAGTCGTTGCTCTCCTCTGTAGCCCAAATCTTGCCTAACAGCTGCCTGGGGGTCTCCCACTTGCATTAATTAAGTCTGTTTGCTCTGGGGCAAAATCTGAAAAGAAGCGTCATTTTTTAGTGAAAAGGAAGTCATACCAAGGAGAATCTTGGGAGAAAGCTCTAAGTTTGAGGGAAGAAATAAAAATGTTTACCAAAAAGCAGAGGAAAGGATTCCTCCACAATAATCACGTCACTCTATTAAATTTAAGAAAAGGAACTTTAATTAGAAAATGGATATAAGAAGGATAACTGTTCTTAGCTACTATATATATACATATATATGTAGATATAGATATAATTGTAAACAGACCAGAGCACCAAAGGTAAAAATACAAAAGACAACAACCTCCAAACGGTAGATTCCTCCTGGGGCAGCTATATTTATGGATAGTGTCAATGTCCCACCTTGGCTGGCTGCAAGATGAGTTCTCAGTCTTTTCCCAGAGAGGCAGAGATGAGCGGGGAGCACTCACTGAACTCTCTCTCTCTCTTTGTCCTTTGTCTCAAATGAAGAAGTAAAAAAAAAAAAGATGTGGAGGGATGATGATAGTTCCCAGGAAAACAGCTATGACTCCTCTCTCAGGTTGCTGCTGTGGCGGGGGGGGGGAAGGCAGGCCGTGACACTGCAGGCGATGGTGAAACCAGAGCAGCAACCAGGGCCCCAGTGCCGAACCAGTAGAACAGCCATGGCAAGAAGAAGAACCAGCTCGCTAAACAGCAGCAGCAGTGAGGAGCGGGAGAACGGCTTCTCTCCAACAGCAGCACAGACACAGCTGCCACGTTCAGCTTGAGCTAAATGGAATGTCCCCAAAACCAAAAGAGATAGAGCAAAACCATTCCTTGCCACACCTTCCCTCAGTCTGCCCCCCACCCAAACGATCAAGAAGGAACTGGTAGCAGTTAACTACTTCTATTGTTAACTAATGGCATGGGGAGTTAGTGGCAGGGAGAGAATTTTTTTCCTTTAACAAGGGAGTTTCAAAATATCTATAATTCTGATGAAGTTATCTCCTTAACAGACATAATTTTCTCAACTGAATATGCTTTTTTTGCGACATAGCCTCTCACAGGTAGGTGAGACATTTGAATCACTCTTCTTGTCTGAAGATTGGGTTCCACTTGCCCTCTTCTACCTGCAAGAGTTTTTAAGCTTATCTCACAGCTGGAAGAAAATATACAGAAAGGGACAGTGCTGCAAAGAATCCTATAGAAGTTTCATGTTTTCATAGCCTCCCCAACTTCTTTAAAGTGATGCCTTCCACACTTTCATAGTCATTACTCATACAATTATTTTTATATAGGTAAACTATGGCTGCAATAGGTAATATTGTCTCTACAGAAGTTTTAGGAAGTCAAACTTTAAAATATTGCCACAGATGAATGTTAATTTTTATTTAAAAGGTATTCATCACGTTGCCATAATGTCTTCTAAAATGAAAGAAGAAAGCAAAGCAACTGCTTATCTAGCAGCTGATTGATTATTCTTTCTTATTCAAATAAGAAACCAATAAATTGTTTTGAATATGCCTATGCAATACTGTTTTTCTTAATGACAATTCTATTAAACTCATACTACATTTGACTTGTCACAACATTCTTTGTGGGTAATAATCTATGTGTTAGAGTTTTACATACTTTTCAAGGAGGAAGTTTGTGAAAAATAAATATTTGTACTCAAATAACACACATCCCACAGGCAATGTAGAAAAGATTAATAGCCCTATTAAGAGGGCTAGTAACCTTTAGTTACAAGTTGTATACACTGCATCACTTTCTGATTTCAGTTTTATTCAGTCTTTCAAGATTGTGGGGTTTTTTCCTGCAGTACATAACTACATTTTTTTTAATATATGAAAGCATTTATTTTACTCTTTATGCTTTAGAGTATTTCCAAGTCACAACCATACTGTTCAAGCCCCTTCAAGATTTGCCATTTTAATAAATAGCAAATTCTCAGTAAAAGTTATTTCTGTCCTTACTCTCTTACAATGCTCACAATTCAAAGCAAAGAATTAAATACTGGCAGTGTTGAGTTCAATGTTTTCAGACATCCCTGAAGTCTGCTAGACTACGGTGACAGAAGTGTTCAGATATTTTGGAAGTATTACAGAATTACAGAATAAGTGTAGGTTGGAAAGTACCATTGTGTGTCATCTGGCATAACCTCCCTGCTCAAGCGGGGTCATTCTAGAGCTCATGGAACAAGATTGCATCCAGACAGTTCTTGAATATCTTCAGTGAGGGAGACTCCACACCCTCTCTGGTAAATTCCTAGTGCTCAGTCATCCACATGGCAAAGAAGTTCTTCCCCATGTTTTGGTGAACCATAACTCTCAACTCATTCATTATCGGAGGAGACCCGGGGTTTATACAGTGGCAAAAATACTACAAGAGATGGATAGACGAGGACGCTGAAGTCCAGGAACCCAACTCCGACTCCCAAAATATGGAAGCTCTGCGAGAGATTTATAAGGACTCTAATAAGTTCACACCCTATATTGATGTTTCCCCAGTTTGAATGTTATACACCCCAATATGTCTACCCTAGTCACTTTCCCTTAGTTGTTCCTTATCCAAGTTTCCTCTTCCCACAAAACCCTCCGGGTCGCAGCCCCCTGTCCTGGTGCGACTCGGCCATGGGGGCGGTTGCCGGCGGGGCCGCCCACGAGGCGCCGCTGGAGCCCAGGCAGGGACTGTCCCTGCCTCAGACTGCTGGAAGCCCTACAGTAGAATTTCCCCACCCACCTCATTCTCCTATTGGTCCTTTTGCCACTCCTCCCCTCCCTCCTTCCCTTTGTTTGCATGCACTCAATGAAGTGCGTTTCTCCGCCCCGTCTCCGCCCCTCTTCCCTGCCTACATTCGGGGAATTCCCATGCTCTCCTTAAAAGCTAGCGCGCGGCATTAAACTTGGCTTTTCCTCATGGACCGCCGGCTGGAGTGGACTTATTCCGTTCAGGGTGGTCGCTGGGCCGGGGCCAGGAAGAGCCGACCTCACTTCTAAGGGGCTTGATCCTAAGGGAGCCCCGCTGGCCGCTTTCCTAGCCTTGCTCCTGGAAGCAGAAACCTCTCCACTGTATCAGTGGGCCTTTTACAATCCACTGATAATTGACGCCCAACGCAGTGGTGGTATCCACTATCACTACGGTGAAGCAGCATAAGCCGCGGGATGGGTGAGTCCCTCGGTCATCAGTGGACCTCAGAGGAAGCGATCGGGCAGAGCACCTCGGCATTTCTTCAGCTCACGGCTGCCAATCCCTCGTTGTTTAGACGTGGGACCGAAGGACTGACCCTCAGCCTACCTTTACTTTGGGTAGGTAGCCCTCCGAGCAGACCCTGCTCCCTATCACCCTTATTTCATTTATTAAAAATGGGGAAAATTCTCTCTAAGAGAGAAAAAGAGACTTACCGCTGCCTGAAGTCCCTTCTAACTCAGGCGAACTGTAAAGTGGACAAGGCCGCAATAAGATCGTTAATGAAATACATGGCTAAAGAGAACTACTCCCTGCCTTTTCATCTTACTACAACAGAGTGGGACTGTTTTGGATGAAAATTAAGGGCAGTGGCTAACAAAGGCGGCAGGCATGCCGCACATGCTTTAGCAGCATGGACACTGATAAACTCAATCCTAGAAGCAGACCAGGCCGCAGGGGGCCCTAGGACAGAGTAGCGCAGGGCGTTGCGGTCGAAGCGCGGTACCTGCGTCGCGATTTCAGGGGCCCCCCTCCATTGATCCACCGGCGAACCCTGGAACTATTGCTAGCACGGTGCCGGCCGCCGTTGGGGCCTCTCCACGTGCACATGTTGGTTGCCCACAAGATGGCGGCAGACAGCGTGGTGAAGGGCCACCACAAAATGGAAGCTGGGGGACGGGGGAGGATTCACCCGATGCCCACCCCCTGGGCGTGGTGTCAAAAGGGGAGGGACTGATCTCTGTGGTAGGCAGTCCCTGTGAGTCCTTATGCCACACCCAACTTCCTCTTTCCCACGGTGGCCCCGCCCCCTCCCTTTGTCAACATCCGGCCCAAGATGGCTGCACCCATGGACCAGGAGTACCTGGATTACCGGAGATGTTGTTACCAATGTAGATTTTCTCCATCAAAACACCAAAGAAGCCATCATACAAAGGAGAAGGACAATGATCTTGCTTAAATCCTGTTTGGAATGTACAAGTCTCCTGTTGAGAATTTTCTTCTGTATATGTTTATATTATAACTGTCTTTTAATTATGTTTTGCAGATCTCTGAACAACGTATAATCATTTGCATGGGCCAGAAATGGGTGTGCTAGGAATGCATTTAGGTCTGTGAGTGTGATTACTTGAATGTGGTGGCCACCAGTGTGAATGAGATAGTTAGGGTGAAGTATAGATGTATCCCTACACTTATTATATTTATCATCCCTGTGTGAATGTTATGGTTTTCCTAGAGGTGCTCTCTGATGGCCACATGCATTTCACTGAACTTTACCCATCTAAATTCAATAAGTAATTCTACATTTTCTTTATTATCAACACTTCTTGAACATAATTTACCTTTGCCTAAATCAAGTATTTATATCTCATTTTAATTGTGCTAACATTTGCTTTACATGCATTTGACTTCTTTTTATTGACAACCTTTTGTTTGGAGTAAAGATTTAATAAAATAAAGTGTTAGCAGGTCAGAAGACGGTCTGTGAAAAGGTAGAAGAAAGTTTGTTTGTGTAGGGTAAGATAAGGATGGCCAGTGCAAGTATAGGTTGGAGAGAGGAGCAGGAGAAGGAATCTGAGAGGTAGAAAGAGAAAGGAGAAAAAAGAAAAAGAAGGGATACAGGTTTGATGAAAATGTTAATGATAAGAAGTGTTAAAATATTGTGAAGAGAAGACCATATGTGAAGAGTGATAGCTATCATTCGAGTTTCATTTACATGTATTACCTTTTATCGGGAATCTAAGTTGGAACCTGCAGTGTTTCTTTACATATCGTTAATTTTCTTAATGCCTCATGTAATTTTATTTAAAACTGATTACTTTTTCAAGTCTACAATGATTTGTAAAACCAATTCCTGCCCCAGTTTATTCCAGTGAAAGACATTGCTTAATCGTTGCTGTATTTTTCCTTGTATGTTTAAGTCTTTTCAAAGTTTTAAAGCTTTTCAAGCTCCTCGTGCCTACCCAGCATTAAAAGATAAAAAAGGAGGAGATGTCGGAGGAGACCTGGGGTTTATACAGTGGCAAAAATATACAAGAGATGGATAGACGAGGACGCCGAAGTCCAGGAACCCGACTCCCCGAATGTGGAAGCTCTGCGAGAGATTTATAAGGACTCTAATTAAAGTTCACACCCTATATTGATGTTTCCCCAGTTTGAATGTTATACACCCCAATATGTCTACCCTAGTCACTTTCCCTTAGTCGTTCCTTAACCAAGTTTCCTCTTCCCACAAAACCCTCCGGGTCACAGCCCCCTGTCCTGGCGTGACCCGGCCACGGGGGCGGTTGCCGACGGGGCTGCCCACAAGGTGCCGCTGGAGCCCGGGCAGGGACTGTCCCTGCCTCGGACTGCTGGAACCCTACGGTAGAATTTCCCCACCCACCTCATTCTCCTATTGGTCCTTTTGCCGCTCCTCCCCTCCCTCCTTCCCTTTGTTTGCATGCACTCAATGAAGTGCGTTTCTCCGCCCCGTCTCCGCCCCTCTTCCCCGCCTACATCCGAGGAATTCCCATGCTCTCCTTAAAAGCTAGCACGCGGCAGTAAACTTGGCTTTTCCTCGTGGACCGCCGGCTGGAGTGGACTTATTTCATTTGGGGTGGTCGCCGGGCTGGGGGCTGAAAGAGCCTACCTCGCTTCTAAGGGGCTTGTTCCTAGGGAGCCCCGCTGGCCGCTTTCCTAGCCTTGCTCCTGGAAGCAGAAACCTCTCCACTGTATCAGTGGGCCTTTTACAATCCGCTGATAACTCATTATCCTCACTGATGCCTAGCATGATACCTTTTTGGGTTGTCTAACAAACGGGACCACTCCAGCATAGCGCCTTCCTGATGTGTCTCTCCTAAACTACATGTAGTCCTTCATGACATTTCAGTCATGCGAGCTGTCCCACGACATCCACATAATAGCACTGAGCTTAATGCCCTGTGACTGCACACAGATCTCTGGTTCCTCCTGTTTGTTCCCCATACTCTGTACATCGGTGTGCAGGCACGTAATAGAAGTACTTGATGGTGACAGTATCCCAGTAGGACCACAAAGTGATTCCCCACAGTCCTGTCTAGTAGTTGCCTCTTTGGCTCTTTGTGCTTGATTGAGGTATTCCCTCTTAAGCCTTCTTTTGCTGTTAGGGTGTTTCTCTGGTGTTTCCCTATTGGCTTCTATTATCTCAGGATTCTGTGGCTCACCTTCATAGGACTGCAGGTGGACTCCAGTGTGACTATTACATCTCAGAGACACCTGAGCAGAGCCTTCACAAGTACCCTCTCCCTCTAAATTTTTTATGCTATCCCACAGTTTGACAGGGACAAGTCTGATATTGTCCCCTCTCCTATGAAATCTAGTTTAAAGCTCTGTCATTGAGTCTCACTAGTTTCTGGACAAAGATTCTCCTTCCTCATTGAGAAAAGTGACTCCAGTCTGATGCCAGCACTCCTGGTGCTGCATAGGCTCAGGAGTTGTAATATGTTGGGTTATTACTAATTAGGTGGTACGTCTGGTATGACAAACCTTCATCCACTTCATCGTTAGGCTGGTCTTCCACATACCTATTGTGTGGAGGCACCTGGGGGAATGAGGTGAGCAAAGAAGGATTTTGCTTGCCTCCCTGACTCATGGGAAGCTGTGTGGGTTTTTTTGGAGCTCTGTCTTGGTCACCACACTTTTTCTGGTGAGCTTAGATGACTTGGCTTCCCACTGAGCGAACACAATATTTGAACACTTTCAGTGAGTGTAATGATCAGCGACTGAGCTAGCTACTTGTGCTGCAGTGCCTCAGCTGATCTGACACTCACCCCTTGGACTTATATCTGTTGCTTCTGCTACTACCACCATGCTGCCTGACTCAGTATTCAGCACTACTAAAGTATTCAGCACTACTAAACTAGAATTACATTAAGATGTTACTGTGGGACAAAATAGTGGGGTTTAAGTAAAAGGGGACAAGAACATTCAGCTGTTGCTGCACAGACCCTGCTCTGTATGTGGATGAAGTGTACTGGCTGGGCCTCCCCAGAGTCTGGACAAGATGAGCCTGGAAAAGCAGCAGAAGTAGTTTTCTGGACATGTCCTCTGGAGAGGGACAGTGGATTTAGAGATCCCTTGCCTTGAATCTCCATGTGAAACTGGAATCAGTGGCATTGGCAAGACCTTTTAGTCTGGGTCCAATAAAATCACAGCAGTCACAAAAACTTAATCACTTTCAGGCCTTTCTTGACTGTGTTCTCCAGCACTTCAGAAAACATTAATGTGCACTTGCTATGCTCCTGCAATATCCCCTGCTCATTAAAACACACAGAAACTTTAATACATGTTATTAAATAGGTGCTATCTGAGAAGATTCTTGCAGTTTGACATGTGCAGTCCTGCTTATTGTGGTGGATTATAAATGAGAATGAGGTCTGGAGCATAAACATCTGCTTTTGGGTACCCAGTTTTGGTGAACTATTGAAGGTTTTGCCTCATAAAAACATTAATCAAAGCTCAAGAACCCTGGCTTTTTGGGGGTTTTCTGTGTTTTGAAAACTTAGCAGCAAAAGAGATGCCTTCTAAAGACACTTCTACTGATCCCAGTGACACACCCACTAAGAAGTCCATCTTTTCTGGGAGGATGAGCAGAGCACTCCCGACTTGTTAGCACCTTCTGGGAACTGCCACCATTTTTTTCCCTTTCCTATGCAGCTGATGCAGTCAGCACAAAGATAGTCTAGATGGCACACCTGTGTAGGAAACTCTGCTACGTTAGTAGCAGAAGAAGAAAAGGAAAATTAAAGAAATATTCTTTGTGTGTTAAGGAAGATAAGGCAGAAAAGAGACTATTTTTAGCAGGCAAATATTTGGAAACTGACATGAGAACCTGTTGTTCAGCAGCACTAAAAGGACTTTGCAGCAGCTAACCAGTCTTCTGTTAACAACATTGTCCCTATGCTGCATGGCTGTTAGAGAGGCCCAGCAGCTTGCTGTTTCACAAAAATAAGGAATTAACCAGGCTTAAGTAGACTCAATGTCTTATCATTGAAGACTAGAGCTTGTCATGTTAATAAAGAAGGAATGCAATTCCCTTTCTGATAGTTTACAGCAGAAAAGGCAGTTTAGATGAAGCTTCAGAAGTGCAGTATGTACAATACAGCTAACCTCTGTTTTCTCTGTACAGAATAGAGGATGTGTAAGGTTGGAAGGAACCACTGGAGGTCATTTGGTCAAACCTGCCTGCTCATACAGGGTCCCTTAGAGAATGTGATTCAGAAATGCATCCAGATGGTTTTTAATAACTCCAGGGAAAGGGACCCCACAGCCTCTCCGGACAATATGTTCCAATGCTCAGTCACACTCACAGTAATGAACATCTTCCTCGTGTTCAGGTGGAAATATCCATGTTCCAGTTTCTGCCCATTGCCTCTTATTCTATTTCTGTGCAACACTGGGAAGAGCCTGGCTCCATCCTCTTGACGCTGTCCCTTCAGGTACCTGTATACATTCATGAGGTTCCTCTCGGTCTACTTTTCTCCAAGATGAACAGGCCCAGCTCCCTCAGTGAGTCCTCATTATTGAGGTGCTCTACTCCCCTGATCATACTCCTAGACCTCACCTGGACCTGCTCCAGTAGTATGATGTCTTTCTTGTCTTGAGGAGCTCAGAACTGGACACAGCACTCTACGTGAAGCCTCACCAGGGCTCAGTACAGAGGCATGATCATCCCTTTGGCCTGCTGGCAATGCTCTTGCTAATGTACCCCAGGATGCCATTGGCCTACTTGGCCACAAAGACACACTGCTGACTGATGGACAGCTTGTTGTCCATCATAACCACCAGGTTCTTTTCCTCGGAGCTGTTTTCCAGTAAGTTGGTTCCCAGTTTACACTGGCATGTGGGGTTATTCTTCACCAGGTGCAGGACCTGCATTTGCCTTTGTTGAATTTCAGGCAGTTCTTCTCCACCCATCTCTCCAATCTGCCAAGGTCCTTCTGCACAGCACTTCAGGATATTGGCCACTCCTCCCAGTTTTGTGTCCTCAGGAAACTTGCCAAGGAGGCACTCTGGCCCTTCATCTGAGTTCCTGATGAATAATTAACAATAGTTAATTAGTTAAACCATACTAGACCCATTATTAAACACTGAAGGACACCACTACTGACAGGCCTCCAAACAGACCATGTGCCACTGATTACAGCCCTCAGGGATCTGCCATTCAGCAGTTCTTAATCTACCTCACTAAAGGCTGCACTTCCACGTGTATGAGGAGGTCATGGAAGACAGTGTCAATGGCCTTACTGAAGTCCAACACAACATCCACTGCTCTCCCCTCATCTATCCAGTCAGTTTTCTCACCATAGAAGGCAATCAGTTTAGCAAAGCATGACTTCTTCCCTTTGGTAAATTCACATAAGCTACTCCTGACTATCTTCTTGTCTTCCGTGTGCTAAGAGATTGCTGCTAGGATGAACCATTCCATCACCTTTTGAGGGACTGTGAGGCTGACTGTTTTGTAGTCACTTGGGGCCTCCTTCTTGCCCTCTTTGAATGCTGGGGTGATATTTGCTTTCTTAGACTCCTAAGGTGTCTCTCCTGACTGCTGTGACCATTCAAAGATGATTGAGAGTGGTCTAGTAATGACACTTGTAGATTCATCTTGTTAGGGCCCATAGACTTGTGGATGTCAGGTTTGACTAAATGGTCTCTAATCCAATCTTACTCAATGAAGGGAAAGTCTTCCTTCTGCCAGACCTTCTCCCTGGTTTTCTGGGCCAAGGATTCCCAAGGGCTGGCCTTGGCAGTGACGACTGAAGAAAGGAAGGTGTTTAGTAGGTCAGCCTTCTCTGCAACCTCCGTTGAGATAAACCGTATTCCATTCAGTTGCCAGCCCTCATTTTCCATGGCACTCCTTTTGTTATTCATGTATGTATGCGTAAGGAAATCTGGGGTACCAGTTATATCCTTCTCTGTATTTCCAGGTGAAAGCAGCAACATAGGAAGAAACATATAGACTGCCTCTATTAATGCATGGTTCCATCGCTGGTGTCGCCACAAGAATTTTTGAATTTTCAACAATGAAATGGAGCACCAGACATGCTGGCTCACTTTTCTTACTGAGGGAGGAGAATCTTTGCTTGGGAACTAGCAGGATTCATTGGCAGAGCTTTCAACCAGATGTGATGCGAGAGGGAGGAAATATCACTCTTGTCCTTGGCAAAGTGTGGGATGATATGCAAAGGTTAGAGGGAGGTATTGGAGGTCCTCTGTCAGTGACTCTGAAATGTGCTGGATGCATTGGAACACATTTACAGTCTTACCAGGGATGAGCCAGGAACTCCTGAAGTAACCGAAGCTAACATGGAAACATTAGGGAAATATCTCAAAGGAGTTCTTCTTTAGGAAGGTGACACAGCTGACAGCTCAGTTGACTTTAAACCAAAGCACACAGCATGGGCAACAAACTGGAGGAACTGGAAGCTACCATGTTGCAAGAAAGTTATGACCTTTGCCCTTACTGAAAGCTGGTGGAATGAATCCTATGACTGGAGTGTAACTACTATGGCTACAGGCTGTTCAAAAGAGGCACGGGATGAAGGAGAGGCAGAAGGGCTGCCCTCTACATCAAAAGTCTGGTTGTGTGGGAAGAGTTGTTTCGGAAGAACAGCCATAAGAAGATCAAGTAAAGTAAACAATAAATAACACAGAGGAAAATGGACACCACACATCAGACCAGTGTGATCAAGTGAATGCCATTTATTTCACACTGCACGCAGTTTATATAGTGTTAAAGTTACGTTCTATTGGCTAAATTGAACCTCACACCATCTAACTGCATGTCCCAGTTGGTTATAATCCACATCTCAGAAGTCCAGTGTTTTAATGAATTCATCCTAACTGTTTTCAGTTACTATCTCCGGTGTCCTATGAGAAACCTGAGGAGTTCTCATGATAAACCTCTGGGGAGCTGCTGAGAACTCCTAGGGAGTGATCTTTTCTTCACTGGACAACTGCAGCTGCGGCCTTAATTTTCTTAGCTGCTTTCCGTCTCACAGGTCCTTATATAGATCTGAATTGCTCACCTTTGATTTTTCTGTACCTGTAATCAAGAACCTGCATTAAGAATCAGAGACAAAGGAAACTTTGTGGTTGGTGCCTATGACCAAGAGGAGCCCTTCTTACTTCAGCTACATGAGGAATCATGCTTACAGGCCCTTGTACTGATGGGGGACTTCAACCACTGACATCTCTTGGAAAAGTAGCATGGTGAGCTGTAGGCAAGCCAGGAGATTCCCAGAATGTGTGGAGGATAACTTCTTGAATCAGGTAACAGACAGCCCTACCAGAGAGTTTGTGTTACTGGATCTGTTGGTCACTAATACAAGTGAAGTAATTGAGAATACCACAATGTCCTTGTTCAGCAGGTGGGACCAGTTATCACTGTGTGGGGGTGATCAAAGCTGTGTATTCTATCCCCTCTATTCATTTCCCAAGAACAATGGACCATTAGCAGCAGCTGCCCAGGGAGTCATTAGCACCTTCACACTCAGCCGGAGGGGGGGGGGGGTGGGGGGGCGTGGCTGCTAATGGGCCATCAACTGTTCAACAATACCCCATGGCTCCCAGAGTTAATCACCCATTGTGTGAGTCCCCACTCTGGGGGAGGGACTGGGTGCTCCCTCAGGGTACATAAGCGGGGAGTAAGGAGACCTCAGCAACCACTTGTCAGATTCAGAGGAGCAGCAGGACCTTGACAGGAGACCATCACTTTCAGCCAGCCTGTGATCACCATTGTTGACCAGACTACAGCTGTCACCTGCACCAACAGGTTCTTCACTTCCTTTTGTTTTGGACTCAGAGAAACCACACAGGTCTCAGAACAAGGGCTAACAAACCCCTTTGGGTTTGTGCCCCAGGACACTGGGTTATACTGCTAGGTTTTCTGAGTTGAAAGCAATTTCTCTTTGTGTCAGTATATTTATTATAATATCTTTCATTAAATTGTAACTCTGACTTATAATCTCTCTTGTGGTGGGTCTGTTTCTCCTGCTGGTTTACTTTTAAACCAGCACACACGATTGAAAGCAGCCTGGACTGTAGTGATCATGCACTGGTTGCAGTCCTGAGGGATATGGTTCAGGTAAGGAGTAAAGTTAGGGCCCTAAACTTTCCAAAAGCAGACTTCCAGCTCTTCAGACAGATAATCAATGGGATGCCCTAGTAGACTGCCCTTTGGGGAAAAGAAGTGAAACAGAGCTGGTGGATCTTTAAGGCATTCTTCCTTAGAAAGCAAAAGATAGCAATCCCCAAGAACAAGAAATTGGGAAAGGAAGGCAAGAGACCAGCATGTGTGAGGATGGACCTACTGGGGAAAGTAAAGGGAAAGAAGAAAATGCACAGGCAGTGGAAGCTAGGACAGGTAACTTGGGAAGAGTATAGAAATGAGGTTCAGTTATGTAGGGACGGGGTCAAGAAGACAAAGGTACAGCTGAAGCTGAACTGGTCAAGGAATGCAGAGAGCAACAAAAAGAGCCTCTACAGGTATGTTAACTAGAAAAAGAAGGTCCAAGAAGGAGTACTACCCTCTGTTAAACAAGGCTGGAAAACCGGTAATAAGAGATGAGAACGCTGAGGCACTCAACAATATTTTGCCTCAGACTTCCATGGCAGCATCTCTTCCCATACCTCTCAAGTGGATGGGCAGCAGGATGGGAACTGAGGAAGCCAAGTCCCTCCCACTGTAAGTAAAGATCAGGTTCATGAATATATGTAAGTCTATGGGACCTAGTGAAATGCACCTCAGAGTCCAGAAAAAATTCGCTAACGGTGTTGTCATAGCAATCAGGAGAACTCCCAAGTGACTGGCAAAGGGGAAACATACTCATTTTTAAAAGGCTGGAAAGCGGGACCCTGGGATTTACTGACCTGTCAGCCTCACCTCAGCACCTGGGAAGATGATGGAACAGATCCTCCTAGGAGTTATACTAAGGCACTTGGTGGACAGAGAGGTGATTCAAGACAGTCAGAATGGCTTCTACAGTGGCAAGTCCTGACTGACCAATCTAGTGGCCTTCTATGATGAGTGGCCACATCAGTGGACAAGGGAAGGGTTATGGATGTCTTGGACTTCTCTAAAGCCTTTGACACTGTCCCCCACAACATCCTTTCCAAGTCGGAGAGAAATGGCTTTGATGGATGTACTGTTAGACACATAAGAAAGTGGTTGGATGGTCACACCCACAGAGTAGTGGTCAATGGCTGAGGCCCAACAGACACCAGTGACAAATGTTGTCCCTCAGGGTTCTGTATGGGGACCAATGTTATTTAATATCTTCATTGATGACATGTACAAAGAGATGAAGAAAATTTGCAGATGACTCCAAGCTCAGTGGTGCAGCTGACACACCTGAATGATGAAATGCCATCCAGAGGGACCTGGACAAGCTCAAGAAGTGAGCCCATGTGAATCTTAAGAGATTTAATAAAGCCAAGTGCAAGGTGCTGCACCTGGGTGGAAGGAACTGGTATCAATACAGGCTGAGGAATGAACTGATTCAGAGCAGCCCTGCCAAGAAAGACATGGCTTGTGAATGAAAAGCTGGATATTACCCAGGAATACGTGTTCCAGCCTAGAAAGCCAGTTGTGTCCTGGGCTGTATCAGAAGCAGCATGACCAGCAGTTTGAAGGAGGTGATTCTGTGCCTCTGCTCTTGGTGAGATCCCACCTAGAGTGCTTTATCCAGCTCTGGGGTCTCCAGCACAGGAAGCATATTGACCTGTTGAGTGAGTCCAAATAAGGGCCACCAAGCTTAGAGGAGCATAGCACCTCTCCTACAAGGAAAGGCTGAGACAGCTGAAGATGTTCAGCTTGGAGGAGAAGAGTCTTCAGGGTGATGTCATTGTGACTTTCCAGTACTTGAAGGAAGATGAAAGAAGATGGAGAGAGACATTTTGGAAAGGCTTTAGTGAGAGAATGATGGTTTTAAACTGAAAGGGGTCAGGCTTAGATAGGATATCAGGAAGAACATTGGTCTACTTGATAAAATTTGACCCTAAAAGCCCTGTGTTGAACAAATTTCATGTACACAGAGCCAAAACACCAAATCCTGGTGTAGGTATGGATTATTTATGTGTGACTCTTTGTGAGGTGGACTGGAAGTAAGACATCAGACAAATGCTGCCAGGCATGCAAGCTACCATACAAACCACTGCTATCCTAAAGATTAAGTAACTGCCTGAAATGGCACCAAGACCTTCCTTACAACTTGTTCCTGCAGAACCATAAAGTACAGGTGTGAGAGAGTTGGCCAGGTGGTGGCACAGAGCCTGGCATGGTTGAGTGGGAAGGGGCCTACCTTCTTGTCACTGGATCCTTGATTGTCTCTCCATATATCCAATGTCTCATCTTGGGGAAATACCCATTAGAAAGCCTCGAACTTCCATTTCACTCCTGTGCTGTCAAAGGGGTCCTCAGGGATACAACTGTCATTTTTATGAGGAAGTGCTGAGAATTGCAACAAGTGCCAACCACTGCCCTGTAACATTGTGAGAGTGTAAACTCCTGTCCATGGGACCCTGAATGTTCATGTAAAATCCTATTGGGAGCATTGAATATAGCAACAAAAAGAAAAAAAAGCAACCACCCTTCATAATTGAGTGTGTATATAAAGAGAACTGTTGAGCACTAAGTTGAAAGGTGGTGTCTGTGTTTTTCTTTGGAGGGGAAAGCCATAGGCAAGGGTCAACTAAAAACAGATAGGTTTTTTTGTGTTTTCTTTAGCAGTCTACTGGTGTGTAGTCTCAAGCAGATTGGATTACATCTAAGGTGAAAATTTAGAAGAAGAAAGGAAGTATTGTAATATTTTCCTCAGGCAAGTGAAGCTTGGAGAAAAAAGAAAAACATTTCTGGGTAGATCCTAATCCTAGTATAACAGTTTCTAAAGTGCTTTGTTTCTCAGAATGTGCTAATGCATGTTGGGTTTTTTTCTTCTTTTGACGCAGGACTGACTCATAATCTTTAAGAAGAGATGATGTTTGTGTTCACAATATTACTGTGTATCCTGCATGAGAATAAACATAGTAAAATAAGCCTTCTCTTCTTCTTCTGAGTACACTAGGTGTAATGAGGGAAGCACAAGGAGAAAGATATATGCTGTATTAGTGACTATTTCCAAGTAGCTTGAATTTTTTGTACTGTTACAGCCAAAGTACAATAACATAGTTGAATGTGGGTTGACTATTTTGATAACATTAAAAAAAAATCAAAGATATAAGCAGCTAAAAATATTTTAGAGGGACTAGATATAAACTTTCCAGCATCTAGATGAGATTGTGGAAAAAAACAAGTAGATTTTTTAACTACCAGCAGCACCTAGCAGCAGGGTTATGTGTCTCAAAACTGGTTCATCTGTTGCCTTCTTCCAAAATCCTAGTTTACTTAATTCTGCATCTCTTGGCTGATGACCAGCTGCTTACAGGTACTCCAGCTTCTTACAGAGACAAAAAGTGAGTGGTAGATGTGAGAAGAATGTGATGAGAAGAAGCCAAGTTCTAATCCCATACCACAGTTCAGACCTCTCAGAGGGATAGTCCCAATACATCACTCTTTGTTTGGGCAAAAAGAGTGATTTTTCTTTTCATTTGGATTCTGCTTTCTCTCTGTTTGTCCACCTTCCTACTATTTTTCTTTTATACCATAAGCTGGTGGTGTTTTCTGGTTTTGTAGGAGAAACTGCTTAAGAACATGCATTTTTCTATCCACATTGCAACAACAGATAGGGATTTTTCTACAAAACCATTATAAAGCTGCTAGCTATGGTGTAAATTTTCAGTGCTGTCATAGCATGGTAACTGAGAGAGAGATCATATTTCTCTTATATGGACAATCAATTAAAGCATGAATGCTGATACTTCTAGGCTGCAAACACTAAACTCATGTTTTAAAGCGTGTATTCTACTATGTTCTGAGCAGTTCATGCATTTTGGTATATTTTAATACTGAAAAACACCAAAGAACAACAACAACAACAACAACAAAACCCCCAATCTTTTTAAATTTTTTAATGAAAAGGCAACACTGAATGAGATTTGCCTAACTGTATAAAGGAAGTGTGTGGCAAAATAAGGTCATGAATCTTTATCTCACAATTGCCAAGCTTGTATTTTTCTTTACATTGCTCCTCCTGTGCATTATACATTTTGAATCATTAATTTAAGAGAAAAATGTATTCCATTAATTTGTGTTGTAGTTGAAGCTAGACAAGAAAGACAGGAATAAATTCAAAATATTCCCCTGATTTTTCTGATACAAACATTCTTTGAGGAATTGTCTCTTATTGTAAGTAGACATAGTGAAACCAATTTCTAAATCAAGCTTCTTCTACCAAAGTATGTCATATACTATATACAATAATTCAGTCATACCTAGAATGTCAAATATCACTGTTATTGTGGCAGTACTATATCATGATACATGTGTTTTCTTCATAAGTTAATGAAACAGCAGGTAACATACAACTACTTCTTTTTTTTTTTTTTCCCAGCAAGCCTTAAATGATGCAATCTTGATCACAAGATGGAAGAGGACCCACACCATGCAGCCTTCAAGTGTTCTCTCTAGCTGGAAATCTTATTCAGAACTGCTCCAAACTTTCTCTTTTGCAGAGCTCAGCAGTTCCAGGGTGGACAACCAAATCTGCCATTCAGGTAGTGTATGGTGCCGTATTTGTATTGAACATGGTGCAGTGGGATGCAGAAGTAAACATATTTTGGACAGTTGTAGGAGAAATGCTACAGAGGCTACCACATGAAAGAGGCAGAGATAAGAGAGGACCTGCCTCCCAGGTCACTTGCTGAAAGTGGCAAACACTTGAAGCAGAAGGACAGCACAAGGAGAAGTTTGGAAGCTGCAAGCGTAACAGAAGAATGTAACCAAGGACAGTGTCTAACGAAAGAGTGCTACTTTAACGTAATACTCGTGTGTACCAGTCTTGTAACAGTTGTGCAGGGTTTGTTTGGGTTTTTTTTGGATTTTGTTTTGTTTTGCTTCTTTTGGGTTTTGTTTTGCTTTTTTTTTTTTTTTTTGTTCTTTCTTGTTTTTCTTTTTGGTTGGTTGGTTGGTTGGTTGGGAGTTCTGAGTTTTTTCTGATTTTTGTTTGTTTGGGTATTTTTTCCCATATTCAATGCTCCAAATGGGATTTTACAGCTTATGAACATTCAGGGTCCCATGGACAGGAGTTTACACTCTCACAATGTTACAGGGCGGCGGTTGGCACTTGTTGCAGTTCTCAGCACTTCCTCACAAAAATGACAGTTGTATCCCCGAGGACCCCTTTGACAGCACAGGAGTGAAATGGAAGTTCGAGGCTTTCTAATGGGTATTTCCCCAAGACGAGACATTGGATATGTGGAGAGACAACCAAGGATCCAGTGACAGAAGGTAGGCCTCTTCCCACTCAACCATGCCAGGCTCTGTGCCACCACCTGGCCAACTCTCTCACACCTGTACTTTATGGTTCTGCAGGAACAAGTTGTAAGGAAGGTCTTGGTGCCATTTCAGGCAGTTACTTAATCTTTAGGATAGCAGTGGTTTGTATGGTAGCTTGCATGCCTGGCAGCATTTGTCTGATGTCTTACTTCCAGTCCACCTCACAAAGAGTCACACATAAATAATCCAGTGTTTCATACTGGCTCCATACCTACACCGGGATTTGGTGTTTTGGCTCTGTGTACATGAAATTTGTTCAACACAGGGCTTTTAGGGTCAAATTTTATCAGGTAGATCAATGTTTATTTCTGAAATAGGGCAGACAAAGGCTGAAGGGAAGAACAATGGTTTTCTCACTGAATTTTGTACATCACAAAGCATGCTGTCTGCATGCAATTAACAAATGGGGGATAGATGAAGAAATGAACGAATTAATCTGGAAATTTTGGGTTCACTGTGATGCCATTATTTTTTTAGGTAATTCAGTATAGCAGACTTCTGCATGCATAAAAATTTAGGTCCCAGATCAAGCAATGGCCAGGAGTTGTGTCCATAAGGCCACCCTTCCCCTTCCCCTCTATGTGGAACAAAAATCTTTGTTTGGGGAAACCAGTCCATCTGAATGGTCTTAACTGGGTAGATAATGAAGGCTTCATTATCTGCTCATAACACAAGATGCAGTGTACTTTAATCTTGCATTATGATTCATTTAGCAGAATTAGTAAGTGCCATACTTCAATTTGTATTACTTAATTAAAGAAATAGGTAGATAATCATGGAAAGATTTGCTAGAAGATTCTGAGTTCTGATTTATTTGAAAATATAGAGTGATTATTAAAGAGGGCTAACTGTAAAATTAACAAGTAGAATACATGTGCTGCTATAACTCTTTAAAATGCTTCAATTCTCTCCCATGCCCTGTTTTTAGGAATTGCAACACTTGACAGTTCTCCTGAAGCCCTTCACTGGCAAAAGGCCTCTTAGAACTGTAACCTTTCCCAGGCCTCGGCTGCCTCCCAATTCCAGTTTCTAACATTCCTCAGCACCCGGATCTTGCCAAATACCGGCCTTTCACAGCCATTTTTGCAATGCCAATCTGTTTATAAAAAAACCCAAAATTTTCTTTTACAGTGCCTGGTGATTCAGGTCAGTTACCTACCCAAATCATACAGTTGCTGATCATCAGTGGTATCTCTATTGTTAGTCCTTTTCTAATGATAGGAACTGGTTGTTTTTTCAGTTCCTGCACTTTCTCCTAAAACACCCAGCGTGCAAAGCCGAAATCTTCTTTCTGATATTACACTCCTGTATTATATACTTTGCAGGCTGATCTGCAGCTCTCATGAAGAAAGTTTCTTCTTTTCTCTTAAAGGACTTTGCTAATTATTGTAAATATCTAAGTCTGAGCTTCATTTGAAAGGGCAAGCTCCTTTCAGGGGAAACTGAGCCCAGAAAAATTGGTGGCTTTGCTGATACAAGAGGGACTCCTGATGCAGACTCTGTTTGGCAATGGTTTAGTTGTTTATTCACAAGCAGCTTCCAAGTTTTCAATTACTTTGAAGTCATTGGCAACTATGAAACACAGTTAGAGTATATGAAATGTTCAATTCTTTTATTTCCACTGGGATTTTTTAACTAAACCCCGCAATGACCCAGATTCCTCATCAGATTTAGGTTTAGCTTTTGTTGCTTGGGAACTGGAATAACAATTCCAACTGTCTGGTGCAGATCATGAGCATTTTACGCTTATTCTAGCCCTTTGTCCTGTATGAAAAAATTCTGACACCTTGCAGGAACACTTTTGCAAATAGGGGGAAGAATAAATACGGCAGTTCCATTGTTTGGTTTTACTCAGCATATGGAGAAGAGATAGTGCTATTAGAAGGTGTTTCCATTAATTCCCCCTGAAGTAAACTTTGCATATTCCCCAGACGTTCCTACATTTACATCTACAGATGGTGTTGCTTGTTGACATAAACAAGATTATCTTTTCTTCTTATGGAAATGTACAATGAAATATTGGACAAAAGAGCATTTAAAGACTGCCCCAACTGTTTTGTTTTTCTCAGTTTTTAATAAGGTTACAAAGAGACTCTGAGTTAAAATTATGACAAGAACAGATCTCTCATATTCTATATGAAATTGTAATGTAAACTTTGACCTCAGTTTTGGATCAGTACTTCAGCTGTGTGGCTGCAATTGTTCCTTTTATGTGTGGCTTTCTTCAGGGTAAAGGAAAAATTGAATGAGTTTTATCAAGCTTCAGAAACCTTGACAGTGACAAAGAGCCACTTTAATAAGAGGAGCTTTTCAAGCTTGAAGATCTTAGCCAAACTGCACTGAGAAAAACATCTTATTTCAGCAGGAGATTATAATGCTGAAGAATAATGCACCAGAGTAGAATGGAGATTAGGAGGGAAATTAAGATTAAAAAAAAATAAATGGCTGACTACCAAAAGCAAGTATGAATTTACATTCTTTCCCTCTCATATCTTAATATGAGACCAATTAAATAAACATCCAAAATAGCTTCATTTTCTGTTCCCAGAAACATGTATGTGTAGTATGAAAATCACAAAAAAGGGCATTTTAGCCTGAAAACCAGGGACTAAAAGGATGACCAACTACTACTTATCTTTCACAGAACTCTTTACTCTATGCCAAGAGCAATCCTGGTTGAACACTGTGCTTTAACAATTCTTCCCTTCCAGTCTCAACTGGTGACTCACCCTTCTGAGAAATACAGACTGTAGGGAACAAACAGGACTATGAAATATGGAAAAAACAAGACTGTTATGGGTTCACCTAGGTGGACTTAAATTTGGGCTCTGAAGTTTGGACTAAGCTGACGCTGTCAGCTGACTTGAGCTGGGCTCAGCTAACAGCTGACCATTTCTAGCCAGAAATTTTGTATTCCATACCACATTATGACATCATCTCTGGGGAAGTAGGAACCAGTGTGGGAGTGGTTAAGGCTGTCGTTTCTTACCTTTCCTCTTGGGAGGACTCATGATGCTGTCCCAGGGGGGTTGGAGAGGACCAGGCCCACAACTGGCTCAGGGTATCTCAGGAAAGTAAAATGTGTTGTTCTGGGTCTCTCCTTTCTGCTTGAGTTTGTCTCCCTGGGGAATAAGTTTTTTCTTAAGTAATGTGTTCATTAAGAAGTGGGGAATTTGTTGTTGCAGATTTGTGTGAGTGTATATTTGTACTCTCTTCTAATTGTCTCTTCCTTTCGGTAAAAATATATGTAGTTTCAGTATAAATGTGGTTTGAAGTGTTTTTTTTTCTTTCCCCTCTCTTTTCCTCCCTTTCCTTGGAGTTACGAGGGAGGCTTTTCTCTCTGTACTTGGGGGAGTTAGCAGTTTGCTATCTCAAACTGAGACACAAGACCCACACAGAGAACGGTGCCGGTGCACAACCTGGACCATGTTAACTGCATACATGAAAGACTTTGGTGGAGGGAGTTTGATGGTGACACGTTTTACTTGTATGGTTTTGAGTTCAAAAGGTTTTATTGTCACCCTCCTCTGCATGGTTGCCACCCCTCCCATGTCTTCCCCCTAAGGCTTTGTTACCAATGAATCACCACGCTGATCAGGCACAAGGATTGTCTCCCGGGTTGGGACTGTCCTGCCCAGGAGGCGTCCCCTTCCCTGTCCCGGATTGCCGATGCTGCTGATGCTGCAGCTTTAGCAGCCAGGACCAGCTGGAGCGATCCCTCCAGTCCGGACCAGGGCAGGCCTGCTTTGGAATCAGCTCTGCCTAAAGCTGCTGCTGATGCACCTGCCCCTCCTTGTCAGTTTCTGCCCCTCTCCTTATCCCATTGGTTATCTCACCCGTCTATCCCCAGTCCCTGGGATTCCATTGGGTTTGATCCCTCCATTTCTCCTATTGGCTAGCCGAGCATGGAAGTCACTTCCTCTTCCATAGCCCTTACCCAATCCTGTCCCAGTTCCAGCACCTTCCCCTCAAGACCCTATCAAAGCCATGTGATTTTGCAATAAAGAGGTTTTTTCCACGCATCTTTGGAACTGAATAGACCTCTGTCTCTTGCACTCCCTTCTCGGAGAGACCAGCGGGAACCATTTCCTACTCCTCAACGCTGCATAACAGACATCTTTTTCCATGGTCTAGGGTGTGGAAAACTATAAATAGCTCCTAGGGGTGAAGGAGGCAAGTAGTGTGAACACATTTCACACTATGTATCTGCCAACTGTAGGGCCCATTTCAAACTTGTGCTTTATGGGAGAGACATAGTTGGTAACACTGAACTAGAATTTATTGCAATTAATCAGAGAATCAATGACACTAAGACTATTCTTTGCAGGTTACTGTCCATCCTATTCACAGACAAAGATTGTTAATGTGTAATTAGCCATTATATTACAGCTTTCCTTGTGGTCAAAAGTTTGCAGCAGTATAAGCCCATCATTCCCAACCTCATTTCTGGTGATATGGAGAAGAATTTCTTATTTTTTTCTCCTTTTCAAATATGTGAAGAATGTTGTATTGTTTCCCAGTTGCTTTTTGGTCAAATGAAGCAGGTTTTTTTTTTCTTTCCTCAAACAATTTCTATACCTCTGCCTGTATTTGCAGTCTGTACCCCTCTGGATTCTTTCCCATTTGCCCCGGAGCAGGATCATCATGTCAGGACTCCAAACAAAGCTCTGCAAATGTAGTATTCAATGGGAAGACTACGTGGTATGTTACCCCAGCAGTGGTCTAGAGTTCATCTTTGAGCTGATCCTTCTTCCTCCCTTTGAGCTGAGTGATTCAAAGTATCTCTCTGTTTTGTTGCGATTTTTTGGCTTGTTTTTATTTTTGTTTTTTGATTTTTTTGTATGGTGGTTTTAATCACTTGATACTCTTTATAGAATAATAGAATCAAATAACCATAGAATCATCTTGGTTGGAAAAGACCTCCAAGATCATCAAGTCCAACCCTTGGTCCAACACCACTATGATTACTGGATCATGGCACTAAATGCCACGTACAGTCTCATCTTAAAAACCTCCAGGAGTGGTGAATCTCCCACCTCTCTGGGCAGGCCATTCCAATGCCTGATTACTCTCTCTGTAAAGAATTTCTTTCAAATATCCAACCTAAACCTCCTCTGGCAGAGCATAAGCCCGTGCCCCCTTGTTCTACTGCAGGTTGCCTTGGAGAAGAGACCAAACCCCACGTGGCTACAAGCTCCTTTCAGGTAGTTGTAGAGAGTGATGTGGGCCCCCTTGAGCCCCCTCTTCCCCAGGCTAAACAACCCCAGCTCCCCCAGTGTCTCCTCAGGACTTGTGCTCCAGTCCTTTCACCAGCCTTGTTGCTCTTCTCTGGTCCCGCTCCAGCACATCAATATCTTTCCTGAACTGAGGGGCCCAGAAATAAACACAATACTCAAGGTGTGGCCTCACCAGTGGTGAGTACAGGGGAAGGATCACTTCCCTGGTCCTGCTGGCCACACTATTTTTGACACAGATCAGGATGCCATTGGCATTCTTGGCCACCTGGGCACACTGTTGGCTCATATTGAGCTTCCTGTCAATTAGTACCCCAAGGTCCCTTTCTGCCTGGCTGCTCTCCAGCCACTCTGTGCCCAGCCTGTAGCGCTGCAGGGGGTTGTTGTGGCCAAAGTGCAGGACCTGGCACTTGGCCTTGTTAAACCTCATCCCCTTAGAACCAGCTCATCTCTCCAGCCTATCCAGATCCCTCTGCAGAGCCCTCCTGCCTTCCAGCAGGTTGACGCTTCCTCTCAACTTGGTGTCATCAGCAAATTTGCTAATGATGGACTCAATCCCCTCATCTCATCACGGCTAGGCTTCGCAAACGAAGATTTGAGAAGGGCACTATCCACGCTTGCTGCAAGTGTGCTGGTGGCTAAAAAGGCCGATACGGGATAGGCAGGTCCGGTCACAAAAGGCACAGCGGAACGTCTCCCTAGGTGACTATCAGCGGATTAAGAATAGCCCACCGATATGGTGGAGAGGTTTCCGCTTCCAGGAGCCAGGCTAGGAAAGCGACAAGCAGGGCTCCCTAGGATCAGGCCCCTTAGAAGCGAGGGTTGGCTCCTCCCGCCCCCGGCCCGGTGACCGTCCCGAACGGAACAAGCCCGCACTTGCCAGGAGTCCACGAGGAAAAGCCAAGTTTATTGCCGCGCGCTAGCTTTTGAGGAGAGCATGAGAATTCCCCGGATGTAGGTGGGGAAGAGGGGCGGAGACGGGGCGGAGTAACACAGTTCATTGGGTACATGCAAACGAAGGGAAGGAGGGAGGGGAGGAGCGGCAAAAGGACGAATGGGAGAATGAGATGGGCGGGGAAAGTCTGCCGTAGGGCTTCAGGCACTTCGAGGCAGGGACAGCCCCCGCCCGGGCTCCAGCGGCGCTTCGTGGGCGGCCCCGCTGGCAACCACCCCCATGGCCGGGTCAGGCCAGGACAGGGGGGATGCCACCCGGAGGGTTCTGTGGGAAGAGGGAACCCGGACAAGGAACTACCAAGGGAAAAACAACTAGGGCAGACACATTGGGGTGTATAATATTCAAACTGGGGAAACATCAATATAGGGTGTGAACATTAGAGTCCTTATAAATCTCTCGCAGAGCTTCCATATTTGGGGAGCCGGGTTCCTGGACTTCGGCATCCTCGTCTATCCATCTCTTGTAGTATTTTTGCCAGTGTATAAACCCTGGGTCTCCTCCGACAGGTGACATTGGCAAGGAACGGTTCTTTCTGCGTTGTCTTTTCTCCTCAAGACTGACTCTCCGTGCATTCTCAAAGGAAGCAGCAGCGTCGTGAATGGTGTGTCTCCATGAGTCCCGATTGGAGGCCAGAGTGGACCATTGGTGGCAGTCAATACAGCCAAGGCTGAGGTGTTGTTTCAGGGAGTCCTTGTATCTCTTCTTCGTGGCTCCTCTCTTGCGGCAGCCGGTGGCGAGTTCACCATAGAGCACAATCTTCGGAAGGTGGTGATTCTCCATCCTGGAGATGTGCCCTGCCCAGCGCAGCTGCGTTCTCATCAGCACGGCCTCGATACTGCTGACCCCTGCCTGTTCAAGAACAGACACATTGGTCACGTAATCAGACCAGTGGATGTTTAGGATTGAACGAAGGCAGCGCTGATGGAAGCGTTCGAGAAGCCGCAGGTGGTGGCGGTAGATGACCCAGGATTCAGACCCATATAAAAGAGTAGACAGTACAATGGCTCTGTAGACACTGATCTTTGTACTTTTCTTCAGGTGTTTATTGGACTAGACTCTTTTATGGAGTTTTCCGAAGGCTTTGTATGCCTTTGCTAGCCTGTTGTCTATTTCTTTGTCGATCTTACCGTCTGAGGAAATGATACTTCCCAGATAGGTGAACTGCTGGACTGACTTAAGCTCTGAATTGCCTATGGTGATGTGAGGATGATGGAAGACTTCTTGAGGTGCAGGTTGGTAGAGAACTTCCGTCTTCCTCAGGCTGACTTCCAGCCCAAAAAGCTCAGCAGCCTCTGCAAAGCAGGATGTTAAGCGCTGCAGAGCTGCTTCTGTGTGAGCAACGAGGGCGGCATCATCAGCAAAAAGCAGCTCGCGGACAAGGTGATTCAGGGTCTTGGTGTGGGCCTTCAGTCACCTTAGGTTGAATAGGCTTCCATCGGTACGATATCGGATGTAGATGCCATTTTCTTCATTGAGGTCTGCTGTGGCTCTTTGGAGCATCATGCTGAAGAAGATTGTGAATAGAGTTGGTGCAAGAACACAACCTTGTTTCACACCATTGGTTATTGGAAAGGGCTCAGAGAGTGCATCGCCATATCTGACTTGTCCACGCTGATCCTCATGTAGCAGGATGATCATTTTGAGGAACTTGGGGGGACATCCTAAACGTTCCAAGATCTGCCACAGGCCTTTTCTGCTCACAGTGTCGAAAGCTTTGGTGAGGTCAACGAAGGTTACATAGAGACCTTTGTTCTGTTCCCTGCACTTCTCTTGCAGTTGTCTGAGAACAAACACCATGTCTGTGGTGCTCCTATTGGCTCTGAAACCACACTGGCTTTCAGGTAGAAGATCTTCTGCAATAGTGGGTACTAATCTGTTCAGAAGTATTCTTGCAAGGATTTTACCAGCAATGGAGAGCAAAGTAATACCTCGGTAATTTGAGCAGTCTGATTTTTCTTCTTTCTTCTTGTACAGGGTGATAATGACTGCGTCACGGAGATCTGGTGGTAGTTCCCCTTGTTCCCAGCAACGCACAACAAGCTCGTGGAATTTGGCATGGAATGCTTGACCTCCATGCTTCCAGATTTCAGGTGGAATTCCATCAACCCCAGCTGCCTTGCCAGTTTTCACCTGTTGTATGGCCTTGAGTATCTCTCCCATAGTAGGGGCTGCATCCAATTCATGTTTCACCGATTGTTGTGTAATGTGCTGAATTGCTGAGCCTTGGACTACACGGTTGGCACTGAAGAGAGTCTGAAAATGCTCAGACCATCAGTTCAGGATGGAGGTTTTATCTGTTAGAAGCAGTTGACCATCTGCACTGAGTAGGGGGCTTTGAACCTGGTGTGTGGGTCCGTACACTGGTTTCAGGGCCTCATAGAATCCTCTTTGGTCACCCAAATCTGCGCATAGTTGTGTCTTTTCTGCTAGGTCGAGCCACCATTTGTTCTGGATGTCTCGAAGTTTCTGTTGGAGCTTACTGCATGCAAGACGAAAGGCGGCTTTTTTTATATGGCAAGATGGCTGAGCAAGGTGTGCTTGGTGAGCAGTTCTCTTCTTCTTCAGCAATTCCTGGTTCTCTTGATTGTTCTCATCAAACCAGTCTTTGTTTTTCTTGGAGGAGAACCCTAGGGACTCTTCAGAGCACTGCAGGATGCAACTTTTAATATGTTGCCAAAGCGCTTCGGGAGAGGGATCTATGGGATTATCTTTAAGTCTAGTTTGAAGGTTTCCCTGGAAGCTGTCTCTCACTGTGGCTGTTTGAAGATTGCTGACTTGGAGCCTCCTCCTTGGAATGCCGCCTCTCTTAGGTTTGGGCTTGAAGTGGAGGTTAAGTTTGCAGCGCACAAGGCGGTGGTCTGTTTGACATTCTGCACTTGGCATCACTCAGGTATGACGGACATCACTGATATTTCTCTGTTGTACTAAGATATAGTCAATGAGGTGCCAGTGCTTGGATCGAGGATGCATCCAGGTTGTCTTCAGGCTGTCTTTCTGTTGAAAGATAGTGTTGGTGATGGTGAGCTGCCGTTCTGCACAAAACTCTAGCAGGAGGCGTCCGTTGTCATTGCAGTTTCCAACGCCATGCTTGCCCAGGACTCCTTTCTAGGCTTCAGAATTCTTACCTACTCTGGCGTTGAAGTCAACAAGGATTATGATCTTATCATCTGCAGGAACATTTTGGGTGAGGCGGCGCAGGTCTGTGTAGAATTTGTCTTTTTCCGCTGGGTCAGCTTGGAGAGTTGGGGCATATACGCTAAAGAGAACAACATGTTGCTTGTTGTTTAGAGGGAGGCGTAAGGGCATAATGCGATCGGAATGACCTGTCGGCAGATTTTCAAGTTTGGAGGCAATGGAGTTTTTAGTCATGAAGCCAACTCCTGAAAGGTGTCTTTCAGTTTTGGGTTTGCCTGACCAGTAGAGTGTGTAGCCAGCACCATGTTCTTTAAGGCTGCCTTCCTCATGAAGACGAACTTCACTGAGAGCAGCAATGTCAATGTTGAACCGTTACAGTTCATGGGCAATTAGAGCAGAACGACGCTCAGGACGTCCACTATCCCCAGTATCAAGCATGGTTCTGATGTTCCAACATGCAAGTGTTAGTTTGAGCACACCTTTGCAGGCAGGTGTATGCCTTTGAAATCTCTTTGTTTTTGTTTGACCGCATGGAAGATGCCGATTGGCCGCGGTTATCCAACTGGGTGTGGAGATGAGCTTTGTTTAGGCCACCTTTGCTAGGCCCCTCTCCGTGTGGAGCAAGCAGTGCTGTCCCTAGAAAAGGCTGCTTGGTCATTTCAGGATGCTGCCGCAAGAGACTGTCATCTTCGGGGTCAGGTCTCTAATGACCCATATCCTGAACTGCCTGCATGCAGGGTTGGGTCTGCGGCTTCCAGCTGCTTCCTATCACCTGCCGTTTTCGACCCTCACCTGTCACTACAGGGCTTTGCAATGTGGGTAAACCCTTCGAGCCTGTGCAATGGATTTTTTAGGTGAGGCACAGCGTGCGCAGAACTGACCCCACCCTTTACTCCTAAGGTTCATCTGCCACGGCCTAGCGAGCTTGGACAGTGACAGCGAATACCTCAGGACGTAGGTTTGGTTAGAGTATCCTTCTCTTAGATGGATGGCCTTACAGGGCTAAACGAGCTCCATCTGCCAGGGTTTGGGGTTGGAGTTGTCCTTCTCCTAGGATGGTTGCCAGACGGCTAGCGAGCCCATCCTGCCTGTGGACACACTTTGTCTGACCCTTCAGCTGAGACCTGTTTGGCATGGGAGACCCTACCGATGAGACAAACCACCTCCAGCATAGCTCTCAACCTCATGAGGGCACGCAAACTTCTCCCCCGCGACAAGGGGGTGTCCCCGGAGAAGATCCCCTCATCTAAGTTATCAGTAAAGATACTAAACAAAAATGGGCCCAACACTGACCCCTGAGGGACACGACTAGTGACCAGCCACCAGCTGGATGCAGCTCTATTGACCAGCACTCTCTGGGCCTGGCCCTCCAGCCAGCTCCTAACCCAGCAGAGAGTGCTCCTGTCCAAGCTGCGGGCTGCCATCTTTTCCAGCAGTATGCTGTGGAAGACAGTGTCAAAAGCTTTGCTGAGGTCCAGATAGACACATCCACAGCCTTCCCCTCATCCACCAGGAGTGTCACCTGATCATAAAAGGAGGTCAGGTTGGTCAAACAAGGAGCTGTCCCTCCTAAACCCATGCTGGCTGGGTCTAAACCCTTGCTCATCCTGAAGGTGATGTGTGGATGCACTCAGGATGAACTGCTCCATAACCCTCCCAGGCACCAAGGTCAGGCTGACAGGTCTGTTGTTGCCAGGGGCAGCCTTGCAGCCCTTTTTGTGGATTGGGGTGACATTTGCCAACTTCCAATCATCTGGGCCTCCCCTAAGAACCAGGACTGTTGGTGGATGATGGAGAGCAGTTTGGCAAGCTCTTCTATTAGCTCCCTCATCACCCTAGGGTGGATCCCACCTGGGCCCATAGACTTGTGAGGATCCAGGTGCCTCAGTAAGTCATTATTTCCTCCTGAAACACAGCAGGACTATTTGTCTCCCTTGTCTCTCTCTACCAACTCAGGAGGCCAGTTGTCCTGAGAGCCACCTGTCTTACTGGTGAATGCTGAGGCAAACTAGGTGTTAAGTAACTCAGCCTTCTCCTCGTCTCTGTTAGCTATGTTCCTCCCCAAGTCCAACAAAGAATGGAGGTTTTCATTGCCCCTCCTTTTGTTATTAATGTATTTATAGAAGCACTTTTTGTTATCCCTAACAGAAGTAGCCAAATTGACTTCAAATTGTGCTTCTGTCTCTCTGATTTTCTTTCTACATGACCTATGTCCCTAAACTCTTCATGAGTAGCCAGCCCTTTTTTCCACAGTCGATAAGCTTTCTTTTTTTTTTTTTTTTCCTGATTGCCTTCAGAATCTCCCTGTTCAACCAAGCTGGTCATCTTTCCGGCTGTCTTGCTTTTTGGCACACTGGTACTGGATATTCTTCCGTAGCATGCAGCATAGTCAGATCCACAATAAAGAGCCCATGCTCCTTATTGCTATTACTTCCATAGGTGGAAATTCCTGCTTTCCCTTCACTCATTCTATCACATTTATTTCAGTAAATTCAATCTTATTCAGCTTAGGATGTAAAATGGAGTGAGGGGAAACACCTTGCACAATTTTCACAGATGATATTTTCTATAGTCTTATTTGAAAAAAGATCTTTCATAACTTTGTTTTCTCACATTAGGGCAATAAGTGGCAAATGCTAGAGAATTTATCACTTGGGTTAAACCTGGGTGGTATTGAGGAATAGGCACACACACTGTTAGATGTATCTTTGGTGATGTTCCACACACAAACATGGAGATCACATCTGTAATTTAGATAGGGTCTTTATACTACAAAAATCCTATCCTACTAGTGAAACCACATGGCCTTCTGAAAATGGCCTTTTGTGAAGAGTCCCAGTCCTATTCCTTTCCCAAGGCTGTGCCTGGGCACTACCTTATGGCTGCTGGCTGGCTGTGCTGGGGAATATGCTAATACTCACGCACCTGGGATGGCCAGATGCCATTATTGTGCTCAAGCCTGTGCTCTAGTCTCATTAGGTCTGTTGCAAAGAGGTAGCCTCAGATTCCTTTGGTGTTTGCTACCTTACTTGCTGCTACACTCTTGACTTACCATTCAATCTCCCAGATAATCATGACCAAGGAGAAGAACAGCTCTGGAATCCTATTTTTGGAAGGATATTATTCATCCACAGTGCAACCTGATAAAGATGTTCTATGCTGGTTTATAAAGTCAGTTTCCCACCTCGTGCTAGCCAGGACTGGCAGTGACCTACAATGTAATAGCACCAGATAGCTCTTCTGCTTCATTCTTAAATCAATTTAAACATTTAATGTCAGTTTCCCTGGAACCAGACTATTACAGGACATGCTTTTCTTTGCATCTGCAGGTGACGAAAATAGCCCAGAGTGACTTGCTGTAACAGTGCACTTAGCACTCATGAGCCACTTCAAATCCCAGAAATAGATGTATAGTTAATATATCCCCTATCCTCTGCCAATTATTGTCAGTCCCACTAAGAGCCATGACAGTAATTTAGTTTCCATGAAGGACACTGTTATTTCAGCAGATGTGCTGTAAAAAGTACAAAAATATATCTGTGCTGAAATTACAAGTGTCATGACAGACAAAACTTCCAGATTAGAAAACCAGAACTTGTTTATATATGTGTATACATATAAACACTTCATGTAATTTTGCTTGTGCTTTTTAGAAAGTAATTGTATTTTTGAATAAGATGATTGTACTGAAACCTTCAGAATTTCATATTAGAGCTACCATAATACCTTAGTCATCTGCAAAGCATATGCTGGGTTTTAATTGTTACTGCATTCAACGGGATTTTTCATCTTCTTAAAAGCAGTCCTGAACTGGATGGACCAAAACATTTGATCAGAAAGAAGAAACAATCATTAAAATTAACTTGACCTTTTAACTAAAAAACCTTTTTCATCTAGGGGAATATTTAAAACAAGGTTATCCGGAAAAAGTCTAGTGGCTCAGAGCTGGTTACTGTTTTCTTGTTGAGTATTGTTACTTCATAGACTTTTTGGGTGCCTTGTCCAAAGGCTGTCCCAGAGCAGCTCCCAGGTAAGATCACCAGGTTGCATATATATCACTTATCTTGAAGTCAATAATAATGAGTAAAAATTAATTCTACATTTTGACCTACAAGATATTTACATAAGACTTTTTGAATTTTGTATCTTCCGATGATGGATCCTATTGGTTGTCTCAAAGTGAACCACTGTTGTCCCATCACATAACAGTGACTACCATCCAGTAAAAGCAGTTCACCTCCTGAAGCCTTTCTCAGATAATAAGCTCATGGTCCTCTGCTTTGCGACCCTTGTGTTTTTGATTTTTCCCCATTGTCTTCCTCCCTTCCTACTCCTGGACTAATATCTCAGACAATAGTAAGCATTTTCTTACTAATGCTTAGGCCCAATAGTGTCAATTTTTAGTCTCCCCTGTCCTAAAAATATAGATCAGTGAATTTTGTCTAGTGATGTTTCATTTAGCCCTAACTAACTTTTCCTTGAGCTGTTGGTTTTAGGTTAATTTGGAAAGTTAACAGGTGTTGATCCAAGCTTTCCACCACATGGAATTCTTTGTATGTTGTTATCTCTTTATAAGCTGAATCATTCCTTCTGTTAATCTTGCACTATTTTCAATTTGAGCTTTGCTGATTTCAGCTTCAATCTTCTTACATCTTGCCTTTCTCTGCTATATTGAAATAATGATGTGCTACCATCAGCTGTCTGTTAGCAACATCTGCTGAGTGCAAAGAAAGCATTTTTACCCTTTTTCTCCCAAGCTAAATCAATTAGGGCTCTGTCAACTCTTAACCCCTCTGCCCTGCCCCCCATCCCTAAAAATAAAACAGAACAAAACAAAAAAAAAAAAAAAGAAAAACCCACAGACACACCTACCAAAAATCAACAAAAAATAACAACAAAAAGTAAACCAAAACAATAAAGAAAAAGCAAATAAACACCCACAACCCACAACATTTTTTGACATGTCTGAAAAGAAAGGTCTAACTCCAGTGCAGTTGAGGAATGTTAAGGATACAGGAAGAATATATAAGGGAGACTCACAGATATCAAATACTATGGTGACCTTAAATGACATGACTCAGTCTCTGACCTTCCATGCCACTCTGTCACATGTGGAATAGCAGCATCATCCTGTACTACAGTATCCTTCTGCAAAAGGCTTCTTTACTTATTAAGATTGTACAAAATATAATAGAAAAAGTGTCACCTTACAATGCCTGATGTTTTAGTGCTTTGAAAGCCTGAGTTATTATTAATATAATGAGAGCATCAGCCACTAGAGGCCCTTCATGTCTAGGAGACTGGCTGAGCCAAGATACCATATACTATCCCTCTGGTTTTATTTAGTTCACTCAAAAGGGAAATGTTAAAACAATAAACTACCAAGCTGAGAAGCAACATTCTGACTGTCAGTTTAGGGCCCTCTGATAGGACTTGGTCTCTTCTCAGTTGTTGTGTTTCTTCAAAAATGTTCTTGATATTGAAGTCCTTTTACTCAGGCATTCCTTTTCATTTCCAACTCTTCATCTTATTTTCTCAGTTACTTAAATTGAAGTATAGTTGTTGTTCTTTTATCCTGTTTCTAGTCTTAACGCTCAAGGCACCTTATCTAGAAAGCAGTAGGGGACCTTTTGACCCTTGGGAGAAGCAGTACATAGTCCACGCTACTGAATGTACATCACTCCTCAGTGCAAACAGATGGACTAAATTAGGCTAGATCTGCCACAAAATGGTCACTCAGACCTGCAAATATTTATTGTGAATGCTTAGATGGAAGCATAAGAGTCACATGTTGGCTTTTTCTGCTGTAGTTTCAGTAAAGGGGATTCACAGTAAATTACAATTATTTTTGTTACTACTGTGTCACAGCTCCAGTAGGTTTTTTATGTGCTGGATGCTTTTCAAACAATAACCCATTTTGTCAACCTGTGATGCTGGTCCAACTCTCAGCTCTAGAGGGCAGGGCTTGGGGTGTACTGATATAGTGAGAAAAGTTGTTGCAGAAGAAAAGCAATCCTTTGCCTTGTAAAATGACTAATACATTCTGCAGATGTACTTCCTGAAGGCCAGCAGAGATGCCTGACCCATTGCCTCTTTCACAACAACACACAAGTGACAATTAGAAAAACCCAGTGTCTCTTAGATGTCACCTGTTGGTTATTTCCTGTGTTTGCCTCTATTACAATTATCACTGCTGTGGTCTTCAATGTTATAATATTCATGCAAAAATTAAAATAATAGTATCCCAATTAGACAGCAAATGACTTTTCAAGGTTAGTGAGAAAGAAGTTATTTCAAACAACTCACGTCTTGTTCAGGATCAAAATAAACCTTCAAAATTGCCCAGTAAAACTTTGAAAGGCTGGTAAGAATAGAATAGTCCTTGAGCCACTCAGACCAACAATAAGAAGCAGAAGTTGTTGCTGGGAAAGTTGTAACATATGGACCAAGAAGTCATTTCTCACTGTACTAACACCACTGCAAAACAAAGCAGATCTGTGTGAAAGAAGGACACTAAGCATCAGAAGGACAAGAAACATCTTAAGCAGTAACATTCTGTAAAGTACTAATGAGTCAACAGTCCTGTTTAAGTGAACAGACTCTGAGCTGCAAACAATCTGATTAATATGGAGGGCCTGGTAGAGATTACCACATTTAGGGCTTTATAACAAGCAAACTGTTTCATGATGGTGATATGCCCAGCTTTGTGTAGTTCATTAGTCTGTATTTCTTATTTACATGTTACATAAGAGTGCATTTTAAAAAGAGCCTTTTCTTGTACTTCATTATGAATGTGGTACAGCTGCAGGATGATTAACAAGGAACATAAAATGTTCACAACTTTTGCAGGACAGAGTGGTAGGAAGAAAACAAGCCACAGAATGGACTATAACTTGCCCAGAAGTACTCACTGACTGAATAGAAAGCAGATACCAAGTGACAAGGCATAAATGTGGGGCAAGTGGGCTGAGGGGGAAGGCTGAGAAGAGGCTTGTACTATTTTAAACTTTGTAAAAGTACAAGAAAAAAACATGGTGTATGATATCTATCAGCTTTTTGGTTGTGCTGTAATATACATGTATGCAGTGAAGATCAACCTTAATCTTTCCTGTCCCTTTCCTTTATTATCCTTCCCCTGAAGATGCAAAAGGGGAGGGAAAACATTTGCAAAATGTGTGGGTTGCTCTCCAATTTTTCTACCAGATTACCATGGCAGGGCATAGTCAGAACAAAGGCATGAAAGGGTGGAAGGACTACCAGCACTCTTGCCTCACCTTGCCAGACAGCACAAAGCCCTTGGGCACTAAGTTCAGAAGCTATGGCACAGCAGCTTTAATGACCAGATGTGGCATGACCTATGTGTAAAACATATTGTGAGATAAGAAATGTTGGTGCCTGAAGGGGAGTCTGTGGACTCTCAGAGAGGTCCCAGGGTTTGTACTGCAATGATGGCATTTATTCTTTCCTTTATCTAGCTCTGGCATTCTAAGAGACATTTTCCTGGAAAATCAAATCAGTGTGGCCTCATGAAAATTCAGGGCCCTAGTTGATGGAGTGGACTATTTCATTCGTTCTGAGACATAATAAAACCCACCAGTGCCTTGCCTCTGCTATGAATTTTCCACAGCAGATAGACATGGTGCTGCAAAAGAAAGCCTGCATAGAATTAGTACCAGAAAACGTTATTAATAATACATGTCATGTACCCCAAAACAACAAAATTAAGGTTTTCTATGCAATATAATTCAAGCTGTTTGTGTGGGTCTATTTATGATAATCTCCATTTCAGATTGCATTGTTTTTCCCATTCTCTTTGCATTTGATAGGCATAGGCAGTACTCATTCCTTATGAGCTTCCATTTAGTAGTTACTGCCCACAAGTCAGAGTCTGCCCTGAAAACAATATTATAAATTTGTCCTTGGTTGTCAATAGTTCTCGTTGAATTGCAGAAATCTGAGAAATTTTTAAAAAGAAAAAAAAAAAGCTGATAGAATTTACTCATTCCCATTATAGAGCTGGTAGCAGAAAGAGTTAGATAAGAAAACACTCCTTTTTCTTTTCCCTTTCCCTTTCCCTTTCCCTTTCCCTTTCCCTTTCCCTTTCCCTTTCCCTTTCCCTTTCCCTTTCCCTTTCCCTTTCCCTTTCCCTTTCCCTTTCCCTTTCCCTTTCCCTTTCCCTTGTTTTTATGCCAAATTCCAAATCTCTTAGATCTCACCTAAAGAAAAGTAGCACCATTCAGTTCTTGTGACCTAGGTGGTTTCATCTAGGGCCAGCTCTGCTGCTAAGCAGATTCTATATTCACAAACTTTTCAGATAGCCTTGTTAGTAGATAACATTCAGTTTTGAAAAAATCACATTACTGAAGGACACCAGATTTTTAATTACATTTCAACAGTAAAGTGTAACATTATCTTGAGAAATCTTCTGCCCACAGAAATGGATAATTTTAGCAGAATTTCACAAAAATTAGAAACTGCTGATAAATGTCCTAAAGGGGTGGGTGTCTGGCAGTGCTGGAGTAAGCTTGTCAGTCCAGTTTCACGTTAGTGCAGGATTTGCTGTGAAGCAAAGTGTTGAGGGTTTTTTTGGTTTTTTGTCATAGTAAGGAAAAGGAAAAAAAAACCACTAGAAAAAGGGAGAAAAATCAAGAGTCTGATGATAAAAAATTGATTACTCTTTTATCAAAATTTTGCCAGACCCTTTCGGAGTCATTCACACTTCAGGCTTGTGTTTGTTGTCAAAACAATGGATGTTCAGAAAATTAGATTAGAAAGGGTTTTACTTACAAGGTTCTAGTCTTTATCTCTTGAAGTGGCTGTATCTGTTAGAATTGAACTTTGGTAACTCATGTCAGGCTCTTAAACTTATGTTGATATCTGATCTTTAAAGCATTTCTTTTGAAAGCAATTTTCATTACTTTAAAATGTGTTCTCCCAGGGCTCAAATGTACATAAGTTAACAATTACTGAGTATGGCTTAAAACACAAGTGTATTCCTGCATTCAGTAACAATAACATTATAACTAGTCTGTGTTTATAAAGCTATCATTTAATTGAATGATGTTTTAAACAAAGTATTTAATGAACAATTACAAAAAATGATCAAAAATAGTTGTTAGGTAAATGAAGGTATGGCAGTTAAATGCCACCCTGATGCCCAAGCTCATCAGATCTTGGAAGCTGAGCAGTGTCAGGCCTGGTTAGCACTTGGATGGGAGACCTCCTGGGAATGCAGGGTCTGTAGGTTCTAGTCCTGAGGACTTCACTGTCACCGTCCAAGCTCGCTTGGCCCTGACAGATGAACCTGAGGAGTTAAATGGTGGGGCCAGTTCTGTGCATGCTGTGCCTCATTGCGCAGGCTGGAAGGGCACACCCATGTGGGGAGAGCCCTTCCCAAATATGCATTCACGAAGCTGAGCCATGATGATGAAATGCAGGCTGGAAAACAAAAAGAGCCATTGCTCTGAAAAACTGTATGAAATTAGGTGGTTTTGAATTCTTTCAGATCACATCAATGTAAGAATGTTTTTAGCTATCTGATAATAGTCTAAGTCTTCTGCCTTGCTAATATTTGATATTCTGGAGTGTTTTTGGTTTTCTTTTGTGAGCAAATTCCTTGTCTTAAATTAAAAATTCTTCATCAGTGTAAGGAAAATAGCCTGGCATTATCCACATGAAATAGAGCTGATCACCATTACCTTTCAAATTTTTTGTGTTTGAGACCACTTCAGCATATTTCAGTGGATGGACCGACTGCTTTACAGGGCTGATAATTCAGCTTTTTTAAAAGACAGTCTTTTCCTTATGAAGTAGTTGAGATACACTTGAGGCTGAAAATCATGGACTAAGTGTTTTCCTGCTAAGTATATTTTGAGCTAGAATGAGATTTATATCCTGTCAGGTGATGGCTGTATTGAAATATTTTGATTGAGTTTTTTTGAGAAAATGGTTTACATATAATTTTGCCTGTCCCTCTGTAATAGATTTACTGGATTTTCTTGCTGTTAAAAATGATTTAAAAGTTTTCTTGTATTTCACAACTTTGGCTGTGACTAATTCAGCCACAGACCCAGAAGACTGGGAGGTTTACAAAGGGCACAAAGGACAGGCAGAATCAAAGACCCTCAGACCTGAAGCTCAGCCAGGAGGGAAATGAATTTCTGTCAGGGTCTGTGGTCAGGAGAAAGTCAGGGGAAGAAGGTAATAAATGCAGAGAGCAGAGATGTGTCTGTGTAGAAGGTCAAGCTGTAAGGGCAAGAATCAGTGTTTAAATTAAGAAAGCAAATCAATAACGGAAAAATAAGAAAGATAGCAGGAACTCAGAAAGATTGGCAGTTTTTAAAATTATTCTATGTTTTGATTTGAAAACTTTGGCAAAACGCCAAGTATTCAACCAAAATAGTGCAGCCTTCCCCCTACCCCCCTCCATGGGAAAAGGGAAAGAAAAAAACCCTAGAACTTAAAATGCCTTTATATATTCACACAAAAGAGGGAATATTAGAAGGTAAAACTACAATATAACACATATATACAAAGGTAAAAAGAAACAATAACTCCACACCAAGTTGCCCACCCAATGATACAGATTCCACCACCCCAGCTACAAAACTGCCCAAGAGGCACCTCCCCAGAAGCACCCAGCAAGAGAGAAGAAAAAACCAACAATATGTTTACTCTTATGAACCAAAACCAGCTGCAAAAGTAGCGGTGAGCGGCAGTGAGGCCTGGCTGCCTGGAACAACACACATGTCCTTCCCAGTCAAGCAACCACGAAGGGAGAAGACCCAGGCACCTCCCTCCCTCACTTTTATATCTGTTTTGACATCAGATGATATGAAATATCTCTTGGGTTGCTTAAGTCAGGTGATGTTTGTCCCCTCTAATCTACGTAACACTATCTGGCCTGCTAAAATTGAGGCCTACTAAAATTAAGGCCTAATCTAGGCCTAGCTAAAACTAAGGCCCAAACTACCACATTATATTAACTGTAATGAGGAAATAAGGATGCAAAAAGAATTAATGTAATAAATGTGTATTTACCTTCCCTGAAGGACAGGCACACAAGACAGTAGGAAGACTAGGTCTAACAAAGTTAAAAGAAAAAAATAATAAATATTATCAGGTGGATGAAGAATGAATGTATGAAGAATGTAGAGAGATATTGGTTGAATGTGGTCAACCTTGAAATATGAAAGAAGTGATTGCAGTCAGTGCAATCTGGATTTAAGTAGTCATTTTATTCAGTGCTTTACAAAAACTTATCAGAAAACTCAATTAAAAACGCATCAGAAAAGAGCTGTGTTAAAAGAAAAATTGTTTGCACGTCTGTAAGAAATGATAGTGACGGGAGGGAGAGCTGCCTGGATGAGGGTGCCTGTGCATACACGGGTATGAAAAGCATTCTTCTCCAAGAGACTATTATGCCAAATCAAATTTCAGTTCTTTGTTTAGTGACTGATCCAGAAGATGGAATAATATTTTAGCAAGTATTGTACTGGCAAAACTCCCTGTGCGCATTTAACTTTTAGTAAGGAATTATTAAACCTAGAAAATATTTGCTAATAGATTTGTGAAAACTCAATCTCCTAACTAAGGATTCAGCAGAACAGGAATTATGGACAAAGGAGAAATGAGACAGCAGAACACCTGCAAGAGGAGAAATTCCAGAAAGCTACTTAGGTATCAGGTTGCTGCAAACCCAGACATTTCAAATGAAGAAAAGTGGAAACCCAGCCAGTGTAGCCTTGGCTGATATGTTAACATATTTTCCCAGTTTGGATTTTAATGCCACTGATTTTCTGTACACATAAAATTTCTGTATTTAAATCCCTATCTTGGTCCTGTTTAGCTGCTGCCACACATCTATTGGAAAGGAGAACTGAGAGACACTGATAAATTGGTCACAAGGCATAACAATGCATTCAAAGGCAAGAGCTCTTAACTCTTAAAATTGCATGGGATCTGACTTACCTGATCAGATGAAAAGATATTATGATGTGAAACATCTATAGATAAGAACCTCAGGTGAAATGTTAACATGTCAACAGGATCAAAGATGCAAGCGGCACAGATATCCACCCCCTCTGATTTCCACCTGTCCACATAGCATGACATGAAGGAGGAAATTCTACCTAGGGTTTCCCACCAACAAACTTCAGAAAAAGTGTTGGAGGAAAGTTAAAAAACTGCCTGGGTGTATATTTAAAATGTGATGTGGTGTTGCAATGCTAATTAATCTTTTCATTAGCTTATAATGAAAACTCAGAATAAGAATATTGGAAAATAGGCTAAAGTAAATACTGGGAAATATTCTGAAGAAGAAAGCAAAATGAGTATTTGAAAGTGGTATATGACAACAGAAGGGTGCAAATGGTACAAAGCTGTTGATAATCAATCTTGTCATTAGACCTGAGTATTTTGAGGATTTATTTTCAAGAGAAGAACATCTGCTGAGTAGCTAAATACAGTGAACACCAGCAAATACATTAAAATTATTTTGGAGATTAAGCTTCGTTTTGGCAGTGTTTAATTTGAAACTATGTAAACAAGCTGAATAATGAGATTGAGTCAAATACAATGAGAGGCTGTGGGAAGTATTTATATTTCTTTCTGTGCATTTGGGGAGCTCTGTTCAGTAGCTAACTTGCATAAAGCTGCAGAATGAGTTAAATATGAATGCCTCGTGAAACAGAACCCCGTAGTTTCAAAGGGCAAACAATGTAAACAACTTGAATTCTATAAAATTATTCTGCAGAGATCATTAGAAATAAAAGAAAACAGGTTTTGAGTCCACTTCCAAAGATGCTGTTCAGTAGCAAAGACATGCTGGCCTCATGGAAATTAGTGGAAAAACTACTGAATTTTATGGACTTGTAATTAATTTAGCTGCCCACCTACAGTAATTCTTGAACTAGTTCAGAAGCAGAATGCCATATGCTTTTAACACACCTTGTTAAGGGCATAATCTCTGCAACACAAGCAAAGCAAGGGAACTGAGGTTTGGTCCTCAATCAAAGGACTAATTATATTAAAGGCATTTTCACAGCCATTGACTCTGATGATTAAGATTCTGACAAATCTTGTCCAAAAATTATTTCTGTTCTAGAAAAGCGTCTGACCAAAGAGCAAACAAATAGCATGAGGAAGCAGCACAAATTTTTAAAGTTCTTGACAGCTTAGTCTAAAAAGTGGAAAGTCATTTACAGTCTGAAGCTGAGGAAGGACTTAGCTGATTCTGGTGTATACAAACCAATCATAGAATGGTTTGGGTAGGAAGTGACCTTTAAAGGTCATCCAGCCCAACTCCACTGCAATAAGTGTAGACACATTTCACTAGATCAGGTTGTTCAGAGCCCCATCCAACTTGACCTTGGATGTTTCCTGGGATGAGACATTTGCCACCTCTCTGGGCAACGTACTGTTTCATCACTGGAAAGCCAAGCTGATATAGTTTAGCCTGTATAAACTAAACACACACTCAGCTTATATGGGCAGGATCCTTGGGTGGAAATATGCAAACAAATCAAAATGTCAAAGTTGGGTCTGAAAATAATAGTTACACAGCACTTGAACATTACATTTAGGATCCTAGAAAGAAGAAATTGGAGGCGATCATCACTGAAGGATAATAAGACTATAATACTAATAGATTTTTTCCTCCATTTATCTCAGTTCTCAGTTTCTGGAGGGGAAATCTTCAGCACAGGGCATTTTGTAATGGCATAAATTATATCTATTAACACAAGTCAAGAGTTTACTTTATCTGCTTATTATTTTCTTGTTCACTGGTTCAACCAATTTCTTTCCGTCAGTTACCAGCGTCCGCTAAAGGAGATACAGCATTAGAGGTTGAATTGCAGCCATCCAAGGCATAGTACAGATAAATATATTTGCTAGACATAATTACATATGAGAAGTCAATTCTGATCACTCACGGTGAATTATCAGTGGATACAGTCATGATCTTGCTTGGTAATTTGCTGACAGTTAAGGTAATGCAGATTCAGACAAAATCTCATAGTGTTCAAGAATGATAATATTAAGCTACATTCTCATTTCCTGCTGGGTGAGAACATTTAAAGAAGCAGAATGCATGAACCAGCACTGTCCATTTCCAATGGAGTTTTTTTGTACATGACAAGATCTATGCTTTTGAAAGTCATTGAGAAGTGACTTGCCAGCTTTTCCAGAACCCATTTGAAAGTGAACACGAATGTTTTCTGCTAGCAAATGAAGAAAGAGATGGCAGAGGAAATGGAGTAATAATAGTCTGAGAGTAGCCTAAGAGAGCTGTATCATATTATCCAGGTGAGATGTGACATCAGCCTTTACCAGAGTTCTGGGAAAGGGCTGGCAGGAAGGGAATGTGGAGAATAAAGACGGTGTTTTAAAGTATTTATCATATTGAGAGAAACTTAATTTTCCTGAAATCCCTACATGAGGTTTAAGTAATCTTCAATCTCTCTTTTTCAAAACAATTAGGTTTTATACGAAAAAATATACTGATACTACTCACAGTTTTATCACAGCATAATGGCTTGACTTTGACTCAAAATGAACACCTCTCTCCTCAGTCATGTATAATTATAAACTTAGTTAAAGTAATTCTAAAATATAGGAAACATAAATTTTATTTGTGTACATAGTAATTAAACATTGGCCTGCCTTAAAGTGAATTCAGTTTAAATTATATGTAGTTAATAGTACTGTCACATGATAAGTGGGAGTTTAGATTTTTGCCTTTTGGTAGCCCTGGGAAAGTCAAGACCCTGGTTGCCAACAGTCTGTCCATGTCTCTCAAGGAGACCATTCACCAACAGATCCAAAAGGTTGGAGGGCAGCTTGATCTCCCGTGTTAGAGGGGACTCAACAGAACAAGGACCCCTCAGTGGGTCCTGCCAGGCTGTTATCCACTGCCGGTAACTGCGACAACTCACTTTGCTTACTTTAACAGTTCATGCAATAACACTTTTATTAATAAAAATTGTGACAGATTCATAACATTTAGAGGTTGTCAATGATAATATCTATTGCAAAAATATATTTTAAAGCAACCTACTGATACATGCATTGAGCAAGTACAAGCTCTGATAAGAAGCAATCTACTAATGTGCTATAGGCTAAGCACAAGCAAAAGCTCTAATCCTAAAAGCATCATTTGACTTCTGTAGAGTATATTTCTCACCCACAGCATCCCTTTGGGAGGGGAGAAGATGGACTCAGCACACTGACTGATCCCAGCAGTTTCAGTGGAGGTCTTCTCCCACTTTGCCCCTATTACCAACTTACTTTTATACTATTTTCTTTATGTTTGGGGAGTTTGAGTGGCTTTACTCATAAATACCTTTTATTTCTGATTGGTGTACCTGATGGGACAGGGGGTGGTGGTTGTGGCTTGGCACTTGGGAAGGGGTTTGACATGGTTGTTGGCTTCAGCAGCAGAACATCTTGATTCTCTATTGTCAGACAGGTACTGTACGGTCTTGGTACCACAATGTTCTCCCATTCTGCTGGGATTAGAATGGAGTGAGGCCACATAGTCTCCACTTCATTCTATGCCCTGTTCTGTTTATCTGAGCAGATGTTTATCTTTGTCTTGGGGAGGATGTCAACCTCAGTCCATCCAGGGAGTTGCAGCTGTGTTTTACACTAGAATTTTGGATCCTCTTCAGATTTAACTCTACCCATCCTCCCACAAATACTGTCTTTGTTTAACCAAAAATGCTGACCAAAAAAAAAAAAAAAAAGAAGAAGGAAATATCCTATGATAACTACATATCTATTTGCAAGTTATTGCTGACTTGATGCTAATAGTAAACAATATTTTACTAATGTAATATAAGCATTAATTTATTACCTTGAAACACAGGCTTTCCTCATGCTTGTTTCTTTTGTGTGCAAGAGAAGATTTTTGATACTCTTAATAGTTTGATCTTGTCTTCAAAGAGTTGATTTGCAATGGATATACAATATACTTTTATTATCATATAGGAAAATGAACAATGAACAGCTCAATGTTATTGCCATTTTTACTTCTGATTTTAGTGCAGATGCTAGAACCCTCTGAAGCGTAAATACAGCACAGCTACTCATATTGTATAATAAAGAGCAGCCAACTTGGACTTCTGCTACTGAAGCTGATAACTGCAATACTCAGATATGCAATATGAATGTAAGTTAAAACCTCTGTCTGTTCAACATAACAAATATGTGATCTGTGTGCAATTCTGGTTAGCACAGAGAAAAATCTCCCATAATGAATATGCCTTTAGAGCTTAATTCTAACTGTACTCAGTGCTTTTACCAAGAAGTTGATTATTAGGGAGAGACAACCCAGAGAAAATTATGAGGAAAGCTTAGAGACCATGGCTGGAGTTTAACATCATATAGGTCAAAGCAGCTGGATGACAGTAGTCATTCATTCTTCCTTTGCCAGCTGTGCAGCAGTAGTAAGTATCCTTTACTACTAAATACCCTCAACAAGATTGTCTACACTGCCCAAGGCCTGACATATTGCTATAGACTACATATTACAACCCTGTACTGCAGAGCTAGGGACTTGGGACAGGCAGAAGTAGTTTTGCAGAAGCAAAAAAAATCTCACGGTGGGTAACTAGATTTGTTCTCTTATGGGAAACTGTTGTGAAGTAGATGGCATTAGTGTAAGTATTTGTATTTGAATCTGAGATGGTTTTGCTTATTGATGTGTGGCACCCACAAACTATTTTTGTTTTCAGTATCAGATGGTCTTTTTTATTTTATTTTTATTTTTAGAATACATTAAAGATTTTGCTGAAGAAGAAGTCTGCAGTCATGAAAAGTCCGTAAGAGCTCTTCTTTCTTCTGACAATATGTGAAAAGTGCTCACCAGTCTCTGGACAGTATTGTTTCTTTCCTTTCTTGCATTATCCCACTATCTCCCACTCCCATGGACAAAGGCAAATGCAATCAATGTCTGCATAAAGTCATTACATAAAATCAATTTCCTCTGTTTGTCCACTCTTATATGAATTTCCAGTGCCTCAGTTGCTCATGTTGTTGAAAAATGTGTGTTTGTCATTCTCTCGTCATTCAGAGCCTGGGCACTGCACTAGTGTACTTTTGTGAGTTGTGGGGGCAGCTCAGGTAGGCTTCTTGAAATTCTTCCCTCTGACAATCCTCTCTTTTGGTAAATACAGTTTGCTGCAAATGAAATAGGATATATAGCAACTTTCTACTGAAGAATAGGAGCAGGTGACATCTCTGTGACAAACCTTGACTTTGAATTCAGAAAAGCTGCTACAAACCTACAGTGTATTGATCAATTAATCTGCTTTTCTCTGTACAATTGAAGTTCCTGTTGGCTCTGATCTTCATTTTCTGATGCACTGCTTTTATAAATCAACACTGTGTTTTTTCCTTGTGTAAAACTAACCACTCATGCAGTGAAAGTACTTCCATTTGAGAAGGACATGCTGCAAAACTCATTAAGAACCACATGGATGCAGCTCTCAAGCAAAATAATAGGTTCAACCTTCTCACTATTTCCAGTAGAAATTAAATCAAATGGTTTAAAATACATGATGGAAAAGAGACTAAAAAACCCTAGTTTTGTGAAATTTCTAATTCTGCTCTGCAAAATGTTGTTTGCACAGCACAGCCACAGAACAACATGGAGTCCTGAATCACTTTGTTCTAGTACCGTCTAGTAATTATAGAAACTAGTGTACCAAGGGTTAGAAGTCATAGATTAAACTAAGCTAGATATTTCAATAGGATGAAATGGTAAAGATCCAAGATTTTTGGGAGTTAGAGCCAAGGTTTTGCAAGTTTGACAGGTCATGTCACTAAACAAAGAAAAGGCAGAAGTCCAACAGTGATGAAGACAATTCAAGACCACCCTGAGGGATGAAGTCAGGAGACCACCACCCATATTCGAAGGTAAAAGAAAAGTTCTGCCCAAGATTTCACCCAGTTATTAATATGGGAATTAGAGGGTGTTAACTGTGAACTTAAGGCTATAAATGGCTTGTTTTACACAAACGAGTTAGGCAAATTTTTGCCCAGTATGAACTGGCTTGCCTCCAATGTTGTCTATAAATACCTTGCTGCTATTAGAATAAACTTTCTCTTAGCAGTTATTTTTTGCAGCATTTTTATTTATCACATGGAAAACAAGTTTTCTGCTTGATTACACTCCAAGATTTTTGATACCAGCCTTTCCAAATAAAATATAAAATAAATGAATTATTTGTCATGTCCCCTTAGCTAACCAAAAAACCAACAAAAAAAAAACACCAACAAAAAGAAAAAAATGCCATCTGGATCTAACAGATGACTTCTTTCTTCAGCTCAGTTCGCAGGCAGCCTTTGCTGTGGCTTTCTGCAAGCTATTAGAGCTCAGAGGTATAATGCAAAAGGACCAGTGCCTGAAAGTACAAGTTTCTCTACTGAACACATTTTTCTCCCTCTTTACTTATGTCTGATGCTGCAGTTCTGACCACTCTAAAAATACATATTCTAACAGTAGAGCTCTTTATGTAATGCTTTACCTATGTGTTCTTAACCAGAGTGTTCACTGCTATTGCTTGACTGGAGTTGTCATATATTTCCGTAGTGTCATAGGGCTGGAATGATCTGGGATCCTGACTGAATACAAAAAAAATTGACATTACCACATTCCTTATGCTTTTACTTTATAGGGTTGACAGGTGAGTAATTATGAAGGCAATCTTACTGGCAAATCAGATTACTAGCCACAAATCTATATTTCGTATTCTTGAAACTCTAGCCATATGACTTTGTTTTGTTTTCTAACCAGATGAGAAAAATAATGTACTACAATCTGAGAAAGCAGATACAGCCCAAAGTAAATCCTCCCTAGTGAATGTATCTAAACCAAAAAACATAAATAGTGATTCACAAGCTGGAAGAAACTGTAAACACAAACCACCATCTCCTAATGAAAACTAACCAGAATATCTTAGTGGATAATTTTTGAACTGTGTATGCCATAGAGACTTTTGTTTTATTTCTGTTATGCAAAGCTAGTAGCAAGACTTTGAGAAATATTTTAAAAATTTGACATTTTCTAGAATCTTGCATTTTCTTGAAATGATATTTTTACTTGAAGTTATTTAAACTAGCAAAATGTTGTTTGAAAAACTATACCAGTGAATGTCAACAAATCTAAAGGAAGATTAAAATTTAATTGCTATTATAGCCTTAATTCTCATTCCTCTACAATTCATTACAGTTAGAAGAAATATAGGAAGAAGCTTCTCAGAGCTTAGAGTCTCAACTAAATAATTATGGTATCTTTTAAAAATATATACAAATATGTTGCTTTAGAATAATTGTTTGCTTATTGGTTTTGTCCTTATTTGTAAGTATTTCTCTTTTGCTGGATCATATCAGACACCATTTTCAAAGAACGTAGTCTAATTAATTTCATCAAGATTTTTTTTTTCTTCAAACTTTTGGGGTTTTCCCTTCCTTACACCCCCCAAATCAGCAGCATCTAAAATAAGAAAACATTATCTTATCCTATGGAAAAGGAAACAGAGATGAAGGGACTTCCTTAAAGCCACAAGATGGATCAGTGGGAAAGAGAGAATCCAAACCTACTTTCAAACAAATTTCAGACCACACTCATTCTTCCAGAACATGCTGTTTGGCATTTTGATTTCACTTGGGAGAGTAAACATGTATGTAAATTAGACTTTGTGGGATTATGGGTGACTTAACATTGACAGCTCCTGCAGAACAACCACAGGGGCTGCTGAGAATTGAAGTCCAAGCAAAAGCCTGGGAAAGAGTGACCAATCACCCATGCCCTGGGCAGAGACTTTAAAATGATTGGATAAGATTGCACTCATCCTCCACCTATGTCAACACCCTTTTTTCAGGTATAAGAGTGCATGCTTGACTGTTACTAAACAGATCTCCACTTTACCATCATTTCAGGGGTCTGCTATTTTATTCACTGTCACAAGACATCAATTAGGTGCCCTAAAAATGAGGAACATGAAGCTGACCATGGTGAGAGTTTCTCTTCAGTGTGGCAGTGTAAGAGATCTGTCCCTGAGGTTTGCCTGTTATTCCTCCTTGCTAGAGGTTGTTACTGCAGAGGAACAGGTAATGAAATATTGTATAAGCGCCTGTGTTGGTTTAAAGGTAAACTGGCAGGAGAAATGAACCCAACACAAAGGAGATTATAAATCAGAGTTACAATTTAATAACAATATCACAATAAATCCAATGGCACAAAGAGAAATTGGCTTTAACCCACAAAACCCAGAAGTATGACCTAGCACCCCGGGGCACAAACACAAAGGGGTTTATTAGCTCCTGTGCTGAACCCTATGTAGTTCCCCCAAAGTCCAAAGTAAAAGGAAGTGAAAAACCTGTTGATGCAGCTGACAGTTTGCAGTCTGGTTGAAAGTGGTGGTCTCCTCCTGTCGAGGTTCTGGTCCTCCTCTGGATCCCACAAGTGGTTCCTTGAGGTCTTCAAACTCCAAGATTATGTACCCTCAGGTCCAGGTGGGAGCACCCAGTACCTCCCTCAGGGTGGGGAGTTCCACAATGGGTTATCTGACTCTCTGAGTCATCAGGTATTTTGGAATTGTTGCTGGCCCATGAGCAGACACGTCCCCTCAGGCTGTGTGTGAAGGTGCTAATGAGTTCCTGGAGGGGAGTTATCACAGCTCTTATCTCACAGGTGTCTTCCACATCCAGCTCACACCCTGAGGGGTCAGGTGTGCCCTGGGCAGCTGCTGCAAATGGTCCATTGTTAACAGTTCTTGGGAGATGAATAGAGGGTATAGGATGCACAACTTTGGCCACCCCCACACAGTGATAAACTGGTTGCACCTGCTGAACTAGGACAGCACCCATCATCAACTATGGCTGGAAATTGGACTGTTCCATTCAATGTCTTAAACTGGTACAATGGTTTCTACAGTGAATATCTACCTGTGGATTTTCTGGTCAGCTGCCAGAATTTTGCTTGGTACCTTATGCAGAAGTCATGATGATAGAATTGCGTTCATTTGTAAAACATCAATCCAACATACCCCATCTGTATCTACCTGTCTTTATGCTCTCACTTTCTGTATAACTTGGAGGCTCCAGAGAACTTGGGACAGCCTGTAAAAAAAGACTAATTTATTCCCTTCCTAATTACTTCCTCCACATGCTCAGTCCTGCATGCCAAATGAGCATATGAGGATTGCCAGCTAAAATGACTTAAAGCATGACATTATGGATGAACTTAGATTCAGACATTTGTGTTCTGTTACTATTTTGGTGTGATGCACAATTTTGCAATGAGCAAATGCAAGAGAAGGAAGCAGACATTCAAAATATGAACATACCAGATGGATTATGAGACAGTTGCAGGTAGTACAGATAGGATGTGATGATTTCTCTGACACAATGAAAATGCTCCTTTAATGGAAAATAATGGTGACCAAATGCTAGGGGCTACTGCCAGCTCCCTGGCATGATAATTCACTGCATGTGTAACAAGGAAGATACGGAACAGTGGAAGCATTTAACTTGGAAATAAGGAATAAAACGGAGGTAGACAGTATATCATTATTCATGTATGGAATCTGCCAACCACTCAACATCTTTAGTGAAACAATTACTGGCTGCTTTAAAAGACTCCAAATACGTTTATGAAGCTGATCTGACATTTAAGGCCAAGTTGGGGCTCCTTTCTTCGTTTGGATTTCCAGCCTTAATTGTCAGACCTGAGAGAAGGTGAATGCCTCTAACTGAAAGCTAATGAGATCTACAGGGGATCAGCATCTCACAAAATGACATCCTCACATTTGACCTCCAGAGTCTTATTCTTCATATCCCTGATGAAATAGGACTGATGTCTGAGTAGGCCTGCTGATTGGTGTTTTAAGTACTTATGCAGAATAGAAAATCAAGCAATTATTCTTTTTCTTCCTGAGTCATGCATTGCTAAGGGACCCAAAAATAGCTATTAGGTTGTTTCCTGCCACAGCAGCCTCTTCTAACACAGCTGCAGTGCATTCATGGGAAGTACTTGATAAAATCACAATGATATCATTAGCAGCAACAGTGTTTCTATCTTAAAATGCTTATAAGGTGAGAAAAAGCAAGTAAAATTAAATTATATTAGAGCTAGATGTGAATATATTTGTTTCCTCCTTAATTTCTATGTCTTTGGCTGAAAAATACATAATCTGACTAAGTGCCGGTCTTTCAACTAAGTGTTTCTTCTTGTTAACTTATTTTTTAACTTTGGTCTGTAGTTAACCACAACAGAAACTTTGAAAATAAAATCTAGTGAACTGTAGAAGAATTAATGAACTGTAGCAACATCTGTTACTGTCATTTCCATTAATTATTAGAAGCTTTGTGCTAACATCATACTGAGGGAAGATAATCAGATGCAAAATGAATGAACACAGCACCCCTAGAAGTCTTCCTGTGTGAATATCTGATAAAACTGATAAGATTCATGCTTTAACCAACCAGCCTTCCATCAAGAATAGGAAAAAAAAATCTGCCTCCTTGGTTTGAGAGCCTAAACTCCATTGTCTATGGCTGCTGCTTCCCTTGGCCATTCTGCAGACCTCTAAGCAGATGAATTAATTACACAGCATTTGCTGATATTATGCAATTATTTTGGCAGTGCACAAACGATTCAACAGGAGGAACTGTGTGAAAATTCCCACCGCAGCAGTAGTCCTAGAAGCCCCCTCTCTAGATTATCTGATTGATCTGAGTTATTGTCAGCACTGATCCCTCAACGTCATGCAATGACCATCTAGAATTGTGATGTGGTGTATCAGAGACGTGACAGAACTCTGTTTTGTTTGCCATGTTTAAAACTGGAGGTCCATGTCCAGGACAGATCTTGTGTTTTGTTGTATAGAAACCCAGGAACAATAAAAGAATGATTTTCTTTTACATACCAAAAAGTTAGGATGATGACATTCCACCATGAATAAAAGGTCTGATGCAAAAGCATTACATAATACATTTGATAAGTACTTTAAGTGCATTTTTTAATTTTACAATGCATGTACTACTAGTAACTATTTCTACAGATATATGCACAATTCCAAGCATGAGTTTTAGTTCCATGAGTTCTATAATGTTTGTAACCTGCCCATCATGATAAATACACACCACTTTGAACCTCTTCAATGGTTTTCAGACCCTGTTCAAGAGTTTGCAAAGCCCTGTTCAAGAAGCAGGTGAGCAGACAATTTAAAATTTTTGAAGTTACAGTTGGTACCAAAAACTGGTACCAGAAGACATGCTCCAGCTGGCATTTTCTCCCTTGCCTAAACAGGTCACTGGACATGCAGATTCTTAGTGGTGTGAGTGGTCAGATTAGGAGCGATGAGGCAAGAGTAAGAGGGTTTTGTTCTTCAGACCCAGGATGCACAGCATAGGGAGATGCCTTCAAAGGGAGGTGTGTGAAATGCCTCTTTGATCTCCACAGACCTGTGACCTTATTGCAGAGAAGACGATTATGCTATGCAATAGAAAATGAAGATCACAACACAAGTTTTCCTTTTTCTATAAGACAACAAAACTATTGCATGTAGAATATGAGGATGCAGGAAATGTGATGGTATATCTAGTGCTGTGACCCAGTAGCCATGGCAACAACAGTGCAAAGACAGATTACCTCAAAGCTTATTTTCATCAATGGCAAGTGATGCAGTGATTTATGCTCGTCCCTTATTAATAAAATGAAAAGCTGCATTTCAGTTCTTTGTTGCAATTCTAGTGGCTGCAAAGTTAATAGGGAACAGACCAAGAGTGTATACTGTTCTGAGTCAGAAGGAAAAAAACATCACTGACAGGAACCATTTTCTTGTCTTTCATTGTAATGCAGACCTGTCAAGTCTCATGTGATACACTTTAGACTTGTTCTTTTAGCAACTGTTTTCTCATTCCCTACTGTGGCATCTCAAGTTCATGCATCATCAGCATGCTGTCATGTGGCCTGATGTGTGAATCTTGTCTATTGGGATTTTAAGGATTTGCAGAATCTGTCAAGGTCACAAACCCAAGCATCTATACAGCAGTGAAGCATCTTCATCTGTTGCAAATACAACCTTCATGGATTACACCACAACATGATTCTCTGTACTTTATCTGTCTTCTAGCCCGAGAAGAAGTCCCTACAGATTTTGTCTCAATGGATGTGTATCTAAGATTTGTGCTTGAGACAGATCTTACCTTGTTTCAGTGCCACATCAGCTATAAACAAGTTTCATGTATTTTGTTAACTTCTGCTTGCCTTCTTAATGAAATAATGTTTAAAATTGGAAACATTCTTGAGATCTTGAATCACCATTTCCTTGCTCTCTACATTTCCTGTTTATCTAGTCAAAAGACCTCATACCTTTTTTTTTTAAGAAAAATCTAAAGAAGACATACTTCAATGTTTCCATTTAAAATCATAATCCAAATTTGAAAACATGACAGATTAGTCAGGGTGAATGACCTTTATTGCTTGATAAAAGACTCATGACTCTTGTTTTTTCTGTTTTCTGCATCCAAAGTCCAATCCCAGGATAAGTAAAATGGCATGCAGGAGTAAAAGAAATACTATTTTCTAAAAGACCAGGGAAAAAACCCCAAAGCTATTTGACATTAAAGATAATATGACAGAAAGCATTGTCAAGGGGTATAGATATTTCAAAATGGCTGGTTTTTTTTATTATCTAGAAATAACCATTATTTTCTTAAATCAAAAATTGAAAGGATTTTTTATGTTCATCTAAGAATTAAAATAAAGGAACTATGATCATTAGTTAACTTAGTCTTATTATTCTCTGTATTAACTCAGGTTTCTCAATCTTAATTATTAATTTTATATCATGTTCTACACTTTGAAAGTTTTGAAAGCAGAGAAAATATTTGCTCCCAATACATGCATTGAATTTGTAAAGCAAAAGTTACATTTCATCATACAGTGAGTTATCTTTACCCACATAGACCTCTACTGCAAAATTGAGTAGAGGTTAATGTCTCCATCATTCCAGAATTCATGCATTCAAAACAACTCTCTTGGTTACAGACCGACTGTCTCCTGCTACCTTTATTAATACAAGTTTTCTCATATTTCATATGCAGCTCTGAAAGTTATTTTTTCTCTTCAATGTACTGTATTAGTGTTTTGGAAAAAAAACCCCAAACCTGTGTTACAAAGACTGAAAAGTGGCCTAAAATCACACTGTTCTACAACTACATAAGTCAGATTGGCTGTACTATCTCATAGGCAGCAGGTTCATTAGCTTCTGTAATGATTTACATTATTTGAATGATTATTTTTCATGATCTAAGAAAACTCAGTATTTCTTTTATTTTCATTAGTTTGAATTAGAAATTAATAACCAGCTTATTCTGTGAATCCCATGATCCAGCATTCAGTGTGAAAAAGAAACATACAAAAAACCTCCAGTCCTGTGAGTGTTAGCAAATTAAAAGGAGGTAGTATAATCAATACTGCTGAAAATCTGAACAGATGTTCATGACTGCTTCTGCTGTGTTTCAATTACTCCTGGTCAAAAGAATTAGATGTTATACTAAACTGGGTTCCTTGTATGATAGCACTTGGTGAAAATAGCTAGTTCATAGTAATTATGTCTAAAAGGGAGCTTCAAGTAGATCATGATACAAAAATGTTAACATCTTGTGACCCAGTGACTAGTAATCAACAGAAACTGCTGCCTCAAGAAAACAGCACTCTGTGGACAGGAGTATCATCACAGCATGACTGTTAACACGGGACTAAGATGCTTGAGGTACAAAAGCTTACTTGTGTCTAGGATTATACTATTTAATTCTGGTTCATTTTGTTCTGATTGCATGTTCCAAAGCCTCTGAAGAAGATAGAAAAGGGTGAAGTTTCTGCCAGACAACAAATAACAGACAAAAACTGAGTAATGAAAAACAACTCCAGTATAATTCCTTTGACCAACGCACAAAGCCAAATAACAAGGCCAGGCCGGATAGAGCCCAGAGCAAACTGGTCTAGTGGGTGGTAACCCTGCCCATGGCAGGGGTGTTGGAATTACGTGATATCTAAGGTCCCTTCCAACACAAACCACTCTATGATTCTATGAAATGTCAGTGTTAATTGTGCATTTTTATGCCTTTGAAAAAAGCAGAGAAATATTGTTTATGCAGGTATGGGGTTTAACATTTCCAGTTAAAAAAAAATCATGCTTTATAGAAAGACATGTAACAATATAAAAGTAACACAGCTTTATGTTCTATTGATAATTCTCTGAATGGAGGGTTTTGGTGAGGGATTGCTTCAAGACATCAATGCTAAGATAAATTCAAATATAATTAAAATAAGTGGAGGATATTTGTCTTGGGATAAATTTGGGAACCTAGCATCATTTCAGCTGTGTAATTTCTAATGTATATGCAGTAAATCTACTTTATACATATAATAGATTAATCAATCCATAGTATCTATTTTCTAAATTCTATAATCAAAACTTCTCTAAATATTTAAATCTACTTTTTCAAATACCTATTCAGCTAAGATTTAAAATGATAAATATTTTATGGAAAGTTATATATTCAGGATTATGGCATACATTTATAATACTTTCTAAAAACAAAATCCCATAAAACAAAGCTTTCATAGGAGAAGCTCTCTGTTCTTCCCTAACTGCAATTGATAACACATATAACATGCCTTGTTTTCAGAGCAAAATGGGTTGTTACTCATGATATTTTTGGTAGATATTCAGCTAAAATCAATAGTAAGAATAAATTGCATGCACTTAAAAAAAAATCAACTCTCAGCTGTTTATGCAGGCATGCACACATACACATGGCCTACAATGTTAACCAAATTCATGCTGTCTACATGCCCACAATGGCAGAAAGAGCAACATTCCATGTTTCATGCAGGAAAGAGGAGTGTGCTGCAAAAAATCCATGATGTCTTTGAAAAATACTCCATAGTTATAAATAGCTGCAAATGAAATTAACAACTTGCAGAGCTCAAATGAAATTTCTTCCAGTATATTTTAATCCATATTCACGTTTCTATTTTGCCATTTGTCATGTCATAGCTCCTCTGCATGATTCACTTTACACAATACCACCTATGCAGAGATGGGTAACCCACAGGACAAGCTGCTGTTTCCATGCTGCCTCAACCTCTGCCCTTGCCTTCTCCTGCCCTTTCCTCTGCCTGGGATGTGACCAGCTCTCAAACCTTGGGCAGCCATCCCCATAGTCAGTCACCCATAGCTCATCTTCACCCTTTTATTAGAGCAGAACACGCTAAATTTTAAATCTAACAACTTTTATACATTTCCTACCCTCTGGGGACCTGTACATTTGGGCTCAGGCTAAGTATGGGCTCTGGATTAGCGGATGGGTTTATGCAAGAAGTGCCAAGAAGAAATTTAAAGCATCTTCTTGGGCACTAACACCCATCACCTCATAGTGACATCGCTACTGACATCAAAAGCGCCTGTCACCACCCAGAAGCGACGTCCCCATGTCCCCGCAGCACAGCGGCACGACCTGGGCCTGCCTGCTCCTGTTCGTCCACGACCGCAGAGAATTCAAGCGGGGCAAGACAAAGCAGGAAAATGGGGTGCGATGAGGAGGAGGAGAAGGGGCTGTTACTGTGCACAGCGAGGACATTGACAGGCAGTCCTCATGGCGAAGGGCGCTGGGCCTGTCGCAGCCTCAGTGCCGGCGGCGGGGCACGAGGCGCGGCCGGGGGAACGCGACCAGCCCGAATGTGGGAGCAGGATCAGAGGACGGGAGCAGGACCAGATGAGAGGACGGGAGCAGGACCAGAGGACGGGAGCAGGATCAGAGGACGGGAGCAGGATCAAGGAACGGGAGCAGGCCCAGAGGACGGAAGCAGGACCAGAGGACGGGAGTAGGATAAAGGGACGGGAACAGGACCAGAGGACGGGAGCAGGATAAAGGGACGGGAGCGGTCCCGCACCCGGTCGCTGCCATTCGTGCCGCCCCGCCCGCAGAGGGCGTTGTGCAGCGCCCTGCCCGGGCCCCGCATGTGCCCGCCCCGCTCCAGCGAGCGCCTCCCGCCGTCCGGGCCGGCGCTGTTCCTCCGTGAGCGTCGCAGCCGGGCCGTGAGGGCGGCGGGGCGGCTCCTTCTCCAACCTCTCCAGGGTCGCACTGCACCCTTCGTTCCCCAGCCGCGTCGCCCTGCGCGGCCCGAGACGAGCTCCCAAAGAGCCACGCCCGCCCCGCCCGCGCCGCCGCCGAGCACCCCGGGAGCTGTAGTGCCGCCCGCCCGCCCCGGCGGCAGGGCAGCCGCGCAGGGGACTACGGCTCCCGGGGGTCTGCGGGCCGGAGGGCGGGGCGGGCTGGGGGCGGAGCGGGGACAGCTCCGGTGCTGATCGCGCCGCGGGTTTGCCGGCAGTACCCGGGCGGGCGGCGACGGCTGTCGGTGCGGCAGTGAGCGGCAGCGGAGGCGGCGGGGCCGCGCTCGGCCATGAGGCACGAGGCGCCCATGCAGGTCGGTGTCCGGGCCGGGCCGAGGGAGGAGGGCGGCGGGCGCGGTGCAGCCGAGAGACGGGACAGGCAGGAGCCTCTTCTGCTGAGCGGAGAGGGCGAGGACACCCCTGGCGTGTACGGGGCCCGGCGTCCGTGCGAGGGGTGGTGTGCCCGGGAGGGGCTGCCCGCCGTGGCGCATCCCCGGGCGGCATAGCCTGCGGGTTTCAGGTCACTTTCGGACACATCGAAAGGTCTTTTTCAGATAGTGCCCCTTGAGCGTCGATCGCAGCTCCCCTGGGGTGACTGGATGTCAGTTGTTAGATGATAAGCTGTATCGAGGTCCTAGCGGGATGCGCAGGAAGTTGGCACGATGCCTCCACCTGTTTATTCAAGGAGCAGCTAGTTATCCATCTGCATTGGCCAGAGATTGCACATGGTTAGAGCAAGTGGTAGCAAAGAGGTGGCCCGTTTTCAGCAGTTTTTACGTATGGAAAGAGATAATACCCCCCAGCACTGGAGCAGAAGGTGCTATACAGATACAAGTTACATCACACAGAGTTTTTAGCAGTTTCTTGGTTGTTGTCTCAAAACAATTTATGCTGATGAACTTCAGTTTTTAATTAGGGCCTATTTTGTAATCCCTTGCAGAGGCTCTGAAACCTCCAGCCTATACACTGGAACACATGACTTTTTTAGTAGAAAAGTGGGTTGGTAACCATCACTTTGCAGTCAAGTGAAAAGAGCAGTTTTGCAGGCTGCTGATTTAGGTGATGAACTGCAGCCCTATTAGCTAATGCTTTTCATGCTGGATATCTACTCTGACAGTAATAAAATTTCAGTCTAAAAGGGAGATCTTCATCCTTTTGCATGCTACACACTTATGTCAGAACTGTTTATGTGCTATTTTCCTTTTATTCACATATGTTTATTGAGCTACTGAAGTCATGTTTAGTATGTATTTGTTTAGGAGAGCGTTTCATTAAAAGGAAATTTTACTAGTAGAGAGTGTCAACTGTAGATTCGTCTCTACTGTATCTGACATTTTTGACAGGTTGTTGAAGTCACTGGAGTCCTTATATACTTGTGGAAACAAAATGGTGGTACAACATTAAAAGGACATCTAAAGAAAGGAGAGTCAGGATATAAAAAATAATAAGTTATACTCAACCATCAGAGAATGGCTTCTTCATTTTTTTACAGATTGTCAGAACAAATGGAATTATTGTTAAACATAATTGAGTAAAAGTCAGTAGAAAACATGGCCTCAGTATAATAAGAGACAGCAGAAAGCTATAAAACCCCCTGTAAATTTCATTTTTTCAAGACTGCTGACATGGTCATTCAGCGTCTATTTTTAAGCATATCTCATCCAAAATTATAATCGTATGTGTCTGGATTTTTCCAAAATGCAGTCTGACAGAGAGAGTTTAATTTTCAGTTGTAGTTTCTGAGTTTTTTTTTTCCTTTATTCTATTTACACCATTCCCATAACACTCAAATATAATTTCTATTAAAGATTCCAGTAAAACAATTATCTTTTGTGGATTCTTCTTCTTAAGAATCTTATTTTCCAGAATTAGGCTAATATGGTTGAACCTTTTTCAAATGCAGTTTAGAGTGACTGAACTAATTGCTTGATTTATCTCTTTTATCTATGTGATTTCCTATTACATGAAACAAATGTACTTGCTTCTTTGCACACAACAGTTTTATGGAACAGTTTGTTACAGAGCTGTCATCTCTGAATTGTAGAGCAAGAGAGAGTGTGCAAGTATATGTCTTTTGATTCTGAAAGAAACAACTCAGAGGAGAGTGTAAGCATTTTTTCCAATTTCCACCAAGCAATAATTAAAAAGAAAACTAAAATGTTAAAATATTTTATCTGGAACTAAATAATGGACTGAGCATTAGCACTTTCTTTCTATATTTGTGAATTCTTTGTTACAATCTCAAGCTCATGCCATTCCTCTGAAGACAGGAAAGGCCAACAATTGCCAGAAAGGTACTCCTTACAGAAAAGAGCTGTCTAGTGTAGAAGTTTGCTGTTGTCATCTGCTGAAGGTAAATGGATCTGGGTCACTGTTTGTGGCTACTTTTAAATTTTCTAGCCATGTTTTAGGAACAGATATCAGTTTTAGTAGCGCTTGTGGCTGTGGAGTCTTCTTTAGTTCAGAACTCAAAAAGCTATGGATTCTCTTTTTTGATAAATATTGAATTCTGTATGGTTTCTGCATATTCTTATAAGAGTTGGTCTGAATTATTTGAAATGTCAGATTTCTCACATACCTGCACTTTGCCAAAATACAGAAAGATCTGTAGTTTGGTTAACTTGTTTTTAGTGTTTATTAGTACACATCGACATTAATGGTGGCGATTTGCAGAAAATCCTAGATCTCTAGAGGCATTCTCTTTTGCTTGCAAGGACACAGATCATTTCAAAGGTGGCTGAGGCCATAGAGGGGAGAGAAAATTAGAAATTGGGAAATAATTTGTAAATTTTCTGCTTTGCCAAGGCCTTCAATGAGAACATTTTTTTCCTCAGTTTTTCATATCCTGTTGTCACTTCCATTGGTTATGTCCAGACAAGATAGATTTATAACAGACTCCTCCAAACACAGTGGAGAAGGGCAATAGCAAGCAAAACGTCTGCTTACAGATACTGAAGAAGTTACAAAATTATGACAAGAAGAGCCCAATCAAAGCTATTAGATACAGGAGCTTGCATGGCAATTCAGCTCCTATCATTCAGCAAAATTATTAGACATGTCAGTCTCGGTTCACATTAGAAGTACTGGAGTACAAGACCCTGCCAAGCCACTGAGTCCACAGAGAAACTTGTATACACCTGTTTGTTAACTGATCAAGCTGCATCTGGAGTTTGCAGTCCTCTTTCTGTTAACCACCTCCTTTTGAAAGTGTGCTGTGGAATCACATTCCCTCGCTGATTAGATACTTGTTAATCTCCAGCTCAGAGGCACTCGGGGCTTGTTTATACTCACTTGTTAATGTCCAGTGTCTGCTTCAGTATACATCAGTCTAAATAGTTCTCATTGCATGATGGCCAGACTGCTATCTAGAGAAACAAGCTTATGTTTTGCTTACTGGTTTTTGGCCTCTTTGTTTCATTTGTTTGTTTGTTTGTTGGCCTTTTTAAATATTTCTGTCATAAGATAAGCTCTTCCTTCTTGTAATCTTCATAATAACCTTTCTGTGTATTTTTCAGTTTGAACACAGCTTTCATAAACACACTTGACCAGAATTGTCACTGCTGCTGTCTCACTAGGGCCCTAGACAGTGGCATTAGTATTTCACTTTGTCTCTTGGCCTGATGCAGCTGCTCTGGCAAATGAAAAGTTGCACAATTTTTCCTAGTCTTATGCCCCTGAGTGCTGTACTAAATACAGCAAATGGCAGAAGGCTTTAGCCATCTCGTTTTCATTCTTTCATCCCCCCTGGTAAATCCAAAGTAATTTGTCCTGGAGTACCTGGCCTGACATAGCTTTTATATTTTTTTTTCAGAGCTGAACTATTTTGGTTGCCAGTTAACATCCTGTCTTAGACTACCTCACTTAGGGCTATATCTCTGGTTTTGCCACTATTTGGAGAAGGAGATTTCCATGTATGCTCTAGAGCAGAAATTAGAAATATGCTTCTTAAGCTACCCTTTTCATGGATAAAATAAATTTCCAGAACTTTCACTCACCTGAAATTCCACTGTTCTGGGCAGCTGCTAGTGGTGTGGCCACATTCATGATAGTTCTGTTATTATGAAGCAAGTAGATCTTCTTTGAGGTGTTTTAGAACTCACAGTTCTGTGTCTTCTTGATATATACTGACTTGGCTTTTCAGTGTGCTGCTTAAAAAAACTTTTCGTTTTTAACTATCGAAATGTTTCAGACTGGGTAGTGATACATTTACAAATATACAAGATTCTAACCTCATAATACCTTGAAGCAAATAAGCTTCTCCTGATGCTGCCAAGTACATTAATTTACAAGCTGTGCCCTGCAGATGGCTAGCAATCAGTAAATTCCAAATAAGTGGCTGGTGCATTGTCCACTGAACTCTGTTAAGCCTTATTAATTGATCAGTTGAAAAATTGATGGTAAGGATTTGTGAGAACTGGCTGTGGTCTGGATCTCTGGATACTGATGTATTCTTTGAGATCATACCAAAAATACAAATCGACCAAGATGTAGAAAATAAGAAAACAAAAGTCATAGTATGCCTCTGAAAGAGTTAAGAGTAACATCCAATCTCTACATTATTAGTCTGATATTTTACTAGAAAACAATTAGGTTTTTTCATTACTAGGTTATATTTTCACAGTGTACATATACGTAAGGATTTTGATAACATTTTAACTACTTTGGTGATGTAATTTAATCTACATATGAAAGACAACTAATGTGCAGTTAATACCATTCACTTGCACATCCTATATGCACTTTGGTAAGTTACAGTCATTGACTTTTTTCATCTTATTCCATTATTTCAGTATCCATTGATTATGTTTGACTAATTATATTTTACAAAGGCAAAAAGATCACCTTGCAAAACACTGTGTGTACAGGGAACTCTGTTTTCATTGAAATATTAACTAAAGTTTGTTTCCTTTTAGAAAGCCATGTAAATGTGTATTTTTCTACACTGTATCTAGAAAAGGTGTGTTGCTTTTTCCATTACAACCAAATTATTCTAAAATAAACTGCTATGTATGTATGTATATATGTGTATATATATATGTGTATATATATATATATATAAACACTGTCAGTGTCATTTCACTCTAATCTGATTCAAGGGATCCATTAAATAAAACCTCAGTTACCCCTCCTTCAGGGCTGGGGTTTACCATCACTGTATAAAGAAAAGCAAATGGAAATTAGCTAATCAGTGTCTGTTTATCCTTAATGTAGATAGAAACAAGCATTTTCCCTGGGGTTACTATCAATCTTTTCCTTTAAGACGTGCCTGTTTTTTAAAAAAATGTTTTTGTGAAAGGCATAAAGGAATGAATTTCAGTATATTCAGTCTTGGGTTTTCTTGTCTTTTGCATCGTTTTTTCCAGGGACAATTCATCCCACATTAAGCATCCAGAATGAGGTGCAAATAATGCAAACTGAAATAATGTGCAGGTGAGCGAGGGCACAGCATGCTGCTCTGCTAAAGTAAGAAAGCTACTCAAAATAATTCTGTCAAAGAATGAAACCTTCTGAGGGAAAAAGAGTAACATAGCCAAATGTTTTGTTATCATCATGAAGGTGGCAGGTAAACATGTAGTTTTTCAGACATTTGTTCTCAGACCTGCTGTGTTTTCAACTGTTCTTTTGGGATCAAGGAAACAGCGGAACATAAGATTTGAAAAATATCTGGATCTGATATAGAAAACTCTACTTAATGATTAAATTTGCCTATGCCCATAAATAATCCGTGTTTAAAGAATTTAGAGACATGCTGTAAGCAGGAAAACTGCTTACAAAGCTATCCATTTTTGTCCTTGTACCATATTCATGCTGGCAACATACCTCCTCCCAGCTTTGATAAGGAAGAGAGAGGGACCCCCTGACTATAGTTTTTCTGTTCATTGTCTTGAGCTCAGATTTCCCAGTGGACTAAAGTCTACCCTAAGTGCTCTAGAAGGTGGCTTCAGGCTCCCTTTGATGTTAACACTCTGATGCACATAAGGATCTGAATAGGGACTCATTCTACCAAAAAAACCCCATCAAAAAACCACACACAACAAATCCAACCCCCAAAACCCAAACAAAAAAACACCCCCTGAAAAAAACCCAAAAACAAACCAAAATCAAACACGTGTGTTTTCATTTTTTTAAATGAAAATAACCCTGAGCATTTTGTCTTCAGTTTTACTAAGTAAGGACCAAATGGTACTGAAGAAGGAACTCAATGTGTTTTGTTGAAAGTGATAGTTGTTTAATATATCCATTTAATTTTTAAGAAAAGGACTTTGTCAAAATAAAGGTAGGAGTTTTTCTTTATTGGAAACAGAATATCATAACTGTAGAGAGCTTTATTTGGTTCTCATCCATGTGTGTAATGTTTAATCAAAGGTCGAAACATGGTGTTCCCAGTGATTGTTTCCATCATTGTTTCTAAAGGAGCAACATAACATCCACACTATCTTCTTATTTCTTTTGCAAATGTCTCCAAAATAGGAACAAATACTGTTAGGAGTGAACTGATGTATTTATACATCTAGAAGTGGACTACAGTGCCTTCCATATTTGCTTTAAGTCAGCAGTTTGCATTTAAGAAGGAGAAGAAGTGAAGGCTTATTCACAAGGTTGGAGAGCACCAAGCCTCTGGATTTCCCTTAAAGTCAGCAGAAAAAGACACTCCTCTAGAGGATCATTTACAATGGGAGCCTAATGTGAACTGTGCTTGGAAGTAACTGTTTCTTTGCTTACTACGGAATGAGTGAGTTAAGGAACTAATTGCAAAGTCTTAGCACCTGTACTGAGTTTGATGTTCACACAAGTGTAGGCATTGGTGCTTTTCTAAAACACATTTGAGTTTTGGACACGAGAAAGGATCACTATCAGCAGTCTAGGGAGAATGGCTTTCTAGGCTAAAGTTAGTCTCTCCAAACAGTTTGAAATATTAACAGTACCTGATGAATCCTGCTGGAGAAAGTAGTCCTGTCCTATGCCTTTCCCATGTCTTTTCTGTCCTGTACTAAGCAGACACACTCCTGCCCCGAAATAAAAAGTGGCTGCAATTCTTTGTTCAACATGCTTGTAATTATGTTATGATACTGCAAGTAATGAATCTGCAAGTTCAGGGTACAGGTGTTGTTTTTTTGTTTTTATTTTCTTTTTTTAAGAAATTTTGAGAAAACTATTGCATAAAGAATGCACATTATCATAATTTAGAGAAGCACTGAAATTTCTCTGTGAGTAAAGTCTATGTTTACAACTATCCCCGAGAATCACATTTTTACTCAGGAAGCCTACACAAGGTACAAGGTTTAGGAGGACTGTTATTAGATTCCAGGTCTCTCAATTTGCCTGCTCACTGAATCATAGTGTTTCTGAAGTGTTAGAGATTAAAGTACACAGGCATGAATTGTAAACCACATAAGACTGAGAGCAGCAAATGGAATGAAAGCTAGAACCTCTTTCAGAAAATCTTAAGCAAGCTGAAGAAGCTACATGGAAGTCTTCCTAGGAGATAAAGAAAGAACAGGAAGCTCCTTCTTTCTTCAAGTGGGCAACTACTGGCTTCAGCTGCTGTGTAACAGAGAGGAGCCTAAAGGACAGTGGAACAGGCTGCTGGGGCAAGGGCACAGGTTACACATCAGCATCTGCATCTACTGCAGTCTTTTGTCTGATGGACTTCATTGCCTTGTTGTTGCAAACTGTTATCCTTTTTACGGCTGGGATTAGACTGGTTTGATTTTCTTTTTCTCATGTTTGAAGCAAAATATCCCCAAATAATAACACAATAATGGAGAGTAGTGAGGATTTCTGTCTTTTCTATAGCAATCAGAAAGCTGAAAGATTAGTAACGTGTATGTTTGGTAATAATTAGGGTTTTGTACTAAAGCTTCTTTGTTGAATGCCTGTGGAAGAAGTGATTAAATATTAAGGCCAATGCAAATACTCAGGTTGCAAGCATGTAGGTACTCAAGATTACATTAAATGAAGAAATTAATTCTGAAATCAAACACTCTCTACTGTATTATTTATGAAATATAAATCTTACACTGATTTTTCTTTTAAAAACTTGCTACTTCCATTATCTTCTTCAGGACTTTTGTCTCCATTCCTATATGCCTCTTCAGTACCCAAGAAAGCTGGCGTACTGTTATTTGTGTTATGAAACATCAGAATTAGCTCAGAAAATTTTTGCAGTAATTAAAATTCGGCTGAGAAGTTGGGTCACTGTACAGGCCTCATCCTGATTCCAACTGTTCTTTCTGATTGCCCAAATGCACTCTGAGGTGGCTGACTTAGAAAGCTTTTACATGAGCTGCTTTTCTGTAAACCTTTGTCTTAGGATATGGTGTTTGTCTTTCGGTCTCAAATCAGCATGCAAAAGTGTTGTCCTTAGAATAATCACATTCAAAAAACTAAAGATCTGCCACAGGCTCTCAAAATATTTGAGATTTTTTCTGAAAAAGAGGTGAAACACTGTAAGTTTTTTATTTTTTCCCTTGTTTTTTGAGCATCCCAAGTAGAATTTTGGACAAGTTTTCAAGTTAATCTCTGTAATTTTCCTTAAAGTCTAAGTGTCTATTGGAATCCCTCATCTTTTAAGTCTGTTGTGGAAAACAGGTTGCTATTCAACTGTATTCAGTTATTTGTGCTCATTCAGGTGTTTTATATGGATTAAAACTGTATTTTAAGGATTCAGTTTTGAAAACATTGACAGTGCCATCCAGAGGGACCTGAACAGGCTTGTGGCCAATGAAAACCTCATGAGGTTCAAAAAAGTGAGGTGCAAAGTCCTACACCTGGGTCATGGCAAACTGAAGACACACCTACAATTTGTGTGGAGAAGTGACTGAGAGCAGACCTGTGGAGAAGGACTTGGGGGATGATTATTCATGAAAAAGTCAACATGAGCTGGCAGTGTATGCTCCCAGCCCAGAGAGCCAATAAAATTCTGTGCTGCATCAAAAACAGTGTGGCCAGCAGGTCAAGATAGCGGATGCTTCCCTTCTATTCCTCTCTCATGAGACCCCACCTGGAGTGCTGCTTACAGTTCTGGTGTCCCTAGCACAGGAAGGACATGGAACTGTTGGAGCAAGGCCAGAGGAGGGCCATGAAGTTTATAAGAGAACTGCAGCACCACCCCTATAAAAAAAAACGCTGAGAAAGTTAGGTCTGTTAAGCCTGGAGAGGAGAAGGTTGCATAGAGACCTCAAGAAACTTCCAATATCTGAAGGCCTATAGGGAAGCTGGAGAGGGACTCTTCCTTAGGAACTGTATTGATAGGACACTGAATGACTATTCACAGTGTGGGTGACACTGAAAGAGGGGAAATTTAGGCCAGATATTAGGAATAAATTCTTTACTGTTAGGCTGGTGAGATACTGAAACAGGTTGCACAGGCAGGTTGTGAATGCCCCAACCCTGTCAGTGTTCAAGGCCAGGCTGGATAAAACCTTGATTAACCCGCCCATACCTGCCACTTTTGATGACGTTGCATTAATATTGCAAATTCAAAAAACTATAGAATATATTAGTATCAGAAAAAAATCAAGACCTTATTTCAGAGTTAGTTACCCAAATCACTATTTAATGGTATAATAAGTAAAAGCTTGTAAAGCCAGAATGCTTTGAGTAAGTTTATAGGCATGGGAAAAGACAGCAACATATTTACAGTAAAATAAATGGTTCAAGAATTTTATTAGGTGTAAAACTTATTAAGCTTTTGCTTAGAAATATACCTACTATGTCACAATGCAGCACTGATCTCTTATTTCCTTCTTGTAAAAGTGAAGTATCTTTATCTGTATTTTCACCATGTTTCCTTCATCATGTTTTCTGAAGGCACATCTTTTTAATCCTAAGTCAGAAAATATCCTGGGTTTTTCAAATTACTACTTTTTGTTTCGGTAACACTCATCAGTTATGTTTATGTCCTCTTTTGCTACTAGAACTATTACTACATAAGTGAATCATAAAACATGAGCTCTGCGAACTATTTTTTGAGGTTTACTTTGAGGTGTACACATTAGTGATCGTTCAAGAAGATGTTTTTCTTCGACTTCATTGATATCTGGTATGAAAAACTCCAATAAAATCTAAATGCTTCCAGTTTTGTATGATACAAGAGACAATAAACTATTTCTTTTTATTTTGAATTACAGATGGCATCCGTTCAAGATTCCAAATATGGCCAGAAAGACACATCTGACCAGAACTTTGATTATATGTTCAAACTGCTCATTATCGGCAACAGCAGTGTTGGAAAAACCTCCTTTTTGTTTCGATATGCTGATGATTCCTTTACGTCTGCATTTGTAAGCACGGTTGGGATCGATTTCAAAGTAAAAACAGTTTTCAAAAATGAAAAAAGAATTAAGCTGCAGATTTGGGTAAGCTAAAAGTAACAATTCTGTGAATTAAGCTGTAGCAGTTTGATAGCATTTACACTACTGCAGATTTGTTCTGAATGCTATAACCCTTATATGTATACAGAGAAAGAGAGAGAGAGAGAGAGCACAGTGATGAAAAAGCAGTTAATTATTTTCTGCATGACTTTTTTTGCTTGAGTAATAGAGTGCAGACGGTATTGTTAAGGTTCTGAAGTACAGTGATTATATATTCTGAATTAAATTCCTTCAGGAAATAATACAGGTTGACACATTTTGGTATCTGTGCAGTGAAGTATAAACAACTGTGCAATATGTAGGGTATTGAAAGTGGTACATATTATATCAAAGTAACTTGAAAAACCAGCTTTAGGATCTGGTGTCTTCCCATAAAAACTTATGAATTCATGTAGGAACTATGATAGTGGATGCATAACAAAAGACATAATTTTTTGCTCTGATAGTTACATATGTCATCCTGATCACCTGAAACATCTTCCTTTCTTCTGCTGAGGAAGAAAGCATGAGCAAAGGGATAGTGTTGCTAAGGCATACAAAAAACCTCATTCCTTTGTCCTACAGATGCTAGGATGCCAGGGAATAAGTGTCTTTTGCTGCAAGCTTTCCTCAAAAAGAAGTGATATCCAAAACTTATTTCATAAAATCATAGAATATTCTGTGTTGGAAGGACCCACAAGGATCATCAAACCCTTCTTGTGGCCCTAACAGGAGAATTTCGAGAATCACATCGTGTGTCTGAGCACATTGTCCAAATGCTTCTTGAACCCAGACAAGCTTGCTGCTGTGACCACTTCCCTGGGGACCCTGTTCCACTCTTCAGCCATCCTCTGAGTGAAGAACCTTTTCCTACAATCCAACCTAACCCAGCCAATTCAGCTTCAGGGCATTCCCTTGGGATCTTTCCCTAGTCACTACAGAGAAGAGATCAGTGTCTACCCCTCTCTATCCCTTCATGAGGAAACTGTAGACTGCTGTGAGGCGTCTGCTCTTCTCCAGACTGAACAGACCAAGTGACTCCAGTTGCTCCTCATAATATAGCTTCCCCTCAAGGCCCTTCAAACATATCCACAGCCCTCCTTTGAATGCTCTCTCATAGCTTTATGACCTTCTTATTTATATTGTGATGCCCAAAACTACACACCGGACTCAAGGTGAGGCTGCACCACTGCAGAGCAGAGCAGGACAATCTCCTCTCTTGACTTGACAGCAATGGATGCCCCAGGATATGGTTGAATTTATGACAGAATTACTGTTGCTTCCATTTGGTAGTTCTTGAGTGATTTTCACTAAAGGGAGAAGGAGGAATAGCAGGACTTTTAATAATATGGGACCTAGAGTTAACACTTCGGGTCTTTGTTATCTTCCTGGTGTGCTTGAAGATTCTGAGCGGTGTTTTCTTTGTGAGACACATGTAACAGCCTTAAAATGCACATTTTCTGTTGTTTGGGGGTTTTTTGATCATTAATACAAGAAATGTAAAATTCGCTTAATGATGGGTAGCCATTAAATCTCAGAAAACCTTGGATCAAATCTGTCCAGTTCATCTAATATTATTTGAATGGGAGATTCAATTTGAATATATTTTTAATATGGCATGAAGAAGAATTTTCCAGTGTTTTTTATGGTCTATCTCATTCACGTTTTTTTAGGTAGGCTTCAGCCCTTCACATATCAATTTGTTGTTCTGTGTGCTCTAGGAACATAGACTTTTTGCATCTCAACCTCTTTAAGTTTAGGTTATTGATATTTTCATCAGTATAACAGCACTATATGCTAGGTAACTGTATGTCATATGCATGCTTTCACTTCAGTAACATGCTGGTTTCACGGTCATACTTTAGAGCTGAAGATCGCATCAACATTGCCTTATTTTTTTATAATGGAGCAATTAAATTTTGTTCATATTATAGTCTTTACACAGTTCTTCTAACCACCAAGTACCCACAAATAGATTTTACTGTTCACGTCTCTCCTAGCAAAAGAAGCAATGCTAGTTTACAATCTTGTAGTTATGTCATTAGTTTGACACCAGTATATTTTTTGTCTCCTCATGTCAGACTAAAAATATGTGTTTGGCTCAAAACAGTCCAGTGATCTAAATGTTTTCAGTCTATCTGTGGCATAGAGGGGACATAGCAGCAATACTTTTTCCAGCTGGAATGAACTTACTGTTCTAGCAAAAATGTGCATTTTGTTGTTCTTTGCAAGACATTAACATGCAGAGTCCAAACAGGATGTGACAGTCCTTGCCTGAAAAAAACTTTCAACCAAAATGAGTGAAACAAACACAAGAGCCCCAATGTCCCTTAGGGAAGAGGAAAGAGAAGTGCAAATCATAGAAGAGACCTTCCTACTTCAACTGCAGGTGAAGAGTCACGTGCCACGATGTAGGCACCTGATGCAGGGGTTGAGGCAAAAGGTCAGATCATACTTCCATGCTAAAGGTTTTTACCCCAGCCAGCAATGCATCTTTTTGGGTTTGGTTGGGCTTTTTCCCACTCAGTTTTTAATGCCAGTTCTTAAAAGGCTTTGTCGTTGCCAAATTAACTCAAATTGCAACAGCTCACTATAGCTTTTAGCACTTTTTAGGTGGAGTATTCTGCATTAGAGCATTATGTTGATCTTGCTAGTAACTTAGTTGACTGTTGCACCTCTGGGATCTCAGTAAATAAGTAAAGGTCTCATAATATTATTCTAGTCCACAAAATCTGAAATAAAGCACTCTTATCCCATCTCATAATCTATATCAACAGCAATGTTGTTCTTAATATGTATTATCTATATATGTAACTTGTGTCCATAGTATACTTTGTTATATTTCTTTGGTTATGCAAATATCTTTCTAAAATGAATAGTACTCCTGCAATATCCATTTCCATTTCAAACTGCATGTATGAAAGACCATTTATATTAGATAAAATATAAAATTGAATGAACCATAGTGAATGTGATTTGATGTTAGTTCTGAGTAGAACATGCATGTTTGTAACACTTACTTTAAAATCAGTGGCAAAGTATTTGATGACATCATTTGATAAATGATATTCAGCATACATGAAATAAAATACTATTAAAAATATCAATTTTTTTGTATAGTCAGAAGAATCTGAAAGTGTAACTTCAAAATATATTCTGAATGACAAGATCAGAATTGAATTACTTTGCCATGCACTTAGGTGTTGAAACACATGCAGTGATGCTGCTGTGCTGTCCTTGGCTAGAAGTAAAATGCAGAAATGTGTAAATAGTAATGCTGTTAAATCAGTAAAAATCCCTAGCCTAGAGCACAGTTAACCCACAATATTTGTCCCGTTGCAATTTTGTATATATTCCTCTAGGGTATACATTTAAACTTCCAGTTTAGTAATGCTTTCAGCACGATACTTTGTGTACAACTTGAAATACTATTGGAGCTTGCTGATTTCCTCAAGAGTCTCATATGCTTACTAGGGAAGGGTGCAAGTTTGTTTCAAAGTGAACTTTGGCATTCAAGGAGAAGAGTCATTATTTATTAATAAAATTCACAGAACGAGTATCACAGATGAGCTAGGAAGGGTTAACAGATTGAAGTAGTTTCTGTCTTATATACTCCAATGCCTTGCAGGTCTTTTGTTTGTGGGAGGATTTTTCTTGCTTGGAGGCAATGGTATCTTACTCTTGAATTGTCTTCTTTCATTGTTCAAGTCAGGGACAAAGAGACTCAATCCAGTCCTTGTTGTTGCACCTTTTTCATATGGTCAGGAGGAGCCTGCTGGAAGCACTGTGACATTTGGTTGTTTTCCTCCTGAGCCAAACATCTTCTTTCAAACAGAATTTATTACTGGGATTGAGAGAGATTCAGAGTTTAAGTGCTATATTCATTAGTGATAGCATATTACCTTGTCATATGACCACCAGCTGGCCCTGAAATTCTGTTTCATTGCTCATTATAAATGTGACATCCTGGTATGAATATTAGCAATACATAATATTAACATGTTTCTTACCCTTTTAGGAAAAAAACAATCCATAAAAATGTTTTTTTTACCTGCAAAAGTATTGATTACTCATTGAAACAAAAAAACAAACAAAAAATTAAAGAAACTGTATCTGTATGCAGCACATACCTGCATAGGATAATAGTCCATTGAAGGCCTTTAGGATGTTTTATAGTGTCAAATAATAAAAAGTAATGTATTTTCCTCCATTTGGTTTGAGCTAGTAATATTAAAGGAAAGGAATGGAACTATAAGGCTGTAAGATTCTCCTACTTTCAAAATGCAAGATTTCACACTATGATGAATTAAAAAAAAATTCAGTACTAAGTCAGGCAAAAATACACACTAAATTATTAAAAACTCAGAGGTTCAAATAAAAAAATAAAAAAATCTTAACCTTATAAGTCTGTCAGTGCATTAATTGTATAAATCCCTATGCTGTGAGGATATCCTGCAGCTGTCATGCTATAAATATTTACATTACCTTTGTGAACTCTGTCAGAAATAATAGCGGGCAAGAGCATATGGAGAAAATATAGACATTTTTGAACAGCAGAATTTATTAGCTAATACTTCAAAATAAGCCATAGAAATGGGAGGAAAAAAAACCAAAAAAATAAAGCCTAGATACTTGTTCCTAGAAAAAAGAATCAACATATTTAACTGCATCAGCATAACCTTCCTACAACTGTATGTGACAGTTTCATTTGATACCCAAAATGCTGCTTCTCTCACATAAAGTTTTCTATAAATCATCATAGGAACTAAGTGAGTTGAATGAGGAAATCCAGTGTTACCATTCAATAATTAAAACTATACTAGCTGTGAAAAAAAATAAAATATGTTAGGCACTTACATTCTTTTTCCCCTAAAACCTTCTTAGCTGTCCATTATCAATAAAAAGTGTTCATTTAAAAAGAAAATAAGTTTAGAGGGGGTGTGTGTGGGGGTGTGTGTGTGTGTATGTGTGTGTGTACGTGTGTGTGTTTATGTCGGAGTAACAGTATGCATGAAAATTGCCTTGATACAGAATATTTTTAGGGGATATCGTGCAGTAACTTACAACTACTGAGGCAGTAAAATATTGTAGAAATACCCTGTAACTGTGACTGGCAATAATCATCAGTGCAAGAATCACTAAATGCACCCTTCAGCAGAAGGGTCGTGAAAGCCAAAACAATAAAAGTGGAGATAGGAGTAGCATGTGGAGACAATGGATAGGGAATGTAGAAAATGTTTCATCACAGGATTTTCAGGTCCTGACTGTCTTATCTGACTCATATGAGTGTTTTTAATTGGTATGATAGTCACTGTGAAGTTTATTTAATGATTCCTTTCTCAGCTGCTCATGATGATATGTAGCTGCTGCTTTCAATACACAGCTTTTCCATATGAGGATAGTGAATATCTAATATTGAAAATGGGATTTCTTCATGTCTGTAGGTGTGTATACTGTAATACATCAGACAAAGTGATTCAAAGTAGTGTAGAATCTACAGTAATGTAGCATCATAGAATATACTGAGTTGGAATGGACCCATCAGGATCATCAAGTACAACTCCCAGCCCTGCACAAGACACTCAAAGAATCATACCATGTACCTGAGAGCATTTTCCAAACACTTCTTGAATTCAGTCTTGGTGCTGTGTCCACTTCCCTGGGGAGCCTGTTCCAATGGTAAAACTACTGGGCTTTAGGATTTCTCTTTATTCAGTTGTGTTAGTGCTGGGGAAAAGAGGTGCATTGCGAGAGGGTTCTTCATGCCCTCGCCAGCCCACCCACAACGGTACCCCGGGTTTGGGCTTGTAGTCGCACATGCGTATTCTCATAGAGATAGAGCCGTGCGCTAAGGTTAAAAGCAGAGCGTTCTACATTATTCAGGGGTAAACAGGTTATATAGCTTTTTGGGGTGAACATGTGGACAATAACAACTTCTCATAGGCCAGAAGGCTTTGTTCACACGGCAGCGGTGTGCTCTCATTGGTGGAAGGAGCTGTGTGCACGTGGCAGGCAGCACCCCCCAGGCACCACGAGGTTGGTGTTTGTCTCCAGGTCTGAGGTTGTTTACCTGGCTTTCAGCTGCCTCAAGGTCAGACTGACCTTCGCTAGCTTGTCAGCCCTGGAATTGTGGGTTGTGCATGCGGGGCTGAGGCCAAACCTCCCCTACATATTAGTAAATTGAGCATACCAAAACTGTGTTTTGACATTGAATCCAGCTGGCATGTAATAGCATTTGTTCATATGTTTAAACTGTTTCAGTCTCTGAAAGAGAATGGACACATCCCGATTCTGTATTGGGAAAATTCTCTGTCCTTTGCTAAGTCCTGGACCCTGCTCAAGAACTGTTAGGCCTAGTGCTAGCAAGCTTGGGTCAAAACCGTGCCAGAAAACATGCTGACAGTTTCACAGTATAGACAAATTTGATAGCCTTAAAATGCAGCTTGGCAGAACTTAATTTGCTGTTACAGACATGTCCTGAAAGGGCAGCAGCTTCAGTGAGACGCGGGCAAGGCTGACCTGCCTGTTGTGATCAGCAAAACAATGTGTTCACAAATGTTGATCTGTCAGTAGGCCCTAAAGGAACCATTCCTGAGAAAAGGTGGTCAAAGAGGAATGTAGTTGTGGTAGACAGAAGACAATCTCTTTCTGGACTTTTCCTGTTAGCTGAAACAAAATAAAATTCTGGAAACCTTTTGTTTCATTTAGGCTGCCCTTTAACAGATGAATGTTACCCCAGTTGTGGTTGGATATGGTTTGCCTATATTATTTCCTTTCTTCTCCTTTGCTTATTTCTGTACAATGCAAATCTTTGAAGAAGCTGAAAGTTTTGAGACAGGATCCTATTTTCATACTGCTATATTATTTCATGTGATTCTTCTTACATATTCATTGAGAGCACCTCCACTTATGTAAGACTTGTATTTGGTGTGCTTTATTTCATAGAAACACTGGCATTCAATAATCATTATTTTTCCATAATTGGTTTTTTTCCCCACTATTTTTTGTAGATTTGGAATTTTAAACAACAGATATTGAAGATTCGTACAGCCAAAGGAAGGCCTGTTATAGTACAGACAGTATTATTTTGTTCAGATCTCAGAGAACCGCCAGGATTTTTTAACCTTTGTAAGCTTGTGGGAGATCTTAGTTGCTTCTAGAAATTGTATATTTCCTGAATTTAGGGTTTCTTAGGGCTCTCCTTACCTTGCCCTGTTTATTCTTAGTTCTATTTCCTGTACTTGTTTTTCTGTTTGTCTTAAAGTTGCACCCATGGATTCAATTCAGCTCAGTTTTCCATTGTTTTAGGTAAGTAGCCAAAAAAAATTGGTTGAATAGTTCACTTTCACCCATTCAAGTGGGAATGAACAGATAAGAAGGGGAGATGCTTCTTACCTAAAAAGCAGCTGAGACAGCTTGTTTTTTCTCTAAACATTAGTATATGCTAGTAATTTATATAATCTATATAATAAAATTTAAATAATTTGTATAGCTTAGACATTAAAGGCATCAGAGAATAGGGAAATATAAGCAGAGACTGGAAAGATATGTACTGCTATTTGAAGTTTGACTGCAATTGCTCATACAATGAGGCACGATGTGAGAGAAAGAATGGAAGAGTCTGAAAATGAGACTGGGTTTATGAGACAGGGCACCATAAATAGTGTAAAAAACCAGACACAGTAGCAAATACTACTTGTGATATTTTGTATTATTTCTTTGCAAATCACACTGCAAAAGTGGTGACAGAAGTGCTAACAGTAGTCCTTCACAAAAAACCCGCAAACTCATTAATTTTTTTTTTGCAAGAAATGCTGCCTTGGGAATTAGTCTATGTGTAAAATATAGATGTATCCATCATAAACAATGTGCATCTTTTAAAACCAGTTGTATTTCTTGTAGAGAACCAAGGTTCAGTCTTCAGTGCCAAAGAGATTTTGTCAATGTAAAAGGCATGTTCATCTCAGACAGGCTTCAGAGCAAAGACCACATGCTGTACACTTCGTGAGACAGGCCATGCTGGCCAGTGATGGCATTTTTAAAATTAATACACTTTTATTTAAAATACAGCACTGGCTGTTCAAGTAGTGATAATACCATTTTATTGCTATAAAAAGCACCTGTCTTGAGAGTTTTGTTATCAACTCTACATCCAACTCAGAAAAAAAGGATGGTGCTTATTAACTCAGCATCCTGCGTAGAGAGCCCTGTGTCCTGATCCTGTGTGCTAAAATACACAGCAAAGTGATTGCAAACTCCGGGCCTCAGACAGTTAGGAGAGGAAATGTGAAGTAAATTATCAGTTCTGCAACTTCAATCAGCATTAAAGTCCACTATTTTACCTACTATTCCAATGTTTTTTTGAAAGCCTTCTGTAATTTTGGGTCAAAGCTTTCATTCTTTTTCAAAGTTTTATGCTTTACAGAACCCTTCATTGCCTATTTAAACAATTTTGCTGCATATCTTTGCTTTCAGCATAGAAATCAGGTCCCTGTGACCAGCCTAACACTACATATATGTCATCATTGGACTTTAAATATTCTCTGACAAGACTCTTGTTATCAGTAAAATAGTACATCTGTATTCAAAGGCAAACATTAATTAAAAGAAAGGTGGTATTTAGCATAACTGAGATTCCAAATAAGGCTTGTCACCCTCTTCAAGTGGAAGCTTCCAAGGGAATTCTTTAAGAGAAACTGAGCAACTTCAGGCGCTTTATGGAGCACTTTTCTATAGCGTGTCTTACGCAGTTTCTTCATTGGACTCCTAGGAAATGAATCCTGCCATGGTTTAGGCCAACAAAACATGAGACTGCCAGACCTCAAATAATTGCACCTCCCCTAACCCGTGACCAAGCAGTCTGGTATAACATTGTTTCAGCTGCCTTTGCCTTCGACATTGTTCCACAACGATCCATATTGCCTTCCACATTCCCCTTCAGCAAGTCCTCAGCTTTTCCCATGCAGGAAGCATATAGCAGTGTAATAACTGTCATGAACCAGCACTTACATGTGTCAAACATTATATAAATGCTACTTAGGCTTCCTAAAAACTGGTGAAAGATAAAATAGAAGAGTGTTTCATATGTGTGTACCTGACTAGCGAGGTCTTTGGTTTTGCTTGAAGTGAAGAGTTAGGATGAGAAAGAAATAATGAATGGAATGATTTTTCTGGGACATGGCTTTGAAGCAAGAAAAGTAATATTGGACTAAATATGAAAGAAAAAAGTTGTTTTAATTGTTTAGGCTACGTAGAATCTAGAGAAATCTGATGGTATACTTTAACCCATATAGCTTATACTTATTAAACTATCATTTTAAGAAGCAAAACTAAGCCTGTTTCTAAAATTAAATCAATGTTGACAGCATTCCTTAAAGTGCAATCAACTGTGCTGCCAGTTCTCCTGAATGGCACATTTAGGATATCTATACAGCTGCAGTGGATCTACAAAGGAGGGGAGGGACAGGGAGGGAGGAAAGGGAGAAGAAGAAAAAAGTCCATACAAGCTCTTTGCTGAATTTCAATAAGATTGATGTTGTAGATTAGAGCACTCTTGCTGTGCAGTCGGTGCTTTGAAATCACAGGACCAGAGCCTTGGACAGGAGCCATAATGTAAATACCATGAAAATGGGAGTGTAGAAACAGTATTTAAAGCTCACTTTTGCCTTCTCCTGCTGCTCAGTGCAGGCTATTTCCCCATGCTATGTTATAACAGCTTGAAGTTAATAATTCTGAAATTATGCTGAGTTGAAAGGGTCACAAGTGACTGAGGGAAGATGGTGAGGGTCACACAAAAGTAACTCATTTTTATTTAATGCTGCTCAATTTGCATTATGTTCTGGAAGTAAGCTTAAGTGCTTTTTATAAGAACCCAGAACCATAAGAGACTCTGTATCACATCCGGATGTTTATTGTAGCTTATGTATTATGGGTAATGCACCTAGATTTTACCTGTGAAACTATGATATTAAACAAAAGAGCATCCCTGGAGAATTTAGCTCTGTATTGAAATAGCTATTTCTTGGTTCAGCTAAGAAAAATATGTTGTTAGTTGCATTATTTTTCAGTAGGGAAGCTGCTTGTACCGCTATTCTTCCTTTTCAGTGTAGTTGAAGCCTAATCTTCAATCATTTCTGAATACATACATTGTTCTTTTATAACCATCTAGGTATTTTGTGGTTTAACTCAGACTGTTTTATTACTTACTGCCCATCAAAAAAGACTTTACGCAGTTTTTACCTGTTATGACTGTATTTATTCTACGCAGTTTTTACCTGTTATGACTGTATTTATTCACTAATTACAATTTGAGAAATGTAGAGAATTTTACCTTGGTGAATTCAGTCATCTCAGATGGGAGTTGTTGGTGTAAATCATCAACTTGTTTACTCTAAAATTAGGATGATACCTATATAGAGAGAGTTCTTACTTTTCTACCAATCAGGTTATTATTTATGTGTATTTATAAAAAGAAAAAGGAATTTCCTGCCACAGGAAATCAGTTGTTCTGTTCTGACAGTGAGAATATACTTGGGCATTTATGCCCTATATGAATTTTATACTGTTGATTTTGGTTTATTTTATTTCAAAATAAAACCAACTCTGCAGAAAGGAATATGAAGTAAACTCTCACAGGATTTCTGATTTTCCTTCCTAGATGGTTTGATTTGCAACACTGACTACCAAGGCCACTGACTGTTCAGCTTAATGAATCATTTTAGAATGAGCTGAGCTAAAGGAAAAAAAAAGACATCTGGATATATACTGTTTCATAATTCTATATTCACCTATAATTAGGACTTATACTTACTGCAGTGTCTTGAAATCCTCTAGGACTGGTTATTTATGACCTCTGCTCTAAAAGATATTAAAATTCTCATCCTTTCACAAGACTTCTAACAGCCATTCATGCGGTTTACCTAAACTGCAATTTCCCGAGAGAAATCTGTGATTAGGGTTTCTAGATTTTAGATTTTGATCACATATGAGATAGCATCATCTGTGCTAACAGTGAACTACAAAGGTGAGAGTAAAGTGTGGAAGCATCCCACTTGGCTGAATGTAAATGTAGGATTCTTTAACTGTAGGGACAAAAGGAATCAAGATAATTTCCTGGAGAAGACGGAGTTGAGTAATGGAAAGAAGAACGAGTAAGGACCTAATGTTTTGAAAGGAGAGGACATCAGACTTGGAATGCATTGTGCAAAGGTTTGAAGACACAAATCATTAGTAAACTGAATACATAGTATGTACATGTTTATAAAACCTGTTAATGATGAGAAGTTGGGAAGTGTTAGCAGTAGAGAAGATGAGTATATCACACATGACAAAAGTGCTAATTTTGTGTCAGGTAATAAGAATGGAATTTAACTGAATGGTACCAAGTTGGGCAGTTTGGGAACAACAATAAGAAATTATTTTATAAATTGGAAGTTATTTAGTAACAGTAACTGAATAAAGGCATAATCTGGGTATATGAGAAGATGAAAGGTTTCTACTAAAAATCATAGGAAAAATAGTTAATATGCCTCTGGCATCTGCCTGGTGAAATATTTCTAGAGAAAATTACCTGTTGCACTGGATTTACTTCATATGGAGAAAGGAACTTCAGCTGAAGACAGGTACAGGATAATCCTATTGTATTGCATAAAGAAACTAAAGGAAATAGAGGGAAACGAACAAAGGCAAGACTAGTGCTTTGGGGTTTGGCAGTTTTTTGTTTTGTTTTGTTTTTCAAATAAATACTCTTAATTTTGTCCAAAATGCACAATCCTCCATTAAGAAACAATTTGAACAAAAAAAAAATACATAACCATGTCTGTTATTTACATGACATCAACGTGCTGAAGTAACCTGTAACAAATGAGAAGGAGACACACTGATGGTGTGGTGCTCTTATATACATTGTGTAAATAACTCAGGTACTTGTTTCAGTTCTTGGCCATGGGCTACTAACCTCTTATTTAGACCAATTTCCTTTTGGAATGTCCACCTATACAGTTACTAATAATGCCTTTTATTTCACAGCACTCTGAGGGTGTCCGAATAGTGTCAGTAGCCAGCTGCATCCCATAAGATAGACCTGGTGGCATGTAGATGAGTCATAGCAGAAGCGTGACCCAAGGGTGTTCAACAGGAAATCAGTTTGGTCACTGGACATGGTGTGTCTGATAGACAAAGAAGCTCACTAGACAGCAGCTGAGGGTGAACATGTCTGTTTACTGTGTTGCAGGAAGTATGGATCTATCAAGACAGAGACACGTTATAAAGATCATGTAATTGCAAGGAAGGTTATAGTGGCTTTGGCTGGGAAACGGAAAGGCTGTGCAAACCAGTATTGTGCTAATTAGAGGGGAAAGGAGAAAACAAAAGGATGTGATCAAAGCACATATGAGGAGTCCTGTGAAAGTGAATGTCACCCTAAAGCAAGATAGTAATTAGTAGCCTGAAGGGTAAAAAGACCTTACAGAAAAGTCAGATAGTCCAGGAGAAATGCCACTCTGCTGAAAATAATGACTGCCATTATGATTGTGCAGGAACAGGAATCTTAAAAGCTAAATGAATAAAGCAATGGTAGAAGATGGAATTTGTAGGTAACACTCTTACTTGGACATCAGCTTTGGGGATTAAGGTCATATATATTTAGAGCTAAAATGAAGAGTATTTCTTGCCTTATTTGAAAGGCTAAGACTACCTAAAGAAATATCTATCCTGTTGTAAACCATCATAATGGCTAATCTGTATGAGATGAAAGAGACTGTGATTTGAAATGGATGGAAACAAGAAAACATGGAATTCTTCATTCATTCTCTCAGTCCCATACAGGTAGATAAGCAATGAAAGTTCTTGATAGAACTTTATATCAATTAAGGAGAGTCTGGGCAAATTCATGAAGGTGCTTAAGAGATACACACCAAGCATGTTCTATAGACATAGAAACTTGTAGCTCAGGAAACCACAGACCTGCATGTGGTGGGAGCATAGTAGGATGTTAAAAAGAATTATCATATATGTCCACCTTGTTGCAATTTTCCTTAAATATTTAATCAACACTATTGTAGAGGTTATCTACTAGCTGTTATTTTTTGATCTGACTCAGCAAGGTTGTCCAAACATATATGGTTATCTACCTGTAAAACAGATCAGTTCTTTGCCTTCTTCCAGGGAAAGCTTCCCTGGTTTTTATGAAGCTGTATTTCCTAGCTAGAAAAGGATCCAAGGAGGTAGGGATTTTACCTTCCTGACCCTTGCAACAAGGTTTTTTGAGAGCTGTGTGTTAGTAGTACACAAGTAATCAGAGAAGAGGTTAAAAGTGATGCAGGGCAGGACTGTAGTCTTATTTCACCATGGTGAAGGATGCAGAGTCAGGAACTGAGCAGATTCCAGGAAATCTTATGGTACTCCTTGTGTTTTGATTCTCATTTTTAAGTATTGCTAGGAGGCTAAATTTTGCACAATTATCTTGTAGTTCCTGGTAGGTTATATGCTAGCTTTCTTTTGCTAAATTATAAAATTTCTTTACTTCTTTTGAAGTCTCAAATATCACTTTCTATTTTTATCTGAATTCCTTTAGAATCCCTAGGCCCCAGTGCACTGGTTCTTAGCCATTTGTATTTGGGTCAGTGGAGTCCTGTAGGACAGCCAGACATGATCTGTGAAATGACTGTAGATATGAAATATATTCTTACACATGTAAGCAAGAAAACAAAATGAGGGAAAATTGGTAGTTTACATTATTAGCACAAATAATACTCAAATAGTTAATACACCAGTTTAGTGTATTTGGCTGGGAATCAAAACTCTTGTGGGGTGTCTCAGAAAAATAATTTGAGTAACCCTGACTTAGAAAGCCCTATTTTCCTTCTGTAAACATGGGAGCACTACTGCCTCCTACCTGACTTGTAATGCCTATTCTTTCTTGAGCTCTTATTATGTTTTTTCTTCTTTTTTTTTTTTTTGTAGAAACTATGGGGTTAACACTGACCACGGTGCAGACCTTGAGACTTAGTTCTGTGATATTTTCCTTTTTGTGTTGCCTGTTAGGAAGTGAAATAACATTGCGTGACTTTCCTTCTCTGTGTGTAAAAGAATAAGTAAATATGTACACCTTCTTTAAGAGTGGGAGATATTCAGACAAGACTGGCTTAAGTGTGGATTCAGAGGTTGTTTTATTTTGAACTTATTCTGGCAAGATGCTTGGGGTTCCCTCTTTTGACAATGATGAACACACATTCATCTAATACATCTTTTTTCTCAGTGCAATCACTGTGCAAAGCAATGTTTCCAGCACACTGTGTACTACCACACAAAGGGTCCCAAATATGAAGTAATGACACAAGAGCACAGTATGAAAGTCCTTACATAGGAGAACTGACACTGTTTTTCTAAACTTTTTAAAGTTTGTGGACATTTTTCTTTTACCTTTTGCTTTTTTAGCTGATTTACTTGCATGTAGCACTATGAGAACATAAAGAGTACCCTGTGGTTTTGCCTAATTTCCAGCCTAACTCAGATAAATTGCTGAAAGCGAAAGTAAATTTGGGAGTTTTTGCCCTGGACACAGAAGTTCTTAGAAAATAGAGTTGTTCTCCACCCCAGGAGAACTCAATTCCTGCAGGTGTTTCTTTTTGGTCATGCAGAAGGAAGTCTGTGTTAGTGATTTTTCCAAACATAACTTTTTACAGACCAAAATGAATGTGTGTTTCTGCTGAGAACTTGAGTTTTAAAAAGTAGCACTCACCTCTTACCATGGCATTTCTTTTGGAAGCATATAGCTAAATTCACAGGTAGAGTCCAGTAACACAGGAGAATCTTTTTAGTGTAGTTATAGATGTGGCCTACATAGAATGGAATTTTAAATGCTAGAAGTTTCTTTTATTTTAAATTTAAAAAGGGTAGATTCACCCACATAAAATGTCCATTAGTGTGTTTCCCTTTGTTTTTTCTCATTAAATATAACTAAAAACCTAAGTAATACAGGAATTTTTTTTCTGATTGTCCTATGGATTTTGTCACTGTTGTATGAACAAAGGTTTTAAATGTTGTTGACTGTCTCATAGTTTTTTATCACATAAATATTTTAATAATAGAATAAATTTTCCTCTATGGCAAATTACTTTCAAGTCTGAAAGAACCAATGTTGTTAGCTTACTGTGATTCATCCCCTTGACAACCCAAATTTTGTCGCAAGGGCTGCCAGACTTCTAGCATTTTGGAGATTAATAGGGTCTGTTTTCTGTTTCTGAGAGGGATTTTGTGGTCTGACTTTGAGTAGGTTAGGGAGGAAAGAAATAAGTTTAATAGCTTTTAATGTCCTTGAAAGTCTTAATTCAAGTGTTTGACTGCACTTCATCCAGAACCAAATGACCTGTAAATCTAGCTTAGCCATTACCTTGTACTTTATATCTCTTGTACAGCCAAACTCCTTAAAATGAATTAAGGATTTAGGAATATTTTAGCCTAATTACAGCAAGTAAACAGTTGAATTTGTCAACTTTTTATTATGTTCAAGATACAGTTGATACAGTTTTATCAATTGCTGAGTCTATTGTGATTATATCAAAGATAACCTCTGACTCTTATATCAGAAGAATTTTCTCTTACACAACTAAATTGAGTGATGTTTTCTGGACAGATTGTGATGAGATTTCCAGTCATTTCTAAATCTGGTAAGTTTATGGATAGAATTTCCAAACCTGATGAAGGAGTTGAAACAAAAAATTCTCCAGAAAAGTATACAATAGCATTCTCTCATTTTATCTGTTCTGTAATTGTAATTTAGGGACAGGTTTTCAGCTGGTATAAATCAGTGTTCCACCAACGTAAAAAGAGGCAAATTAGCAAGCTTCATAAAATGGAGATACAGGTTTAAGATGAGAACATGGAGGAGAGGGGGATAACACAGAAGTGAAATGAGAAACTTAAGGTCTTAGTAAGCTGAGATTTAGGTATTTGCCCAAAGCTAGTAATCTACCATGGCTCTATAATTGGTGGTCAGAAATATCTGTCTTCAGAAGGTGCTTTATTCTGTGCTAAAATGCCTCTCTAAAACAAAAGTTCGATATAAAAATTTCTTTTCTGGACATAAAAAAGAGAAAGAAGTAGGCATAAATATAGTAAAACAGGTGCTTATATTTCGATGGCTGAATACCACCCTCATTGGCTGAAAAAAGACAAAAGGAGACCTTTGGCAACAGGAACAGCCAATGGGTGAGAGATTAATCTCATTTTATTCATGGCTTTTCATAATTTTTGCAAGAATCTGTATGCTGTAAATTGATGAGCGTTGGAGCACTTTGGGCAGCTTATGAGTAGATCAAATGATTCTAACAAGACAGAGATGAACCTCTGAATCAATGCTTTGCATGCAGAAGGCCCTTTTAGCTGGATGCCGTTGCTGAGATGATGCCAATAATACGGCATTTTTTTATTTGTTAGAGCCAGATGCCTTTGTTCACATACTGAGTTTCACTATCTGGTGAAGAAAAGGATTATTGAGAAGGAATATTAAGATGGATGTTAATAATTATTATTCAGGAAAGTTTAAAGCTCAAAGACATGAATATGCCATCTTTCTTGATCTTTTGAGAAATGGAGAAGAAAAAAGAATAGCCATCAAGGCAGAAATTTTAAGCAAAACAATTAATCTTTCTAATGCCGCTATATATGTAGATACTCACATCAATTTTTGGGACAAATAAAGGTTATGTTCATGTTAGATCTGATGTCTCTATGGAGACTAAATGATGGTGTGAATTTCATTGTAATCATGAGTGTCTCATGAAAAACCTTTGTGGCAGAATCCAGAATATTTTAGAAAGTCTGTACTTTTTGTTCCATAAAATGATGCTGACGCTATCATTTTACAAAAAGGTGGAGAACTCAGAATAGAGGCCATACCACTTGTTTTGGTGTGAGTTTATATTTTCCAGTCCTTTGAGGATAGGTTATAATACTTGTTTCAGGCTGATAGGTTTAAGGTCCTCTGTACATCACTATTAGTTTCCAGAGGTGTTTACAGAATCAAAAAATGGTTAGTGTTGGGAGACCTTAAGAATCACCTAGTTTCTACATCCCTTCCATGAACAGGGATACCTTGCACTAGACCAGGTTGCTCAAAGCACTATCCAGCCTGGCCTTTCAGGAACAGGCTATCCACAACTTCTCTGGGCAATGTGCTCCAGTGCCTCACCATCCTCTTTCCAAAGTACATAATTTCTACCTAATATTCTGTCTAAACTTACTCTCATTCAGTTTAAAGCCATTCTCCCATGTCTTACCACCACATTGATTCTGAGGAACCCCTCTCTGCCTCTCTTGTAGGCTCCCATTTAGGTACTGGACAGTGCTATAAGGTCATCTCAAAGTCTTCTCTTCTTCAGGCTGAACAACCCTAACTGTGTCAGCCTTTCCTTGCAGGAGAAGTGCTTGACACCCCTCATCATTTTCCCTTGTCTGGACTTGTTTCAACAGATCCATGTCCTTATACTGGGGACCCCAACTGGAGCTTGTTGGCCACACTTCTTTTTATGCAGTCCAGGACAGAGTTGGCTTTCTGCACTATGGGCACACATTGCCAGGTTAGGCCCAGATTTTCATCCACCAGCACCCTCAAGTCCTTCTCAAGGCTGCTCTCAATCAATTCTCTGCCAAGCCTGCGTGTGTGCTTGGGATTGCCTTGTCCCAGGTACAGCACTTTGCACTTGGCCTTGTTGAACTTTCATGAAATTTCCACAGACCCACCTCTCAAGCCTGTCCAGGTCCGTCTGGATGGCATCCCATCCTCCAGTTGTGTCAACCACACCACACAACTTGGTGTCATTGGCAAGCTTGCTAAGGGACACTTGATCCCAATGTCCATGCCATCATGCTTTGTTTGTGATTAATGCTTACCATGGGGAAAGAGGTTGTACTTCCTTAAATCTGATATTTTATAAGCATTTCTGGGCATGATCTTTCATAAGCATAAGCTGTCTTTGTTGTGGTCAGTGACACAGTGCCTTATTAACAACTTCCTAAGGAGATTGTATGATTTCTTAAGTCTCTTAAGAATTTTTGATTGGCCATTTTTTAAAGTGCTTTTGTAGTTGTCTTCTTTTCCCAAAATCTCTACAATTGTGTATGTTTTCGTGTTTGGAAAAGGATCACATATATTTTGCCAATGGGACATGGGCTAGGCAGTGAAAGGACTCCTGGGGAAATAAATTAGATCAAGAAAGAAATTTATAACAACCTGGCAAGAATTTGTTTTCTCCTGTTTTCTGTGGGAGTGAGCAGGAATCTGGTTTCATAACCATAGCTTAGGAAGAAGATAGGTAATTGATTTTCTCCATGGTGAGTTCTGCTCACTAATCCATTCTCTGATTTGTTTATATTTGTCAGAGAACATTGTGTAATGCTTGCTGCCATTCCTCTTACTGTTAATTATCTGCACTGTAATTTAATTGTCCTTTGTAGTGTTCTGCATTAGAAATCTTAAATAATTGTTTTTTGGGGGTTTTTTTGGTTGTTTTTTTTTTTTCCTAAAAGCCAGGCATTTCCCTTTGAATACAAGCCAAGACTTTGCAGCATATGAGTTAATGAGCTGCATGTGATACTAATCATTTTGGGTTTGTCTTTTTCAGTCTCTAATAGGCTTTGGCACAAATCTGTATTATTCTGTGTCTTTTAAAAATTATTTCTGGGGCTCTTCAAAGGCAGGGGTCATAAGTAATTTTTGTGATTTGGCCTCCATGCCAGAAAGCTGCTCATGTGCATGAAAATATCATGCTTGTCTCTACCATCCATGAGTATGTGTTCAGAAGAAAATATGTTGTCTTTGCACTCCCTTCTGCTGTCAGGAGCTTCCAGAATTGAAATCATTTGCAAGTGAAAATCATAATTATCAGTTTTAGGTCTCTGTTGTGCATCCTTTAGGAGAGTGATTTCTGCTCATGCAAGTTGAACTATTGCAAATGAGTTAATTCAGACAAATAAAGACTGAAAGGCAGGTCTATATTACTTACCCCCTAGAGGTCTGCATTTAAAATCATTAAGCTTCAAATTTTACTCTCAGTTTATCTTGTTTGATTCATGGCTAAATATATTTCTGTCTAGTAACAACTAATTCTTGGTGGCAGCTGCTGTTCTCAAATCACATTTTGTACCCATGTGCCTGTAACACATGCAGTTAATTATGACAGAGGACCTGGAAATGTTATTAGAATGCAACCACTTAGAGACCCTCACTAATTACATTGAGTGCTACCTATGATCAGTTACATTGGCCATTGAGTATGATGTGTGTAGTATTGAGTCTTCACAGAAAAAAAAAAGAGAATTAAAATGGAGATAGGAAGCATCTACTTTTTTAGTCTGTGAAGGAGAAGAATGCCTAAGGACCTTAAAAACAGGAAAATATTTCATACTGATACATTACTGGAGTGTCTAATTTGTGATGGAATATCTGAAATAGTGATTTTAGGTGAATGTTAGATGAATACATTTGTTACTTTCTCCTTGTTATAAAAAGTTACTTTGTCATAAAAAATTACTCTGTTTTGTGAGGAATATTAATTCTCTTTGGGTTCCCTACTGACTTTCTGAGTAAGGAGGAAGGAGGAATAACATTAGGTGGGGAGTGTAGTTAGATACTCAAGAAACCTCCTCCTTTTCACAGCATAATGTGGTATCTTCTGGACTTGTTAGTCTTCTCGTTTGTATACACACATCACCTGCTCATGTAGAGTAGGCCTAGGCTGAGACCCTCTTTTTGGAGAAAAAAGGTAAATACAGTCAGAACAGCAGCTAGATAGGATCAAATAAGAAAGAATAAACAATATTTAGGGGTAGAATTCCATACTGTGGATTTTTTTCTCCTCTTAAAATATTCTCGAATATTGAACTGTCTCATCTCTTGTTACTATTTCTTTCTATCATGGTAACTTCATGTTACACTGGATAAGGAGAAGTTATCCTTGCAGTTGCTGGAAATGTGCTTTTGCAATAAGGTACTGGTCTCTTCCCCACAACACTGTCAAACAACTGAGGCATAGAAGATTGTCCACAACTTGCTCAGGATTACAGATCAAAGCTGTAATTCCTCAGCTTTCCTCTTGTTGTTTTTGTTTTTTTTAAAGTTGTTTCCAAGCATTACCACCAACTTCTCAGAATATCTGTGAAGAAATCAGCACATGGCCTTCCTATGTGATTGCTAATGGGCTTATCAAAAGCTACAGCACAAAACTACTGTTGCATGTGATTTTTGCCTTACTTTACACTGGGCTTTTAATTATGACATTTCATAACTTAATAACTTTGATGTGTTAGTCTCTAACGTTATTTGAAAATAGGGAATTCAGTGTTCAGGGTGTATTTAGCTTGACAAAGAAGTTTGATAACTTTTACTTAAAGTAGCATTTGTCCCCATACCTTTCCTACAGAGAAATGCCAGATGATAATCCTAAGGGAAAGACAATGCATTCTGTAGAAGTTAGGTGTACCAAAACAGTGTGTAGATCTTGTAGTAGTTCTTTGTATAAATAAATATCATTCCTAATCTTAAAATAACAGCTTGATATTACGGCACATTCAGGGTCTATTTAAACAGTGAAGAATTTCTACCAAAATTCCTAAAGATTTTCCATAGACTAGCAAAAGTCACTGAACTGTTTTCATGCTAAAATAAAGAGCACTTTTTAATGTCTGACAGCACTTGAGAAAAAAGGGCAACTGGAAAACCTCATTCTTTCAGAAAACAGTAATTCTATATTCATGTGTTTTGCTTTGTTTTCATGTTTTTCTTTCCCTGCTGCCTTTCAAGACTTCATAGTGTGTGATTCAGTTTAATTTGGCGTGCTCACTGTAAGCTAAGCATGATGTTTGTGCCTTGTGTTTTTTTCTTCTTAAGGGTCGAACTCCACAATGGTAGGAATTAACTGGAACTAACAGCATTAATTATTCCCCTTGGATGGATTCTAGACATAGCTGATTTAATCTGCTCCATTTTCAGTAATTACCTTATTGCGTTCCTCTTTCTATCATTGTTCTGATATTCATCAGATCTCTGTGTTTGCACTGACTGGATTTTAAATAGGGAACTTAGCACAGATAAAAGATCACAGCTGTTCATTTTAAAATTATCTCAGTTTTTAAGTTTTCTTTGGTTTTCTATAAAGCTTCTCTGTCACTGGGATCTGAAATGATGATTTGTGTTAACTGTGAATGACACAGGTACATTTTTGTGTTCACTGTCTTTAAGAAGGCAGCAATCAGAAGAAACCTGGAATGCACATGCTTCAGTAGAACTGGTGCCTCAGGACATCTTTATGGCACTCTTGAGCTTGGGACAGCAAGGTGCAGAGACTAGTGCAAAGCTGCTGACAGCTGGGAAATAGTTATTTTTATCACCTGAAATAAAGAAATATCCCTTCTGTGTGGGCTAGTGTACTGGTTTAAAGGTAAACCAGCAGGAGAAATGAACCCAGCTCAGGAGACATTATAAGTCAGAGTTACAATTTAATAAAAATATTACAATAAATACAATTACACAAAGAGAAATTGCTTTTAACCCACAAAACCCAGTAGTATAACCCAGCACCCTGGGGCACAAAGAAAAAGGTGTTTGTTAGCTCCTGTGCTGAGCCCCATGTGGTTCCCCCAAGTCCAAAGCAAAAGGAGGTAAAAAAAACCCTGTTGGTGCAGACGATGGTTGCAGTTTGGTGAAGGGTAGTGGTCGCAGTCTGGTCAAGAGTGGTAGTCTCCTCCTGTCGAGGTTCTGGTCTTCCTCTGGATCCCAAGTCCCCAAACCCCCAAGGTTATACCCCCTCAGGTCCAGCTGGGACCGCCCAGTACCTCCCCCAGGGTGGGGAATTATAGAATGAGTGATCTCACTTTGTGAGTCATAGGGTATTTAGAATCATTGATGGCCCATTAGCAGACATGACACCTCAGGCTGGGTGTGAAGGTGCTAACGACTTGCTGGAAGGGAGTTATCACAGTTCTCATCTCACAGGTGTCTTTCACACCCAGCTCACACCCTGGGGAGTTGGGTGTGTCTTGGGCAGCTATTGCAAATCGTTCATTATTAACAGTTCATGAATAGAGGGTGTAGAATACACAGCTTTGGTCACCCCACACAGCGATAAACCGGTCCCACCTGCTGAACTAGGACAGCTAGAGAAGAGACACATACTGAAGTCCTTACAGAATCACAGACCCCTTACAAACTTCCAGAATAATCAGTGTGGCACTTATTCTGTCAAAGGATTTTAGTCTTATTCTATCAGAGGAATATTGCATATTTCTGGAAAAAAAATATGATATTAGTGACATTCCAGCCAAAACAAATCTATCTGGACAACTAGATTCATGATTCATTCATTATCCACACAGAGCTGTAAATGGTGTAGGTTTACTACCTAATTATTATAAAATCTGTCCAACCTTGCTCTTTCTTTAAGGCATTTTAGTTGCAGCTTTATTATCAAAACTTTTTCTTGGTGTTTCAAAATTCTTTCATCCATTATCCAAGTGTGAGGCAGATTAGGACTGCTTTTTTGATTTGTTTTCTACACATATCTAATATGACCAGCAGAGATATGGCTGTGTTATTTTTAGATTTGTGGAGCTACTCTGGCCTATATCAGAACAGAATCTCATCCAATACCAATAAAAAGCTACTTGAAAATTGTCTTCGCTATTCTGCCTTTAATCAACATTAAGGTTAATACTTCCTTCTAAAGGAACAATGTGTCTTATTTGCTCATGAAGCAGCTTCAGATTTAGATAGAGTTTCTGAGAGGCTGATTTATTTTAGACTAGACTCAAGAAAAAGCCATACAATTGCCATGAAAAGAATGAATTGCTCACCAGTTCAAATTATGTTAACAAAATGAGGAAAAGGTAATTTTCCCTATTAGTAGACTAATGAAAGGGCTCACTTCTTGTATATATATTTATTATATATATTATTTATATATTTCACTGTATTTTGTATGGAAGTTTAGCACTTAGTTCTGTCTTCACTGGTCAGGCTCAAGTGTGACTGACAAACCTTGTGGAGTCAGATTCTGCGCTGGCAACCCTGAAACCACAAAGATGGCAGTCCTAAAGAGGATTACTGATGTAACTATTGTGGTGATCAGGTATATGTAACCCTGGACAACAAGTTGGTTTGCAGTCACTAATAAGAGTAGGATAATACTGAAAGTGTCTTGGCCTTAGTTTTGTACTGACATTGCTCATACAGTCTGATTCTTTGACATTTGCTCCTGTTAGACTGCTTTAGACAAACCTAAGCTACTTCTCTCAGTCATTGTCTAGAACCTAAGGGACTTATTCAAAGCTGTATTTTTGTTAACATGTTAAATGTACAGTGGAACATTTGAACTTCTGTTTTGCCCATAGCCACTGAAGTGGAACTCTTTTGATCAATTAGTGGTATAGCCATGTAATAATGACAGGCAGTCACTCCTAATAATAGCAAATTCCTAAGGATTAATGTTGATTTTTTTTACTTGTTTTCTTCCTTGGTTTATTTCTCCATTCTATCATAAAACCAAAGAAATTTTGATATAGAAAAACCTTATATTATTGTGCTTTTAAGTCAGGAGAATAATGTGCTTCTCCAGTTTATCTTTGAACTATAGCTGGTCTCAACAAAACATCATTTAAGCTTTGAGAATCGTGACACCTCTTCCTGTTCCATTTCTTTTCTGCTTAGAAATGCTCTTAAATTCTGAAAGCCTGCAAAACATTGGCTTTCTGTATCAAAACCAGAGAGCATACAGATGTATTAGTTGTAGAGTAAATAACAGGGATTCAGGAGAAAACATAGCTACTGAGGATCATTTTCTGAGGAAGACTTCGGTGGTTCTGCATGATAATTTTGCTAGTTTCAAGAGTTAGCAGAATCCAAAGCAGGCAGTAGGTAGCTGGGACCATCTGAGATGCATTCTTTACTGTAAACAGTACAAGAAATTTGGGGGTTGGTGGTTGGTTTGTTTGTTTGTTTGGTTTGGTTTTTTTTTTGGCAAGCATTTGTGAGCCAACATTTTAAAGTTCTTAAAAAAAATCTCTGATGAGCCTGCAAGTTCTTCAGAGAATATCCTTCCTTCAAAGAAATACTCAAGTATTAGGCATCTTAGATAAGCAGGATGAGGAAAGATAGATGTCATTAACTGAGACAGATTTACCTTCTAGTTAGAAGGCAGCCTGCCCAGTGCAGCCAAGTTGAATGGAGTCCAAGAAAAATTAGTGTGGAGGTTAGGATAAAAGTCAAACCATTTACAAGCTAGAGGAGAAGACAACTGAGGGTATTTGGATCAGTCCCATATGGAGCACACACAGTGAAAAGAGCAAAATCAAGGGATAGTGTTGCTGACTATGGTGCTGGATGACCCTTGTCTAGTATGGGTTTACTGGTAAGGAAAGTCCTTGGGTGTTCAAGTGGAACTGGATTCCTTAGCAATCTTTAACTTAATATGTCTTTTAACAGCTAAAAATATTTTTGTCTGTTGCTTAACTCAAATTACTGTCCACAAAGTGCAGGTATGCACATACATGTTGTTTGGTCTTTAACCTATATTCACCATCAGTGTTACTGGTAAATTTATAAAAGAATGCTGTAGCATTGGGTAATCTATTACATAATCCTCCTCATTAAACTTCACCCATGATATTGTGTTGTTTCCCCTGCCCTCCCAACTTCTTCAAACATACAAGAATAATATCAACATACTGGAGCAAGTTCACAGAGTCACAGAATATGCTGTGTTGGAAGGAACACAAAAGGATCATTCAGTCCAACTCTTAGCCCTGCACAGGACTATACCCAAGAGCCACACCATGTGCCTGAGAGTGTCATCCAAATGCTTCTTGAAAACTCTGTCAGGTGTGGTGCTGTGACCACTTCCCTTGGGGAGTCTTTTTCCAGTGCCGAACCACCCTCTGGGGGAAGAACTTTTTCTAATACTCAACCTAAACCTTCCCTGACACAATTTCAGGCCATTTCTTCACCACAGAGATAAGATCAGTGCCTGTCCCTCCTCTTCCCCTCACAAGGAAGTTGTAAACGCAATGAGGTCTCCCCTCAGTCTCATCTTCTCCAGGCTGAACAGACCAAGTGACCTCAGGTACTCCTCATAAGGCTTCCCCTCAAGGTCCTTCATCCTCTTCATTGCCCTCCTTTGGATAATCTCTAAGAACTTAATGTTTTTCTTATATTGTCGTGCCCAAAGCTGCACACAATATTCAAGGTGAGGCCACACCAGCACAGAGCAGAGTGGTACAATCCCCTCCCTCAGCAGAGGATCACCAAATTGCCTAGCAAGCTGAAGCTCTTGCATTGTGAGGAGAAACTGAATACCCTGAGCTTGCTCAGCCTGTAGCAGAGTAGATGCTGCAGGGACCTTCCCATTCCTATAAGGAGGTATCAGGTGGTATTTCATAGCATCACTAAGGTTGGGAAAGACCTTTAAGTTCAAGCCCAGCCATCAACCTAGCAGCACCACCATGAGAAAATACATCTTTCTATATAAGGACAGGTTTTTCCAGAATAGCAACAGTAAAACAGTGAAAGAGGTTGCTCTGAGAGCCTGTGTGATCTTATTTTTGGAGGTTTTCAATATCCATTTGAATAAAACTTTAAACAACCTGGTCTGAACTTAGGGATGACTCTACATGGAGCTGAGGACTGGTTTAGATGATCTCCCAAGGACTCTTCCAATCTAAAACCATCTTTGACCTTACAATTAACTATGGAAAAGAACTGAAAAATTGATCAATCTGCCGCTGTGATTTACTACAAAATAGTTGCTGATGGGGAAATTAAATTCTTATGGTGCTTAGAATTTTGTAATAAATCTGTGTAAAACTAGAAGGGCAGTTATATTCTAGTATGTCCGTTGCACTTCACGATAAATTTGTAAGTTCTGTTGCCTGAGGAAGAAATTAGTTATGTATGATCATGCTCCCAGCTAACATCAATATTCCAGCAGTACCCTTGTCTTGGATGTGGTTATGCTATATGGGGAGTTTTTCTTTGGATATAGTGCAGGTATGCCATCAGGTAAGCTCCTTTGTTTCTTGTGTGCTGTGTCATGTAAAGCAGCTGTGCCATGGTATTTCCCTGGTCTGCAAATCAGATAAAACTGTTACGTGAAGAGGGGCAAGGTCTATTTCTTTACTGTCTGACAAGTCCAATTAAGTTTGCATTGACATGATACACAAACAGAGATGAAATTATGATCTCTCTAATATATGTTTAAATATATGTGCATATACTTCTGACATCTGTGGAATAGGCATGCGGGAAATGATCTTTTTGCATCCTTTTGGAGTGTTATAAACAAGAAGTGCTGCACCTCTAGCCAACTGTTATAGTAAAATAAAATCAATATTATAACACTAGTTTTTTGATAGATTAAACAAAATCAACAAACTAAAGTTAATAAAATAAAATCAGTATTATCCGTGTAAGCGCCATCATTTGATTTACACTATAGTCAAACATTAGTACTATTTCCATTTTCTGGCTGCATGAATTAAGTGCATATTACAGTGGAAGAAACATCTCTTTTATTTGCATCTGTTGCAGTAATGTGGGCAGGGAGTAGTAAGAACAGTCACGTACCTCAACATATAAAAATCAAGTGTTTTCAGCAAAGTGTGGATGACCAATGTGTGATGAATTTAGCAAATGCAGGAGATTAAGAACTCAAATTTGACCATAACAGTACAGAATCAATTTGAACTCCTCTTAAGTAATTAATTATTAATTAATAATTAATAATTCCCACTACTGTTGGAACTGTGACTCAATAATATTGCAGGGATATTTCTGCATATGTACCAATATCTGAAATTCCTAAGTGGTAGGTTACAGGATTGTTGCCAAGCTGTGTGTCCCATATGGATAATACAGCATTCAGGGATTCAGTCTGCTTAGTTACAGGTTGTTCTGAGAAAGCCTCCACTGTGTGCTACCATACTGCAGAGCTTGAATTCACTAACAGTTCTTGCCTCACTCCTTTTCCCTACGAGGTGAAAGGAGGACTAAGGAAGCACTTGCAGTGTTTGAAGCGGTTGGAATAACAACCTCTGAGTCAGGAGCATGTGCCAGTCTGCCAGCAGATAGAAGGATGGAAAGTGGCTTGTGGTAGGAAAGCAGATAAAGCAGAAGAGTGGAAAGAGTTTTGGGAACCAAATTTTATTGCCCAAATTGGTAAGTTTCATAGGTATGTTCCTGTATGATATATGTTATAGAGGCATCCAACACCTTTTATCAACCAACTCTATCTTATTTATTTGAAAATTTATTTAAGTCCTATCTCAGATTATGATGCTACTCATGCTGAGCCACTTGGTTTTCATTATGTTTGTAAAATCTACCTAATGTAAGCAATATCAGAATAAAATGCTAGAAAGACTGTTGGTTTAGACGCAAGGATTTGTCATATAAGACTCAAGAGATGACTTTTCAGAAGGCCTGGTTCCTTGTCCAGCTTTGTCACTTGCTTTTGAGAAGCAACTCTCTTCCTGTTTGTCCTGTGTGTAAGGAGACCTTCTTTTGCAATGATCTTCCAACTCTGTTTGATGTGGTGTGCAGGTCTTTCGACCAAAATTTTTGATTTGACTTCTCCTTATGGAGTAGAGAAGGCCTCTTTCCAGAAGGACATTTTTTGTTGTTGTATTTTAATAAATTGTATTTGGATTTGGGTTTGAATATTTCCTGCAACAGTCTAAGTGGAGGAGAGCAACAATTCATGCTGGAGTCAAAGTGAAATATGGATGATATTTTATAATTCTGTTCATCCTCTTCTGTACAAGAAATAAAAAAGTAAGAAAAAATTCAGCTGGGTGACATATTAGTCCATTTCAGTAAAATTTGATGGAGAAATGGTTTTATTTTCACCTAGATTCTGTCTGTAAGTTCCTTTCTGAATCTAAAATTCCTGTAATGGGAGATGGAAAGCTTTCTAGCATGTTTGGCATATACCTGTGTATTTAATCATGTGCATTATATTGCACATAGTGCAGACAATCACAGTTCCACATAATCTGTTGCAGAACTGGCCCCTGCATCTCTACTCATCAATTGTTCTGATGCTGATCTTCCATCACTTGACATAAGCATGGGAATTGGAATAATTATTCTCATCTTCTTCATTTAAATTAAGAAGTTATATATATTTCACACATTTTAGAAACCTTTCTGGGAAGGTGCTTGGACAGCTATAACAATAATGAGTTTTATATTAAAACCTAATCTCTGTTTACAATATATGTGTTGTTTATGTGTTGAGAAAAAGGGAGGAGTCTGGTGAGAAGAACAGAAGAATACCCAAATACTTCAAAAGTCGGATGTTCAGTGCAAGTACTGTAAATATCCAGGCAATAGCAGAGAAAGATTAAACCATCTGCCCTTGCGAATGAAGGCTGACTTCTCTGCTGAGATTCCATTTACTTTTATTTTTTTACTCATTTAACAGGGATTATCTATGGAGATACTTTAGGTTAGGGTATTTAAAGACATTCATGTTATCTGCTGTATTGGCTTGTGTAGGTGAAAATACCATTATTTAATTTTTAAATCTAAAAATATTCATATAAAATACTTTCCGAAAGTCTCCCAATGTGTCAGAAAACTGTTCTAAGGTGGTATGTGTAGAACAAGGAGCAATTGGTGCAGTCGGTCAAATTTATATACTAGATCTCTGATTGCATCGGTGTCCCAGAAGTAATGAGCATTTTAATTCTTGAAAAAGTATTCATTCAGATTAAAAGGTCTGGGATTTTTTGGCACTACCTGGGTAATTTTCCATTCATTTGAAAGCAATTAAAAATGGACTTTCCCTTCCATTTTTTTCTACTGTACAACAGGATTCTTTGAATTAAAACTAATTAGCTTCCTTACCTCATTGTTTTACTCTAGGTATTTTTCTATATTATCATTATATCAGTGGGGAACTAGTATTTCTTTCTTTTATGAAACTTTTAAAATTTTCCCCTTTCCTAGTAAATTCAAAAAATGCTTTTCATCAACATGGCAACATTGTTTATGCTGGTTCATCTGCTAGTCAATTTTGAGCCAGAGGCAGTTACTGATGGTAATGCTGCAAAAGCAGGTCATTTGGGGACAGAAGTTGAATTCCCTGTGCTATTACCATCTGAGATTTCCAAAAAACACTAACAATGCAGACCAGTGATACCTTTCAAACGCTATACTTTCTGCATGTTTTTTGATCTAGAAATATATTCTGCACAGGCCCTGTTCTTAAATAAGTGAAATACATTCTGAATACTTAGTGAAACTGATGTTCTTAATTCACTATGAGAGGAAACATGTTTCAGGCTACATTGAATCTCGTTCCTTGACTGATGCTATCTGCTTTTTGAACAGCTCAGATATATTCTTAGTGACCCCCACTCTCTGTTTCGCAAACTTCATTCCATGATGCACAACTGCTGAAAAAACCAACTAAAAATTTTATTTGAATTCCTAAATCACAATTCATGTGGTTCTGGCCCCTCTCATAGCATCACAGAATCATAGAATTGTTTAGGTTGGAAAAGATCCTTATGGTCACTGAGTCCAACCACTCTTTTACATATTCTCAGGGGTGCCGATTCAACCAGTTCCCTGAGCAGCCTGTTACAGTGCTTGACAACCCTTTCCATGAAAAAACTTTTCCTAATATACAATCTGAACCTCCCCAGTGCAACCTGAGGCCACTTAATCTCATCCTGTCACTTGCTACCTGGGAGAAGTGGCCTCGCTGCAACCTTCTTTCAGGTAGTTGTAGGAATTTATAGTCCTCCCTGAGCTTCCTTCTCTTCAGGCTAAACACTTCCAGCTTCCTCAGCTGCTCCTCACAAGACTTGTGCTCCAAGCCCCTCATCATCTCTATTGCCCTTCTCTGGACTCACTCCAGCACCTCAATGTCCTTGTTTTATTGAGGGGCCTGGAAATGGACACAGAATTTGAAATGTGGCCTCACCAGTGTCAAATACAGGGGGACAATCATTTCCCTGGCCGTGCTGACCACAGTGTTGCTGATCCAAGCCATGATGCCATTGACCTTCTTGGCCACCTGGGCACACGCTGGATCATGTTCAGCCACTGTTGACCAGCACCACCAGGTGCTTTTCCACTGGGCAGATTTCCGGCCACTTTCTCCAAAGGCTGTAGCACTGCCTGGGGTTGTTGTGACCCAAGGGCAGGACCCAGCACTTGGCCTTGTTGAGCCTCATATCACGGACCTCAGCCCGTTGATCTAGCCTGTTCAGATTAGTGGTTTAAGTCAGTCATCTTGTGCATCTTCTCTTCCTGAGCTTGTCCTTCTTTGTTTGCTTAGTTTTTGGGTTTGGTTTCTTTTGTGATTTTTTGACTTTTTTTCAGAAATACTGGTAAAGTTCTGCTTTCCCCAAAGGGTCATTTTGTAATGAGGACATCACTGAAGACACAAAGGTAGCTGAGCAAGCAGTGACATAGTTCATATGTAAGCAATCTTTCTTCATACATGTTCCTATGATACGGTATTGTTTTCACAGCAGTGATGTTTCTTTCCCCGAAGAAATGTTCAAAGACATTTGTGCAAGAGGCAGTAAAAGGAGAACAGAAGCAGTTGCATTTCAACCAGATTCAATTTAACTTCCTTGTGAGTAACTATTTTCACTGTTGTTCTGGATCTGCTCCTCAGTAATTTAAACAGAGGAAAGTCCTAATCTTTTACCTAATATATGAATATACATATTTGAATATACATAGTTGAATATTGGCTCTGCATGTGCAGAAGACCATCTCCAATATGAGCTGTTATGCTTTAGTTTAAGTGGAAAACTAGGGGATATCTATACTAGGATGTAAATGTTTCTGTGGACAATGAGTTTACAAGAACTGTCTGTTCTGGCAGAAATGAATGTAAAACTCATTATTTGTGTCCTGTCAGTCGCTGAGATGAATGGGAAGCAGCAGATCCTAAAAATTCAGGTGCCCAAGACTGAAAGTTTCAGAGATCAATTATGTTTCTCTTAGTCTTAATTTGGAAACCCACAAAATTAACAAGAGCTGGAGTTTGGATTGCTGGACAGAGACTAAATGTACAACCCAACATGTCTCATAGTGGTGGGTTTGATGCTGCAGACATCAATGCCAAGATGTCCTTCCTGGGCAGCAGATAGAAGGAAGGGTTTTCTTTCACAGTAATGGCTTTCTGCAGGATGTAGTAAGAGAAAGATCACAAATCACCTGGATTATAGCTAGAAGATTAGGGAGGAAAATGTTTCAGAGAAAACAGCATCACTGCTCTTCTGAAAATCTGATTCAAACCACAGAGGAACTATTAAGTTTAATAAAGAAGAGTCTTCTAGTGACATGTTTGTATCAGAAATTTCATATTCTCTTTTCTCTGCCCTGTGTATCCTTAAGTCATAGAAGGTCTATACTTTGCCTTACTAAAGAACCCTCTAGTAGATTCTTTGATTCCATTTATGTGTTAACTTTAGTTTTCTTTTCTATAGAGCATATAAAGGGATATGACTTAGACCAGTTAAAAAATCATACATTTTAAAAATTCAATATTTGTTAGAATTCTTAATTTCTTTTAATCCTACAGGACAGAAACAATGAGAATTTAGATTTATGAAACACTTTTTATCTCTATGCTTCTATAATTTCAACATTTTGATGTTCCAGCTTCCAAGTGATACATAAAAGAATAGTTTCATAAATACAAGACTTAATTCTCACAATTAACTGTATTTAATAGTTGATTACTCAATGCGAGTAATAGACTTTACTAGGTGAGAGAAATCACATGAGAGTCGTGGCAATTTGTCCTTGCTTTCCTTGATAATGAACTCTTTAGAAACTTAGCCAGTTTCCATATTATGACCTGAAGTATTGCTTTGCCTATGTTGCTTCCTGTCTGCCATGGCTTTTAATTTGCTGTGCAAACATTGAGTACAATGCTATCTGGACATTTCCTGTCCACCAATTTTGCAGTAACATCATGACATGTGCAAGTCTTGCTACACAGATGAGTTTATCAGCAAGGCATATGCTTAAACTTTAAAGTCAGTTTTTGAGTAAACTTTGCCTTTATTTCTATGGACAGAACTTCTCTGCAGATTTCCTGCTGTCTACTGTCCCAAGGAGCCAGAAAGCTTCTTGCCCTTAATCTTTGCCATATAATAGTAAAGTTCCTTTTGAATGAGTAGTTAATATGGGACATTCTCCCATAAGGAAGCCAGTGTATGAACCTAAAAAGGCAATAGCATCATAATTTGAAGTGAGTTTAATAAGAGGATATTATGTTCTTTTTATAAAGCATTCTTGATTTATTACAGTACAAAAAAGAAGGTCTCAGAAGAATAATTCTGCAACACTTTGTGGAACATGAAAGCTGCATGCCGTTTAAAGATGCTCCATTAGGCTTTAAGTCATCTGCCAGCTTTTCAGATAACTTCAGTTGGCATCCTTAGCAGCTGACAGCTCTAGCAAATCCCTCCCAGGTGAGGACTGGCTTATGCACTGACTGTCTCCCTTAAAATATATAAGGGAATCTCAGTTATTTCACACTGTTATTCACCCAGTTTCTGGTTTATATTCTTTTCAACTTTTATTTTATTGCACCTGTCTTTGGCTCTGTCCTGATCTGTGTATTTGCTTCTGCACTATATTCTCCCAACCCACTTGGTTCTTACCTTTATCTTTGTTCTTAATCTCATTTTCTGTTACACTTTGGTGATAGGTCTTTTTGACTGACTTTCTTAGCCTTTCTTATAAGCAGGCTGTAGACCCCAAGTTATTCTGTGGTTGGCATTCCTCTAATTTTATCTGCCTTCAAACTTTATCTGGCCTTACAGCATGTGTTCATCTCTACTTGTGCACATTAACAAGACCTTTTATAACTCTTTTTCTTGACCTTTCAGCTTTTCTTTTGATTTGGCCACATTTTAATCCTCCTTTTTCTCTCTAGGACTTCTATTCAAGTTGGAAAGCACTGACACTCAAAATTTTTCATCCTAAAGTCCTAGCTTAATTTGTGTTTTCCATCCAAAATCCAGCAATAACTGTGGATGAAAATCAGAGGATGTCATGTTTAGAAGATAAAACAAGAATTTTGGCAAACTTGTGTGGAGATGGACTGTTTACATGCGTATATCTATAAATTGACTGGACTCTTCTTCAGGCCTTTATATTTTCCTAAGAGCAAGTCCATAAGTGTTCTTGATATTTCTTCTACAGCTTCATTTTTCAGGCCCAGCAGGACCTGTACAAGAGGGTCTTTCAATGTGAATGAGCTCTCAAGTATTCTCCGTCCACTTCAGACCTTATTTTCTGTCCACTTCAGACCTTATTTTAGACCAGCTTTAAGTGGAACATCCAGTTCTGCTTAACTGGGGAAATGCTTCAGGCATTGTGGGTTTCTGAGAAACAGTGCTGTGTGTAAAGCAAGCACTGAATATTGCATTACAGCCACGATCACACCATGGCATATAGAAAGCTCTGATCTTGTATAAACCATTGCCGTATCAAATTGATTTGATAAATGTTGGAGATCCTGTTGCATGAGACAGTTTTATATCATATTTACCCAATCTACTCTAATCTTAAATCAATAATGTCTGTCATTCTGTAAATTATATATGATCATCATATCAAATTGATTTCTATAAAAGTGCATTCTGGAAAATTCAGTAAAAATTAATTGAGGTACCTGTCCAGGATCTGGGCAAATTTTATACTCCATGTGTTCTCTTACACTTGTGGAAGCATAAATGTCATTAGCAAAAAACTAAGAAGTTCCTAAAATGGAGCTGAAAAAGACAAAGTTTCTGGTAGAATCCAGTTCGTCTGATAACTGCATGTATTTCCAAAAGTTGTGATAAAACAAATTTTATATTAAAAAAACATGCTGTAATACAGCAGAAGACTACCTTTGTAGTATTTAAGATCATTAAAGTAAGCAGTGGAAATGTATTAACTTGTTAGTATCCCTAGGACTCAGACAGATGCAGGGACAATGAATATTTTCCATACTGAAATATAATTCAAATTGCTTATCACCTTCACGGAGAAACAAAAACCCAAAACAAACAAAGCAAAACAAAAAGGGTGCAAGTGCATATTATTATTTTAATATTCCTTAGATATTCATAAAAGGAAATATGGAACTTCAATATTTTAGTGAAGTAGCCATAATATTTAAGCTGCGATTTGTGTCCATGTGATTATCACACACTGACATGGAACCCGTTTTCATATTTTTATATCAAAGGTTTTGAGGAGATGCTGAATTGGAATACATTACCCATATTTAACAGAGACTGTCCGAATAATTTCCTCTCCCTTAGCAGCATGAAGAAATTAGTTCTTTACTCTGTTCACACTGAAAAATTCCTGGTACAATCCAAGAATACCTCTGTCTTATAGAATTATTGTTTTAACCTAAATTGCCTCATATACAGAAAACTGCAACAAAGATTGTACCCTTTTGTCCTAGTTCAGCAGGAGGGACCAGCTAACCCTGTGTGGGGGTGATCAAAGCTGTGTATTCTACCCCCTCTATTCATTCCCCGAGGTCAATGGGCCATTAGCAGCAGCTGCCCAGGGAGCCATTATCACTTCACACCCAGCCTGAGGGGGCGGAGCTGCTAATGGGCCATCAACAGCTCAACACCCCCTGGCTCCCAGAGTTAATCACCCATTGTGTGAGTCCCCGCCCAGGGGGAGGGACTGAGAGCTCCCTGAGGGTACATAAGGAGTGGGTAAGAAGACCTCAGGAACCTCTCGTCGGATCCAGAGCAGCAGCAGGACCTTGACAGCAGGAGATCACCGCTCTCGCCCAGACCACAGCCCTCGCCTGCACCAACAGGTTTTTCTTTTCCTTTTGCTCTGGACTTGGGGGAACCACAGGGGTCTCAGCACAAGGGCAAACAAACCCCCTTGGGTTTGTGCCCCAGGACACTGGGTTATACTGCTGGGGTTTTGTGAGTTGAAAGCAATCTACCTTGTGTGTCAGTGTTGTTATTGTAATATTATTATTAAATTTTAGGTCTGACTTATAATCTCTCTCGTGGTGAGTTCATTTCCCCTGCTGGTTCACCTTTAAACCAGCACATCTTTTGGCGCCCAACGTGGGGCCACGAGAGAGAAGTCAGAATTACAATTTCATTTTGTGTATTTGGATACAGAAACTCCCTGACTACCATGTTGCTTGATGTATTCATGTGGATGGTGTATCTGGGCCTGTTCATATTTCGACACATGGGGAACCATGTGCCTATTTTGATGCTCTCTTTAATACCAGGGAGAAGGATCAAAATTGCTTTATTAATATACTATGTTTATGTTGTCATAACATCAGAAGCAATGAATTTCATTGTGAATGTATATTCAGTCTGGTGTGCCTGTCCTGGTTTGGGTTGTTACCTCTGGGGTCTCATTAAAAATAGCACCCAGACTGTGGGGAAAACGGGCAGAGATGGTTACTTCCACCTTTTCACCTCTGCTACAACAATCATTGAAAATATTGAGCTTCCTTTTGATGTTAGGGACAGCATAATCCTACTGTTAGTGCTGTTAGTGTTGCTTTGTTTCCTCTGTACTGTATACACCATGTTTAGGGTCAGAACTGGGCTTTCTAAGGAGACTTGCTGGAGGCCTGCCCTGGGAGCGGATGATGTTGAGTGGCACGGGAAGTGGGAAGATATGGGCCAGTATTTGGAGACCTTCTCTCCCCAAATGATCTGGAAATTCACCCCAGAACAACTGCAGGACCCTGCCAAAATGCTAAGCTATGTGAAAGGAAGATGCTCTGGTAGTCCCAGAGAGGTGCAGCTCACAGCAACCTGCTGGGCCCTGGCCACTGCCTACCGCACACTGCTTGGTGTGGTACAGCATCATCAGGAGGAGGAGAAAAGGAGCAAATCCACAGGCACCATGTCCACCCAAACCACGGCTGAGTCAGAGAGGAAGAGAGATACATCAACCAGCAGCATGTCCACCCAGACCATGACTGAGCCAGAGAGGAAGAGAGATACATCAACCAGCACCATGTCCACCCAAACCATGGCCGAGTCAGAGAGAAGAGACACATCAACCAGCACCATGTCCACCCAAACCATGGCCGAGTCAGAGAGAAGAGACACATCAACCAGCACCATGTCCACCCAAACCATGGCCGAGTCAGAGAGAAGAGACACATCAACCAGCACCATGTCCACCCAAACCATGGCCGAGTCAGAGAGAAGAGACACATCAACCAGCACCATGTCCACCCAAACCACGGCCGAGTCAGAGAGAAAGGGAAACAAATCAACCAGCACCATGTCCACACAAACCATGGAGGAGCCAGAAGGACAACAGAAACCGATAGCAGTTGCCCCTGTCCAGAAAAGAAAATCAAAGACCAAATCAGTTCGTATAGTGCATGATGAGGAAGAGTCAGGACCTTCATCTCAAGCAGAAGAAATGGAGCCAGAAATAATCACCCGGTCCCTATCCCTGGGAGAGCTGCGTGAGCTCCGGAGAGAGTTCACATGACAGGCAAATGAGTCCATCTTGACCTGGCTACTTTGAATCTGGGATGCTGCAGCCAATGACACAATTCTAGATGGGAGTGAGGCAAGGCAGCTGGGATCCCTTTCTTGAGATGTTGTCATTGATCAGGGCATTGGAAAGAGACAGGAAACTCTCAGCCTCTGGTGGCGACTGTTGTCAAGCGTGAGGGAGAGATATCTTTGTAAGGAGGACCTCCACGTACAGCAAGGACAATGGAACACGATGGAACAAGGTATCCGGTGCTTAAGGGAATTAGCCGTACTGGAGATCATCTTTTCAGAGGATGAGAGATTCCCTAAAAGTCCAGATGGTGTCCAGTGCACATCCCAGATGTGGTTAAAATTTGCACGACTTGGGCCAGAAATGTATTCTCGCTACCTTGCAACATTGCAGTGGAGAGAGGGAGAAGACAAGGTGGGTACACTGGTCAGCAAACTCAGGATTTATGAAGACACTGTCACTGCTCCATTACGAGCCCACGTCTCGGCTGTGGAAGCAAAACTGGCTGAACTGGAAGAGAAGATTAAGGAAGGACTCTTCCATATCTCTCCAGAACAAACGAGAGTCTCTGCCATCAGAAGCAGGCGTCTTCCAGCTAAGGAGAAAGGGTACACTCCACGCGGCAATCTGTGGTTTTACCTCCATGAGCATGGAGAAGATATGAGGAAGTGGGATGGGAAACCCACCTCTTCCTTAGCAGCTCGAGTACGTGAATTGCAAAGAGGCACAACTAACACAGGGAATTCTTCAAGGTTGAAGGCTGCTCCGGTCTCTCGTGGGCAAGGCTCCAGACAGTATAGGAATGATGATGTTATGCCCGATCCTCTTGAAGGAACCTCCCGGTCATATTCACAGGGAGAGCGCAGTGAATACCATGACCAGAACTAGGGGGGCCCTGCCTCTAGCCAGGTAGAGGAGAGGGACAATCGGGTTTATTGGACTGTGTGGATTCGGTGGCCTGGCTCATCAGACCCACAGAAATACAAAGCTTTAGTGGACACTGGCGCACAATGCACGTTGATGCCATCAGGATACGTCGGGGCAGAATCTATCTCTATTTCTGGGGTGACAGAGGGATCCCAACAGCTGACTGTACTGGAAGCTGAAGTCAGCTTGACTGGCAAGGAATGGCGTAGACACCCCATTGTGACTGGTCCAGAAGCCCCATGTATCCTTGGCATAGACTACCTGAGGAATGGATATTTCAAAGACCCAAAGGGACTGTGTTGGGCCTTTGGCATAGCTGCTGTGGAGACAGAGGAAATCAGACAGCTGAGCACCTTGCCTGGCCTCTCAGAGGACCCTTCTGCTGTGGGACTGCTGAAAGTTGAAGAACAATTGGTACCGCTGGCCACAGCCACGGTGCACCGTCGGCAATACCGCACTGACCGAGACTCTGTGACCCCCATACACAAGATGATTCGTGAGCTGGAGAGCCAAGGGGTGGTCAGCAAGACTCACTCACCCTTTAATAGCCCCATATGGCCAGTACGAAAGTCCAGTGGAGAGTGGAGGCTGACGGTGGATTACCGTGGTCTCAATGAGGTCACACCCCCCCGAGTGCCGCTGTGCCGGACATGCTGGAGCTTCAGTATGAGCTGGAGTCCAAGGCAGCCAAGTGGTATGCCACCATCGACATTGCCAATGCCTTTTTCTCCATTCCGTTGGCAGCAGAGTGCAGGCCGCAGTTCGCTTTCACCTCGAAGGGGGTGCAGTACACCTGGAATCGACTGCCCCAGGGGTGGAAACACAGTCCCACCATTTGCCATGGACTGATCCAGACTGCATTGGAAAAGGGTGAGGCTCCAGAACATCTACAGTACATCGATGACATCATTGTGTGGGGGAACACAGCAGGGGAGGTTTTTGAGAAAGGAAAGAAGATAATCCAGATTCTCCTAAGAGCTGGCTTTGCTATTAAACAAAGTAAGGTCAAGGGACCTGCTCAGGAAATTCAGTTCCTAGGAGTGAAGTGGCAAGACGGGCGTCGTCAGATTCCAACAGAGGTGATCAACAAAATAGCAGCTATGTCGCCACCGACCAGCAAGAAGGAAACTGAGGCTTTCCTCGGTGCTGTGGGCTTTTGAAGGATGCATATCCCAGAGTACAGTCAGATTGTAAGCCCTCTCTACCTTGTGACACGGAAGAAAAATGATTTCCAGTGGGGCCCTGAACAACAACAAGCCTTTGAGCAGATTAAACAGGAGATTACCCATGCAGTAGCCCTTGGGCCAGTCAGGACAGGACAGGATGTGAAGAATGTGCTCTACACTGCAGCCGGGGAGAATGGCCCATCCTGGAGCCTCTGGCAGAAAGTACCTGAGGAGACTCGAGGATGACCGCTGGGATTCTGGAGTCGGGGATACAAAGGATCTGAGGCCGGCTACACCCCAACTGAGAAAGAGATCCTGGCAGCTTATGAAGGAGTTCGAGCCGCCTCAGAAGTGATTGGCACTGAGGCACAGCTCATCCTGGCACCCCGACTACCAGTGTTGGGATGGATGTTCAAAGGAAAAGCTCCTTCTACCCATCACACCACTGATGCCACATGGAGTAAGTGGATCGCTCTGATCACGCAGCGAACCCGGATAGGGAATCCTAATCGCCCTGGGATTTTGGAAATCATCACCAACTGGCCGGAAGGTGAGAGTTTCGGATTGTCCTCTGAAGAAGAAGAGGAGCAGGTGACACGAGCTGAGGAGGCCCCACCATATAACCAGCTACCAGAAGAGGAGAAGCGATATGCTCTATTCACAGATGGCTCCTGCCGCATTGTAGGGACAAGCCGGAAATGGAAAGCAGCTGTATGGAGTCCTACACGTCGAGTTGCAGAAGCGACTGAAGGACAAGGTGGATCAAGTCAGGTTGCAGAGCTGAAAGCTGTTCAGCTGGCTTTGGATATCGCCGAACGAGAGAAGTGGCCAAGACTCTACCTTTACACTGACTCGTGGATGGTGGCCAATGCTCTGTGGGGATGGCTGGAGCGTTGGAGAAAGGCCGGCTGGCAGCGCAAAGGGAAACCCATCTGGGCGGCTGAGATGTGGCAGGACATCGCTGCCTGGGTAGAGAAGCTGAGTGTGAAGGTCCGTCACGTAGATGCTCATGTACCCAAGAGCCGGGCTAATGAGGAGCATCGTAACAACGAGCAGGTGGATCGAGCTGCCAGGATTGAAGTCTCTCAGGTAGATCTGGATTGGCAGCATAAAGGTGAATTGTTTCTAGCCCGATGGGCCCATGATGCCTCTGGTCATCAGGGCAGAGATGCGACATACAGGTGGGCTCGTGACCGAGGGGTGGATCTAACCATGGACAGTGTCTCACGGGTTATCCATGACTGTGACACATGTGCTGCCATCAAGCAGGCCAAGCGGGTGAAGCCTCTATGGTATGGTGGACGGTGGTCGAAATACAGGTATGGGGAAGCCTGGCAAGTTGACTACATCACACTTCCCCAAACACGCCAAGGCAAGCGCTACGTGCTGACCATGGTAGAGGCAACCACTGGATGGCTGGAGACATACCCCGTATCTCACGCCACTGCCCGGAATACCATCCTGGGCCTTGAGAAACAAGTCCTGTGGAGACACGGCACCCCAGAGAGAATAGAGTCTGACAACGACACCCACTTCAAGAACAGCCTCATAGACACCTGGGCCAGAGAGCACGGCATTGAGTGGGTGTATCATATCCCCTACCATGCTCCAATTGCCGGGAAAGTTGAGCGATGTAATGGACTACTGAAAACAACCTTGAAGGCGTTGGGTGGGGGAACTTTCAAACACTGGGAGCTGCATTTGGCAAAGGCCACCTGGTTGGTCAACACCCGGGGCTCCATCAATCGAGCTGGCCCTGCCCAATCAGAACTCTTGAATACTGTAGATGGAGATAAAGTCCCTGTGGTCCATATGAGAGGTAAGTTAGGAAAGACTGTTTGGGTGAGTCCCACCTCAAACAAAGGCAAACCCATCCGAGGGATTGTCTTTGCTCAAGGACCTGGTTGCACTTGGTGGGTAATGCAAAAAGATGGAGAAACACGATGTGTACCACAAGGGGACCTAATTTTGAGCGAGAAGAGTTTGTAATGTTTCATTGTATATATGTGTATATATATGTATAGGTAAAAAGGGGATTAATTTGGGAATGACTAGATGGAGTAGAATAAGGGGTGGATAATGTCCTAGTTCAGCAGGAGGGACCAGCTAACCCTGTGTGGGGGTGATCAAAGCTGTGTATTCTACCCCCTCTATTCATTCCCGGAGGTCAATGGGCCATTAGCAGCAGCTGCCCAGGGAGCCATTATCACTTCACACCCAGCCTGAGGGGGCGGAGCTGCTAATGGGCCATCAACAGCTCAACACCCCCTGGCTCCCAGAGTTAATCACCCATTGTGTGAGTCCCCGCCCAGGGGGAGGGACTGAGAGCTCCCTGAGGGTACATAAGGGGTGGGTAAGAAGACCTCAGGAACCTCTCGTCGGATCCAGAGCAGCAGCAGGACCTTGACAGCAGGAGATCACCGCTCTCGCCCAGACCACAGCCCTTGCCTGCACCAACAGGTTTTTCTTTTCCTTTTGCTCTGGACTTGGGGGAACCACAGGGGTCTCAGCACAAGGGCAAACAAACCCCCTTGGGTTTGTGCCCCAGGACACTGGGTTATACTGCTGGGGTTTTGTGAGTTGAAAGCAATCTACCTTGTGTGTCAGTGTTGTTATTGTAATATTATTATTAAATTTTAGGTCTGACTTATAATCTCTCTCGTGGTGAGTTCATTTCCCCTGCTGGTTCACCTTTAAACCAGCACACCTTTCTCTATGAGCTCAGGATACATATATGTTAATTTCTGTCTGCAAAGATGCTTTCTTTTTTCCTTGTTAGATGAATTTATCAAGATGTTATATAATGTGGGAATGTTGGTGTAAATGTTTTTAGTTTCTCTGACATTCAGCCTACTGTATATGGGTAGTTTAATGGACATGAAAGGCTGAGTTCAATAGTGAGTTATATAATAGACAGTAAGTAAATGATAGTTGAAAAGTAAAAATATCTAGTTTAGATTTAGCAATGTGAATGTTGTTATGCAGATCTCCCTTGACAAAAATTCATTAGGAAAGTAAAGGAATAAAATAGCAATGTACTTGTTTAGTAGAATTCACATTAATTTAATTTGTTCTTTGAGGAATTAAAAATAAAAACTCTGAAGTTAGTCTATTCATAGAATAAATTATGAATTACAATGCTGGTTCAGAAATGACAGCTCAGTTTTCCAGCTGAAAGATAGAAATTCCAGTAATTCATGTCTTTGTAAACAGTTAAAATATTGGTCACCTTTGAAATTCTTATTCTTGTGGTTGTTGTAAGTTATTAGCACTGTCAAATATTCAGAATCTACTCTGCTTTTTTTCCCTGATTAAATTAGGGACTGGCTCATTTTGTTTTTATTCTAAATTTAAATAACCGTGGTACAGTAGCACATGTCAGTTGAGGGGAAAATGTTGCCAATTTCATATAGTGATTATGAAAAAACTCTGTCCAAAGCTCAGTGGCCATTCTCCAGCATACAGATGATGGGACATGCTATTGGGTTTTACAGCAGAAAGGTTTATAATTACTTTGTGTAGGGTTTGTATTTATATGGTTTTGTTATATAATCTTTTTTTTCACTTTTAATGTTTTTTTTATAACACAGATTGGCATCCTTTGCAGTTTGTGAGTTTAACTCTTTCTTTTTCCTAGTCATTAAGAGACAGATCTATAAAGTGGTTTAGATGGGCCAAGTCCTTTCCTAGAGGTCTGGTTCCTAGAGTAGAAATTATATGCCTAGACTACGCAATTGCATTTCTAGGGCATACAGATAGCTGAACACATAAAATCAGAACTTAGACAGATGCTGCATTGTGTGAAGGGTTGGTATTTGTAAAACAGCAGCAGGAAGCATGGAAAATGATAGGTCTGAAATTTTGTGATCCTATAATAGTTATATCCTGATATCAGCATTCACATCACAGAAACATATAACAGCCCAAGTTGGAAGGGAGCTTGAAAGATCATCTGGTTCAGCCTTTCATGGTAAAGGAAGCCTAGATTTGGTTAAAAAAATTGTTAAAAAGAAAATTGAGGGGTTGGAAATGCAAAGGAATTTTATTATTAATTTTTCCCTAAATTGTTGTCCAGAATTCTCTGTAGAATATATAAAATAGGGTTTAAAACTGGGAGAAATCACTATTGTCAACAGTTTTTTTAAAAAGCAGATTTCAACAGTCTAGCTCAGAAATCCTTTTCTCTAACTCAATAAAACCCATGAAAACATATCTGGATTTAAGTGGCTTCTATGTTTTCTTTCTATATGCTGAATAAACAGCTTATTCTTAGTCTATGGGAGTAGAATTGAGTGCTTGCTGCTGTGAGGAGTCAGAGCCACTATTCTCATCTCACTATTCTCATCTCACTATTCTCATCTCACTATTCTCATGCAGTGGTTTAGTACACTTGCATTTCCAATTCATCCTCCTGAGTCTAGCTATTCTGTAAGGTAACTAATATATATTAATTAATATATATATTACTTATTTTTTTATATATATATATTTATATTACAACTTATAATTAATGAAATGTAAGTGTATATAGGAACAATTATGAATAAGCATATTTTCTTCTTGTGCTTTGATGAAGTCAGTAAGTATTCTAGGACTGTAGATGCAAGTTTGCCATGTGAAAAATTTAATTTCTTCTTCCTTGACATAAGGATGTAATACTTAGGTCAAAGTAACAAAAAAAATTATATCACAATAGCAATGGAATATATATATATATGTTTTTATATATATATATATATATATATATATATGGTTTTTTTCTGAAAAATGTGAGGAAATTTTTACATTCTGATTTACAAATATTTTAAAGTAATACAGATAGAAAGTTGGTTTTTTTTTCTGTAGCTGTAGAACAAGCTGGGCTCCAATATTCATTAACCTATTAATTTTACTTCTAAAATATACTTGCATTATTAAATGAAGTGCAAATTAGATTTTGTAAATTCTTTATTTCCACTATGCATTTTTGGTTGCAGTACTTAATCTTTGATTCTGGACCACTTTTCATAAAATAAAAGAGAAAAAGGATCTTGAAAGCAAATCCTGAGCCTTTCCAGAAAGATATTCTAATTAACACCTAATTCTAAATTAATTCAAAATGAAGCTTGGTGAAAATATAAAATGGTGCTTTAATTTGTTTTACGTAAAGTTTTATTGATCCAAATTATATACAAAAATGGGGAAGAAGGACAAGGGAAATTGATCCTCACATCCAGCAAAGTAGGAAAGGCCACAATCAAAGTGAAGACAGGACCAGGAGAAAGCTGCAGGTTGTGGTGGGAAAAGAGGGAGGCATGCACTGAAATGGCAGTGGGGAGTCCAGAACCAATGGCAACTAAGGTCCACTTACACTGGACTGGAAAAGAGGTAGTGCTACCCTGGCTTTCCTAAGTTTTGTGCTTTACTAAAATATGATAGCTAAACTGCAGAGAAGGAATATTTTATGTGAGTGTTTATCCTAGTTTAGCAAACCGGGACCAGTTTATCACTGTGTGGGGGTGACCAAAGCTGTGTATTCTAAACCCTTTATGCCATTTCTCATGAACTATTAACAATGGACCATTTGCAGCAGCTGCCCAGGGCACACCTGACCCCGCAGAGTGTAAGCTGGGGGTCAAAGAAGCCTGCGAGATAAGAACTGTGATAACTCCCCTCCAAGAAGTAGGTAGCACCTTCACACACAGCCTTAGGGGGCGTGTCTGCTAAGGGGCCATCAGCCATGCCAGAATACCCCATGACTCACAGAGTTAGACCACACATTGTGGAACTCCCTGTCCTGGGGGAGGTAGTGGTGTTCCCACCTGGACCTGAGGGTATATAATCTTGCTGTTTGGGGACCTCTGGGACTACTAATGACATCCAGAGGAAGACCAGAACCTCGGCAGGACTGTGACCACCACTCTCGACCAGACTTGGGACCATCACCTTCACCAACAGGTTTTTCTTTTCCCTTTGCTTTTGGCTCAGCACATGGGCTAACGAACACCATTCTGTTTGTGCCCCAGGGTGCTGGATTATACTTCTGGGTTTTGTGATTTAAAACCAATTTCTCTTTGTGTCATTGCATTTATTGTAATATTTTTATTAAATTGTAACTGATTTATAATCTCTCTTGAGTTGGGTTCATTTCTCCTGCCGGTTTACCTTTAAAACAGCACAGTATTAAAAATAAGGAGAAAAAAGAAAGACTAGGAAAGGAAAAAAGCAGAAATTTAAAATTATATTAACTTCAGGCACAATCAGCAGGCACATAGATGGAGTGAGAGAAAGCTAATCTGGCAGTGAAATACTTTTCCAATGCCAACCAGGATTTTCTAGGAGCCAGTCCCTCTAGTGCAAGCTCTGCTCTAGCTTCTACCTTCCAGGACAGACTTCCCAGGCCCTTTTTTGTTAGCCACATTTGGAATAATGCCTCTCCCACTCCTCTGACCTCAGATATTTCCAGCTAGCCCTGCCATGCTCCTGCATCTCTCCCATATGATCAATGAACTGTCAGCTCTGATTTTGAGGTGAGCTCTAAGGATGAGCACATAGGTCTAGCAGGCATGTACTGGTAAGCTCAGTAGCTGGCTTCTCCTGCTCCAAATGTTTTTCTTTTAAATGCATGCATGTATTCCTACAAATACCTGCACACATGCACAGATACACACATAATTTATACATGTATGAAAATAAAAGACAGACTCCTAGGGAAACCAAAGCCATGAGAAGTTTGGAAGGCGCTATTGACATGAAATAGGTATATAAGCAAAGACTGAGTTGGCAATACACAGTGTTGTGTCTTTTGTGCATACATTAGCTGAAGAAACTGTTTTGAACTGTAAGTGTTCATCTGCCTGTGTTTATATGTGTCTAACACTTTCTGTTGAAAGTGCTGTTTGTTGAGAGACAGTGCTCCTGGGATAATCAGCTCCTCCTGCTCCAGCAGCTTTTCTCCCTGTCCCATTTTCTCTGAGCTTTGCTCAGTTGCTTCTGACATAAACCCACAGCTGCTCCTCCTAGGTGATTGGCAGCAAGCTTCAGGTAGATTTACCTCTGCCTCCCATCTCAAGAGGAGAAGTTGTCCCTTGCCCCACCTTGAATATCTCTTTTACTGGTTTGAGTTTTTTTTCTCGTTGGTTGTTTTTTGTTAGTTCCACAGGTGTTGGGCAGGGCGTGCTGGGTTTTAGGTGTTTGTGAGTTTTGGTAGGTTGGTTGATTGGTTGGGTGTTGCCGCCCATTGACTCCGGTGGGTCCAGAAGAACCACGTGACACTGGACTCAGAGGTCAAACAACAACAAGCCCAACATCTCACCTGGAAGGGGCTTCGTATTTTACCTTATAAGTACATGTTTCTAACCTTAGCCTATGGAGTCAGATGTGCTGTGCCTGGGGCGGGGTTATCTCAGGTTATAAATGTTGTCTAATTTGAATAAAGTTGGGATTTGCCTGAACACCCTATTGGTGTGTGCGGTCTCCTTTGGACCCATCCACAATAGTTGGGGGTCCTCTGTGGTTTGTGGTACTTTTATTTTTATCCTTTCTTCCTGAGACCCCAGAGATCCAACTCATCTGTGAAATTAAACAGAGTTGCTTTGATGGAGTATATAAAAAACCTTTAGGTAGGAACAACTGAAAAGAATAATGAAGCTCATTAAGGAGCTGCAGTTCTTGATTGCTATGCCAATTTCTTTTACCTTAACAGAAACATTTGGCCTGCAAAGTGAGAATTCACCCAACTCATATTTCTAATTTTATCTATTTGCCTTTTCTTCAAATGTTGTGGATCTGAAAAAGAGGTATGAACACCATCCAAGAAATCTTCCTCTACTCTTGCCAGGTTTTTGGCACATAAGAAAAGCTGTATTGTAGTATGAGTAAAGCTTGTAGTGAGGAAGTCAATCTAAAAAGAGGCATATGCTTAGCATACAAGAACTGAAATGCAGAGGCACAAAGTCACTCAAGCATGCTAGAAAACAAGTTTATGTTTTGCAGACTGAATTCCCTTGTGGCAGGCTTATTAAAAGTTCTTACTGCCAAATGCTATTTACTTTCACCTTCAGAACTCTCTGTATTAGTAATGAGCAACTTTATTTGCAAATTATTTACATAAAGTGTTGTTACTGTCAGTGGTGCAGTGCTAGGCAAGGGTTAGAGGGGCAGCACACACTCAGCAAAGAAATCGAAGGGCCTGATTTAACCTATTGCTCAAAAAACTACATATAGTCTAAGCTGGCATGGAACATTCTAGATGAAATCTAGCTTGGCAGGACTTGACAGTAACAGGGATTTATTTCTGCTGAATTCACTCAGTGAATTGTACTTGGCAAGCCTAAATAGGAATTTTAGGATTGCTATCAGAACATTGGTTTCTTTCTTTTGTATTTTGAGACTTTCCAGCTCCATAAACTCTTCACTTCATGTGAAACATGGATTCTTCTTGAGTCAGCTAACTTGCTATCCTTAAGTGTTTCTACTTGCGCAGATGGCTATTACATGATACCTCTCTGGGAGCATTGTTGTCAGCAGCTGGTGCATTCTCCATACACTAAGGCCTCCAATGGCAAAGCAGTTCCTCAGGAACGATAAGAATCCATAGGAAATTTCCCATAACATTATTATAGGATTGATTCAAGGGAGGAGCACAGGACAAACCCTGGTACGTGTTGTTACTGTAAAATAACTAACATATCTTTGCTTTTTTTGTTGTTGGATTTTTTTGTTTGTTTGTTTTTGTTTAATTGTTCTGTCAAATTTCACATTTTTAAGTTTAACTGAAATGAACAGCCAAGGTAATCTAGAATTATTTGTCTCCATACAATTTGATACATATATGATAAAGGAGATTTGGCCAAATACATACCAGATTACTATTTTCATCATGGGCCAGAAGCAGATACTTTGCACTCAGTCTATACATCTACCATTCCTTTTTCCCTGTCTATAGATGTAGATGCCCTATTTGAGATCTTTTCTGATGGAAAAGCTTTAGTGTTTCTTTTAGCTACTAAATCTCTGACAAAAAACACAATTATTTTTTCTAATGTGATATTATACTTATCAGGATCTGGAGCATGTAAATGTTTTCAAGTAACTAATTTCAGTTATAGGTGAAAAATATAACTTAAGAAAAAAAGTCCAACAAACATACTAGAGACATCAGGGTGCACAAAGGCAAACTATGTGTCTCAGAGTCTTCCAAATAGTTAACTGTAGGCTATTAGCCAGTGAGCTGTATGCAAGGCTCAGGAACTGGGTACTTGGTAAAATACTGTGACCAGTAAACCTTATAATTCTGTGATTAAATATTTAAAATCTGCTGCTTACTAAAAAAGATTCACAAAGATTGGATCACATAATTGGAAGCTAATGGAACACTTTATTAAAAATAGAATTTATGAAAGTGAATATAATATTTAAAAATATTTCTTGCAGCTGCTGAGACTTTTTGTTGTTTTTCAGCTAAGATTTGTATAATACTTCTTTTTGTCTTCTATGTATGGTACTTTTCATAAAGCATTCCCTCACTCATTCATTCCTCTCTGCTTTTCCACTCTGCTTGTTTAATGAACAATCATCTGTTCTTAGCAGACATTAACTACATTAATGGAAAGGCCCCCAAGACGATGTATGTGTCTTGTTTTCTGTCCATCAAAGATGGAAATGAACTGTCTTGATGTCAGTCAACAATAGGTCAAATTTTATTTTTCCTCGGGCTTATTTTATTTAATTTGCTTAGAAATAAACATCAGTCAGTGCAAATGCAGATGTTATATTATAGAATTTGAGTCTAAGAAGACAGTGATCAGATTAATTATTTGGTCTTGCAAAATGGACTGGAAGAGAGTAGCCACACCTGAATTGGAAAGAGTTTTCTTCAAGTAGGAGTATATAACTGTACCTGAGGATACAATCATAGTGTTTTACAACTATAAATATAATACAATATGGAAATGATTTCTATTCTGCATAGTTCTTCCATAAGAATAACAGCTAATAAGCAGAAAGACCATGTACATTGGTGCATTATCTATTTCAAATAAATGGAATAATTATAATAATATATAATATTTAATATTAAAGTGGTTTTTTCTAATAGGCTATCTGTCCTGTCAAATGGTATTTAAGTTCTTCAAAGATTATATGAAAGGATCTATCTTTAGGGCACTTATGAATATATTCTGGTTTGAGTACAAGGGAGATGCTTACGAGTGTGTGGAACAGAAAAGTTTTGACACCTTGGTTACTGATATTTGTGTTTATTTCTTACATGATCATAAACACCATACTGCATAAATTAGACCTATTAAAATTTTAATTGCTTCCTTATAGCAAGCAAATATAAAACAATACCAACAGGAATGTGATTGTTTGAAACTAATAAACTCCACTTGATTCATGGTCATGCATCTATCATATACTGAAATATCATTTTAGAATTTTTTTATCATCTTTTTAACATAGCATTAGCTATAAATGTAGAATTATGAATTGCAATTTGAGAACAACCCCAAATACCTGGTTCCTTCCCACTGACACAAATCAAATGCCTGGGTCCAGAAGAGCATGTCCTATCCCATATTCAGTCAGTGTTTGGATCTTTATCTGCAGCTTTCTTATGCTTTGTGTAAAATCATTTAGGAACTTTCATCTCATTTTGGCTTCCTTAACACTCATTTTTTATTTTCTACAATTCAGAGTTCCTAAGACCACCCTATGAAACTTTAACACTGCACAGAAAATAGTTGGTGTCTCGGATATAAAGTGTCAGTGACTTACGGTTTTATTGCTATGGCTTTTCACTCTTATATGCAGGCAAGCTTCAGTAAAAACACCCAGAGCAAAGATTTGCTTCAGTAGCAATGGGCTCCTGCTTGTTATGATATTGAACATACTAATCATATGTGTCTATGGCTGAAAAAGAAGCAGATAGACGCTGATAAAACTTGTTTGATAATCATCTCTTATCTGTACTGAATGGCTGAATGCTTGCTATAGGCCTTATTTTCCTTCTTCCTCAGAGATGTCTTCTCTAATAACAAACCATATAAATGAAGCTAGGAAAAAAAATGTAAATCTTATTCCATAAATAAAATACAAAGGAATTATTTTAAATAATAATGGATGATATTTCTTCTAATTTCTGCTAATAAAACATTATACTCAACATTTCAATGATACTTTCACCTGATTGACAATCTGACTTACTGAGAAAGAACTGAGCTCTGAGTATTAGAATATGCACAGGCTTAGTGAAAGTCTTAATGTCTTAATATTCAGTAACAGAAATCTGGCAGCAGCTATCCAGCTTCCAGACCACAGCTGATACAGGCTCAGCCAGCTCAGAGCATAAGCAGAAAAGTCTAGGTCTGTCTGGCCTTCTCACAGAGATATAACCTAACTTCCTGTGAGACCTATTAAGAGTCTAACTTCTACTTTAGCTTTCCATCTTGAAGTACTTAAACTGCATCGAAGCAGCGGCTGCTGTAATACAAGATGAACAACAATCTTATATTTCACCTTGTTTGGTTTCAGTAATAACCTTGTATATTTTTTTTAACCCACAAGTTTTCGGTTGTATGTAAAATCTCCTTTTCTTATTTTATTAGTTTATGGAATGAATTGTGTCTGTGTAAGGAAGGAGGCCTGATTAATCTGTTTCCCTGTTGTTCAAAAGGGAGTACTACTAGCCTAGGTCCTATTTCAGAAAACACAGCAAACATGTTTGTGATTGTCTATTCTTCCTTTTCTGTAGGAAGGTAAATTAAATAAATTTCCCTGTTTTCTTAAAGTATTTCTTATCTACTAAAAAAATCAGAAATAATTATATTAATTTTCAGTTTTTTAAAATTAAATATGTACAGATATAAATTTGTGAGTTTCAGGATTGCACTAAAATGTTACACATGCTCATCTAAAGCTTTTAGTGTTAAGTGCTTAAAACTGCTAAATAGGTATGCTGGAACATGAAATAGTTCTTTGTATTTCAGTTACTGCTATTTCTCAATTTTTATGCAGATCTGGGTGTTGGTATCACAGCATCAGAGAATTGTTAGTGTTGGAAGGGAGCTCTGGAGATCATTTAGTCCAACCCCCCTTCCAAGGCAGAGTCACATAGAGCAGGTGACACAGGAATGTGTCCAGGTGGGTTTTGAACTTTTCCAGAGAGGCAGAGTCCGTGACCTTCCTGGGCAGCCTGTTCCAGTGCTCTGCCACTCTCAACGTAAATAAGTTCTTCCTCATGTTTATCTAAAACTTCTTGTGTTTTAGTTTATAGCAATTGTTTCTTTGTCCTGTCTCTGGGCACCACTAAAAACGTTGGCACCATCCTCTTGGAACCTGGCCTTGAGATGTTTTTATGCATTAATAAGCTCCCCTCTAAATCTTCTCTTCTCTAGACTAAGCATTATCCTAAACATTGCATATAAATATATTAAGAGGTAGTACCTATCTGGAAAAACTTAATGGAAATAAGTAAAGCCAGGAGTAAAAGAAAAGAATACTTAACATGTCTTACTTTAAAGTCAATTGATTGAAATGCAAAGACTGAGGGAAGAAACTGGTTTGATGCAAGAGACTGATAGCAAATTCCTTTTTCTTTTCTGTCAGATACCATCCTCATTTTAAAAACACTGCTGTGCAGTCCTTTTTTTTTTTTTGTCAGCCAAAATCTATATTGGTGGACACGAGCACCAGTAGCTTAAAATCACAACAGAACAATCAGACATTGCCTTTTTGGTCAGGATGTCTCCTGATTTCAGGAACATTTCCAGTCTTGTAACTAAAATCTTAAGGATGCAATTTTGTTCCAGAATTTTATCCAGGACATGAGATTTTACCTGTCAGATGGAAATGTACAAGGCAGAAGCAGGAGAGAAGATTTTTATCCAACTCTCTGAATACCATGAATCAGCAATGACTCAAGATATATGGCTTTACAGGGGGCCATGCCTTTCTGCTTCTCACCATCCACCTCATAATAAAATTGATGTGTCCCTCCAATTATGATCCAATTCAGAATTCTTTTTCTTGTTGTACTCAGGATTGAAGAGTTTTACAATAACTGTTCTCAGAGTTTTATTTCTATTAAAGCAAAAAATATTTTTTCAATTTATTTGCAATGTGTAACAATGTGGTTTGTTACTCTTTTAGGACACAGCAGGCCAGGAAAGGTACAGAACAATTACCACAGCTTACTACCGAGGCGCAATGGGTTTCATTTTAATGTATGACATCACAAATGAAGACTCTTTCAATGCTGTGCAGGATTGGTAAGTAAAACTAGAAATTCACATTAGATGGCAGAAAGAATATGTGATATCACTTATCTGCAGTGACAGTGTAAATGATTTTGGAACTTATTTCCGAATACAATGCTCCAACATTCCTATATCCAAATATATGGGGGGGAGGGGGGGAAGTTGGTTATTGCTTGTTTTTGGTTTTTTTTTTTCAGGAAAGTCAATGAATACTTTTAAATGTATTGCATATAATAAATTGTAACCACTGTGCTTGCTGTGATTTCAATTAACATACATCATTCATACTGCTAAAACCAACAACACACTAGTGTGGACAGTAATTTCTAAGATACCATAAAACTGTTTTCATGTTTCATTGAAAAAAATGAGATACCCTGTGTGAGGATTATCTTTTGATTTTTCATCATGTTGCTTTTAACCATAGCTAGATATAGATTATGCTGTTAGTTTTGTGCCTCAAGTGTTAAAATGAGCAAACTTTATCACAGGAACAGAACCTGGAATGGCTGGAACTTACATACCTTGTGTTATGTGAAGGTCCAGATGTCTCCATAGAGGTGTGTCATTTTAATTACTCATGGGTCAGTCAGCATCCAGACAATCTAGGGCTTTTTAAAGTAAAGGTAATCTAAAAGGAAACCCAGAGTTTACCTCAGTGATTTTTTCCTTAAGCTATTTTACTCTCTGAGAGCCTTACAGCATGCTCTGAGTGGTACGAGTAAGATTTGTCATGTGTGCTCCACATGCTCTCTTACACGCAGTTCCCATGAGAGAACTGTGTTTGAAAGAGGATTTTGTTCAGAGTTTGTATGATTTTTTCAATAGGTTTCTTTAGCTGTTTTAAGATTTACATACTTCTTTCAGGACACATAAAGTCAGAAACATGTTGCACAATGAAAGAATAGTGGTGCTATGATACCTGTTTTTAGCAGGAATTGTTGCTCAGCCTCAGACTGTCCAAGAGGAAACTTTTTTACACTCTTCTACTTATTATTGTGTCACGGAATCTATGGAGCACCTTCCCTCTCAACACCTGGAGTCTTTGTTGGTCTGTAAAAGCTCATTCTAGTCATTTATCATTCTGAAAATAATAACTGAGAACCTTAGGTTGATTCTGCTTTAAATGGCATCTTGTATTGCCAAACATTTCCTGGGTAAGTACTAGGGATGTAGTCGTTCATAGTCCTTCAGGGAAAATGGGCAACTCCAGACTGTGTCCCACCTTCTCGCTATGAAGTGATCTGTACAACTCTACATCAAATTGCTCTTACGAGCAACTCTTTCCATTTATAAGAGAATCAATAAGCTTACATAACTAGTATAGACTGGACAACTGTGTTTTGGACAACTGAATGTATCTGAGTGAAATCTCTGCTTATAATCCAAGAGGAAGACATGTTTGCTCATTGTAATTTGTTATGCCAAAGGGGTGTTCTGCCCATGGTGTACCAGCTCAAAGCATCGTGCTGAGTACTTGCTGTTACACATTTGTAAGAACCACTTTGTTTGGCAGCAGAAGACAGAATCTCCTACCTAACAGGAGGTAGCTGAAAGTGTTATTTGTGGATGCTGCTGTGAAAGGTTAGCAAAACCAGGGAATCCAGGAATACACCAGTCTCACAGCTGAACCTGCAGATGTGACTACTGGCTGATAATGGCTGCTTAGGACCAGCTGTGATCTGCAAATCTCATTGTTCCATCTCTAGGCAAACCAGATGGCATGCCATGTATTATCTAGCTTCTTCCAAGACAAATATTTCTTTTTATAGCAAGGGTAAATATGAACACTCATTATTAATTTTCCCACCTGTTTGTTTTCCAGTCTCCTAGATCTGGTATATTTGGCACTCTTTGTCTTCTGGTAAAGAAACAAGGCTTTATACTAATTAAAAAGAAAAAAAAAACAACTTTAAAATGAAGCAAGAAGATATTTAAAAGCAACAAATGTTCTTAAATAGGTTTATGAAATATGACTTTTCCATCATTTATATCTAGAACCTTTACAAAGAGTTGGCAGCTATTATAGAAATTTGGCAGAAAAAAGGGGTTGCAGTATTGTGTCTTAAGATCTATTGAGCATTCATCTGCATGATGAAAGGAATGACAGATACGATGAGTGCTTCACTTGTCAGAATGAGACATAGATTTGCCTGTAATAGCGTTTTTAATATCATAAGCCCAGTAGCTGATCTGTTGTTTTATTACTCCCTGTATGGGTGTGTGCAGGTATATGTATCTTCCTGAAAGATATGAGGGAGGTAGTGGAAGCTTTTAATCCTCTCTTGGGCTTAAAATGCTTTTCTCTGTGATAAGTGTGGCTCTCTAAGCAGCAGTGCCACTTTACATATGTACAATGGGCCAAATCCAAGCTCAAATCACATCAGCTTCAAGACTTGCTGTAGAAACTGCCCTATAGCCAGAACAATGAGTCTACAGGTACCTTTTACAACTGGATAAAGGACTTCAGTTTAAAATGTGTGTGGAGATGATTCTTTATATTAAAAGGCATTTTTTGCAGTCTGAAATCTGACATTTCTCCTTTGTAACTACAGATACAGATGAATAATAGTTATATCTCTAGATGCCATGTCTAAGTCAGCATAAATCTATTCAGCTGTGAGAAATTCTATACTCAATGTGACTATTAACATTTTACTTGGAAAAAAAATCAGTATCTGTAATTTTATCTAATTGTATTAGCAATAGTATAACAGTTCACCAGTCTGTGGAACTGAGAAAGGATTTTATTTGAAAGCTTGGCTAAATAACTTGAAAGTCCTATAATTTCAAGCATACAGCTGTCCCTTCAGGAAACTTTCATATTTTATCTTCCCTAAGGAAATGATAAAAAAAAACCTTAAAGATTGAGTATTTACATAACAACAAGGTTAATCCTTAAACAGAAGAGGGTTTTTATGTTCAAAAACTTTTGGCATGAGAAATTTTAAGTTGGAACTTCTGATAGTTCTGCTGTGTGTATATCCAGTGATATATTGTCTTCATACTCATCCAGAGGATGATGCTAAGAACATGCTGCCAATGCTGCCGTCCTGTAATTGCTCAATCACTTCAGAATTGCTGCCTTTTAGGGTATGTTCAACTATCCTGTGTTCTCTGAGTAGCTAGGTTCCCTGTATGGTTTCACATGTGCTACAACAGATGTTGTTTAAATGAACCTAGCTTGGTAGACTGTTCAGACTGACAAAATTGGCAAGTCCTTTCTAATTTTTTACTATTTGGGGTTTTTTGTATCATTCTTAAACTGTATCAGCAGTTAGTCTAGATGTTTAAAAACTTTGATAAAATAAGAGTATTTCTCTTCAATTTCAGGTCTGGTTTTGTTTTTCCTCTAAAGAAAATGCCAGTGGCAAGTCACTGCATTTGTATTTATCCTTTATTGATATAAATTTCAGAAGATCACAGGGGCCAACAGTTTCTGGTTTTATTCAGGGAGAGTGGATTTGTGCTGAAAATCTGTCTACCAGGAAAAGCAGCAAATAAAAGTGCTTTGACTCAGCTGTTCTCCTGTGGAACTCTGCTCATATTTTGAAGCTGCTGGTGTTAGGAGGCTTTTTCTTTCAGAAATGAAGCTAATGCTGGAAGCTGTGTATCTTGAAGTAGTTTGATGCACATTTGTCATACTCCTCTAAAAAGTGCAGATTTGGAGATCAGATTTATTTCCTGTAAATAGGAACCAGTTGTAGATCATCATTTCCTGCTTGCTTGAGTTCTAAATTAAAAAGAGGGTACAACCGAATAGCCAAATATTCTCATTTAGCTGAATTTTTTAGGCAGTGTCCACATGTTTTAACTATTTAGCTGAGTGGGATCTATTTTCACTAGAAATTCCTCCTTTTTAAATCTGAAGGGGAAATGACTGAGTATTGAGAGTGGCTCCATGCCACTTCATCTCTTACTTTTTTAGTTCAGTTGTAATGTCACAGTGCTGGCATTAATTCCTCTTTTGTGCTACCACCTGTAACATCTATGTTTGTTAGCCTTTTCCTACATTTCACTACATTTCACTAGCAGCTGTTATGTATCTTTTACTCTTAGTGGTTTAGTCCTTAGAAAGTGTGACCTTTATGGCGGTGGTGGATAAAGGCTTTGTACTGTCTTTGCAAATGCTATCAACTCAGTATGGTGAATTCCATAAAGTTCCAGTACAATAAATGTCTCTGAGTTGAAGTTAAACCTGTTTTTACAAATACAGCTTTTCTAGACTTCTGATGACTGAAGTGGAAGGAGTTGAAGTATGCTTATACTCAGAATATTTCTAATGTGATACTTCCACCTCAGTCAGAGACAGCAGGTATGTAAACTATGATCTAAAAGCCTGAAGTTTCATTTTCCAGATTAAAACCCTAGACTTGAAATTTCTCTAGGTCTGAAGGCTAGACAGGCATAAGCACCTTGTGTACAGTTGTTTACACAAGTTGTTCCTCTGCACCTGAAAACATTATCCTAGATAAAAGTGTTTCTCCTTCAATATCTTTACTGTCTGGTGACTGCTAAAGGCAATGCTGTGGAGGGCTTCCCTCTGCAGGAATTAAAAATTTGAGAATTTGCTGACATCTCAGATTCAGGGATGTTTGCTCTGGAAACACATAAGGCTGAAAGAGCCTAAGAGGCTTTGAATTATTGAAGTTTCTAGATAATCTGTGTTTTGTAAGCTTGTCAAGGTCTGTGAAATCAATTCTTCCTGCATTTTTGGCTGGGGCTTATTCTAGGAAACACTTTGATTACCCTCACTCTTTAAAAAATAAAGTGTTTGCCAAAAATGCTGATTGTTTTTTAATGCCCCTGTTGGAAAGATTATGGTTACACATCTTCAGAAATTCAGAGAATCCTTCATGCAAGATACTTCGTTTTCCTCTTTTTCTCTTGCTTTTTTTTTATGCTGCAATTTTAACTGCTCCTCCCACATCCCCCCTCTAGTCTACTCAAGCTCATTATGTTTAAGAAGGAGTGAGTTGGCAGAAGATACATAAACTGTCAATTTTATGAAGGTGACAGAGATTTAGCCAGCAATTTGTGATTTGAAGAATTCTATCATACTCTATTTCCACATTTCAACAGAACTTATTGCAGAATTTTGTATCAACCATTATGGTTGGAACGCCATGAAAACTAATTTAACTTAAAGACAACAGAATGAAAGACTGATTGTACATTCTTTATATGTGCCCATAATACATGGGAGGTTGTTACTGGGAATTGGGTCTGGGCAAAGACTATACAAATGAAAAACCGACCATGAGACAAGACTAGAGCAGATCCTGAACTATGTTATATGGTTTCAGCCACTACTAGAAATGTGGAGCTTTTTTCCTATGTTATACATGTCTTGAATTAAATTATTCAAGGTGTCGTTTCAGATGGTTTTAAAGCAAAACTTTAAAGTGTCTATGTTGTGAAGGATGAAGTGGACATCACATGATGATCAATATGATCAAGTAAATGCCATTTATTCAGCTCACTCAAGCGCCTATTATAACCCAAAGCATCGCTCACGTGCCCCATTTCTTAAGCAGATTGGCTAAATGAGTATGTTCATGCGACAAGATAACACTTCTATTTGGTTACACTGGAAGTCCACGCAAACAATGTTTTTGTTAAACCCACAAGGGTTCCTGCTTCCATGCTCTTCTTTCCCATCGCTAACCACAAGTGTCCTGAAGTTTATCTCTCCACAAGCTTCACAGAATCCAAACAGACTGCATTGCTCACATATAAGAAATTCTCCCACATGTCTATGCTACAGTCAATTCAAAATGACATTGAGAATTAGGGCATGAAAGATAAGAGCATTTACTTCAACATGGCATTTGGTTACTGGATTTACCAAATATATCAATACTAGTGGTTGTCATTCTGGACAACATGGTGAAAAAATCATTTCATTTCTTCTAACTTTTGGCTTTTTCTTTCCATATAACACCTCACTGAACTAAAAATTAGCAGCTACAGCTACAGTGCACTAGAAACAGAGGGTTTTTGTGTTCTGCCATGTCTCTCTTGTAATGAGAGACATGATGGCATTTTTGAATTGTCATTCAGGTAAAAAATAAAATTGCAGAACATATTGGCATGTTAATAGGCAAATGGAAGTCCTCAAAGCAAACTAAGCCCATTAAGTTACTGTCAGCACTGCAACACACGTTTCTAAAGGGCATATATTCATGCCCTTGTCTTGCTTCCACATCTAAAATTTTAATACTCTTGCTTGACACGTTTGATCTACAGATAGACTTTTTTCTTTTACCACTAAATATTGAACTTAGTTCTATTGTTTAAGAAAAAACCCCATCATTTGCTGTATGTCAGGGAACAAATCTAGAAGGTGCTTCTAGGCAAATTTAGCCTAAATCTCTCTTTGCCAAAACACACAACATACCATACAGGACACATATATATAATAAGTTGCACTTGATATCAATACATATTTAAGCAGATTTCTGGTGTTGCTTTTGACTTATTTGTAGTTTTCAGACTAGCATGAGCAAGAAGTTACTTACTGATGGATAGTTTCATTCTCCCATTTAAAACAAAACTGGTATTTCACAAATTATATGCTGTGAAAAAAAAGTGAAATTTAAGGATGAGTATTTAAAAAAGAATATTGGTTTGATATATTTTTTCCTGTCTTTCTAAGTCTTTATTCTCCACAGTGGATAAGGGGAAAGGGAAATGGTATTATTTATGGAATTAAATATGGAAAACAAAAGTGCATTTTTCTATTTTAAATACTCTTAGTGGTTGCAATTACATGGCATTTGCAATGCTGACTGTTGGAAAGAAATCAGTGTCTGCCCCTCCTCCTCCCCTCGGAAGGAAGTTGTAACCGCAATGAGGTCTCCCCTCAGTCTCTTCTTCCCCAGCCTGAAAACACCAAGGGGCCCTCAGCCACTCCTCGTACACCCTCCCCTAAAGGCCCTCCACCACCTTTGTTACCCCCCTTTGGACACTCTCTAACAGCTTAATGTCTTTTTTATATTGTGGTGCCCCTAACTGCACACAATGTTCAAGGTGAGGCTGCCCCAGTGCAGAGCAGAGCGGAACAATCCCCTCCCTGGGCTGGCTGATGCCCTCCAGGACATGACTGGCTGTCCTGGCTGCCAGGGCACTGCTGCCTCAAAAGTTTTGGATGTGGCAGAAAGTAATGTATTACTCTCTTGTCACTGACATTGCCAGTACATGGCTTTAGGAAAACTGCCAATGAAAAAAGACACCTGTGTCTGCTTCTCTAAAGGTTTTTCCTGATAGCATTTGTATTAAGCATCACAGTAGCCTGAAAATTGCTTTCATGAAGATACTTTCTTATATTTGTTTTTTTTTTTTACTAAATGCTGAATTTTAATATGCTTATTACCCATGGGAATTTATCCAAATCCTTATTGAAATGGGTTTTTTGTTTGGAAAATAGTAAACCTTTGACTTAAAAATTCAAACAATATCAGAAAACATTTTCAGTAGGTTTACTGTCCAAAAATTATTTATGCATTGTAGCAGTTAATCAGAAAAGACAGCTTTTATTTTTCGTGGCATTTTTCATTCTTTCCTATCTCTATGTACTTGTACCATAGAATGAAACGCTCATGTGAACAGAAATTTTCTTTACATGGTTTTTGGTCCTTCTGGCTCTTACCCACACCTGCTCTTTTCATGCATTTAGTTGTGGAGCTAAGGGCTTCTGCTGAAGATCCTACACCCCTCCCTTGAACCTCCTTCACTGTAGATAGGACATTTTCTTCTATGCTAAGCAGCCACTCAATATCAGGATGTTCATTCAGCTGTCCTCAGCTGTATCAAACCGTATTAGTCCTGCCAGTGCGAAGTCTAATGAGAAAAAGGAGTAAATAATGTCTGGACAGAATTTTCTCAGGGTTCTCTGTGTCTTTCTTTTCCCTTAAATTTGAAATCGGGTAGTATAGTCATTACGTCACTGACAGTGATCATGCACCCCGGTACTGCTCAGTCACTGCTTGGTAAGTACAGCTCCTCGGTGGAGCTAGCCTCAGTTATATGCTTCAGGATTTCACCAACAAGAATATGTCTGTTTTAACTTCCACTGGACCTAAGTGACCTCGTGAGTGGCTTAAATTACCTGTCTTGCTATGACTAGACATGAGTTATTAGCATAACACATTGTAGCCTCTATGTGAGAACCAGCTGCAGACTGGTAACTACATCACAAGTATGGCTGCATGTCCTCTACAGCTCCCATCCTTACAGATAAGGGCTGCACTTCTGCAGGTCAATTTCTTCTCTTCTTGTTAGAGCTGGTCCATAATAAGGAAGGCTACTTTACTCCTTTCCTTTTTCCTCAACCATAAAAATGTGGCAGTCTGTCTGATATGAAACAAGCAAAATCTTTTATCTGGGAAAACATGGCAAACTGGCAAATCATGCCTGGCTGCCACCTACATCTGGCAAGAAGAGAGGTCTGGCTTAACTATCCCCATAAACTCGCTCTGGTGGACTGGAAATTTCATAGTGGAATTTCATTGTGCAGCTGAGGAGGCGACATAAATACTCAGCCTTTCAGAGAACTGTTGCTTAAACAAGGAGGGGTCCCAATCTGTACCACATCCTGCTCTTGATAATGGTCACTGAGGATTACAGTGCAGTAGATAAAAGCAAGCCAGGTGATCAGATCAACCTCTAAGAGCTGCTGTGCTGAACTGCTATCCATTACTTAGACTATGCTAAGGTACTCTTAATGAGATTTTCAGTTTTTTCTGTTTTTTTCCTTCTATTTTTAAAAGCTTCAGTTGGAAAATACTTCTGACAGGCTAGTGGTGAGCTGCTGGAGTTTATCACAAAGATAAATAAACTTACAGATGGTAAGACTCAGTCCAATATTTATCTAGTCTGTCTATTTTATAGATAGAACCAGTCAGTGGTAAGAGAGAGAAAACCAGACATGTTATAATCAACTCACAATATTTATTTTTGTAGTAATAAATGTAATGAAATCTTGGGGCAGTAATAGTATTCATTGGCAGAACAGTAACTAATATACTCTTTTTATCTTCCTGCAACTCTGTGTTGAGAGTTACACCATCCCTCAATATTCTCAAATGAAAACTGCCAACATGGGTCCAATCAGTGACTTAGTAATGTCCCTAAACATATTCCACTCTCAGCTCAAAACTGCAGGTTATTTACTTTTCTCAGTACTCTGATATTGTGAATCTGTTACTCTTAAGGTCAGGGGAATATTATGGCCCCTGTACCAAAGTCAAGCCTTGAGATTTGCTGATGGAGCTGTTCCTTTGAGGATTTCACTTTTGCAGATATCTTCTTTGGGCTGCGATGGATCTCAGTAGCACTAAGGGCTGCAGTGTCAGTCATGCAGCCTGGACGAACTTAGTTCAAAGTTCCGCAAGACTAAGATACTGTGGGTCATCAGCAAAGCAGTGTAGAATCTTGTGGACAGTATGAAGTTTAACTAAGACCCTCTTCGTCATGAACTTCCTCACCTCTCTTCCCCTCTCACCTCCTTTCTTTTACACCTGGTTTCAAGATTGCCCTGGTTTGAGTGTCAAGCATTGGCAGTTTTGTGAGTACATTAGCTGTGTGAGATACAAGCTGTACATGAATAAGTTTCAGTAAAATTCATCCCTCTAATCAAGCAGGAAAAGTGCCATCAGTGTTCTTATATTGAAACACAAACTGCAAAATAACACAGCTCTGTAACCCAAAGGTATTGGTTATTTGCAAAGCATAACTTAATGCTATTTAGCTTTGACCTGCAAGTGAATACCCTTTGGATTGTCTTTTGTCTTGGGTTGAGCTGGCAAAATATCAACTGCCCAACACAGAATGTTAGAGCCTTCCTCCCTCTGCTAACAAAAGGGAGAAAGGAAAAAAAACCTAGAAGCTTGTTTAAACTTAAACTAACTATATATATATTTATGCAGAAAAGAGAAAACTAAAAGAAACTACACACACACAAAATAACTACCCACTCTCTATCGAACACAAATTCTACCATTCTAACTACAAATCACTCTGGAGAACTCAATTCCCCAGAGACAGACCCAAGCAGAGAGAAAGACTAAGAACAAACATTTTACTTTCCTAAGACAACATGGTAGTGAGCCAGTGCGGGGCCTGGGCCTGCCATCCCTTCTGGGAAGGCACAGTGCGTTCTTCTGGTACCACAGCTTGAAGGAACTGACTAAGCCACTCCCACACTGGCTCCTACACTTTGAGATGATTTCAGAATATGGTATGGAATACCATTGGCTAGAAGAAGTCAGCTGTCAGCTAGCTCAGCCCAGCTCAAGTCAGCCGACAGTCCCAGGCTTACCCTGAAATCTAAAGCCTGCATTTAGGCCCACACAGAGCCAAACCCATAATATCTTTCATCAGAATGTTGCAAGGCTTTGGTCATTAAACTGTGATGTTTGTTGTGAATGTTCAATAATTTTTAGGTCCATTTTTTTCCAATGCCACTTTTTGTTCTGTGCTATACTACTAATAAAATTCTGTTAAGAAAATGAGGAAAATAAAGCTTTAATTGGAACCCCAATTTAGTGCCATCATCATTCTGATAAGTATCTCTAGAAGAACTTGCCTCTTCCCTTATCTCTTCCCTTAGTATCAGGTGACAGCATGTTAAAGACAAATAAACATATCTGATTTTGTAGGTGTATAAATAGAGAGTTATTATAAAATAAGGAGAAAGATGGGGAAATATCTTTTTAATCCAAATTAGAGGTTTAGCTTCTACCTAGTGCTCACTCATGTTTCCCACAATAACAGTGGGAAGCATTGGAGCCTTTCTTTTTCTGAAGCATAAGTAGAACAGAAAAGCCTGCCTGCTATTTGGGTAAAGGTTTTGTGTGTTTACTAAGTACACTTTAGTGGAAAACAGGTTTCAACAGCACTGACTTTCTTCAGACATTAAGAGATACTCTTGCAGAACTGGCAACAAAGACAGTGCACCTTGGAGCTGATAAAACTCCCCAGAGAGACCAGAGGGAGGACTGTCTTTCTACTTTAATCCTTCTCTGTCCTGGCCACCAAAAAACGAAGGAGCATTGTCATAGATTAATATGTCACTGTTGTTGTGTGATGCAGTAGTGCACAAAAAGATGCAAACTAGCTGAGATGCCCCAGTCAGATTCTGGGTTAACACTGTTTCCAGTAAGTTAAATTTCATTACCCAAACTTGGATATCACTCTGCAGTGCTCAGTTCTGCAATGTAGACTTCAACTACAAATTATTGCTGAAAGTTATTGCAGTTCTCCCTGAGAGTAAAACCAGCATAAGTTGCTTCACCAATTTAGGAATTACCATTGTTGGGAAGAGGGAAGTAGAAGGCACTGGTCTGTGCATAACTCCTGGAAACAGCAAGCAAAGTGTGGAAAAGCAAGAGCTAGTACATAGCAGGTTATTTCAAATTCTACAAAGAACAGTAGGGACCTCAGTCTATCCTTTCCTCTTTCTTGATGCTATTGGGATTTTAAAAAATGCAATTAAAAGTTAATTGTCACATGAAATCTCGAGAAGAGTTGTATCTGTTCAATGTTCACAGAATGGAAGGCTTTCATAACTCTCCACTTTCCTCCACTTGTAGCAAACATTCTCTGCCATAATTTCACATAAAGAGGAACTCGAAAGAAAAGAATAAATCAATGCTTTATATCTTCAATTGCCTCCTGTCACTTGTACTATAAATCTCTATTTAGAGTTCTTTTTTCACAGTGAGTGAAAAGATATTGTTATATCAATTAAAAAACAGTTCAGAGGGAATGATACCCTTGGAAAACTGTAATACTGAAAAAAATGATTTCAGGCCCAGTTTGACAGACATATCTACATGAAGTATCCATTTTTTCCATGCCTGCATGATGTCCCTAATTTTGTTTTTCAGACTGTGTCTTTCAGACATACACTAAACAAGAAAAGTAGCATTTTTCATTTGAAGTTAGTTTTTTTTTCCTGTTAATCCTGGAGGGAAAAATTTTCTAGCAAATCCATATTAATTGAACACATGAAATTCACACTTAGATGTGTGTGTACATTAGCAAAGTGTACTAAAAGAAGCAAGAATAAAGAAAAAGACAAGTAAATTCTGTTTCAAAACAATTCTGGAGAAAGAATAAAACTAGCAGTTTCTTTTGCTGGTCAGTGAGAGGAGCCTATGTATTACAGCTCACTTGCTACAAACGAGGAAGTAACAGAGCTGCATGTTACAGCTTCTGGGAGAAAGGGAGTGAACAAAACATGAACCAGCCAGAACAGACAGGGATACAAACCTTCCTTTGATGTAATATTTAATATCAGTCCTTTCAGTATAACAGAGCGGAATGTTACAGCCTCTGGGAGAAAGAAAGTGAAAAAAATGTGAACCAGCCAGAATGGATGGGAATGCAAACCTTCCTTTGATGTAATATTTAGTACCATTCCTTTCAGTTTTGGTTGCTGGGAGAGAATTAGAAGACACACCAATAAGACCCAATGACAAGTCACCCAAAAGAAACCTGCATCTGCAATTAGAAATAAAAAAAAAGTCATAGCTTAAAATTGTATATATAGCTATGGAAAAATTGAGAGAAATGCTAAGTATTGCTTTTGTATTACATTTTTGGATTCACAAATTGAAATTTGCCATTTTAATTTCTCTATTTATTTAGTACAGCTTTTTTAATCTACATACTTTCTGTGCTTTTAAACCACAAATGCTCAAAACTTTACATAACATTTGAAGTTATATTTCTAAGCAAATTTAAAGACATTTCCTTTACAGATTGGAACAGTCAACATTGGTAGCTCATTTTAAATACAAACACTAATTTTTAAAATCTTCCCAAAGTTTTGTTGTCTACCTGCATATAAGATTCAGTAGATTACAAAAAATACATAAGTAACTAAGAATGATTAGGACATGTTGCCTTTAGCTGAGAATTAATACAGTACCTGTTAGGAGAGATTTATATTCTGAAAGTCATGGATGTTTAAAATGACTTTTCAGTTTCCATGGAAACTCTCCACTGGGTTAGTTACTGCAGTCACAGCTTAGATATATAAACAAAAGCATGGGTGAGATAGCTTGAGGGGAAGTCTGGGTTTATCTGAGGTTGTTAAACGGCTTTTCATACTGTCTGCTGCAGTAAACCAGCCTTCCAGATCCAGTGTGCTACTAAGAAAACAAAAACTAGTATTTTCCTCACATTTAAGTTAAGGTTTTAAAATTTAAACAATTACTTTGGTGGCTTAAATTTTTCCTTTCCAAAGAAGAGAACTACTAGTGCTCATATTTTCAAGAAGTTTGGGATAAGTTATAAACACTTTTATGAGACTATCTAAACTGCAGTCTTTGAGCTGAACCTTAATTTGTTTTAATTCCAGTTCTATTCTTAAAAAAATCCCTCTTTTCCAGTAAAGTCACACAACGAAAATCCAGTCAGATCTTACAAGTGCTGTCCTGCCAGCTTTATGTGAAATGTCCCAGGAAAGAGAAGTGAACTGTGAGAAGGGGGTGATGGTTCTCCTTAAGTTACTGGAAAGTGCTGCTGATCCATTCAGCAAACAGGGAATGCAGAGAGAATGAATGATCTGAGGATCTGTCTCCTTTTTGGAGAAGGTGGCAAAATTCCAAGTGAGCAGAAATAAAGTTTTTAAAGAAGGCATCTGAAAAGGGAATAGGTCCTTGAGGAGCTTTCCTCAAGCCAGTTTCTGAAGAAGGTGAAGGTTGGAAGTTCTCGCTGAAGGACACTGCACTTACAGGGAATTGGGGATCACAGGACTGTGAGAGATATCACAGAGACCTTTGGGAACCAGAAAATGCCATGAATCAGAGGGAGCTGAGTGAGAGCTGTGGAATAAGGCAGTTTGGATCATCCACCATAGATTGAGCATGTGTCTTCAGACTGTGATAGGAATGAGGTGGGAGGGCTCACACACAAAATCGCTGGGGAATGGCTGCTGGAAGCTTGTCTTTATTAGATATTTCTATTACCTTTATTTAATTCATACATCACGTCGATTGCCCTCCTTAGTCTCTACTGCATCACTTCAAAAATAATTTTTACTACTTTCTAGCTATTTTCCATGTCCTCTCTTTCTGTTGGTATTCTTAGAACATCAGCATCTTCTTGAGAATCCAATTCCAAAGATGGAGTTTATCCCTTCCTCACTTAATTGGTAAAAAGGACAAAGAAGGAGAGAAAAGACTTTTGCTAGGAAGAAGGAGGACACTGCAGACTGAGACCACTTCATAAAGCAGAAGAAAAATTTTAAAATATATTTAAACATGTCGTGGAATTGTTTTGTTTTCACTTAGGGTATGATAGCCCACTCAAGAACACTTGTGTATTGCTGGAAAGTCTCTGACACAGACTTTCTGCATTTCAGTCTGATTTTTTTACTAAATTGTTCAAGTTGACTTTGCTGTCTACAAAGGTTATCTTGAAAACTATGCGGCAAAAGACTGAAAAAGGGTGTTTCAATATTGATCTGGTATATTCATACCACAAAACTGATAATGGCAGTCTTTCTCCACAAAATCATTTCCTGAGGACTAATGGCTAGCATGCACTTTGAAAGCACACTCAGCTCCAAACAACAAAGAGCTGTGTTATCCCATAAGTGCAGAGATGTCTTGGAAAAGCACAATTATCCCCATTTGTATGGGCAGCTCCCTGCTACATGAACAATGTCAGCTCTTCTCCCTGAGCAGGAATGGTAACCCACACTCTTCCTTACTGAAGAGTTGCAAGTACTAGAGTTCATCTCATGAGTTATTGAAAGATGATGGAAGCAAAGGCTTGTGTTAACAGCAGGTAGGTTAATGCAATTTATATTTCCATGAGGTGTGCAAAGTGAGGACAGCTGGACAGTGCCTTCCATGCTCCTCTGACCCATTGTCCTATACAGAGGAAATTTTCGTTTTCACAACTTCCAGACTAAAGCTTCCTCATTGCAGCCAACCTGTTCCCCAGTCATGGACAGGCCTTGCTAGCTTGGTGCCCAGCCAACCAAGCAGAACTTGGGTAGCATTCTAAAGTGTAAAATTGCACTCTATACACATGTTGGATTAAAATGTTATTGTAACATCCCACAGATAGCACAGGTCACTATCACAGCTTTATTTCCTGCAGGTGGTTTTTGTATTTTTAGAGACAAAGGTCTTCTGACGTGCAGCAGTTGTACCCAGATACAGTATGTTGAAAACAGTTTCTAGATTTCATTTTCTTTAATAAAGATATTGGAGAAAATGATAAAAATTAAGCTTAACAGGCTGCAAGACCTGTCAAGGCAAATTAAAATTCATTCTTAGTAGAATACTCTAATACCTGTCTTATTCAATGATGTATGTACATGTCTAATAAGTTTCTATATTTCCTATGCTTATTCACCCTGTTAATAGTGCAGTGCACTCAACACAGATCACCTCTAGTCTTGGACTGACTTGGACTAAAGGTCTTGTTTTCAGTTTTGTGAAAAATAATTTTTCTTTTTCTAATAGAAAAAACGTAAAGAGGTTAATGGCATGCTAAATTAACTAATTTTGATACATTAATGTATTTAAGTGTTTTTATTAGGCATTACTGATATTACTATTAATTAAAAACTCCCAGAAAAGCAGCACTCCTTTATTCTGTGCTAAGATTTGAACAGAAAAACAAACTCAATACATTCCACATGAGATTGCTGGGAAGCAAAGGGCTCAGAAACACAAGTGTTTGGATTCACTTTTCAGCATTATTAACTCAATCAGTCAATACAGATTTCATTATCTTCATTTTTATTGTATTAGCTTTTGGAGTCTTTTTTTATGGCTGAAAGCATTGTTGCACATTCCTAGCTAGTCTTAATTGAAAACTATTGATTCATTGCATTAGATGCTCTCCTTTTTGATTTTTTTTTCTTTTTACACCCATGGCCAGTTGCATACATATAAGAACCTGCTGTCCAGAGAGTGCTGAAATCCTCCACACTCTTAAAAAATAGGTTTTGAATGTTTTTTTGCTTTTTCATTTTTAACTATAACTAAGGCTAGAAAGGATGAGATTGGCCAGTCCTTCCTAATTTGGCCAGTCCTTCCTAATTAAGTGCCTGAAAAATGATTTGAGTATTGCTTATTTAATATTCAGGAGCTAATCAATATTTTTAGCATTTATTTTGATTATCATTTCATGATTTATTACTTTGAATAGAATTCTGCATTCATAAAAGGCCCTCAAGAAAGTAAGGGAAGGGAAGGGGAATTTCTGTAAGGAATGTGTACATACCATACCATGAAGTACATCATGTGCTTCTGAGCCTAAGCAATGAAGTCTGCTGGAAATGGCTTCCCATTTTGATTAGGACTTAAACCATGGGGAAGTGAGGGTTGGGCAAGCAAAAGGCATGAAGAAAGTGAGATGGAATCTTTGTTGGTTTATCAGGTTGCTAATTATTTTGTTGTGTTTTCTGTTCGATCTCTGCTTACATAAAGATGTAAATCAGTATATTTGGTGGATGTGGATTGTTTGTTTGGGCTTTGGCTTTTGGGAAGATGACTATATACAAAGAAGGAAAAAACATGAGTGCAAAATTAAAGACCTAAATTATATGGTGAAAAGAATGGGAGGGGAGGAAGTGGGGAAATGGGAGGTGTGTTAAGAATGTGAATATTGAGAACAGTGCTTAAGAAGAATAAGAAAAAATAATAATAAATTTTTGAATGTAGAGAATTGAGAAATAAGGTGGTTCTAATGGGTTTTCAGCTGCATTTTCTGTTCTCATTCCAGCTATTTTGCATTTTGAATCACCACTAGTGGCTGACAAACAGTACACATTTTATACTAGTTTACTGTGATGGGAAAGGGCAGTGTTGCTCAGCCTGCTAACCAGGGGCAATTTAAAACCAGTGAAAGTTGTATTTAGAAGCTGCGAGAAGTTTTCTGCTCAGTCAGGGTATGTGCCAGGACTGGTCAAGCATCCTGGATTATCAGCATTCTTGATGCCATCATTAGATCTTTAAACCTCCACCGGGTGGGTTTCAAGAATATAAGCCTATCAAGTTTTAGACAAATTCCAAACAAATTATAAGGCAAATGTCATGTTCACAGAAGAAAATATGTCAAAATGTATACCTCCTGACCTTTATAAAACTGTGGAGATGAGAAAGTAAAACAAAATACAGTGGAGCTGATCTTGTTTCTTCCTTCAGCCATTTATTGCTTTGCTCTGTGTATTAATTCATTGCAGTAGCAATGAATATAAATTTCTTTAACCATAATAATATGTAGTCATGTATCTGTAACTTAGTGAACAGGTGGCAAATGTATTATAAACTAGAAACATAAAAAACACCAGAGAGTTTGTTGCACAAAGCACATCCAACATTTGGTGTTTTTAACACATTAAAGAAGATGGACACTGGGTTTTAAAGCTTCCAAAAAAACTTCAGCCAGCATGTTGTTTCTCATGGTGATCAAAAGGACATGTCCACTATCTGCCTTCCACAAGTTAAGTCTTAAAGTCTTTAAAAAAACGTTGTTGTAGATCATTATTAATATTTTATAATATTTGGGCTATACCTCACTATTGAGAAGGGGTGTTTTAGGTTTCTCCAAGAGCTCATCCAGAGTACTTTGTTGTTATTTTCAAACATGTATGACTTTAAAAAGTACTTGAAGGATATCTATATATATAGAGAGAGATACATATGGAAGAGTGGTCTCACAAATATGAAAGTACTAACTTTAAAATGATTTCTGTTTTACATAAAGTGCAATATCTAAAGTGATGATACGCCATTGACAGATGTCCTAGGAAGTAAGGTGTTAATCTTCAACTTGACAGATTTAATTAGAACAATGGAAGGATATGAGAATGACTGCTGTAAAATATAGTGCTTATACTTGTATGTCAATACATAACAGGAAAAGCAGGCAATTGAACTTTGGAGACATTATGAACTGCACAGAGACTATAGCCTAACTGTTGACAGTTTGTCCATATGAATGATTTTTATGATGGATTTTTAAACTCTGTTGCAAGAGCATCAATAATTATCTGGTCTGAACCCAGTAAACACTGAAGAAGGACCTAGAAATATATGCTCAGTGAATAATTTTAAGCTATGCTCTGCCACATGCATGCCCATGTTTTAAAGGCAGGTAGGTCCTTTTATACAGGTAGGGAGCGTCTGCCATCAGAGCAGCAGCTGCATACGTCATTGGGCTGGACAGATCCTGATTCTGTGGCCAAACTGAAAAAAAAAAATTCTGTCAGTCTAAGAATCTTTATCTCCAACAAATATTATTTTCAAAGTAAGATCTGAAGGTGGAATGGGGGGTGGGAGTGAAGTCAAGTATCAGAGTGAAGGAAATATTTTGTTCTCTCTTAAAACACTTTGAGGTGAAAAGGACCATGTGGCTTGCCAAGGGCTCCATTTTGTTTTGTTTCCATGGGCTGAGGTTGTGAGGTATCTTTACACCTTTTTTGGCATTTTAAATGTTTTCAGACCTTTACCCTGAGACAAAAAAAATCCATCTGTTCTCCCTGGAATGTACTTAAAAATGTATGGCTTTAGAAAATATGATATGTGCTGTGACTTAAGAATGACTCTAAAGATCACATTATCGTTAGTTACAGTGATGTGAAGTAACTATGTTAGGAATGCAGTCCAATCCTATTTCTACAGTATCACTTTGTGTAGTTTGCAATTATCTTCTTTCATCATAAGGTACAATTGAATTTCAATTAGTGAGTTTTTTTGCTTTCCTTTCTTTCTTCTTTTTCCCTTACTTGGAAAGCTTGGGATTTCAATGATCTCAAGGAACAGAGATAAATACACCTAAAATAGTTCAGACTAGATGATAGTTAGTATGTACAACAGGCAAGCAACCTGACTGCTTCTGGGATTTAGTGTCATGTCTTTGTGTGATGCTGCATTGCATGGTGTAATTTAGACATCCAGACTACCTAGAAGGTTCCCTAAATTAGTAACACATGATGCTGTACACATGCTCTCCATCTGTATTTGTCTGTGCTACATTAAGGATCCTTTCTTCTTTCCCTTTCCTATATTCTGAAGTTTAATAGGACATGATAAGAAAGATAGATTGATCTAGTTACCTTTCTACCGTTAATGCACTCAGTAAAGGTCTTCTCAGAATTGACTGCCAGTTGTAGTAGGCTTCATGCAAAAATGCCTTGTAAAATGTCAGTTCTTACAAAAAATAAAACAAAGCTTGGGAACGGAGATGGTGGAAGCGAAATAATGCTAAGTACCTGCATTTATTTTAGGAACTCTATCTCAGGTTTAAAATTTGGTAATTTGGATGGGGAGTAGCTGTTTTCACAAACAATTTTTTACTTATATTAATTAAATAGTTATTGTAAAAAAGATAATATATTAACCAAAATATTTTTAAGTGTTCACAAGTACTTCAAATACATTGGAAACAAATTCTTGTTGAAGAAATTATGATATCCTTCTTCACTTTGGCTTTTCTGTTCCAAACTATCTGTCTCATTTCAAAGGCTTTAAGTGTAGAGGGATAAAAGTAATGCACTTAAAACAGTAAACATATACTCAGTGTAGATGGGAAGACCTTTTTTATAAACTTTGCAAATAGTTCCACCTTAAATCCATACACAGCAGTTGGAAATAGGTCAACACTGAGCATCTTGCTGTTTGATGAAAGAATTCAGACCTGTTTCCAAGGTAACCAATTCTATCCTCTATAAATCTCTGCCCTGCTTCTACCTGTTTTGTGAAGCTGAGTGCTTTTTTCCTTTCCAGAGGTATAGATTGAACTTTAACACACACATGTACACAGGCACCACATGCTGCTTTGTTTCCACTGTGAAGAAGGAGACAACAAAGGTAAATAGGAGTTGGTTAATATTTAAACTCTTAATGCAGGTGTCTCAGTAGCACATTTGTAGAGCTATTGTATGTGGTGCAAAGTACCCCTTGAACAAATAGCTTTTACAGGAATGGCAGATTAATTTTGGATGAATTTCTAGGTCCCTGGATGTCAGGTCATTATAGTCCCCTTTGTTCTCTGCTCTTTACATAGACTAGAAAGAATTTTTATAGAAAGTAATGAGGACATGTCAGTAGAGGCAAATGATATTCAATAATACCATGATTTAGGTAGTTGCTTCACACATCTAATAACAGCATGTAAAGGCAGAACACTTTAGCAAGATTTCTTTGCACATTCCACATGCTTCTGCACACATTAAAATATTTTCTCCAAAAGTTCAGAAAGATAATTCTTTTTTTCTTAAAATTATTTTTTCTTTTGAGGCAGTAAGCCTTTGGGAGCATCGGGGCACAAAACAAATGTCAGGAGAGCATAGAAGAGTAAAGAAGATATGGCAAGAAATGAAGACACTCCTGCAAAAATTTCTTCTTTTATCTGGAAAAAAGTGTGAACATGATACCTGTTAGAGGACATTCTGACTGTTCCCACTATTTTATAGAAAGCATATTTAATTGCAATTTTTTGGTTCTGTTTATTTAAATATTAACCACACAGGCAGAGTAGAGTTTCCTCTAAATGAGTCACAAAGTAAAGTAAAACAAAGTAATTGCTGCAAGATGAAAACTACTCCTGCTCTGGTGCAATAGCAGATGTATCTAATCTACAGTTTTAATAGAGGACTTAATAGTGATATAAAACATCATTATTCTAATAATCTATTAATCATATCATACACTAGTATTAATCAAAGAATGTCTAGTTGTGTTGAGTCATTGCTAATACACTTTGTGAAGTCTGATACACACTTGTAGTTTAGCTTTTGGAAATTCAATTTCTTACCTGAAAAGTGACAAGTTGTGTCACCTAGATAAATCAAGTGTCTCAAATAAAAGAAACAGATTCACTAAATTCAATTCTGAAACTATGTATGATTCCATACAGTTTTGTTCTGTGCCTTATATTTCATTTGTAACAGCAAGGATTGTCTTAAACCTCAGTTTCAGAGTGTCCTGGTTCTGGTCAGGACAGTGTTAAGTTTTTGCAGTAGCTGGGAGGTGGCATGGCCAGGACATTGAGGTTGTTCTATACCACCTCAGTCATTGCTGGGAGTGTGGGGAAGGGACTCTCTTTTTCAGGGAGCAATCATGGTGAAGGGACCCAACTATTGTCTATTATCTGGAGGCTTTTTTGTGTGAATAATTTCTTTTCTTATACCCTCTGATCATTCGTATTGTTGCTATTACCATTCATTTTCTGATCTCATTGTTGTTTCCATTAAATTCTTCTTATCTCAAACCATGATCTTTGCCTTTTGTGTCTCCAGTTCTCCACTCCATCCCACTGCAGTGGAGACGGGAAGGGGAAGGGGCAGCAAGAATGAGCAGCCTGTGGTTTTGAAAAGTCTCAGGGTGGGCACTGAACTGAGGAGTACCATTCCTAAACCACAACAGGGAGGAAGTTGTAATTAGTTTTCTATTGACAGAATTAGGAGACGAAAGCCACTGCCATAAGTAAACACCAAAGTTTGAGAGGGCTTTGGGTAACTCTAGTGAATTTCACTTTCAGAGGCATTTGCGTCTGTAATGGCAGTTCTGCAGAGTTTCAGCATAGGGTGCACAGTTCAAGGAGGAGCAGTGGAATGGACTCATGTTTTTTTTTTATGAAAATCACACTCCTCTGCCTCTTCTGTAAAGTGGCTTTTAACAATCAGCATAAAACACATCATACGTAATTCCTTCCTATATCATCAGGAATGTAAAATGCATTCTTTTAATTAGGCATGTTTATTTTTAAATTGCTTATTTTAAAATTTTACTTAATTAAAGCTGTTGCGATAGCCATGTCCTCTTTATCTTGTTTAATAGCCTTAACATTTTGGTCACAAGACCTATTATCTGTGTTTTTCTTAAAAACTGCTTCGTCATACAGAAATCATGAAACAGATACTTTGTGTTCAGTAAATTCCTGCTTTAGGGAAGTTTTGTTGCTTATCAGTAAATATTTCTGTTGATAATTACTCAAGTCACTGCTGGATTTTTTTGGTTTTGATCTTTCTTTACATTTCTAGTCCAAAGTTAGTTCTTTCTCCCCTCATAAATAGCACCTTCAAACTCTTAAAGGAGTCTTTAATTTCTATATATGTTACATCATAATCAGTGTTCATTTGGCTTTGATCCTTCAGAACTATGTAAATGTCAATGACTAAGCAATATACTATGCGGACCATTATAAAAGAATCTTAAATTTTAATAAAATTTTAGTCCAAGTCTGTCACCAAGGCTCTGTTTATAATCAAATAAGAGTAAAAAGAATCTGGGAGAGAAAATTCAGATCATTATACAGTGGATTGGAGTGCTGTCTGCCAGGTCCTGTGCCTTTGCTTTGACTATAGTAGGAAGCAAAGCATCTGAATTAGACAGATGCCTAGGCTTTCAGAAACTGCAGTTCCAGGTGTTGAATTTTAGCCATGCTGTATTTTTGGGGGGACTTAGAGCTGCTTACAGTTCCATGAAGAAGTCATGGGAAAAAGCTGTGAACATTCAGGATGAAAATGTCCCATCTGAGGTTAATAATTTATTTTTTTTTCTATTTTTTTATGTATCTTTGAAAGTCTTATACGACCATTATTATGTTGCTTCTTCTACCAAGCTCTCTAAATTAAAATTATAATACTTTATTCTCAAGTTGCTAAATCTCTGATCTGACTTGTTTCTCTCCTCTGTAATTTCATTTTTCTCAAAAGTGTAGCATGAAAATATAGCAAAAGCCCTGCAAATGCTGAATATAATGAATAATCCTTGTTCTTTATATCTCTCAACTCCGCCAGGCATCAGATTTGTCTTGTCACTGTGTAACCTGCACTCAGTTTTCAGTTACTACAGCCCCAGTCTCCTTTTCTCTACAAACACCATGTAGTTAGTTATCTCAATGCTCTCTTCTTCCAGTAGGTAGCACGCTGCACTCATCTATATTAAATTCCATCTCATTGATTTCAGATTGCTCCATCAAGTCTAACAAAACCACTTAAAATTCCGATGCCATTCTCTGAAGCTCTTGTAAATACTTCTCTGTAGCTTGATGTCTGCAGAATTGATCAGTGTTTTCCTTATTCTGTCATCCAAGTAATTAATACAGCAGCAAATAAAATCTCATTGCCACCCCATGTTTAGAATACCTTTCTAGCTTTGGTGAATCATTCATAGCTAACATGAGAACAGATATTATAATTTTTTCAGTATCTCCTCTGCATATTTCCTTTGCTGCTTTATAAAAAAAAATCCTGTTACATGTTAACCTTACTGAACTCGAGGATTATCATTCATTTTCTCCTCTTACCTGCCAGGTTATTTAGACTATCAATGAAGGCGAACAAAATGTTCTGACAGTCTTTGTTGTTGATGTAATGAAGTAGCATACCTATGGTGGCTAAGTCTTACGAACTGATGCCTAAGAAGCCAGGAAACTGTTCAGGTATTTCCAGGCATTAAGTAGACTTATTGGTCTGTAATTTCTCAGCTTCTGCTTTTAACCTTTTTCTTTTAATGAAGGTGTCCTGTGTTTAAATTCTTGGGTCCCTACTCCACAGGTTCTCCAAGACAATTGTTAATAGTTTAGAGATTAATTCAAGAGGTTACTTAATGCCTTAGGAAGAATAAAGCTCTCCTGACTTTAATATGTGTGTAAAGTTCCTGAACATTCATTAACATATTTCGTATTTTGACATGCATTTCTCTCCTATTATTAATCTTACATTACAGATGAAAACTAGTCTTTATTACAAAGGACAAATGAAGTATGAAATACAAGCTATTGAACATGTAGACTTTGCTAGGCCATCAGTCCAGATGAGTTCCAGCTTGTTTCTAAGCTAATAATGCTAATAAATTAATAATAGAATTTTTATTTGCATTTTCTTATTTTTATATCCCCCTGAAATTGTGGGAGATGAAACTCTTGCTCCCTGTAAGGATCAGATTCCTACTAAACCAGGTCTTATCTAGATACTTGTAGCTTAATTCCATGGAAGAAAACCCCTTTCTGCTTACATCAGAATTCCCATGATGCACTACTTAAATTAGGGACAAATTTATGCCTGTGGATATATAAACACAAACTCTGTCCTGTATTTGATTTTCCAATTAACAACTATTTGCCTGAGTAACTGAGAGTCACTTCATCTGCTGTTTTGTGAAAAAATTATGCAATTTTTGCTGTAAAAAGATTCTATCCACTAAATCTTAGAATAGAATAGTTTGGGTTGGAAAGGACTTAAAAGACCATCTAGTTCACAGCTTCCCACCATAGATAGGGACCCCTTTCACTAGACTAGGTTGCTCAGAGCTCCATTCAGCCTGTCCTTAAACATTTCCAGGGATGGAGCATCTACTGCTTCTCTGGGCAACTTGTTCCAATCTAAACCTACTCAATTTTAGATTGAAGCCATTCCCCCTTGTTCTGTCACTACATACTCTTGTAGAAAAGTTTTTCTTCCCTTTTCCAGGCGGAACAAACCCCATTCTCTTAGCCTTTCCTCTTATGAGAGGTTTTCCATCCTGCTAATCATCTTCGTGGCCCCCTCTGGACTCACAACAGGTCAGTGTTCTTCCTGTGCTGGAGACCCCAGAGCTGGATGCAGCACTCTAGGTGGGATCTCACCTGAGCACAGTAAAGGGGCAGAATCACCTCCCTCGAGCTACAACCTGCGCTGCTTTTGATACAGCCCTGGATACAACTAGCTTTCTGGGCTGCAAGTGCACATTGCTGGGTCATGTCCAGCCTCTCATCTACCAAGTCCTTCTTGACAGAGCTGCTCTCAATTCATTCATCCTCCAGCCTGGACTGATACCTGGAGTTGCTCCAAAACAGGTGCAGCACCTTGCACTTGGTCTTATTAAATCTCATGTTGTTCCTATTGGCCCATTGCTTGAGCTAGTCCAGGTCTCTCTGCATGGCATCCCATCCTTCAGGGCTATCAACCACATTGCTCAGCTTGGTGTCATCAGCAAATTTGCTGAGGGCACACTTGATCCCTTTGTCTGTGTCATTAATGAAGATCCCAGTACGGTCCCTTGAGAGATAGCATTTGCCACTGATGTCCATTGGGACTCTGAGCCATTGCCCACTAACCACTGGATCTGACCATTCATCATGCAACTATTCATTAAATCCATCCAATTTAAAGAGACTTATTTTTTATATTAGCAGATATTCTTATAGAAAATATGAATGGGGTAAATGCATGTGATAAAAATGAATTTTGACTGATACTAGACAAAATGTTCATACTTTGTACATAAATTATTGGTACAATGTTAAACCTTTGAGATGACTGACTTCAAAGGCTCTTGTCAAGGTATAATGTAGAATAATGGTGTGTGATGTGTGTCTCTCACTCTTCTGAGCAATACTCTGTAGGTCTGCCAAGAAGAATTGCCTTGAATACTCTAAAGTCAAATCACAATAAGGCAGGATACAAGTAATGTGTCTAAAATGCACAATATTGTTACAAATATTTATAAAGGGAAGGGCTGTCGAGCAAACATACTTTGTCTGCTTAAACAAGTTAAATTAGAAGGACCTTTTCCCACTACATAATTTGTTTGCTGTAAAGAACAGTGTTTTGGCACTGAACAAGTCGTGCAGGATGTATTTTGATGTTTCTCTGACCCCATGGTTATCTATGTGAGACAGGTGAAGAAGGCACTGACTAACTTCATGATGTCTAGCCCTTTTATCCTGCCAAGTTGTTCAAACTCTCCTTCCTAACATCTTCAGAGAACATCTTGTTTCTGCCATGCATGGATTCAATCACAAAAATTGCATATTGCGTATGAATAAAAGCATTCATTTCATGTAAAAGGCTGAAGTCGGGAAGAAATATTTTTAAATACTCTATTTTTTTAGGCTGACAATTTTGTCTTACATGCATTTGTCAGACAAAATCATTGTTGTTTGACTTCCATCTGATACATATTAAATAAAGATTCTTTTTTAAAATTTTTTCCGTCTACCGGTTACAACACTCTGAATGAAAACTTTTGGCTTGTGTTCATGTGTCCTAAACTGATCATAACTTTGGCTTGCTCCTAAGACACCTGATACCCCACGACAGGCTTTCATCCAAGTACCAAGCAGCTGTAGTTTACTCAGTTATTTAATCCACTCTAAGACAACACAATGATTTTTAGTACGTTTTGAGAATTTGAAAAATAACTGAGCAGTTTTACAGAGGGAATATGACATGCTTCTGTCAGTGAAACTGATAACCAAAAATAAATGTAAATGTAACAGCCTTTTGGTTTAGATACACAGAACACTGACAGTTCACAGGACATAAAATTTCCAATTTCCAGTCATACCGTAACACAGTGCGCTTTTTCTCAAGTCTTGCTTATATCTCAAGGCTGGTTGTATTTATACATTTCTGTGCCAGAGAGACTGAAACTGAGTATCTTTCCTGAGCAAGCTTCTGCAAAAAAATCTATGTGTTGCAGTTACTAGTCTTTTTAAACAGTAAATGTCTCAGTTTGGGTAAGATGGAGCCTATTTTATGTATCTAAAGATAGAAGACATAGAAACATTCAAAACAATCAAACAAAATAAAACTAAACCAAAACCCCCCACAATCCTCCAAACATGAAGTGTGCTTCTCCAAGAAAATGCAAGTAGTTCTTTGTGCAGGGATTTCTTTTGGGTATAGGCTGGGTTTATGGCATTTGGGCACTGTGAGAAAATTTAGTATGTCCTATTTAATTCCTTTTCTTACCTCAGCTTTGAGCCCATTTTTGAATGTAAAGAAACTGCACCCAAATATGTGTGGTACTCTCCAACAAAAGTGAGAAAATAAATAGACCAAATGAAACTCCCCAAAGAACCCTGCCTACAAAACCATGAAATTGGCTAATGACTTGGACAAGAGGAATTTTTTAGTATTCTCCTCAATTGTGTTATGCATGCAGCCAGCATTTTGCTTGGTTATTTGACTGTTGTAGCATATTGAGCACTGGTTTTCATTTAAGCAGCTTGCAATGACACTTGAGATTTTTCCTAAGTGATTGTAGTTCATTTAGACTTCATTAGAGAAGATGAGTAGAACAGATTATCCCTTCTGATGAGTGTGTTTTAAATTTATCAACACTAAATTTTAGGAACTTGTTCATTCATTTTGATTCCTTTACTCCCGCAGAATTTTTTTCAGTCATCTTCCATCCTGACTATTTAACATGGATTTTCCATACGTTCTCATTTTACTTTGTTTTTCAGAATGTAATTTTTACTGTTTTCTTTTCCTCTTTGTCTTGTATCTCTCAGCCAGCTCTAATTCCATAATTATATTTAGGACTTGTACTTTACATAAGCTTGTGTTTACTACACAAACACCTGCAACAGCCCGAGATGTTACTTTGCTGCATCACCTACCTTTAAGTGCTTTTCCATCATATTGCTGCTATAAACAACTCAGCTAAACAAAAGAGCAGCTCAACTAGCTCACAGCCCAGAGCCATAGTTCATCATCAGATAAGCCTATATATTATTTTGGGAGACAGACATCACATTTAATCTGTTAGATTAAACCTCCATCAGGAAAAGTAGTGAGATGACTGGGATTTCATGTGTCCAAATCCTGAAACTTCTTTTAAAATTTTCAAAATTTTAATAGTCCAAAGAAACTGCATCAACCAGCTGGTTCACAAGAGAAAAATAATTACAGAGCTTTATACATTTCTTCAGAGTACATTAGCTGAGTACAAACTTACCTTCACAGTTTTAATGCAAAAGAAATGTTATTCTATTTGGCCTTGTAGAATTGTACATAGCATTCTTGACAGTACAGTAAGCATCAAGAACTTACATTCTGCTTTTATTTTATTACCAACACATCAGAATTTGAATTGACATGGATCTGTATATACATTCTATGATGCCTACATCAGCACTCTACACAGCTGATATTCAGCCTTTAGCACAACTGTTCTTTGTGATGCAGAAATTTTTTACATATTTAGGTACAATATCTATTTCATTTACAAATAAGCATGCAGTGTCCTGTTTCCCTGAACACAGCAGAAGCTAACAAAAGCCAGAGTTCTTGTGCATTAATGTATAAAATTCCCCCATCCTACACCTGCGTCTGCATCTGGTTTTGGTTTCCTCACTTGGTCCTATTTTGGCCCCAAGAACAAAACAACTACAAACCAATGCTGTATTGTAATCCCATGTGCCTTGCTTTAACCTGCTTTCTGTCTTAGTCCTTGGCCTTTTCTTCAGTATTTGCAGCTGTCTTTGTTATGGTTAAGGCTGCTGGAATATGTGACATACCATTCTGTTAATCACTGTATGTAAAGTTAAAAAAAAATAAAAAGGAAAATACCTAACCAAAAGAGTGTAAATGTGAGCAGAAGCATACAGAAAAAAGCTATAAAGTAACACAAAGAAACAGGATACCAGTGAAACCGTAAGAATTAGAGTAAAAACTCCATTCCCAGCATCCCAGCTGGCTGTTCAATGAACAGAGACATTACTACACAGATTGTTTATCAACAGAGATTTAGAGAAGGATTATGTAATGCTGGGAGGTTTTGTGTTGGTTTTTTTTTTTGGTTGGTTGGTTTTTTTAACAAAAGACAGCTAAGGAGAATGCGTGGAGGTTACTCTTTGAATAATAAAACATGTTGCTCATCCAGGCTGGAGTTACCAGTAAGGCAGAGGTGAGGTTTGGTAGCATCTTGACATTCGAGAAAAGTGAGGGGGTTTGTACAGAAGTACTCTGACCAGAAGGAATTTTCTGGAATTTCAGAGAAAAAACAACATCTTTTTTTTTTCTTTCAAGCTTGAATATGTGGATTCTTAATGTCCAAATATGACAACTATGCTGAAGACCCTTACGAAGCTCTGAAAATAAGGAGTTCTTCTCATGGCTTGAGTGAAAGATTAGAAAGAAAGATAATTTAGTGTTTGAATCCATTTAATGTATCTGTGAGAGGTCAGGCAGAGTATAGTGTAAATGATTATATGAGTATTCTAATTGACAGTCCAAAAATAGATGTGTAAATCCATATTGGTTGACACTTGAACAACCAAGCTAGTTTAATAAAACTCAACATTCAAATTCATAGCTCAGGACAGCATTACTACAAATTCTAGATGTCCTTTCTTTGAAAGTATCATAAACTGTGAAATGCCACAGCAAACAAACATTGCAAACAAACCAAACCAGACCAAAACAAAATCTGTTATAATGCTACAGTTAGCATCTGTCAGTGGTTTATATAGCAATACTTCAAATTAAAAATAAAAAATATTTCTCTTCCTCTTGCCCTTAGTCTGAAAATTAAAAGTTGTGATATATTCGCTTTGACCTCTCTGATCAAAAGTGTTACACCTGCTTATCACAATGAATCCTTGGGACCACTGCTGCCACCTTACTCCGTGACATGGATTTGCAGTCAGCAGTAAGACAATCAGGATTTGAGCCCCGTTTTCCTGCTGCTTGCAGACTTAAATTTAGCAGGGCAAGCTACACTGACCATGAATTCCTTAGCTAAAGATCTGCACACAAGGAATGAGTATGCAGCATGTCTGAGACATAATTTTCGGGGAAACATCTGTTTGTACTATCTTTCAGGGGTCAGGATAGAGGGCATTTTCCTCAGTTTCCATCTACAGTGGTAGAGTGAAGGATCTGTCTCTTCCTCCAGCCTTTAGCATTTATACCTGCATTAAGAAGTATTATGTATTCTTTTTAAACCCCTGAACAAAGGTAAGGGATAGAGGCCTATAGAGGTCAATTTTGCATTGCCCATTGTTTCTCTGCATGAGGGTTTTATAACATAAGTAATTTATTTGATTGCTAGGTATGCTTAAAGTGGTTGGCCAGAAAGCTTTGAACTTCAGTGAAGTACAAAAAGCAAGCTGTTCATTTAATCAGCACATTTAATTCATCCTGCTTTGCATGCTGTGCCACACTGTCTTCTTTCCATATAAGGATTCTGTGGTATCTTCCTGCAGCACCCCTGCCTCTTTTCTGCAAGCAGCCAAAGATGGCTTTGTGCATATTGCTTATATATCCTACAGGCCCAACTCCTTTTTGGTGTGCAATGTAGCAGCTACTGCCTTCTCCTATACCTCTTCTCTTCAGGTGAGTTTTTTTTTTTAATATTCAAGGCTGCTTTCCCCCTGCTCCCCAGCTGAGAGCATGTTCCTAATTTATCTTGCTTTTAAATATTTATCTTTGCACTGCATGACTAAGTGGGAAGTGAATCGGCAAACTGAGTTTTGATTATATTAGAATTCATATAATTTTAAGGTGTGTTCTGCCTTGAGATAATTTTTTTGTTTATTACTGGTTATTCATCAGATGTCTCTTTAAGCAGCCATTGTTTAGAATGCAATGAGTGTTTTCTAATGCTATGCAAAAATTTCAGAAAAAACCTTCAAAGAAAAATTGAGGACTTGAGGGAAGATTTTCTAATTTAGGAATCATACTATATTAAGAAAAAATATATCATATTTGTTCTAGTATTTATTAAGATTAGGGTTATTTTTTCTCTCAGATTCATTCACTTACACAAAATACATAAATATGTAACATGTATTTGCAAAAAATTAATATAAGCTTTTGTGTCACTTTCAGTAGTCTCCATTTTTTTAATCTGGTTTACCTTCTTATTCTAAATTGTACAAGAACAGTGAGGCATTTCAGCATTAAGAGAGTATCTACCACAAATGTTAGAAAAGGTACTTGATTATCACTTAGCATCTCATGATGCATACCTCTCTTTACTTAACTGGATGCTTTCAGATAATTCATAATTTCCCTCTCAGTCACATCCTGTCTTCCATTGTAAATCCTGCCTCTGCCAGATGTCCAGAGGGTAGAAGTTAAAATTTGTTTATTAAATGATTGATCTATTCAACACTGCTGGGACAAATGGGAAAAGAGAATATAGATTTAAACCTAGTTATCCAAATTATCTTCTCTACTTCCCTGGGGAAGACTGAAGCTATCAATGCTAACCTGGAGGTCATGAGGTTGCCGTGGGAAGCACTAGGTCCATGAAACAAGTCCTGTTTCTCTGAATGTTCCTCAAGGGCTCTGGGGCTCTCAAGAAAAGAGTAGTTCAGTTGCATTCTGCTTCCCCTACCAAACCTTCCACATCTGTGCCTCAGCTTGGCCTTGGATTGCATAAATTCTTTTATGTAGACTGTGTATCTGCAAGGTAGTCATTGTTAGTGCCTTTGAACTCAAGCCCTGATGAGACTGAGCGCCCTGCTTGAAATTTTTTCTAGTTTTTGACTGGGGTTTCTTTGTGTTAAAAGAGTACCACTGATCTCTTTACCTCTTGATGGGTCCACTCACAGTTAACCCAGTCTGGAAATACATGATCCTTGTGGGTCTCTTCCAACTTGGCATATTCTGATTCTGTAATCTATCATAAAAAAGCCTACTCATGTAGGACACCTTGTGTCTGTGAGCAGAGCCTACAATGAAGTCCTTGTTTTAGAGAACAATCTGGAGATGACCTTTTAGCTGTCTTGAGTAACTTACACTGCAGTAAAATTTGGCAGAGCCAGAAACTAACCATTTAAATTTCATTCTCTGTCTGTGATCTGCAACCTCCATACTTATAGGATTAAATGAGCTCAGAGCAGCACACATTGCTAAGAAGACAGTGAGGACTAGTTGAAGTTTCTGAGGTGTAAATGTTTTATACTTAGTGATTTCGTACTCTAATCCCATCAGATGATGACAAAGGTGTGTATAAAAGAAGCCAGGTTTGCTGTAACCTCCCCCTGGTCTGTGAACAGCAGCAACCTTACTTTCAAATGTTGTTATGCAGAATTTAGCTTCACTGAAATCCAGGAATTCTCCTAGATTAAATCAGCCAGAGCCACTCTTTGTGGTGGCATCTGGTGGTTAATACCATCAGGCTTTTCAGATATCTTGTTTCCTCCCATTCAGTCTTTCTTAGCTCTGCTGATCAGTGTAGGAAAACACGTGGTTACCCCCAAATACACACACTATGACTGAGGCACCATTTAAAGATATCAGATGGTGAAAGGAAGCTGGATGGCAGGAGATGATGCCATCCTGCCTGAGATTGTAAACCTTCCACTGTTCTGCCATGCACACAGAAGTGTACTCAGCTGACCTCGAAGTCTGTTGCAAGCCAAGCCCTGTGTTTTCCCTTCTTTAGTTATAGGTTCTGAGCGTACTTTAGGGGATTAGCCTTCCCTGAAAGTGTTTCATAACAACATAGCTTATATGAGTTCATTAGCTAAACCATATCCTGAATGATCTGCAGAAATCCTTCTCTAGTGTGAGACAAGTCAGCTGGGATGTTTGCTAGTTTATATCTGTAGAGGTGTATGGGGAACCCTCACCTGATACTGTTATTCTCTAGAAAAATCTGGTGTCAATTTGTGAGCTCTGTAATCCTGGAGACCTTGGCAACATCCCAAATTGTGAGTGAGGTTCCTCAGATTAAATTTACCTGATATATTGCAGACATCCATATCCAAATTAATTGCATGATGGTCTCTACTAGTCAATGGTTAGAAACAGTCACTTTCTGCTCATTATTCATCTCATTAAAAAGTACTTGTCTAGGATGACCAGATGAATTGCATCCAAAAAGACTTGTACCAGCCCATCTGTGTCAGAGCTATAAAGAGTCTTGACTCTTAATCTGTCTAGCTCTGCCAAGAGAAAACTAACAGAGATGTGGTTATACAGGCAAAAGTGTTACTGTTTTATTTTGATTTGGTATAGGATCAAAGTTGTTGGCAGTGCATGATAGCTTATTACATATAATTACATATTTCCACAATGGAAACACTTTCTGGTAAAGGACAGTAATTTCCTCAGTAATACCATATAAAAACCTGGTGACCAACTCATTTATTCACAATTACTTGTTTGCAATTGCAAGTTTTCATTTCTGCACAGTGCATAAGGACTGTTTTATTCTTCTGATTTTTCAGTATATTACTTCACTTGACTCCACAATACACAACAATTTCACTGAATTTCACTGAAGAACTGACTTTCTGAGCGTTGTCCTGGGAATTATTCCATACAAAGATTACTGTCTACCCCAAACACCTGTTTAATGAATACGGTTATGTCCACTGAGAGAGGTCTCTATCTGCTGAAGTCAGTGACAAAGTCTCAATAAGACAACATTAAACACTTTTTTATTACCAGAGAGAAGGTGTAACCTTAAAAAGGTCTTAATCACGTTTTAACGGTTATGCTTGAAAGATGTCTCAGGCAGAGTGAGATAAACTTTAGTTTTTCAAAGTTCAACATAAGCTCTAGGAGAGGTTAGGCTGGAGCTTATTGAAATGCTATTGTGTTCAGTTTTCAAAAGTGTTAGAAAGTTTTAGAGCTAATCTTCAATTTTTTTACTAAAAAGTTGTATTTATGCCTGAATGTGTTTCTGACAACTTCTTCAATACTCAGGATTTCCTTTTAAATCTGGCTTCTGGGGTCAGGGACAAGCACTACACTTTTTTTTACAGAACTGTAATGTAGAACAAAATTCAAATACATACTAGCTAGGCCTTGAGAGGCAAACAGATACATTGTCTATATACACATATGTGTCTATAAACAGTATTCTGAATTATACTCTACAGGTAGCAGCATTACTGACGTTATGAACAAATAAACAAGTTTCTAATTTTTTGCATTGTTTTAATCTTGCTTTATTTTAAGCCTAGAAATAATATCTGAAGTCTAATGCCTCCTTCCATCCTGTGTCACTCAGCAGGAATGAACCTTTTGTTTACTTCCTTGCAGGGTGAGTCAGCGAGACAATCCTGCCACCCTGTGCCAGGCAGGATGTAGACAAAGAAACAGTTTTTACTGTTGTCTTTGACTACTGTCTGCCCTTGCTAAATGAATTTTGTTCAGCAGTACTCCAAAAGCAAAGTGTGATCAGACTAATGAAAAATTTACCCTCAGGCTCACAAAACAAAACAAAACAAACCCAGAACAATTATATAGCTCTTACTCATCTGGTTAAGTAGTATCAGTTAACACTATGAATAAAGTATTTGCCATTTTGCCAATCCAATTTCAGATATCTGTGAAAAAATGCTGAAGCTCATGAGTTCAAATTAAAACTGGGCCACGCATATTCCAATTCAGAATTTTAGACCTCAGATCCCTTGTGATTCCAAATGTACAGCCACAGAGAGAAATTAATTCCAAAGAGGTACGGGTGCAAGGACAGAATAGTAGAATCAAAATTTAATGCTTAGGGTTGAAGTATAGTTCTGAATGTTTCATTTGCTTTATTTCCAGAAAATAATAAGCTAAGTAAATTTAATGACAAAATGCTGATAGCGTTTGTATGCATTCTGGTAAAATAGTATTAACAGAAGAAACATATCCTTGATGTTTTAGTCAAACAATGCTGTCTTATCAAGAAGTAAAATAATTCATTATTGCCCTGACAGTTGCAGCTTCCAATCTGCAGGAATCCTTAACAAGGACGGTTCATGATAATTTATCACAGGTGACTTCAATAACCTAATAATCTTTTTCAATGATTAAAATGAGGTCTGATTTGTTTTAACCCCTTCACTAATACTTAGGCATTTCAGAACACAGTTTATGTGCATATAAGACTGAGTTGTTTATGAAAGAATTCATGCAAAATAAGAAATGGGAAAAATAAGACAAAATTATCTAAAAAGACAGGACATAAGAGAAGCACTAGCAGAACTCATTTAAACTTGGAAAAGTGGAAGCTAAAACTACAGAAGAAATAAAATTCAAGCCAGTGAATTTGAGAATTGAAACTTGGGAGTTATTCCTGGTGAAACAGGTACAAAGGGATTATGAGCCACAAATATGCAATGCATTTCATAATGAGATTTGACAGTAAAAAGTCAGAGTAAATCTAGTGTTCCTGAGAATTCTTTAATTTGAAGATCCTTAAAATAAAGGTGTCCTGTTGCAAGATACCTGCTATTTATATTGCAAATATGAATTTGGATTTGCCACTTGAAAGAAGGAAAAATAACTCTGTGTGATCCAGCTCTATGACAGCTATAGAGCTCTCAGTGTTGCTAAAAAACAAAAGAACTTGACTGTGCTTGTAAGAACTTTGCTGCTTCCAAAATTCCACTCTTGTGCAGGTGCTCTTTGGGGCTGGAGGTTACAGGCTTATAAGTGAGCCCAGAAGAGCAAGATATTCTTTGATAGGCATTGCAGTCCAGAGGTAAGGGACTATAGCTGGTGCATTGAAGAGGGAAGGATTAAATATGAGCATGGAGGACTAAAAGGACTCCCTCACCATCAGTATTACTTGCTTAACTATACATATTTTTTTAAAATTGTTAAAAGCCCATCACTGTGTGCTGGTTTAAAGGCGAACCAGCAGGGGAAATGAACTCACCACGAGAGAGATTATAAGTCAGAGCTAAAATTTAATAATAATATTACAATAACAACACTGACACAAAAGGGAAATTGCTTTCAACTCACAAAAACCCAGCAGTATAACCCAGTGTCCTGGGGCACAAACCCAAGGGGTTTGTTTGCCCTTGTGCTGAGACCCCTGTGGTTCCCCCAAGTCCAGAGCAAAAGGAAAAGAAAAACCTGTTGGTGCAGGCAAGGGCTGTGGTCTGGGCGAGAGCGATGATCTTCTCCTGTCGAGGTCCTGCTGCTGCTCTGGATCCGACGAGAAGTTCCCGAGGTCTTCTTACCCACCGCTTATGTACCCTCAGGGAGCACTCAGTCCCTCCCCCTGGGCGGGGACTCACACAATGGGTGATTAACTCTGGGAGCCAGGGGGTATTTAACTGTTGATGGCCCATTAGCAGCTCCGCCCCCTCAGGCTGGGTGTGAGGGTGATAATGGTTCCCTGGGCAGCTGCTGCTAATGGCCCATTGACCTTGGGGAATGAATAGAGGGGGTAGAATACACAGCTTTGATCACCCCCACACAGGGTTAGCTGGTCCCTCCTGCTGAACTAGGACACACTGAAAGAAAAACAGAAAATGAGGACACATACATGTCTCTGTATCTGTTTCCTTATGTATGTATTCTACTGTAGAAGAATAAAAATGGCAAGGAAAAGATATCTTCAAGTGACAGCATATTGCTCATTTACTTGAAAGTGTAATATAGTCAAGCAGATGTTGCAGTTGCTTTAGTAAATTACTTCAGAATTCCCTTGTTTTACAGCTCTGTTTTTCAAATACCAGTTAGGATCAGCTGTATTGATTAGGGTCATTACTAGTACTTCCAGTGACAGTCTAGACAATCAGCATAAATTGGTCATAAGCAGAATCATTTATTTGGTAGCATCTGGAACATGAAAACATGGGAATAATCAAAAGATGTGCAATCGGAGGTTTTCTCTTGCCTTTTATTAATGTCCTTAATATTATTTTCCCATAAATGCTTTTTTTCCCATCTTCTTTCAAACCCTAAATATTTTGGATTGTGTTCACTGTGCATGTGTGGTAGTAGCTTTGAAGGATGATAATTTAATGGTGGGTTTCACAGTGGGGAGAAAATTAAAATGTACAGCCTTTTGTCTGTGTGGTGAGTTGTTAAATCACTTCCCACAGCATGACACAGCTTGTGGCATTATACATGACCTAAAAAAAATCGTCATTAACATGTGTCCTACTGTGAAAAATGTACGATATTAGTTGGTCTGCCCATAAGTAAACCTTGTTGTAGGGAAGGATTTTGCACTTCTGTGAATAAGAATGAAATAATTTGATTTATTTTATAGTTTTATTGTGATGAAAAGTAGGAAATATGTGGAAGATCTCTCTGCTGTTAATGACAGTATTGACTATTCTTCATGGTTTGTGTAAATATGCATTCAACTTAAAAGCCTGAAAAAACAGTATGTGCTACACACTAGAAGAGAAAATATATACAGTTGGTGGGCTCTTCTAAAGAGACAGACATTTCAACTCAGGCACAGGAGGTACTGGGTAGGAGGGATGCAGAATACAGTACTAACTCAGTATGAGGCTTTTTCATTTTTATTTTTATTAATATAGTAAGATCATATTTGGACTCCTGCTACACTGGTATTGGAAAGCATTTTCAAGATATATTTGACAGCTGGAAAGAAAGCAGAATGCAAAGATTGTAGCAAAAGTGCAAAAACTAACGATGTGCAATCTGATTAACACAAATTGAGTATGCCCTTTAGGCTTCTGGTCCTGCATTGTAACTCCAACTAAAGAGATGTATCTAAAAACTACATTTCGAACACAAATATCTTTTTTCCGACAATATACTCATTTGATACAATAATCTTCAGACAGTAACAGACACTTGGTGCTCTTATTTGAAACAACACTCTACAGAAAAGGCACCAAAGCTAATACATGGACTGTTAAGAAAAATAATTGTAAAATACATCAAGGATGGAAAGTAGCTCGATAAAGTCCTCAGCAGAGGATTCTGAATGGGAAGGTGCTTCCAAGTGCAGAGTAGGAACAGCAAGAAATAGTTCATTTGAGAGAAAGACAGTTCTGATTGATGAACTTCTGTGATGCCTACCTGTGCTCTTAATTACTACGCAGAATTACATAATTATTACTGCTGTGTCAGTTCTTATTGCATTGTGTTAAAAGCAGACCCAGAATGGATGTCACTGAGCAAGCATATAGTTCCTCATTACAATTATAAGAATAAACGCAAATAAACACACAGGGAACATCAGCTCTTACTTCTATAGGTGTATCTGCCTTTTTTAATTTTCTTTTTTTTTTACTTTTGAGCAATTAAATTATTTGCGAGATGATATGTCATATTTCCTTGCTTAATGGTTTAAAATGCATATATTAAAGGTTAGCTCAGTTTTATCTCCAAAAGAACTTGATTCATTTTGATTTTCTTTATAGCCTGTCGAAAATGAAATGTAGAACATATTTTTTTAAAATGAAACTATGGCCTAAGAAGCGTGTAGTGGAGCGTTTTTTTCATTAAAGCAGATGCAATTTCTACTAGAGCATTAAAAACATGTAAGGCTCTCAGTAAAGTACATTCTGACTAGTTTTTGGGCTGATAATGAACCTGAAATTTGTTAGTGTCACACCTGTCACGCAGCCTCTGCATCATCAGGGTATCTGCCTCCAAAGAAAGGTTAAATGTGTAGCCTTTCATTGCGTGGTGTGCACTCTTTGGCTCTGCACAAGGAAGATAAAGCCTGTCAGAAGTGGTGATGCACTGATATTCTTTTGGTTTCCTCAATATCAACAGGTTTTCTTCACAATCATAAAGCAATTTTCTATTCATTTGCCCTTCAGCCCAGACAGAAAACACAGCATTGTATAAACAATAACTGACATATCGAACACAGACAGCTTTGGCCAATATTCATATATCCTGCTTTGTTGCAAGCATGGAAGGGTCGATATATCTCATTTTTGCTATTACATCTGTTAAGGAAACTTTTCTGACTGATCTTCCAGGAGCCACTGCAGCAGTCACATTCACTTCACCTGAGCTAGGACTGAGGTCCCTTCGAAGTGTGAGGCTCCAGTGAGCTGATGGCTGGCTGCTTGGCACCCTACACACACCACTCTCACAGAGTCAGACAAGGCTTGACCCCAGGCTTCCCATAGCAGAGTCTCAGATATCTGGACCCTTGACATAATTTAATCATGGTGCAATAACAAAGTAACAGCTCTAGCTAGTCCCTTTGAGAAGAGACCCTTAACAAAGGCTTTTAAATCACAGTCTAAGCACTTGAAAGCCTGGAATCTTCAGCTCTGGCTGTGCCTGTGAGTGTCCAGTCACCTGGCTAACACCACAGGTGTGCCCCTCATTGTGCAAAGGATCAGTGCAGGTTCACAGCCCTGTTTCTTTGGTTCCTGCCACCCAGAGCTCCATCTGCATCTGGTACTGCAACTGCACAGCGAGCTACCTGCTTGTATTCCTCAACACATCCACTTATCCCCAGATCCTTTTCCCTTGCTCTTTTGTGATGCCAAGGATGGAATAAATCCATTTTCTCATTTTTTCCCTTTGTTGCCCTTTTCCATCCATTTTCTTCAATACTCCTGTGTTTCTGGGTCATCTGAGTCTATTCTCTATCATATATTAATAAGTGCTTGCAGTCAGTAGATGCCAATACCGACACTGAAAATAAACATCACACAGTCAGTATACATCATCTATTCTGAGTAGAAGTGGAGATGCTAGAACGTCCACTAGATTTAAATCCTCAGTGAGAAGGATTAAGGTACAATCTTTCAATTTCTGTCACATGTTCGTCTGTATCAGGTTTATATTTTGATATTTATTTCCTTTATCAATTGGTTTTCTTGAATTTCACTAATTGTTGCAATCATTATAAATGCAAATGGTAGAAGAATTTATATTAGCCCCAATAATTGAGTTTTTATGTCCCTCAGGTGAAGCACAGTGGAATTATGAAATGAGTAGCAATAGTGCAAAAGTTGAAATATGCAAATCTTCCATGTTAGTAAGGAAGAAAAGAACCTGAGCTGTTTCTAGAATTAGTTCAGTCTCTTGGTGTTGTGTATGGCCCCAGTTGTTCATCAGTTCAATTAAAATCTGGCAAATGTTACCATCTTCATTTTAGTATTACTGAAGTTATTACTAATTACTTCTAGTATATTCATACTAAACCAGTAATCATGACCTCAAAAAGTCTAGTATTCAAGTAGTCCAAGACCCTCTGTCTTATTTTGCTAAGACTGCTTCAAATTTTTAACCTCAGTACTATCTTCAAAATCCCAATCAGAAAGTTGAGTTGGTGTTTTTGGTTGGTAGACTTATGTGTTTTTAATGGCTTGCCTCCCACTAATAGTACATTATTTACTGGAGAATAGATGAAAAGTCTAAGGCCACCTCTCTCCCTGCACTTCCTACAGCAAGGTCTAAGCACCAAGTGCTGAACAGTTGATGCAGAGCCAGATTCCAAATAACCATCAAGATTGAGAATTGCAATCATTTAATGTGCTATAGAGAATAATCCTACGTGTGCCCCATCTCCATCGTATCCAAAAGATGAACATGAGAAAGAGAGGAGATGGGTAAACTTCAAGATACTGGGGCATTCCTAAGGCATATAGCCTACCAGCATTGCTGGGGATAAAAAGAGTTTAGGAGACATAAATGAGGGCATGGGGAAAAGAATGGCACTTACGCTATGCACTGAAGTGTAGAAAGCACTTGGTAGTATCAGGGAGACCCCAAGGTCATCTTGCAGAAAAGCTGGCTTGAGTGAGAAGTGTGCCAGAGCTCATCTCAAACAAGGACAGTGACATGAGCCCATCCTCTGAAAAGATGGGAATGGCATAGCTTCCCCTTAGCAACTCTGTCTGTGTAAGGGGTTTGAGAGGGATGTGCTATATCTTCCCACATCACAGGATGGAGACTAGGGAAGGCTGAAAGAGACCCTCCATTCCTTTGTTTCCTGAAACGTCTGCAAAAAAAAAAATACTCCAAGCCAATTTTAGTGGGAGATAAGGGAGCAGTAGTTTTAATGAGCTCCCAGGCTCATCCAGAAATACATACTGACACACGTGCTCAAACTCTGATTTCCATGGGTTTTATAATACTGTCCACCCAATCCCCGCTTTACACATCTCTCAGTCCAACTCTGTCCTGCCTCAGGCCCAACCCCTCTGATTGGAGTCTGGCGGAGATTTGGGACTCCTCATTCCTCATCTTCATCTTCCTCAGCACACATAGGACCCCTGAAGCCTTTCCAATGTTCTGACTTCTACATCACTCTGCCAGTGTTTATGTCTTGTGTGGCAGGCCTTCTGATATTCTTCAGCCTTCTACCTTGAAGACAAGACTAAATAGCTAAAAGAATTTAAAGCATTGATATGGGATAGAGGTTACAATCCTTAAACATTGAACTTAAGCTGTTAGAAATGCTGCTACACTTAAATCTACACTTTACTACAGTTACAGTACTTCTAAAATCTATAAAAATGTGAAAAAAAAATCAAACCCCCCTATGGTATCAGTTTAAATTACAAAAGGAAAATGACATCTCCTGAAAATTCTGGAAAGCAAGCCTTCCTGCTCAGAGGAGGATGGGCACTTGGCACACTCATTCGCAAATAAAGGCTGGAAGTTCAACTGGGGACACTGAATGCTTTTGTAAACACCTCCAAGCTCATAGCTGCTTCTCTGGTACTCCCCGCACCAAATACTTAAATAAACTGAAAAAGTTCTAGAACAGATAACCTAGACTCCACCCCAGATCCCATCACTATACCATGACTTCTAATAGTTTAGCTAATGGGCTTTGGAGGCACTGTACTATAAAGATGGGAGAATTTTAAGGATTAATCAGTCAATTCGACATTGCAGTTGAATTCAACGTAACAGATGAATTCAACATTACTTCAAAAAGCTATACAGTCTTGGTAGAGATTTTGTTAATTTGCTTTGGGGTTGGTTGAGGAGTTTTTGCCTATTTTTTTTTACATGTTTGTGTTTTGGGGTTTTGGTTGATTGGTTCATTTGTGTTTCTTTGTATTTCTTTTTCCTGGCAAGATAATGCACTCAAGTTAATTGAGTACACCTTTCGGAAACCAGAACATTAAAACTACAACATGTTCCCAGAACTTGCTGGAATAAACCTACATGGCTCCCTGGAACATTTTCATTAAGGTGCTTCTCTGCCATCACTGCATGTGACTTACTACCTAATTAATCTGAAAGGTCTATAGAAACCAACCCCTCTAGTGCTGGCAAGCATCCTTGGAGGACTGGATCCAAAGAGTGGTGCCATGGTTTGCAGCTGTCTCTAAAAGTTCATATTCCTGCTATATTTGCTGCATGGATATATCTTTATTGAATATATTTGTTTGCCATCATTGCAGTCTCTGGGTGAGAATATACTAGAGACTATTCCAAGTTATATAAGTGTTTGTTCTAGACATGACTTATTTAAAAATGATTGTCTGAAAAGGGATTCAGAGTGAACCCAAGGTATGCCACCATGGGGTGCAACCTGTGAATGCATGGAGTACAGCACACAAGTTTGCCTTCTGAAGTAGTTTCTCCAAGGAGCAATGCAGCATTACTCAGGTACATCTGAGTTAAGTCTGAGCTCTTACGGGAAAATGTATCCTGCTGTATCTAACAGCTCAAGAGAGGAGAGGCAGCTGCACCTCCATACATAAGGTCCAGCTAGTAATGAGGCTGAAGATCCATTCCCAGCAGACCATGCGTGCAGAACACACAAAGGACAACAGATATCTATCCATATACACATGGCCAGGCACACAGATCACAGAAAGAAACACGGAGTGTTCTCACAAGCACAAAGAGTGTCAGCGTCCTCACTCTGCTCCACTCCCAGCAGAGCAGCAAGGTTCACTAGTGAGAAAATATATCTGTGTAGACTTGCACATTGTGGCTCTCTTCATCAGCTGGACTCATAGAGTCAGTCAGTCTGCCTTGTAGCTGCCCCTGGGTTCCAGTCTCCTCCGTTTCTGGCATCTGTACATATAAGATTGGGTGGTCCCGTGGTGTAATGGTGAGCACTCCAGACTCTGATCACAAGGTCGTGAGTTCGAGTCTCAGTGGAGACCGTACCGGGCAGTTAAATGCCTCCCTGCCATCCGATCCCGTCAGATCTCTGATGCTCAGCAGGGTCAGCCCCGGTTAGTACCGGGTGCTGTGACAGTCCTGAGGACTTCACTGTCACTGTCCAAGCTCGCTCGGCCGTGGCAGATGGACCTTGGGACTTAAACAGTGGGGCCAGTTCTGCGCATGCTGAGCCTCACCTAAAAAAAAAATCCACTGCGCAGACTCGAAGGGCACACCCCCACCTGGGGAGAGCCCTTCCCAAATCTCCGGGTGCTGTGACAGTCCTGAGGACTTCACTGTCACTGTCCAAGCTCGCTCGGCCGTGGCAGATGGACCTTGGGACTTAAACAGTGGGGCCAGTTCTGCGCATGCTGAGCCTCACCTAAAAAAAAAATCCACTGCGCAGACTCGAAGGGCACACCCCCACCTGGGGAGAGCCCTTCCCAAATCTTCGTTCACGAAGTTTGGCCATACATACATATAAGGTTCCAGTTTTGACCTGTGCTCATAGGTTTCACACCTGACAGTAGGAGTGAGGCTCTCCTGCAACCCTGGAAGAGACCTGGATATGGTGTCCCATCTTCTGAATCCCTGATTTGGGAACCTGCCTTCATGCACCCCTGCTTCTCTAGGCTAGTACACATGGCCCCTTGTACAATCTGATGGCTCCTGCAATAGGCTTGGGAGTAGCCAGGACCAGGACATTATTCACACCCTTCTACCTGCCTTCATCTTTCTATCTTTCTTGTGGATGTGCAGATGAGTTTTAATTACATAATTTAATGTGAACAGTCTGGTTTCCACAGTGGTAACATCACAGCAACTCTCCCATAGTTCTCTGTGCTGTCTTCCAGCATCTCAATTGCCTCAGCCCGCTGGGGCTGTGTGTTCCTGAACCCTGTTCTGTCTCTGTGCAGCGCTCCCTGTAAGCTGCCTGAGAGCACACACTGGCACCCTGCCACTGATGCCTTGGCAGTTATTTGAAGATCTCACTATTTTAAGATGAACCAATAGCATTGTTTTCATTTGCTTTCAGCAAGTGTTTTTTTCTGACAAGGAATATGGCAGAATTGCAATCCAGGGAGAACAAGTCTTGTGTTGATTACAGAAAGTAATGGATCATCGAACTCCTTCATTAATCTGCTTCTCTGGAGTCTATACATTATAAAAATTCAAGCATGATGCAGATTGCCTGCCAACCATTTAACTACAATGTGAAAGATTTACAGGATAAATTACTATTGACATCGACCAGGTCACTGAGAGTGAAAAAAACCTGTTGTATTCAGCTTTCTGCAGACATGAGCTTTGCCTTTTCATGTCTTCAATCTTCCTGAGGCTAAAGTTCTTTGCAAGGACAATGGTTTATGTATGAGTTAATCAGAAGCCTCAGTCAATTGAAAGGTCATCTATACAAGGAACAAGGGTTATCTTTTTGGGTAACCCGTTTATTGGCTTTGGTGGAGAATTGTGGGAATCAAAACCTATAGAAGCCATTAGGGAAATGTATGTCTAAGAGAAAACATAACAGTGATAAGCCTATTAGATTCATTGAATCAAACTCCTACTGATGTGAGGTTGGGTGGGGATATATTTGACGGATACTCACAGTCAGTTGTATTTTTGCACTACAGTCTTTTGTAAAACCTAAACTTTTGGATTTGTTATGAAAGAAAATATCTCTTGTTACTTATATATATATATATACACACATATACGTGTGTATATATATATATATACACACACATATGCTTAAATATATATATACACACATATACATTATTGTTACTTAAATATATATATACACACATATACATGTGTATGTGTATATATATATATATATATATATCCACACATATACATATATATAAAGGAGATGAGCCGTAAGCAAGTCAGATAAAAAATCTATGAATGAAATTAGTTGCTTTGGTAATGAGAAGCATTTGATTGCATAGGTTAATAGTTCATAGAATGAAAATTCACATCTGGCTGCAATAAAATGAAGGAAGTTTACATTCCTATTCAAAGAAACTAATATAAGGCTCTGGAGCAGAAGTCTGTAAAACAAGGCTGAATGAATCTTTATGTAATGAATATTTCTCCAGGTTGTATTTTTTTATCAGTTTCTTCTATTTCACCTTTGCAGGTTATGTATGTAATTCCTTCTGTAAAACTTACTATTGTTACTGTATATTTTTCTTTTGAAATATCTTCAATTTCCTGCTGACATAAAGGGGATAAATTGACCCCCAACTCATAATTGTTCAATACCAAGCTCTTTTGGAGTCCTTAATGGGCTAACATCCTCTGACATTTTAGCTACTAGCAGTTGCAAAGTTGCTATGGTGACAAATGTAGTTCTGGTTAAAAAAGTAACAATAATTCTATTTTGATTAACCATCCATCACGGTTCCCAAAGACCATTTTTGCCAACATCAATGCACAGTGCTCTTTTCTCACTTTGGTCACAGTACCTTATGAACACCTACGGAAATTACCTTAATAAAGACTTAAAGTAGTATAGTTTCCACTTACTGAGGACACTTACTGAAGAAAAGAGCAGGGCAGGCCCAAGGAAACAGTCTGTAATACAGAATTCCTAGTGCTTGCTTTAGCTTCTTTTTGATCATTGTGATAAAGTAAAATATTCCTAAGGGCATCCCTTAAATTCCTCTGCTCAGAACTGCAAACTCACCAGACTTGGCCTAATGCTGCTTTGACTTATGCAGGAAACCTGTGGGCAATGGCATTGGACACAGGGTCCCAAAGAAAGCTGTAGCAGCTTTTGTCCATGCCCCTTTGCAATAAGCAAAGGCATCTGGGGAGATTTGATCCATTTTTTTATCTTTCACTAGCATCACTTGTCAGACTACATGATGATCTTTTTTTGTGCATGTAACAGTTTGCAGACAGGGATCTGAATATGTAGACATAATGGCTGTTTTGTGAGAGGGGGCCACTAGTGAACTTATCAGCCATGCAGACCAGCTTCTAAAAGATTTAGGTGACAGATTTTTGAAGCTATTTCATCTTTTCTTAAAGAGACGTAAGTCCCTGATATGCCACAGGATTCCCTTTCCGAGCGTCCTCTCATAAAGGTGTAATTATAGAGGTTAGTTTCTATTCTAGTTCCATTTTCCTAAGCACCCTATATTGCCCAAGGAGAGAGGGATGGGGGAAATGAGAGAGAGAAGGAAGAGGAAGTGGTGGAAGAGTGTGGGGAGAGAGAGAGAGAGAGAGAGATGCTCTCCATCTTTTTTCTTGCTCCATTGCTCATATGGAGACAGAAGAGATACTAATATCCTACCAAACAATTAACTCGAAGTCTAAAGCCAGACATAGACACAAGTCTAAGTCAAAAGCTATGTGCTCAGAGTAAGCTTGATACAGTCTGTGTTACCTTCTAGGGCAGGTACTGTGCTCAGTTAGAAGGTGGTAACCAGCAGCATCACTCTTGGCTGAGCCTAGAGTCAGCTGTGGAGCTTTCCTTCCTGCAGAGCAGGTCAAAGTATCAGCAGAATGATGGCAGTCAGCAACTGAGAGGTACTACAAGTGTGTTGCTATGTCGCCCATTAGCTACATCATGTTCAAATTGCAGAAGAGAACATTTTTAGGGTAGGCTGTTTCCCTACCACATCCCATTCAGATGCAGTCATGGTTAAGGCTTTTATAAGTTAAATGGAAGGTAAATCAGAGTTCAAACTCGGCTCCTGTCCATCACTTAATGCATCATGTCAAATGTCAGTGTTGCTGCACTTCCGGTAGGTCAAAGAACTGTAGTGGAATGTTCTGGGGAGAAACAACACACTTGCTCTGAAGTTCCGCTGCTGAATTTACATCCGATTTTAAAAGTTGAAATATAACAAATGAACATGCTGGTGATTTTGTTTCAGAGGTCTGCTTTTAGATAATAAGGTTGGCATTAAAATGTGAAAATACATTTTTAATTGTGTGGGAGAAAGTGTCATCTTTTCTTTGTAAAAATATTGGAACAATGTTGATGGCAGGAGAAAGTAATTTTTTTAACAAGCAACAGTAAAGCCTGCGTTGATATTATTCCTGTAATAACACCTGACATATCATCCCTAGTTTATTTGAAATCCATAATTGTCTCTTTTGTCTTGCTGCAATTCTGTTTGAAATTGATTCAAGGGGAATTTGATTTGCTTTGACTCATCTCTCTCTCTCCCTCCCTCTCTTTTTCTTCTAAGGTCAACTCAAATCAAAACATACTCTTGGGATAATGCCCAGGTTATTTTGGTTGGCAACAAATGTGACATGGAGGATGAACGGGTAATCTTCACTGAGAGAGGCAAAAATTTAGCAGAGCAACTTGGTAAGAAAAGACATGACAAAAGCTTTATGATTGCTTGTGAGAATGCACAAATTTATTTCAGTAATTGCTACAGTACTTGGAATGTTCATGACACATTCTCTGTAAAGGAATGATATTTGTTTCTGCAGCCTTTGTGATATGGAGCAAGATTAGTCATGTGTCTGTATATATACAATATGTTTTAATAGTTATAGCTACAGGCACATATGCCCTAGAAAGGAAAGAAATAAATAAAAATTTCTAAGGAATCAGCAAAAACAACAACAAAATGAGGAAAGGAGAGATAAGAAACAGCTTACTCAAAATGTGAACTAGAGCTCCTTGCAAGTTGAGAACATTTAGGTGATGATTACCAATAGCAATAATGCAAAATAGAAAGATGCTGATACCCAGCACTTCATCTACTATACATTCACATACAGTACACAGATAGTATGAACCTCTGTTTCATAAAGTCTCCCTCTGAGAGGAAAATGTTGTACACACAGAAATTACAGAGCTGGAACACTTCTGTGCTTTCTGTTTCTACCCAATATTGTTATTCGTTTATTCCATGAAATGTTTTTAAGCGACACTGGCCAAAATGCAATGTAAAATCTCCAGAGCATCGTTGTAATACTGCTACACAGCCTGTTTTTTTCCTTCAGATTTGCTGATCTCTGGAGAGCAAGCTCAGCAGGTGGGCAAATCAAATTCTGGCATCATTAGTGGGCATGGGTTTTTTTATTATTTTTAAAATGGAGTGTGGTAAAAGCTCAGTCCAGTCAAAATATGTATGACCAAGATCCCCTTCTCATTATTCCTATATATGTGGCTAGATGAAATGATGTTATAAGAGTGGATCTATTCTTATGCTTCTGGTTCTTAACTTCTGCATATTCATAGGTCACTGACCTTATTTTTTGAAAAATATATTTTTCTGCTTGTACAATTGCTTTTCCTGGTAAACAATTTCATCAGAACAACATATCTTACTGTTCCATCTGTCTAAATAAGTGTTGCATGTAAAAGCAGTTCTTAAAAGTATGCATTAAAAATTGCTATAAATTAGTCCCTGAAAGTGGAAAAATACTTAACAGCAGGTCCAGGAGTTTCTAAAACTGTTTGCAACAAAACATAATAGTTGCACTTGCTGTAGCAGAGGATATGTTTTTTTTTCCAGAAATACCCATCATATCATATATATTTCTATAATCTGTTCCTCCTATTTCTAATATTTATTCATTTTACTGAGAGCTAGGAAAGTGTATTAAATGGAAAAAAATCCTAAAAATGTAACTGTACACTTTTACCAGAAATTTAGACCAGGCATTAAAATGTCTGGCAATAACCATAAATTTGCACTGTTGAATTTAAAGAGGGGGTTTTTTTGTTATTGTTCATTTGCTTGTTTTTTAACTCACATAATTAATCTGAATTTCTATTCCCTGTACTGTTTGCCTATAAAAAATTAATGCAGTGAATTGGAAAGAAATCCCCAAGGTCATGAATTTAGCAAGACGAGAAGGATCTTTACATGTTGTACAGTAAAGAATCCCAAGCTATAATAACCAATGCTTGAAGAAAAAGGAAAAGTAATGAGATAGATATCAAAACACATGTTTTAAGCTTTAAAACAAATTCCAACTCCTAGGATTTAAAACTCAATCTTTATGGAAGCAGATTATCCTCTACTTTCATGTTTATCTGCTCAAGGGGTACCTTTCTGAGATGCGCATCCTGCGGCTATCTCAAGGGCAGATTATTGTATTGGACAACTTGTGGCTCTGATCCAGTCATTTACTGTTTTCAAACTACACACACAAATGTTGACATGCTTTCTGTACAGCTGCAATCATTTCTTAAATCTGCTTATAGACTGTGGGAGATGGTGTCAGAAAAAGCAGAAGGATGACTTTCCCTTAACTAGTAAGTGCTCTGGCCTTGCCAACTAGTCTGAAGGACACACATTGTATCAAACACATGGGATTGTCTTTACTTTCTCAGACAGTGAGTTGACAACATTGCTTACGGGCAAGTTTTAAAAGTAGCAATATAGATTTTAATGTCTAGCAAGACATTTTAAAACTGAGCCCTTTGAATGGCATGATCTGCAGTTTGATTGCAGCCACAATTACAAGCAAATACAAATCATGAGTGCTGTACAAAGAACACATTGTGAAACCCTGTCTTCTGAAGTGTGGTTTTATTTGCAGTCACTGACAAAAGGAGTCCATGCACATTTTGGGGTGGATTTTGAAACGGTCGATAAGAGAACTGGGCATTTCACCCTCAGGGAAACATGGTGTTCTTTTAAAAACAGCTTTATTGGAAAATTGTGCCTCCTTGTGGCTTCTGACCTATGAAAAGTGTGGCTTTAAATTTTGTTAAGAAAGTGTAATCATTTGTTTCTTTAAATTTCAGTGCTGGCTTATTTCTCAAGTGTAATCCAAACAAGTGGTTTAGATCAAGCAGCAATAGGTCTTATTACTAATGGGGGTGGTCTGGCTGAAGTAGTCAAGTATCCCACAGTAGCTCCAAGTACTTTTCTCATGACACTAATCAAAGTTTACAAAAGACAGAAGAAATAGTTAAGAACCTAGACCTAACCTTGAAGGAAAATTAATAGAATGTTAATGAGATCAGAATCTGTCTTGTTTCCATGGAAGATTTTTTTAAAGTTTGTTGATAATGACATGACAGTGGTGACACCACCATAGATCATAGCTACAAGCAGTGTACTACCTTATCTGTAGTAATGGTCCTAAGTAGGTGCCTGTGCTAGTTTAAAGGTAAATCAGCAGGAGAAATGGACCCACCACAAGAGAGATTATAAGTCAGAGTTACAATTTAATGGAAGGTATTACCATAAATACACTGACACAAAGAGAAATTGCTTTCAACTCACAAAACCCAGCAGTATAGCCCAGTGTCCTGGGGCACAAACCCAAAGGGGTTTGTTAGCCCTTGTGCTGAGACCCACGTGGTTCCCCCAAGTCCAAAGCAAAAGGAAGTGAAAAAACCTGTTGGTGCAGGTGAGGGCTGTAGTCTGGTCAAGAGTGGCGGTCGTAGTCTAGTCAAGAGTGGTGGTCTTCTCCTGTCAAGGTCCTGCTGCTCCCCTGGATCCGACAAGTGGTTCCCAAGGTCTTCCTACCCACCACTTACGTACCCTCAGGGAGCACCCAGTCCCTCCCCCAGGGCGGGGACTCACACAATGGGTGATTAACTCTGTGAGTCATGGGGTATTGTTGAACCGTTGATGCCCCATTTGCAGGCTGGGTGTGAAAGTGCTAATGACTCCCTGGGCAACTGCTGCAAATGGTCCATTGTTCTTGGGAAATGACTAGCAGGGGTAGAATACACAGCTTTGATCACCCCCACACAGTGATAACTGGTCCCACCTGCTGAAATAGGACAGTGTCTTGTGAAATGTGTAAATTGGCAAATATACAGTGATACTTTTCCAGACTGTAGCAAATTATATTTGTAGTCTCATGAACCAAATGCAGTACATTTATATTCAATGGCCCTTTAATTATTTTTTTCCATGGAATTGTACAGTGATATCTTCGAAACCTTATAAAATCTTACCATCCACAACATCCTTTAAGTATGCACAGTTTACCTGTTATCTGCTTCTGCTTTAAATTGGCCCCCTGGTAGTTTTATATTTCTTCACTGTTACATTCTGAGAAACAGTGAACAATAGTTTGCTGGTACCTGCTCTGTAACACTGGGTTTCAGCGAGCTCTATCATACTTCTTTTTCGCCACGTTGAAATTCAGTATGTGACTGAGACACAAAACCATCCTACACCTTAGTCATTCCTCATCACCCTATTCAGTAATTTTTTGTAAGTAGTACAGCCTTTTTTCAGAAATTAGTTCATGTCTGTTTAACACAAAAGTATCAATAAAAGACTAATGATGGAAAGAGATGAAAACAGAAGGCATCAAATAAAGGCACGTAACTTTGCCTCACAGAGATATCATTTCAAGAAAATACAGAAATGTGACAAACCGGCCAACAGAGAGAACTAATTAATGTAATGTTAATATTGACATAGGGAGCACAAGCAAACACATTTAAAGAAGTTTATTAGCTAATCATTACAGAAAAGGATATGGAATATAATTCTTATATTTTGTATCTTCATAAATTTTCGCTCTGAGCACTACATGCATTGCCTATTGAGTAAAATACCAATAGAACTTATGTACTTTAAATCCAAAACACTTACATGCTTCAAAGCATTTTAGTAAAACAAGCCAGGAACTTTTGCAAGCAAAAGGCCTTCAGACTTGCCAGTGAATTGCTTGCACAGGTTTTCTGACATAATACTCTCATGCATCTCAGCTGAATTCACACATTCATAAAAACTTGGTGTCAGTTCTCAGAAGAGATATAAAAAGAGTGACTCATAGATGGCGTAGACTTCTTTGTTCTTCTATTTGTGGTCTGTACAATATATTGCACTTGTTATCTACAAGTGCAAAGGATAATCCAGCAAAGGATTAGCAGGCAAAGATGTACACAGAGCTTTGAACAGAGTCCGAGCAACTGCATGTGCAAATGGATAGCTGCATATGTAATTGACATACAGTTTCTCCATTTATTTAGGACATTCTGCTGTGTGTGCAAATTAGGTAGATAATTTTTTGTGTGTTTGGTTTCTCAGGTGGTTCTGTACAGACTCATGTTTGTTATCTGTGTGTTGCAAATTATTTCAACAATCAGTAGTTTTTAATTGCAAGTACTGTCAATACAAAATATTTTTAAGTCCTGGGCCCCTATGGTTGCTTCAAAAGTACAATCCTGGCACAGGTCTAACCCATGCCTATTGTGCTGATGCTGCACCACTAGACAAATACTGCAAGATATGCCACAAATGTCTGACCAGCTTTTCTGTAAGATCCTGTTTGTCCTATTTCCTCTTTTTGTCTCAGACTGGCTAATGCTTTGGGAAACTGAGTAGTGGTTGGAAGGTAAATCCAGTGATCACCTAGTGTGGTGGCCCACTAAAATATACCTATGTTCTGTCCAGCAGTTTTCAGAGCAGTGTCCTTCCCATCAGATTTTCTGTGCCTCCACATTTCTTGCGCTCTGCTACCCAGGTCACCCATGGCTGAGGGCATTCAACATGTCTGAGCATGACCTGGGGTGCAATTGTCCGTTTTCTAAATTTATCCTGGCATGCTGTCTCCCCTAGAGGCCAACAACCAAAGTCAGAAAACAAAATTAAACAGGCCCTTTCTGGGTGAGCTCTCACATTCCCTTCTGCAAGGAGTGGCAGAAGCCAGGCTTCACACTGCACTCAGGGCATCTGCAAAGGGCTCTGAGTATTATGTGCCCCAGAGTCAGCAGTATGTGTGACTTCAGTGCACCTCCCCAGCTTGTCACTCAGAGAGATAGTAATTTTATCCCTCAGATGTAAGCACATACCTTTTATATTTTGGTGTGGTTTTCTTCTCTCCATCCTTTCTCGTCTCTTTTCAGCCATTTCTTCCTTAAAGTCTTTATTTTCAGCTCTTTCTTTCTCACTCACTATCCTTTTCTTCTCTTGATTCCCCATGCTTTGAAAATAAATTCCACCAAAAACAAGAAGAAAAATTCTCACTTTAAACCAAAGTCATCTTTCCTTGTCTATTTTATTTTCATTTTGTTCTTGGCTCATATATTTATGTATGTAACCGTTGTGCTGAGGAGACACCAGAGACCCAATTCAGCAGTGATTAGATCTCTTCAAATTAAACTCATTTAGCACACCAATAAGCCTGAAAGTGGAACATTTGTCAGTGTTGTGTGCTTACACAAGGTTCAATTCTATGTGATATGATGCAGCCTACAAGAGCAGACCTGCTGCTGAGATGGGGCAGGAACATGACTGGTTTCTGAATCTCACCAGGACTGTGGTAAAAGGCAACAGCTCGCCAGCATCTGGACTGGAGTGCACATTCACTTGCCTTGGAGTATGAGCCCTGGGAGGATAATGTGTACATTAAGCATCTGTGGGTGCACTGGGTGTACTAGGCAGAGATGAGTTTAGGCATTGAGCTGAAGGGGCATTTTTAGGGCTGTAATTCTGGCATCCAAATCAGGAGTCAAGTGGGAGTTGACAAATCAGCACACAGCTTGCTAGAACAGCTAGTTCTGTTTTGTCTCCATGGCTGTCTGAAGGCTGTGGTGCACAAGGCAAAGTCAGCCACAGTTTAGAGAGCATGGACATATGGCTGCATCTAACTTTACATTAAAAGTGAAAATCATTGGGTTGTGCAGGAACATACCTGTTCATACTTGCATCCTTGACTGTTTTTTAGCTCTTTTTAAAGGGCAAACGTTAGTGCCAGAGGAAAGAGACAGACTGACAGTACTGACGAACACCAGCCTTCTGTTTAGTTACAAAATACAGAGGGTATTGGCAGAGCAATTAAAGGCTCCTGTGCCCAGGATGTTTTTAACTGGAAGAAATGCCAACCTGCCATTGCTTTCACATACTGAGAGCTGCGTTACAGCAAAGTTACTTAATAGCAATGAGAAAGAAGGGTTTACTCAACCAATGTCTCCCGTAAACTCCCCAAAAAATTCTTTGCCAGAAATCCAATTTATTGTCCAAATGCACTCATTTAAAGGGTATCTGAAAACCACAACCAAAATCAATGCAACTTCAATTTACATGAAACCTTCTGTTGTGAAAAGACTGGAAAAGAAGGTGTTTGCTAGAGCATGGCTACTAACCGTCCCTCAGGTCTGTCTGTTCTGTGACAGCTGACAGTCCCCCTTTAGCTTTGATTTTGTAATAAATTTGGTCATCCAAATTCAAAGATTGGATAAATACCTTAGCATTTCTGTTAGTAATCTTTACAATAGCTCTATCTAGTATGGTGCCAATGCACTGCTATTCAGTAAGGTGATATTAATAGAGCCCTGTTTTGGGGTTTAATGTTGTTTTAATACTTTTCTTAACACATTGTAGCACTTGGGCTTGTATAGACAGAAGATGTCCAGTCCGACTGGTGTATGGAGCAAAGCACAGCATAACTGGATCTGCTGCAGATCTAGGAGATACTTTGAAGAACAGCAATGGTCATCAGCTTCTTTCAGTACAGTTTCTGAGGAGAGATGACCTTTGCAGTCATCCACGTGTGTCTGTCTCTCTTTGTCTGAAAGATATTGACAATTCTCAGGACGTGGACATCTAAGCAGAGGAGAAAGGTCTTGCAGTTGCCTTGACTAACAGCCTGCAATGTGAATGCAAACCTCATTAGATACTATTCATAGCAGGCAAGAATGTAAGTGCCTGCCAGTGCCTACCCCCAGACTGCCCACAGGATGTAAATCCAAGAAAATAAGGCTTTATTAACTCCTTTCCAATATATATATTATGGCACTATTAAATTACTAATTCCCATAACTACCTAGATTTTGCCTTTTATATACCACTATTACAAAGGGAGCAGATTCCTGCAGCTCTTTCTTGCTCTGATATTGTAGTCTTCTACTATTCCTCACAATACTGGATTGAAATTGGCAGAAAGATTGAAGAGCAGCACTAAGGATCACAGTTCAAGCTTGACTTCATGAAAGGATATTTATTGCAGGAACACACCCTTGAGCACATCTGTAAAACATAATATAACATCAGGGATGGTAAATGAAATTGTCTTGGTTATGGACAAACACTCTGAAATCAAAATGTCTTCTTGATCAACTTGATTAACATATCTCTTGTCTCTACTATCTGTGGAATTGTGCTTAAAATTTGCTATCTAGTGTGTCATCTTGTTATTACATTTCCTGAGGAACATGAGAGGGTACAGAATGTTCTAGCCTTTGCATATGACTGCTTTTTGGGATTTTTTCTTATGTTTTGAAAGCAAACATAAAATAAGTGTTAGTGAGCAGTCATGAAGGAGCTTCCGCAGAACCAGAACAAGTGTGAGGTAGAGAGGGAATAAAGTCAGTTATCCTGGCTGTTTGTATGTTTCAGGGAAGGTATATAAACTGCTCTGTGTGCATTATAGATCACCATGTGAACAACAGCACCATGTCAGTGCTCTGTCTGGCCCTACTGCTGTAATGCTCTGTAGGAGCTGCTGAGAGCTTGCCAGCTTTCTTTTGAGTCAGTAGAAGGGGTTAGATAAGGGAAAGAGTCACAAGGGAAACTGAATTATAAACAAAAGACACATTTAACTTATCCTGATATATGTTTCACTCACTTTGTACATATGTTTAGGGAACACTTTGATATTTGGGATTGTCTTAGTTTCAGTTATGTTCTGCCCTGCCTACCCACTTGCCTCTTTGGCTTGTTCATGTATTTGGTATAATCTGCTCTGCCCAGTCTTATCCACATCAGCAGTATAGAACATCACAGGTGGTGGGAACATGATGTTCTTTGAGCTCTGCTTCCCTGAGCATCACCAGATAGTTGCCTGACTTCACGCTTATACCCACATGGAAAATCTTTTCTCTCCATTAATAATAAGCAGTGGGAAAAAAATCCCTGAAGAAAGTATTAAAAGTCATAGAACTGAGGCCCTCATACACAGGGATTTTAAAAGCTTATTATGTCTAATGCTGTTAGTAAAATAATTGCAAGATGAGTCAGGAGGGAAGGAGATGTCATGGGGAAAAAGATCTGCAAAATATTCCATAACAAAATGAAAACAACCAGTATTCAGGTGTTTATTCCAGGCACAGTCTGCTAGAAAAAGTGCTCTATATCTGAAACTTTTCCACAGACAGTGTGTCAGTTAAACAAACAAACAAAAAGAGCCAATCTAATTTACTAGGATGTTTTGCATAAGGTAACACCCTTGTGAGGAATTGAATGCCTTGCACATGATGGTCAGTTGCTGTCCTGCTGGCTACAGGAGCCTGTCTTGCAAGGGTCTTTGTAATGATGTCTTCAGCTGCATCAGATGAGATTTAGAACTCCTGTTCTGTTGAATCTTGTAATCCAGCTGGTCTTATGTACCCACTACATACTATGATGTTTTGACAATGATTAGAAAAAACTGTGGTCAAACCTTTTCCTAACTGGCTTAAATGGTTTCAAAAGACTGCTCTGTGTGACCACTTCTGCACCTGCAAGAGCAGCTTTCATAGACCATGTACAAATGTCTTACCTATGTGCAGCTGATTCTGTTCTATGGTAGGAACTGCCTGGGAGGAGCCCACAGGTATGCCCCATTCTGTACTTGGGATGTTTATCAGCACAATTAAGCATATAAATAGTTCCTATCAGATGGCCTATGCACAGCAGAGGCTGATTGGGATAATCTCCAAGGCTGTCCAAAATTCCCACTTCTACAATTCCTGTGGAGAATAAAGTATTTGATTTGTTATGGAGGCAGCTGGGAGTTCAGCCACTTTCTCACTGGTCAGTGCATTGTCTCTTCTGTGCAGCAGAGTCTAGCTGGGAAGGCCCAGGTAATTAATGTCTAAGGTGATGGAATACCATCATAGCCTGATACCCATCTGCACCACTACTATAATCGCAATTTCCTTCTTATATCAAAACTGTATCTAAAATTTCATAGAAATCACCGTGGCTGTAGTGTCTGTTTTATTTTATTAGTTTGTGCTTGACACTCTGTAACCCTCTATTTGACTTGGAGGATGGGTGCCTCTAAGCTTTTTATGAGGTTATTATGCAAAACATCCTCACCATGATAGTGGGGCAGTTTTCTTGATCCAACCCATGTTACAGTATTTCCTGACATGGGTCTTCTCTCTTCTTTGTGACTCTTTTCCTGTTGCTTTCTGCTTTTCTCTGTCCATATCTCTTACCTAACTGTCATATCTGCCACTTATGATCATCTCACATGCCAGTTATTCTATCTTCTTAACTTCTCCCCTCATAAATGCCCTTAAGATCATTCTTTTTCCTATCATCTTCTCCAAGGCTGGACCCAAATTGGACCCAAAGCCTCCAAAATTCTCTGTGAGTTTCCAGTTAGATGTGTGTGCCATTTCTCAGGCATTCTGTCATTGTCAGTCAGTCTTTCTGCCGTAAGGATTCATGTCTAGATTTAGTAAATATCAAATTGAAAAAAACTTTCCTTATGTTGCATGGTTTTCTACCTGTACTTTTCCAAACATAGTTCTCTATTTTGACACCATCTTAATAACACAATGGAAGTGCCTATTTCCAGCTGAATAATGCTACAAAGAACATAATAGTTAGAGATGGAGCAGCAGATTATTCCTTCCCAATGGCTGTATATATAGGGCATTTCTAAAATAATACACTCAAAACAGTATCAGTTTTTAGATTAGAATGTTTTAGAGTTTGTCTATAGTTGGAGCAGTCCTGATTTTATTTGGTTTTGTATAAAGCAAATAGCACTACTGTATTTACTCTGATTGTGCTAAAATTTTAACTGCTCTTCTTTTATGAGTCCTCTCACGTTTCCTTTATGAGTGTATCTCAACTCTTCCTTGGCCAAGAGAAGTTTGTATATTTACTGGAGATGCTGAAATATGCATACAACATAAATGTGTTGTTTATTTTCTTAGGATTTGAATTTTTTGAAACAAGTGCCAAGGAAAACATTAATGTCAAGCAGACATTTGAGCGACTTGTGGATATCATCTGTGACAAAATGTCAGAAAGTCTGGAGACGAATCCCACCATTGCTGCCAGCAACCAGAATACCCAGCTAAAGGACACGCCTCCTCCACAGCAGCCCAACTGCAGCTGTTAATGCAGCTATCAGCAAAGGCTCCAGTGTGTTCTGTTGCCAAGAGAGTGTTTATGAATGGTCTATATGCCTTTATATATACTGTCTTATTAATTTATTTAGGAAAACAGTCTTATTTTAGGTCAGCAGCTGTTTGAGTATGCATATGGAGATGGAGTGATTATTAGTCTGAATGGATGATCCATATTTTAGCATCAGGTTCTTGGATGCAGGGTGGGTATTAATTTCTCTTTTGTTTTTAGTGTCTTACATCACACTTACTTCAGCTGGTGCCATGTCCTCAGACCACATTTGCCTAGAATAGTCTGTCACTGCATCACTTTCAAATTACGTAGAGGAATCCATAGGGTAGTGGGCAGGATATTTTAGAGTAAGGCTCTTGATGCCACTTTTATATACTCCTGATTGAAAATCAATTTAGAAGTATCCTTGTAGTTAGATAATCCCTCATTCTGTCCAGGTAATTTGCATAAGGAACACTTCTTGGAGGACAATACCTTGGAAAATCTACACTCATTTTGTTAAACATTCTGGCTGATTGGAAACTACAGAAGTTAGTTCTTGGACCCAAAGCCATCAAGATTCTCCATGAGTTTCCAATTGGATGGTATTCAGTTCAGATTCTGAGATAATAGGTACTTCATCCTGACTAGATTGCTAGCGTGTTTACTTTTCTATATTACCCCTGACAAAGGCAAATCCATTGTGTTTAGTTTTTCATAGCCAAAAACTGCCTTAGCATGTTGCTGTCAAACCTGCATGCTTTGATTTTCAGGAATTTCATCTCCCATTCTGTCACTAAGACAGTTATCACTGCCTACAAACACCTGTATTTTACTCAGACCTTTTGGAGAAGTGCTAGTGGTGTCAGTGAACTGAAATCTGACCTCATTTTCTCCATCTATTTTGGGAAGAGAATTGGAATTTTTAAAACTTTAGAAGTAATGAAGAATTGTAATAATTTCTAGTCTTAGGCTGAACACATTAATAAGATCAGCAAAAGGCTGTGAAGAATAGCAGAATAAAGTACACAAATTATTTTTAACAAAGTGATAAGTCATATTTCACACTTTTTACTCCTTTAGTAATTACTTACATCTGTGTCCTGGAGTAATTTGTTCAACTGCTTTACTTGCATTACAACGACATTTTTTAACAAAACAGCATAATTGAAGAAGCATTGACTATTTTATTGTTCCAATTAGACAGAATTTAGGACAAAGTTGACATTTCTTAAACTGTCTGCAGTGGGAAAAATCTAAAGACAAATAAAAAAAGCGAGTAACACATGCTACTGCAAAGAAATCCCTCTGCACACTTTATGTTTTTTGAAGGTAATTTATATAACTCCAGTTACACACTGAGAGAAAATGGTCACTTTTTTTTTAACTGATTAAATATTCTGCATACACTTGGACACAGTAAAAATTACATCCAAACAAGGCGTATAGACACATGTAAAATGGATATGCCATGAGGGTGCTACTTTGGCTGCCTAACTTAAATGAGCAAATGTTCTTTGTTTAGTCTAGGGCTTTAAACCATGTCTGTCCTGTTAGCTAGTTTACTTAGGCACTTTTTTTCCTAGTAGACTTGGAGACTGATTTAATTCCATGAAGACAAAACTCTATCCTCTTTAGGCCCAGTGAGCAGCCAGGTGGAAGAGGCATGTGCTATCCTGTCTCTCCCTGGTGCTGCTTTTGCCTTCCTCATCTAAGGCAGTGTGTTGCTAACTGTGCTGAGAGATTTTCATTAGTACCTCTTCACCCACTAGGTACCAGCTGATTTGAAAAAAAATGGAATACAAAGTTAAGAAAGCTTAGTTTAAGACATTGGGCAGTTTTCCATGCTTAGATTGTTAAGTGCAGTTATTCTTGGTGGAGAGAAATGATCAGGAAAGCCTTGAGACATAATTCAGCTTCAGCTTTCAAATGCTTTTGAAAAATTTTGGTTTGTATTATTAGTTTGAACCATCTCAGGCAAAGTGAGGATAGAGGGGGACATAATTGGACTTAATCACCTCATCCATGATCTTTGCGCACATTCTGCAGCATGGCTAAAAGTGCAAGTATTCTTCCAGCTTTGCTCTGGGATGCTTGCTGTAAAATGATCATTTCCTGTGCACCATATAACAAGAAAACAAGAAAAAACGGCTTCAAAATGCCCCTTGCTACAGCCACACTTTGCTTGAATGCAATTGCAATGAATTCAGGACCATACCTGCCTCAGTATGAACATGTAGACTCTAATGTGCAGTGGAAATATCTTACTAGCATGTATCTTTTTAAACAATTGAGTAGTAGATAAATAGTTCTTTACATAAATGGGATTAATTAATTGCTTTTCATTTTTCATGAGCAGAAGAGTGAGAACAAAATCAGAGGGAGAATCTGTGCTTCACGTTTCTGAGACAGCTAAACTCCCAGGCCTCTACACATGTTTGGCCTTCTGCATGGGACAGGAAGGATGCGTGAAGCAGCTGCCAGAATAATGCTGTTCCTTAGAGCATAAAAATGTTTGAGTTTTTCCATATTAGACTGTTTTAAAACCTGGGGCAAACTCAAAACTCTTAGTTGGCACTGTTATGAATAGAAGATTGGGAGGGAGGACCTGCTTAGGTCCCATCAAACCCAGTTTATCCTATCATGACTTCTGAAATTAAAAATGTGTGGAAGTTCAAGTAGGTGTTTTCTTAACAATCTGGGTTACCTACTATTGGAAAAGCAGGCTTTGATTTTCCATCACTGGTTGGCTTTGGCAGCCACATGCTTTACTGCAATATTGAGTTTTCTGCTATAAAATTGGTCACATAGATTATGAGCATCATGCTCTCAGTACCTTTCTCAGGTGGAACTTGCCTTTTGTAAAGAAACACCAATGACAGAAAAGCTTTTGAGAAGTAACTTATTATCCCTTCCCCAAACATTCTAAGAATTCTGAGGGAACTAGCAGTATTGAAGTTATGCCTTGGCTTGTTATAGGATAGGACATCCAAAAGCAGCCTGAGTCAGTCTGGTTTGGCTTGTCTCGATTTTTGTAGTAGAACTGCAGTTTTCTTAAATTTAAGTAGGCTGAACATTTTTGGAAAACCCATCACAACCTACTCAAGGGCCTAAATTTAAACAATCAATGTCTTGTTCTTCCACATATCCAATGATTATGAGTTGTTAGAGGATACAGGCAGGTTTTTGTTATACCCTTGACTTACCCAGTAGTATAGCACAATTCTATCAAGGGCAAGCACCAGGCTAAAAAGCATCATATTTTGGTGGTGGAAGAGGGGATGGATCATTAAATTGAAGCCTGAGATAACAGTTACAAAACTGCTTTCAGCCTCATCACAAATCTTGGTGAAAAAGTACTTGCACACCGTGCACTAATTTGTTGTCACTCTCACAAAGCAATAAGACTGAATGTCACAGTGAATCACTGGTCCAGCCACAGATACCCCCTTCAGCTGAGATTTATCCATTTGGTGAGATACAGCAGTTGACATACAGAGCATGTTATAGTTCCAAGAGATTAGATACCTTTGGGCAGAGGGTCCTGAGCTCTACAGTGCCAGCTGAACTAATACTACACAATCCATTTTCCAAGTTATGATCTAAACTAAAGCTTATAGTATCAGGATAATCCTGTGCATGGCACTAGCCTTATCATGCTTTGCTTGCTGTACCTTCAAACTAGGGCTCAGAAAATGTCTTGGGAGCACACAGTAGCATGGGGATGACTGATTCCTGTTTTGGCACCAACCTGCTGAACAGCTACCAAGCTCGCTGGGTTGAACCTTCAGACATTTGTTTGTGTTTCTTTTAAGAGTTCATGTTCACAAGCTGTAGCGTAACTAACTTAATACTGTATCTTTTATTTTTATTGTTGTTGATTAGAACAATTTATTTAGACTTTATTTATACTTCATTTGCTGTTTTAAGTGCATATGAACTAGCCTGATTTTCTGTCAAAAAATACGCTTTCTGAACAGCTGTGTAAGTGACTGTTACCAGGAACTGTTTGTTCCTTTGTGCTTATACTTAATGGAATGCCTAGAGAAACTACCTGAGCAACTACATCTATGTGGCCTTTTCCAGAGCACAAGTCTGAAAGATTAAATTTTCTTCCCAGTCGGCTCAACTCTGTATATTCATCTGTACCACCTGCATCTTCTTTATTTTTTAAATGAAAGTGCTTCAGCACAAGATTTCCTGGAGTTAGATCCTAAATTTGAGAATGCTTTGAGTTTGCCAATTCTAGAGAGAAAAAAAAGTCACAAAAATTCTGCATATGGTGACAATGCATTTGTTTTTTCTGTAGTAGATGAATGATGCTGCAATTGCATGCGAAAAGTCCCCTCCCCAACTACTTTTTTTTTATATTTGTTTGTGAGAGGTAAGTTTTATTACTTGCATTTTTACAGGCATCAACTAAACTTCTCTTTTGCTGACAGATCAATTCCTTCTTGGCCTGTTTTATATAGACACACAATGTATGAGCCTTATTCTTTAGGATGACACATTTAGCAGTGTAAGAGCATGAGTTTGAATCCTCAGATAAACCTTCAGGGAGTGTAAAGCAACATGCCAGCAGGAGATTAAGCTGTGTTAATTTACACCATTTAAAGCATACATTTTGACTCTATATTCTCCAAGGTTCATAATTTGTCAAGTCCCATTTAAAGAGGCAACTCATCTCAGTTATTTGAATGAATTCTACCAATTTTATTTATTTAACGGTAAATGCAGTTTATATTTGCAAATTAAGCTTTTTTATTAATTTTTTTTATTTTTGATTTGGTTTGGTTGGTTTGGTTGGTTTAGTTTGTTTATCCATGGATCTTCACTGAAGCAGAATTTGTAACTACAGAAACATAATATGCATGTGTATAGCAGTACATGTTTGATACTCATTCAGTTCCCACTGTTACTTTTTCATGTTTAGTGCCACCTTCCCTAAATGCCACAGTGGAATTTATCCATACATTTTCATTACCATTGGAAATGAAATGCGTTACATTTGAAGACCATAGGTTTATTATCCACAGTTCCAGCAGAGGTAGATGGCTTGTCATTTGTAGAATAAGGTACTTGGTGTTTGTTCTGGAGGGGAAGCAAAAATCCCAATTTTCCAATAGCTTCAGGATCATGCATAACATGCAGAAATGAAAGCTAGAGATTGTTTACCACTTCTGGCGATAAATTTCCTTGAGTAATTCTGACATGTACCTGCAACTAGTGATAAATGAAATGTTTGTGCTGTAACTCCTGTTCAGTATTTTGTCAGTAATGTCAGATGTGTTGTGACTCAGTTGGACTGTCACAACATGTAACCTGTATACTAGTGTTTGTAGATTTCAAATGTCTTAAATGTTGCATGAGATTATGTTACAAAAAAAATAGGTATGTTTTCTATTTTTGAATACCTCAAAATTGAGGGATCATGGGCCAATAAGTGCAATATTTAATTATTTACTCAGTGTATATAAACTTGTGTGAAAGGGAGAAGTGTCACTTCTGTGTGATAAGCTGTTGATGATGCCTGTGTGGCTTAAGATTTCCAGTAGATGTACATGTCTTCTAGAAAAATTCTATAGTAAACACTTTACCAGTGTAGTTTAAGGATATTCTTAAGTAAGTTAAACTATTTTTCATATATGAGACAATGGTAAAAGATATTTGTATGTTTACTGCAAGTGCATGTCAATTTTACTTTTAGAGTTGTAAATGTACTTTTCTGAAAATTGTAAAGTTACACTGACACTAGTGGGACAGTGCTTTCAGTCAGAAGATGCTTATAACCATTTCTAAACTGGCTGTCCATATTTTCAAAGCATGTTCTCTAGAAGCGTTAAAAGAACCTCTTAGAGCTCAGCAGTTACATTGAGCTATTATGCCTGTATTGCATAATATCATGTGAGCATGTTTTCTTTAATCTGATAACGTTAACTCATAATACTGACCTGAAATCTTAAATAGGAGTACCCAATATACTTGCAGATGACTCGTCAAACTTCAGTTGGTGCCCTGGGTTATCACTTTTGGGAACAGCTTGAAGGTCACAGTCAGCAGCACAGCACAGTGGATGCTGACCTTAATTAGTCACTTCTGATATTAAGTTTCTTAACTTCCCTAGATTTTAAAGATGGAAGATGCATCCTTAAATGTATTGACTCATATTCTTCACTTCACTGTTACATGTCCCTGAAAATTCAACAACTACATTGTTAGGAGTAAACCTGAGGTACAAATGGAAACAAAATGCAGGTCAGACTCTAACTATGAAACTAAAAGGAGACATTCAGTAATTTATTTTTCCTTTCCTGCTATCCTTGCATATTTCTAATAGTTTTCTAAGAATATAAGCAACGCCATCACTACTCAGCAAGGCCCTTGGTGTACACTTGGGATCTTAAGCCCTGAGTCTGCCAGGAGTTCCCAGCCATGCCCACAGAGTCTGTTAATTCTTGCTGCATCTCTGCTTTCAAAGGAATGTGTCTTCTGTCTTGGAAATTTGTGTGAAAGAGACAGTCTGCTGTGTCTGGGTAAGAACTGGTTTTGCTGAACAATTTTCACATATATATATATATATATATATTCCTTGGTACCATACTAAAAGGTGTGTACTAAACTTTTAGTTTGATCTGTTGCATTTTTCTGACAATGTACAAGGTTGATTTAGCTTTCAGGTTTTTGTTTTGTTTTAATTAGCTGGATCAGTAAAAGAAAGAAACCCTAAGGCCTTCTGGAAACCAGTATCATGGATTTCCTTTCCTATGTCGTCAAATAGTTTCTCTTAGAAAGCAAAGTAGCCAGATTGCATTAAGTAGCATGGGACAGTATTTGAATGACCTGAAAAGTCCTTAAAATTCTCACATTTCTGTACCTTCTGCCATTAAAATTTCTATATAATTATACAGACCAGAGTTAAATTAAAATGTATATGGAGAGAAAATGGGGATTTCTTAATCAAAACAGGAAACTCTCGGCATCATTGTAGCCGAGCAACAAAGTAGCAGTCATAAAATAAGGTACCACTTAAAGAGAGATATATGATATACAGATTGCTACAGGAGTACATAAACTTTTTATTGCTAAGTGAACTGACAGTTCAAGGGCTGGCAGATAATTTTACCTAGCTTTTTTATTATTCCTCATAGGCATGTGATTACATGCATAAAGATAAATGCTTACCTTGAAAATATGTAGCTGTTCTGGTTCCCTCAAACTAACTTGTTAGCTGAATTGTTCTTGAAGAAAAGTTGAAGTACTTGCTTATGATACATTTGTGAGGGGGTGAGACTCAATCTGTGCCTTCTCCCCTGACTCTTTCTGCAAGGTAGTTACTGTGGTTTAAAAAACAATGTGTTAGTTAAAATGATGCTTGGTGACATAATTTGTGAATCTTCTGCATACATCCACAAGAGTCCTTTCTGAATGTGAAGTACAAGTTTTATCCACATGGAGAGTTTTAATTCTGTGCGAATGTAGAGACCATGTGTATTCCATTGTATATTCTGTTTGTATGTGATTTCTGTATAGCAAGTGGATTTTGTTTGTTTAATTTTTTTTGCTGGATTTTTTTTTCCTTTTGCTATTACAATAAATACTCAAGAGACTATATTCATGAATATCTCAGTTGTGGTAACACAGTCTTACACCCCACCGCATTTATTTCCTTTCACGTGCCAAACCAGTGAGGGAATAACTTCATTTTTGACAAAATAACAGACAAAGATACCACATCTGCAATAATCCATTTCATTAATATCCTCTCAGCAGCACTGGTGATTGTAGTTCTGTATGAATTCCACAGAATTCACTGAAGACTTTTCCCTAGTAGTCTGAAGGAGAAAGCTGTTTGGATATTTCCCTAGCAAAGCATGCTGCTGTCTCAGCTGATATGCTGACTCTTTAAAATAGGACAAAGTTTTTCTTTTGATATTTCACTGTCCAGACTGTTAAAAAATACATGTGCTTTTTGGATGTTGTTTTTAGTGGGTCTCATAATCTTAGTCAAAATGCACCATCTCAGTTGTGGTGGGTGGTTATTTCACAGAAATTGTGATGCATCACTGTTCAGTGATTGCTTTTTCCTATACACATACATACACACATACTTGTGCTAATTTGAATCTTGCTGTGACTCCTGAATTTATCTCCCTCCACATAAGTTCTAATCAAACAATCTGTTGAACAGGTTTCACTGTCCCCTCTGTCCTCCAGCTCCTGAGAGCAGGTGTCCACATACAAACTCTAGGACATCCTCTCTCATTTTGCTGTGTTCAAGCCAAGTTCCCCTATTTTTCTAGTATATTTAAATCTCATCTGTAAAATAAATATTTCCTGATTTTTCCTAATTCCCTCTCAACACCAACTGCTCCCAGCTTTTCGCTTGTAATCCTGTATCTCTAGATAGGTTTCTGCTGAAATGTCAGTGCACCTCACTGACCTCACTCATAGAGCTTCTATTTCTAGAACACTTTTCATCAAATCACTTTTGAGAATGGAACTCCCTCATTTCTTCCAGATACTGGCAAAATTCCGGTCTTTTCCACCTACCTACCTCATGCCATTGCTGTCAGATTGACCTTAATGTACTTGCTCTGTATATTAGAGGGAGTGGAAGACAAGAGAATGAGGTGTAAGAGAGGCAGGGTAACAGGGAAGAAATAGATGACTCCTTAGAGATACCTTGGAATGAGAAAATTTTTGAATTTCTGTTATTTTGAATATGCTGAAACTTATATAGAACTAAACTAGAGAACATCACAAATGCATAGATGGGAACAGTGATCTACTAGGATACTCAGCAACAGATGTTTCTTGCTCAAGAAAACCCATTTTTATCCTATTTCCAGTCAGAATGCTGGAGGCAAAATTGCTAATGACCAAAAACCAGATATCAGAAAAGATGCTGGAATGGGGAATTGTAAAGTATCACAGAAAAGATTCCCAAGATGTACTTTAAGCTATGGTGAACAGTGGGTCATCAGTGGCAGGCATATGCACAGGGAAGCTGGGATGGAGGGACTGCCCTTGGGTCTGGTCCCAGTGCTTCACTGTGGCTTGAAAATCTGCAAGTGCTAGAGGAGTGGCAGGATGAAGACACATACCAGCCCTGGCTTAAGCCTAGGAGTGACCTCAGGCAGCCCTGCAACACACTGCAACATAATGGAAAATGAAACCAGAGGCCATTCCAACTGTAGAAAAATGCAGTGGAAGGGCCAAAGCCCACTCAAATTCCCAGTTATTACAAAGAAAAAACTATCTTCTTGAAAGTTAAAAACTCTAGTATTACACTCTTCACTTCCCAACAGCTGCCACAGAGGAGGGTATCTGGGACCCCACACACAGCATCATGTTCTCCTGAGGTTATACAGCCTTTCCCTCACAATCTATCATATGAAGAGTGACTTTGGACTGGCAAATTATCACCCTTTATGAGGCAATGCAAGTAACCTGATACAACTTGCCAGGTGCAGACATCAGCACACTCACAACAAAGCAGAGCAACCGCACTCGGTGGCCCTGCAAGGTTTTTCGAGGCCTCAGGAAATGCGTGCTCACTTGTTTCAAATCAATGCCTGTGGTTAGAAAATGAGTCTATGAATAGCTGTAGAACATCTGGGGGTGCCACACAGGATATCTGCCTCTCACCAGACTCTTAAAGTTTTAAAGTTTACATAAGATTTTAGGAACATAAGATCAGGCAGATATTTTTTAAAATTCTGCCCTGGTTTTCTTTCAAGATGTATCCCAAGAGATACAGTATATCTTCATTTTTAATGCTATCTTTAATACTCAGTAAAGCAGGAGAAGGCTGAGCCCCTGATCCCAGCGCTACACACACACCCTGCTCTGCTCTGCACACCGCCCAGCCAGCTGTGCCCTGCCGCTGCGAGGCAGTCATCAGCTCAAGCGACATCTGGTGAGTGTCTCAGGTGGAATCTGTCTTTGCACCATCTCTTTTATTCCTTTTGAGGAATAACACTAAAAATGGTGTAGAAAATAAAGTCCATTTCAAATTGCAGTTTCTCTCTTCAGTAATTAACAACAGGAAGATGAGTTTTCTGATGTCTTCACTGCATGAGTGCACATAACCATCCACATGCCACCTGGCAAAGCAGAAAAACACTAGGGTTTTAGTGTATAACTAAAGTCAACAGGGAACAGATCTTATGTCATGTCTATGCAGGTTAAAAATATCTGCACTAGCATTACTGATAAGCTGGTTAAATAGCCTCCTTTTACCTCACAGGTAATGGGGGCCATCTACCAAGATGGAGGTACTTGGTGCTCATGTTAAGTCTTCAGGCGATCACTAAACCTGGGGCACACACAGGATTTCAGACAGAGCCTTTTGTTTCACGAGTCCCATGGCCTTGGTCAATAGGGCTGGCTGCCATCCACTTTTATTATTTGGGTGCTTTCTATACCGTGCTGTTAGGGGACATATATACCTGGCCCTGGGATGAACATTTCCATCTGGAAATTGCCTAATTCCCCTTCTACATGTGACTTGCACTTTTCTTCCACTTATTACGTGCCTGAAGTATAATAATAGAGATTTCCAAAGTAAAAAAAAAAAAAAGGGATTTTTTTCCTATTTCCTTAGCAAATAATGTCTTCATTATTACATTTCAGAGGAAACCATAAAGACAATTTATTTTTCTGCTAAGCTTTCTCTCTTGTGTTACCAGTCTTGGCTAGAGGTAATCCATGTGTGTACAGTCCCATAATGCAGACAGCAATAACTCAGAGTGGCAGGTGTCTGGCAACTGAAAAAAAGAGGAAATCACAGAACTACATTTTGGAGATGTGCTAAGAATAGACATCCCTCCTGCAGTGGGCTCATTAGTGGGTTAACCTCTTGAGCTTGAGTAAGAGGCCTTAGTGTGTCAGTGCTAAGCAAACAGTTGCTTCTCCTGCATACACCGCTTACATTCCAGAGAGAAACTGTGGCCTTTTACTGCCAGGGGTTTGGGAAGTGAGTGAGTCTTTTTTTTTTCTTTTTTTTTTTTTTTTTTTGAAAATGAGGTCACATACCCAGAAGAAAGGTTCACTGTACCAGGAAAGATGTGGATAAATACTGCACTCAAATAATAAGCCACGACATATGCGCATGATGATGATGACAGACAAGCCACAGCAGGGTAAAGGAGCTGGGTCTGGATGGTTTTTGATGATTACAGATACCATTCAAAGCCACTTCCAAGTATGAGCAATGGAAACTATGATCTTGTGAGCGGCCACTTTCCTCATTGTCTGTTTGCCTTCAACCACACTTCACAGTCCATTACAAGGTGTCTGAGCACTACATTTGCTCAGAAGGTGTTGCTGCAGCCCAGCAGTGGGGTATCACAGAGCTCAGCTACTGGCCTAACCACTTGGTGCTAAAAGAAGGTATGGGAAAATGGGAAAAGGCGGGTGCATCTATGAGAGTTGCACAAAATCTAGGTGTAAAGTTAGTAAATCACAAAATACCTAGTTCCTTTGTCCATTTTAGAGGTTCCAGGGCTTTTGACAAGTCAGAACCCTAATATGAGCACTTGGTAAAGCTTGCTTGTGGGTGTTACACATCGGGCTATGCACACCTCAATACAGAGACACCACAGGGTCATCACTAGAACTTGCTGCTGCAGCTCCATGCTACTGTGGTCAGCATGGCCAGTCCTCAAATTAGTTGTGCTATTTCAGCGTAATATTGAACTGCCTGGTGATTATGCGCTTATCTAAAAATCTTCCTTTTTTCTTTCTTTTTCCTTTTCTTAGCATTGAAATGAAAATCAGATGCCAGAAGTATCTTGTTGCTCACCATCATTTCTGGTCTCACAACAAGAACCTTGTGTTATCCAGCACCCTGTACAGATGCTACATGCTAAAATCTCCCCCAGCTCTCTCCCAGTTCTGTTTTCCCCTGGCTCCTCAGGAAGGAGCAGTGGCTCTCTCTGTGCAGTTTATGATTGCATTAGGTAGCCCTCTAACGTGTGTGCGCTGCAACCGAACTGCGTTGTGCAGTGCAGCTGCTCCCAGCCATGTGGAAGGAACTTCTCCTGTCCCCTGTCACCTACCAAGCAGCAAGGGAAAACACAAGAAGGGAAAAATTAACGTTTATGTAATAGATTGCCTAAGGAAGGAAGAATCTGGAAGAGAAAGGACTTTCCTATGTCTGCAGCCTGAGGGTCACAGCAGCAACTTCAACCATCAAAGCTGCATTTTTTAAAAACACCACAGTGATACATACTGCGACAAATCACAGAAGAGGACAGAGGCTGAGGCATGCACGGAACAAGATGGGCGCCAGAGTGTACCACAGGCACACCCAAGAGGCAGGATGAAAAGGGGCAGTTTGAGGGTATACAGCTGGAGCTGGGCAGCATTAGGGGACATAGTGGCAGAGGAGATGGCATCAACATGTAGAGATGTGAGGAGAGCTAGAAGACACAAGGACAAGAGAGCATGGACTTCAGGAAATACCTAATAAAGAGGGAGAAACTAAGCAATCTGTGGACTGTGAAGAGTGCGAATGAGATGGAGGAGCTAGAAAGCATCCTGCTAAAAGGAAACTAGAGTGATGTCTCATTGCAGAGCTGTTGAGTACACCTGTGGATCTGAAGCTGAATGTCATGTTGAGATGTTCACAGAGGCTGAAATGGCTGCCCAATTTGATTCAGCATATGTGTATAAAATACTTTGATTAAGCCATGACTTAGAAATGAGGACAAAACAAATAAAAATACTGTTATCTTTTACAGAGACCAGGTCCAAGAAATAAACAAGCTGAACATCTGAACTTCTTTGGTTTGATTCCATGAATGACCCTTCCCCCCAAAAACAGGACTTCGAGCCACATTAGTGTAGGGTAAGATAAAAAGTAAAGGTCCTTTAATAACACAGGGCCTACAGCCCACAGGAATACAGGATGACATGCATGTGTCTCAGTTCTTGTTTCCATGGCCTTTATAATAAGATCTCTCCAATCATTGCTTTACACATTTCTCAGTCCAGCCCCCTGGAATTGGGTCTGGGGTCATCAAGACCCTCTGTCTTCCTCAACTCTTCTTCCTCAGGCACACAATGGTCTCTTGGAGTTCATCCAGTTCTGGCTTTTGGGTCACTCTGACCTATGTTTATGTTTCGTTATGTAGGCCTTCTGATATCCTTCAGCTCTTTACCTTGGAAAGGAGTCTAAACAAGATTAATTAACTAAAGGAATTTGAGCTCCCTGTTCTGGGACAGGCGTAGTGATAGAAAGGCATTAAACTTAAACTGTTAGAAATATTAACCCTCTAAAAATCTACAACTACTGTGTTCCTAAAATCTACAAAATGTGAAAATTAGAACAAAAACCCTTTCGGCATCAAGTTTAATAAAGAAATCCCTTTCTTCAAAAAGCACAGTTTTATTTTCTTTCAGAGCATTTTGCCTTGGGAGCAGTTCTCAGCTTTCATAGGAAGAAATCTCCATTTTTAACACATTCACTTTACACCAAAATGGGCAGCGTGGCCTGCATGGCTCTGCGCCTGCCGCAGCCCGGCCCGGGAGGGACGCATCCTGAAGAATTCTGTATCTTTGAGTGATACTTCAAATTGTGGCTCAAGAAGAAAGGTCCCATGGTATAATGGATAGTACTCTGAACTCTGAATCCCAGGGTCATGAGTTTGAGTCTCAGTGGGGACCATTCCCTGGCAGTTAAATGCCTCCCTGCCATCCCATCAGATGCTGAGCAGGGTCAGCCCCGGTTAGTACCAGGTGCTGTAGACAGTCCCAAGGATGTCACTGTCATCATCTAAGCTCACTCGGCCGTGGCAAATGGACCTTAGGACTTAAACGGTGGGGCCAGTTCTGCACACGCTGTGCCTCACCTAAAAATCTGCACAGCCTGGAAGGGCACACCCGCGTGGGGAGAGCCCTTCCCAAATCTTCATTTGGGAAGTCTGGACAAACATACAAACATACTTTACACCAGGCTGCTGCTCAGCCTGGTCGATAGATTGAGCTGGTCTATCACGTGAAGTCTACTCTTACTGTTACTTTCATCTCTGTATTTGAGTGTTAGGCCTGAGAACTAAGCCAGGCTGCATTTTCTGTCTTTGGCATTGTCCAGTCTATTCACTATGAGACACAGGGTAATCAGACGTGTAGCACAGTCTGTTGGTACAGAAGGGGGTGCTACCCAGGAGTTGTTGTCCTAGTCAGGACAGGAGCTAACTTGAATGCTCAGTGAGCTTGCAGTGCACACAGCTGCACTGTGTACAGTCATTTTGACCACCTTCCCAATCCCTGGTTGACAGTGGCTGAACATGAGCCAGCCATCTTCCCAGGTGGCCTAGAAGGCCAGTGGCATTCTGGCTTATATCAGAAACAACATTGTCAGCAGGACTAGGGAAGTGATTGTCTCTCTACACTAGTGAGGCCACCCCTCCCCCCCCAAACCTGTGTCCAGTTCTGGGCTCATCACTACAAGAAAGACATTGAGGTGCTGGAGCAAGTCCAGAGAACGGTAATGGAGCTGATGAAGTGTCTGGAGCACAGGTCCTGTGAGGAGTGGCTGACGGATATAGGTTTGTTCAGCCTGGAGAAAATGAGGCTCAGGGGATATCTTTTCACTCTCTAGGACTACTAGAATGGAGTTCGTAGCCAAGGGGGTCAGCCTCATCTCCCAAGTAACATGCAATAGGACAAGAGGAAAAACCCTCAATTTGAGCCAAGGGAGATTTAGATTGGGTATCAGGAAACATTTCTTCTCTAAAAGGGGCCAGGCATTGGAACAGGCTGCTCAGGGAAGTAGTGGAAACACCGTCCCTGCAGTCTTAATAAAACCCATGTGGATGTGCCACTGCAGGACACGGGATAGTGGTGGACTTTGCAGTGATGGTTTAATGGTCAGACTTGATGATCTTCACAGACTTTTCCAGCCTACATGATTCTGTGATTCTGTTCTGTGGTTCCTCTGCCTTACTCTACAGCTGTGTGCTGGAGGACAATGTGTACAGACGAGCATCACTATATTCTTGTAACAGAGCAGCGCTAAAACCGGAAGGGATCATGCGGAGTGACCGCGCATTTCCTTTAAACCCTTTCCCGGAGGTTCCCGTCCCGAGAGTAGCAGTAACACACCGGGAGCTCCCGGTGGCTGCGCGAGCAGCAGAGGCGGCAGCAGAGGGAGCGCCGCAGCCGCGCTGCGCAGCTCAGCCGCGCCCTCCGCCCGCTCGCAGCTGCGGGAGCTGTGCCCGCTTTACACTTCGCTGGTGTTTTCGTAGGTCGCTCCCTGCAGCTTGCATTTATGCATATGCAGGGTGCTTTCCCCGTTTTCCTGCTCCGAAAGAGCGGGAAGAGGTCTGTGTTCTCCATGCCGGAGATGAGTGGCCTCTGTTCGCCACGATGTGGCGACAAGGCCTTTTTTTTTTTCTAGCTCGGTGCCGCCTGATGGATCCCTGGCGGATACCGTTATCTGCTACCTTTACCGGCACGAATCCAAGCGTGGGAAAGATTTCTGCTCCACTCCAACCCTTCATTTTTATTCCCATGCATACTGCATCATGTTCTGCCCGCAGCACACATTTTGGCAGCAGCTGCTAACACTTTTCAAATCTGTCTTTAATTAAAAGACTTCAGTATTGTCATTCTTCTGATTTCCCAAACTATGAGTCTGATTCCAGGAAAGCTGTGAAATACGGGCCTAAAAGCCATATAATCTATTGGCTTCATCCCTTCTATTGTCTGCCGCGTAGGGTTTGTTGACCATACTCCAAGTGCATCTGGGATGTATGTTTGCAGTGTCAAGATTTGCTGCTTAGGTGAAGGACAAAAAGTGCAAAAAGGAAAAATATTTCAAACTGTCAGCTCTCAAGACAAAGATTTTTTAAAAAAGCACTGAAGCAAAATGATGGAAAATGGTCTCACACAATCCTTTGTGGGCACCCCAGTCTCCACCTCTTCATTTAAGCTCAGCACTGCAATGTTCCATCTGCTCATGACAACTCCCATGACCAGTACTTCTCCAAGCACCAAGGGCTAGAAATTCCCTGGAAAACTAGTACCAAGAAACTCTTAAATCATTTCCTACCAGCCCTAAGACAAGACATTATAGTTCCATAGCCAGAAGCAACTCAAAATTTACAAGCTTGGAGGCTTACTCAAACCTTTGCACTTTTTTTCAGGCAGCAAGGCTAGTTGTGGATTTTCACACACTTCCAGGTGGGTTCACAGGGCCACCCAAACAGCCTTTCCTATTCAAGCCCTGTTCAGCCAGAAGCAGAGGGTGCTGCACACAGTAACCATAGCCTGTGGTGGCCTGGACAGGAGGCTGGCAGATAGACAGAGCTTCTCACCCACAGCAGCTGCAGAGAGGGGGAAACACACAGTTTTAATGTGCGCCTCATGATGCTCAGTGTACTGTTTGTGTGAGTAGAGGTTTCATGTCTCTCCCTGCCTTTTCTTGCCTCCACCTTCTGATTCCAGGGATAGGAGTAGCACAGAGCTGGTTTAAGTGGTGAAATAGAAAACACTCTTCCCCTTCTTTGGAACCTACTGCATCTCTTTCTCCAGTGAAAAAAGTATCCTGACATGTCATGGGAAGAGGTTTTGCCTAGGTAGTAAACCGAGGCAATTTTATTCAGTGTATAGGAAATGCCCTTTGCACACTATAAAAATAAATGATCCCTTGCTACCTTTGCTTTGCCATATGGCAGGCATGTGGTATGTGAGACTACAGTGTGCAAAAATGGTCTATTCCACTGCCAGTTCCCACAATGTTATTGCAGTTCAAACACTTTCCAGGCTTTATCTTAAAACCCTAGGTCTAAGACTAACAACTCAGAATGCTAAAAAAAAAAAAAAAAGCTAATAAAAAAAAGGCTAACATTTTCCAAAACATTTATTATACAGGTAAATTTCCAAACCTCAGTTTTAAAGGTTACCAGTCAGACCCACTAGTGAAAGAGCAGGAACATCAAATGTGTCTTTTATTAACTCATCAAGCAGTGGGAGAGGGCCCACTCCTTATGTGTGCTTCGCAGTATAGTGCATAGTATGTGGAGGGATCAGGGTCCTAGTCTGCACTGAGCAGAGACCAGGATATGTCAGACCTCTTCATCCTTCTCTCACCCCCAGATATGGGGGCCACTGGGTTTGGAGGCCTTGGGAAGGCATTTAGATTTACTGGAGGTTTACAGCTTTGAGAGAGAGCAGAGCTGGCTGCAAGTTATCAGCTAACCACCTCCTAAAATATCAGGGAACCCTGCCCCATTCCCATAGGAAAAAAGCAACTGCTTCTCTGTTGGCATCTAAAACATTACAATTTACTGGTCTGTCCCCAGCCAGCCAGAAGGCAAGATGAGAAGATACTCAGCTGAGACAGATAGTGCACAATGTTTATGCCCTCACCAGGAAGCCACATGGGTTTCCTGGACCCAGTCTCATAGTGTCAGCAGGGCAGGCAACTGAAAACATAAGGGCCCCCTTCATGTGGTGCATGGTACTGTGCCTTCTTAACCTCTGTTACATACATTGCAAAATTATTTCTCAGCAGGGCCACCCATAAGGTGTGAATCCCAGTGCTGCCTTCCCGAGCCATACATCTGGAAAGGATGCCAACCTGATTTCTGAAGGTTTCTGGAGGAGGAACATGTGCTCTTACCCTTTGTGTGACATAGTGGACAAGCATGGCCAAGGGAAAAAGCACTACCAATGCTGCTACACAAAATATGCTCACTGAATGGGAAGAGAGGGCAGGATTTATGTTCCACATGAAATATATTAAAGCTATGGATTTCCCTCTCCCATTCTTCTTCATCACCTCTCATTTCAACATGTGACTCCTATTTTAATCCCTCTTTTCCCCAGGGGTGGCATACTGGCCCAGTCCACAGCCACAAACAGCTTTGCTGTGCTGGGGCTGTGTTCTCAGATCACAATATTCTGCCTTAGTATGCCTGCAGAAGGCAATTAGAAGGATTAGTTCAGCTCTAATTTATATACCAATGGCAGTGACCACTGCCCACAAGACCATGAAGCATTAAGACCAGGAAAATAAAAACCCAGAAATGGTGTGGAGACCAAACAATTCATTTGAGGCATAAGTTCTCTGTGCAATGGCTTTTCCTAGTGAGGGTTGCTGTGACCTGTCAAGGGACTCACCATGCATAAATTCACCCTCTTCTGCCCCTGCTTTGTCTTGGCTCTCAGTTGCTTACTGTACAGCCAAAGGCTTTGACTCTGAATGTTGTCTCTGGGAGAGCTGTTTTGTAAAATTCATGCTTTCCTGGTGGGCCAAGAGCAGCCTGGGAGAGCTCATCCCTGCTTCCAGCACCATTCTGGTTCTTGCCTCCCCTGCATCTTCCACCTTCTCAATTTGTCTGCTTAAACTGACTGGTGAGGTCTTACAGCAGAGCAGAGAGGGTCCCAGGTGTCAGACAGGGACAGGTGCTGGCAAATGTAAAAAGCAGCATGGCAGAGGTTGAAAACTCAGACTTTACAGAGAGATGTGGCAGTGAATAAGCCATTTTTTAAGTGGTTGGGTGAAGCAAAGGGCATAAGAATTAGGAAGTATCAGATACACAGCAAGTTGTAAAAGTTTGCAGATACTGAGTACAAAGTGAAAAACAGTAAGAAAAGTTGAAACAGAGAAGGTGTGAGCTACTTCAGACCGTGACAGTATCTTATTTTTCCTACCAGACACCTCTGTAGCTGCTCCTTTTTGAGCAAGAGAAGATGCTTCCCTGGTGCCCTTCTCAAAGGGAAGCAGAACTTTTCAGGCCAGGAAGGGCATGATGATTGGGGTTGAACATTGAGTGATCTGTAGTCATTCAGTCACATCCTACACCTGCATTTGATGAGGGACCTTGGTAATCTGCTGATTTGTGGCTGATTGGTAGCCCCTACAACAGACCAGCCCGAAGGACAACACCAGTGCTCTCATGGGGTCAGCTGGTTCCCTGCTGCCTGTCCTAATGCAGGATGAAGACTACTTTGGTCCAGATCCAGAAATTGTGGTGGCTCAGGAATAACAAAATTCTGCTGCATGATCTAGTGATCCAAAGAAGTTGGAGAGGCATGAAAAACTGCTGGAGTTGATAAGTACATCTGCAATGGGAACATAATCTGCTTCTGTGGAAATGACTCTGCTGATGGCCAGAGAGCACAGATAGCCTAATGTAAAATCTTGAGTCAGCAGTCCCTCCCAGCAAACCCCTGAACGAAGAAGAGCCTTACAGGATGAGAGAGACATTTCCTGAATTTTAGTGGAAAATATCTTCCTGATTTGGACTCATAGGTCTTACTGTTAGCCCTCTCAATTTTTTTAACATCAAATCACACACTGACATACAAAGTAAAAAAAGAAATGTCTTGGACTTGCAATGGGATCATAGAATCATGAAATGGTTTGGGTTGGAAGGAACCTTAAAGATCATCCAGTTTCAACAACCCCGTGCCAATGATGTTCCACTAGACGAGGGTGCTTAAAACCCCATCCAGCCTGACCATGAATATTCCAGGGATGTAAGAAATAATGCTGATTCCTGATCCTTCAAGTTCTTTATGTAAATTCCCCCATAACACATCACTTCCAGCAGATAGCATTTCAAGTGACTCTTGTCTCATAACAACTAGGCTATGACTCTAAGTAAAAATACTTTCAAATATCTGCTTGCAATACTGCAAATATTCTACAGTCTTTTATGATTCTCCAGTACCTAGGCTGAAGCCTCTTTTTTATTTTATGTTTTAGGGTTTTGGAGATTATGGTTTTACCTGTATTATAGCCACTTAGTGCTCATCCTAAAATACCATTGTTTTCAGGCTGCAAACAGGAGGAACTCTACAGTGAAAATAGCTGTTTACACCATCAGTTAATGTGATGACCATCTCTGGATCAAGTTCATAGTGTGCAACTGTGCTGGTTTAAAGGTAAACCGGCAGGAGAAGTGAACCCAGCTCATGAGAGATCATAAGTCAGAGTTACAATTTAGTGAAAATTTTGCAATAAATACAATGACAGAAAGAGAAATTGATTTTAACTCACAAACCCCAGAAGTATAACCCAGCACCTGGGGGCACAAACACAATGGTGTTCGTTACCTCCTGTGCTGAGTCCCACGTGGTTCCCCTGAGTCCAAAGAAAAGGAAGGGGAAAACCTGTTGGTACAGATGACAGTTGCAGTCCTGTTGAGGTTCTGGTCTTCCTCTGGGTGTGACAAGTGGTCCCTGAGGTCTTCAAACCCCAAGGTTTTATACCCTCAGGTCCAGCTGGGAACACCCAGTACCTCCCCCAGGGCAGGAAGTACCACAATGGGTGATCTGACTCTGTGAGCCATGGGGTATTTTTGGAATCGTTGATGGCCCATTAGCAGACATGACCCCTCAGGCTGGGTGTGGAGATGCTAATGACTTCCTGGAGGGGAGTTATCACAGTTCTTATCTACCAGGCTTCTTTAACCACCACCTTGCAGACTGAGGGGTCGGGTGTGCCCTGGGCAGCTGCTGCAAATGGTCCATTGTTAACAGTTCATGGGAAATGAATAGAGGATGTAGAATATATAACTTTGGTCACACCCACAGAGTGATAAACTGGTCCCTCCTGCTGAGCTAGGACAGCAATATTTTCACCTTTCAGCAAAGCAAAAAGGCTTCCCAGGAGAGTCAGCCTCCTCTATGCTATTCTCTACTAGCTCATCAAACTTTCCATAGGGTTGTGGGGAAAGCAGAAGTCTCCAGAAAAAGCAATTTTTAACATAATCCAATGAAATGTTTGTTGAATGTCAAGCACTTCCCGAAGTTTTTACATTGTTACAGGACCTTTTTGTTCAGTTATTTTGGTGGGAGGGAGGGATTGAAATAGTTTTGCATCAGAAGAACACCAGAAATGAAAGTCTGCTGTTATTATGTGCTAAAAAATGTTACATTGTTTGTGCAAAAAGGTCAGAATTTACACAAAAAGGAAAAATCAGCAGCACATATAGTGGTGTTCAACACAAGACAGCAGTAATTAACACAGCATAGAACACATATGACTGCATATTAAATGTGTGAAGTCCTATTCACATTTTAAAAATGTTACATATGAGTTTCTCAATAAAACTTTAAAATTACCCACTGCAACGTTACCAGTTCACAGCATTTTATTTTCAAAAGGGGATTTTAGTGCTGCTGCATGTAGAATAAAGTACAGAGTGTGGGGCCTAGTAGGTGTGTGTCACTTACTTTAGGATATGGCAGTGATACAATGCCTAACCACAAAACCTTTATTCATTTAAATACTGAAAATTGCTCTCACCCTGCTATGTATATGCATTGAGACCTGTGGATTTAAGAAACTAGATGTGTACAGAAGAGAGAAAAGAGGATGAAAAGCTGAGCTCTAGGGAGGAAGCGCTGCCAGAATCCGTACAAAACCAAAGAGGGACACAGAGAGAGAGAGACCAATTCAGGTCGGTCTGATATAATCAGATTAGTTTCAGCTTGGTTTGGAGGGGAAGGAGTAGTTCAGTAATAGTCAGGAATCACTGCAAGAAGTAATTTGTGTACTGCATACTCCTGCCTATTCAGTCTTCAGCTGCTTGACAAAGACATTGATATCAGGTGTGTAGTTATCCAGACAGGTGTCCATGTACAATTACTTCATAAAAAGATGAAGCTATCGATGGTCTTATGTTGTCTCTCTAGTCTACGAGTAACAATCATGTTGGTATTATTCTCCGAAGGCCTATTTGATGTATCAGCTCTCCTTTGTCATATAACGTAGAATCAAATACCTGCAGCATCCACTTCCTCCCTCAAGACCATTTACACTAAAACATTACCTGTGCATGATTCACTGTGTTTCCATTTTTGCACTCCAATGAGGATTTCTAGGAACCCACATTGACACTGCGCTGTTACTTACTTTAGGGTCCTCAAGATCCTTCCCTTTTCCCCACAGAGACACTGTCAGATTTGGGGAGAGTGTTGACCATGTTCATGTACTTTTTATACAAATAAATTCTGCTCTAATCATGCACTGGTCAGCAGCACTGTGACAGCTGCCCTGATTGATTCCTCAATCAGCACAGAAACCTGGACAATGTGTAATGAGAGGTGGGACTGCCTAGTCCTCAGTAACATCCTTGTGCCCTTGCTCAGATATCCAGGGGCTTTCCTGTCTTGCCAGTTCAGACAAGGCTTCTGCACGTAAACAGATTTCACTTTTGAAGACAATGATTAATAAAAGAATGAATCATAATACAGCTGGGAAGTCTGTCAGTCCAGCTCTGTCAAAAATTATCCTCTAGAGAAAGTCTCTTCAGAAGAGGCAGTTTCTCCAAAAGAAAGATAAAGCACTTTGTAATAAGAGCTAAAAAGGAAAGTATTCCATCTACTTGAATATAATGCTGGAAGATTTTCTTTTTTAGTCAAACACTTCTTTGAGTACCTATGTATAAGTCAGTGAGGGGGGAGCTGGGGGTTTTGGTTCTCCTTAGCTTAATGACACCAAAGTGAAAGACATAAAGAATTCCTGTCTCTACTTTCAGTATCTATAGTGTTTCCATCACCAAGACTGACAGTTTCTTCCCCGCCATATCATGTCATATCTTTCATGAGTGGATTCACATGTTACCTGGTTTATATGTGACATGCTTACTAGAGACCATCTTTAAAACAGGCATTTGTGAGTCATTTGCCATTTAGCCATACTATCAACCCCCCTACACTTTGAATGCATAAACATTTTTAAAACCTTGAATCATTTTCTCTTATACTATCATTCTCAAGCACTCTGAAAATTCTGCATGTTTCTAGAGCAGTGCAGCCTGGTTTTATCACAGTAAGCACATCTGAAAACAGGTCAGGGCTATTTTAAATTCCTCAGGATGACAACTTTCACCAGTACCTCTGGAAGCACAAATTAAACCTTAAGGCAGCATGCCCATATTCCCTTTCTGCCAGCCAGGCTGGAAAACCTCCCATGTTTTCCTATTGCAGGAGCTGCTAAAAGCTGGAGATACCAGGGACACCAGGGGAAAAAAAAAAAAGGAGGAAAGAAGAACCCTTACATGCCCACAAATGTGCTTACTTTTGGCTTTCAGCCTATTTGCACATGATGACGTATTAGAGCACATATTTTCAGTACTTAGATAAAATAATTTCATAAATTAATTTACTGCCATCATCTCCCTGAAAGAAAGCTTTAATCAGTTTTGCATGGAAGACATTTAAAACTCTCTGTATTTCGAAGCCTGTATATCTTCAGATGGAAAAAAAACCCACGTTCTTTAGGTATGCAACTGTTTCTGCACGTGCCCTATGAGAGCTGCACAGTAAGATTTTTACTTTCAGTTGACTGAATTATGTTATGATCAGGTATGTTCTAATCCTTAACGCAACATATGATGCTGGTTGTACTGGAGGTGATTCAATAGAGGCAATGAACTAAAAATATAACATGTACTCTCTGGTTCCTGGTGTTCCCATTAGGAGCCTAAATTTCCAAGGTACATTTATGCTTCTAGTTACTACACAGCTAGATGAAGTTTGCAGCTGCTCAGAATTACCATGAAGAACAGTGGTCCACTTATATCTCCCTCTAAATCAGTGGTTTGTACTGATTCTTGAAAAGAATCACACCCATTTTTGATGTCAGAGGTGAAGTCACTGCACACATGGTGGTTTAGTGTGATCCTGCCAGGTCACAGCACAGATTCACACCTAACCATGGCCTCCTGTGATAAAGATGTCAGCTTCAGCTCCCTGTTCTGTTCCATAGGTCCTAAATTGCTGGGTGGAGAACAGGGTGCCAGCCAAGCTAGAGACTTCAGGCTTTGTAGGGTATAGGGGAAAATGGACACATCAAGCCAAAATACCTGCTTATTCTTGTTCACAGCATCAAGTCATGAAGGAAGCAGGGACTTATTGCTACATGCTATTCTTGTCCCTTTGCATCTTCCCTATGCCCCTAAAAACTTTCAAGTGCTGTAAAAGTAAGTAGTAAACAAAACAGCCCCTGGCATAGTTTTTGCTTTTCCTAAAGCATGAGAAAGCCTAGTCTGGTTAACACCAAGTGGCCTGGACATGAGTAACCCAAGATAAAGCCATGCTATGCTGCAGAAAAGCAGGGAAAGAGAGTGATGTAATTTTGCCTTGCACAGGTTGGCACAGATTCTACTGCTTTAATGGCCATTGCACACACTCAAGACTCACATGAGCATGTCCTGGTGCAGGCTAACAAAGTTTGCCTTGCCCTACCACTGCTGCTTCTCTACAGATATCTGTCATGATCAGACATCACAATGAGAAACAAGAAAACAGAATGCTACCTTGTTTTTCTCAGCTATAAAAACACATCAATTCATTATGCTCATTTCATTCCCCTATTTCTTGTGAAGCTACATGTACATCTTCAGAAGACAGGTGAGAAAAGAAGGTGGGAGGTATCAGTCATCCCTTCAAGTGGTTTGGCATTAGCATGTCACCAGTGTATCAGGGAATTCATCAAAGTCAGGAATAACAGGTGACTCACAAACAGTGTCTGTGCTTTTGTACATCCCTGGTTCAGGTAGCATATTCACTCATTGGATTTAATGTGTCAGGCAAGTGAGATGGGGGATTTGTCGAGGCTGAATGCATCTGGCGTTGGCTGTCAGAACAGACTGTCTACATAGTGCAGCTCCCTGAAACAGTGGGTCACAAAGGAATGTATCCTATTTGCGTTTCTGAATGGCTGCATCCATGACAGGGAAGGGCACAGTGTGCATCTCCCCAGAAGGAGCACCTGTGCCTGCACGGCTGTGGCTCACTGCACACCCTACACCTCTCAAAGGGCTATTGAATGGTCTGTGCTGCACAGTTCCCATCCTAATAAATGGACTCTGATCTAGATCAGCAAACTTGCTTATTACAGTGGTAGGTGGCAGAGATTGTGGGAAGAACTGCCTTGCAGTCATTGCGTTTGTACATCCGTAAAGGAAAATGGGTCTTACAAACATCTTTACTCTCCCTTATCCCCCATCTCTTCTGACTTTTTTTTTTTTTGGGGTGGGTGTGTGTGTGTGTGTGTGTGTCAGATGGAATCCTTTCAGAGACAGATGGGATTTCCCAAGGAGTGTCTTGCTCTTTGTCAGGTGTGAGTGAGTTATGAGTGTCCTGGGGACCTGGTGCCATGATCTATGCTGGCTTGGCAGCTCCCTGTTCATTTCAACAGTAGAGAACAGTATGCTGTTTTCATTACTGTCGCTAATTAAATACTGTGAAGGCGACCAGGACTAGCACTAAGGCACCTAGTCACCATATGGCTACTATCATGTTTCCCCATGCACCAGGTGGTACCCAGGCTGCAGAGGAAATTCCTTTGGCTTGGAGATACCTCTGTGGGTTAGGGCAAAGCCCTGGGCTGCCTCCAGGAGCCACCAGAAGCCAGCATGCACAGCAGTGCCCTTCATTCTCTTTCATTTTTCTGTGCCTTGTAGGACCTCTCCCCTTGGAATGCAGACAGACACTCCTGTCAGAGCCTGATGCCCTGTGTGCAGGCCAGTCACTGCCCTCAGATGCTGTTCTCTGCTTGAAACATTCCTGTGAAGGGCTCTCTGCATTTAGTGAGCTGGCCTCATCCACATTTTATCTTGGTGACCACATGAAACTACTTGCTTTACTTCAGCCAATGGACTATTTTGCCAGGCTAGACGATGTGCCTGGAGTATACTAGGCATACATAGCACCATCCCCCTGAAAGCAGACCAAGTGACTTGCCTTAGTCACCACATACGTACCTGGTTCTAGGGGACCCAGGCACAGCACTCCTACCTAGACAGCCCATAGTAAGGCATGATGTGGGCTTCAACACCTCTTCCTTTATCATTCAGCCCCCTTCTGGTTGTGGCTATCTCTCCAAATGCAGTGTGAAGAGAGGTAGAATCAAGTAGGCCTTTGTAGCATGGTCTGAGTTGTACAATCTGAGGTTTAACAGGTATCCTTGAAGTTACTAGTAAACTTCTGCCTGACCCAGACTCTGTCTTACCCTGTCCCTTTTCTAGACATAGGCAGATGTTCTTTCCTCCACCAAACCAATGCAGCTCAGAATATGAGCTTTAGCCCACATTTCTTCCCTTTCTAAGTGGATCGCCTGGTTTTCTGCACTGAGAGCCAGACTTTACAAGTTTTTATACTATGGGACTTCCTTGATGCAATCCATGGTCATACCTGGGTACTTGACTTATATTTTCCTTTTCTTTTTTATTTTTGGTTGGTTTCTTTCTACCTTTCTTCTAGGCTGACATCTGCCAAGCTCAGCTTTTTACCTTCTTTTTTTTTTTTTGTTCTTGTCACAATTCTTCAGGAAGCAGAGAAGGCTGCTGTGTGCTTCAACGCAAGATGCCATTTTTGTAGTGATGGACCACAGCCTTCTCCTCAGTGAGCAGCAGAGAGGCTGTGTGCACGAACAGTGACCTATCCTGTACGAAGGTATGGATAGCATCACTGTGAAAACTGTTACACCTATCTGGGTGGGCAGGAGTATGTGATGACAGGATGCCATTGACACTGGGCTGGCTGCTCCACTGTCTGATGAGCATCATCTTCGCTGTTTGAGAAGCTGCGGAGATACAGGAAGAGAACAGACACCCAAACATTAGATGTTTCAGTGCATATTTCCACATCTTTGCACAACTCAGCATTTGGTGGTAGTGTCATTGGTAATGCTGGGCTTTGTGTGGCAATGGTTGAATCATGGGCAATGTTGCCTGTGGGTGACTGTGCTGTGGGAGAAGTACCTTTCCCACGAGTACAGGAGGCAGGTCAGAGATCCCACATGCACTGTGTGTACTTCATCCAGAGTCACCAGAGGGAACCTCACACCTGCTGGTATCTGGAGTGAGACAGCTTATGCTTTGGTGAGAGAACAGGGCCAAAATCCTTTTGAATAAATGCTGCAAGGGTTTCTTTGTAATGCAGCATCAAAGATACACTTTATGGTTGAAAATATTTGTTGAATGATGCTTCCTAGGAACGAATGTCAGAGGAGGTTTTTTCTGAGACACTCAAAGATATGAGGAGAATGTTTTCCTGTTATGTACCTCTTTACCTGTATCACTTACTATAGGCAAGTTGTCCCATTCTAGCAATGCAAAGAGAGCAGAACAACAACCTTCACAGTACCTAACCAAGGAAGCTGAAGGTGTGAGAGTATCAAGATGATGACATACTAAGTACAAAGGAAAAATCTCATTGAACCAGGGAAAACCAACAGTGATTGAATGCCCTAGTCTAAAAGGAAAGAACCGGTGCACACAGCAAAACTTATAAGAGCACAGAGAGTTACTGAGATGAAAGATGTGAGAAGTAATAACAAAAATGGTGAATATGATGAACTGCAGTTAAAATATAGTTGACAAGTGGTTTGGTTCTTCAGAGCTGTGAAAGAAGTGGGTTTGGAGGAAGGTCAGACTGAGGCTATAGCCCCTCCTCTGATTCTGCAACCTGTTCCAGCTCCTTCCCTCTTCCCAGTTGCTGAGCACTGCTTTGGGGAAGGGTTTTTTTTTAGCTTAACTACTGGAAGAGAAGGAGATTTTTAATCACTTTCTCAGCGCCTGACAGGAAAGGGAATGGGAGCACAGAAGCTAGGAAGATGAATGTGCTGCTAACACAGCCAGAGTGACAGCCCTTTCCTCTCTGCCCATAGCATCAGATTGGCTGAACAAAGGGAGCACTGTGTTATTAGAAGTACCTTAGCTAAATATGCATTATTTGGGCCAAAGTGGGATGGTTTTGGCCAGCAATGAGTCCCTGGAGAGGGGTATGAGAGGGGGAGATGTCAGTCAGTTTACCACAGTTGGTGCTGCAAGCTTCAGGCTTGCATGGGATTCTCAGTCATATCCAAGAAACTTACTGATCATTGCAGATGAACAGAGGATTGGCCACTTTTCATCTTCTGAATAATTCAATAGTTTTTAAGAGAGCTTTATCAAATCTTACTGCCAACTAATTTGTCAGGAGCAAACCCCAGAGATCAACAGTGACAGAGGTCTGTAATTTTTTTCTATTTTTGGGGGGGGGGTTGGGGTTTTTTCCCCCAGAAATCCTGCTCTCCTCTCTCTCTTTATTTAAGTTGAAAAAAGAAGAAAAAAACCACCCAACCAGAACAAGGAAGGAAAGAAAAGGAGAGGCACTATTTTATCATCCACTCTAGCCTGCACCAACAGCCTTTGTGACCCCCTGACCAGCTTGCTTTTCCTGCAGGTAATGAACACTGAGCCAGCCCATCTGTGAGCTTACTCCAGTCATCTAGCTGTGTGTTAAATTTAAAGTCTATTTTAATTATTAAAATGTCATCACCTGTTTGATCCTTGAGACTTTCCTGACCTCCCTGGTATAGAGTATATCACACACTTTTAAAGTCAGTTATCTCTGTTGCCTGATTTTGCAGTGTCTCCATTACTGTGAGCCATTTTAAGGAATGTCTGAGCTGTGTTCCTCATATGTAGCTTAGGAACATCTTAGTTGGTACATGCATATGTGTGCATGTTGGTAACTACTTGTATTTAGATACATAACTGTCTTCAATCTTTCTTCTTATGCATGTGCATTTTGCTTCTTATGTCCGGAACAAGGGGGATGGTGGTTCAGGACTGTGCTCATCCCCCAGCCTTCCATCCCCTTACAGCAGAGCTGGAGTAGTGGGATCAGCCATAGCAGTGCACAGCTCCCCGCTGTAGCCTGCTTGGCTGTAAGAGTTGAGTTCAATCAGAGCTTGCAGGCCTTGCGTTGAAGCTGTCAATAAACATTCATATGTTTAGTCTTGCTGACACATTTGCAAGGAATGTCCTTTCTTATAGGCAGTCTGCCCAGCTGTTTACTCCCAATAACTTCTGGAATTTCTCCAGGGTAGACCCACTAATTGGCTGTGTGGAGCAACTGTTTTCCACAGAACACAACTGCTCTGCCAGAGAAGCAAATTCATCCATATATCCACATAGTTTCCCCTTTTCAAACAAACATTTTATATATATATATATATATATATATCTAATATATATATATCTAATATATATATATATCTAATCTATATATATAGATAGATATAGATATAGATATAGATATAGATATAGATATATGTATGTCTGTGTGTGCTTTTTCACACCAAACCTAGATTATTTTATATGTCTTTCACTGATAGAAACATAATAATCCTTCCAAAGGTCCTGTATCAAAAGCTCACTTTGGTCATAGCGATTTTTGTACTGTAAAAGCTTTTTGGAAAACCTTAACTTGCAGATATGCACAACCAACTCTGTACTGAACTAAAACTTGTTAGCTGATGTCAAACACTAACCCACCATCTTGACATGGACAATAGCTGAAAGTATTCAGACATTAATTTCCTTCTGTATCAAAAGAAATTGTTACTTCATTCTTGGTGAGAAGAGATGGTAAAATAAGTTGAAGAAGGACCAAAATAAGATCCTAACCTGCCATGCCCAGGGTTAAGCTGTTCACCACTGCTGTTTTTCAGGGCCTGACTTACTCCACAGAAGCTATCCTTTAGACTTCCTCCAAGGACTTTTTCCCTCCATATCCATGTGGCAGGACCATGACAGCAAGAGGTCCTTCCCTCACCTCTTAAGTAAGTTGTGGCTTCTTTATCTCAACACTTGCTGGATGTGGAGCTTAAACACTACCTTAAAAGGTACTCCCAGCGTCCCTTCATCCACCACCCCCTCTGTGCTCAGATGCACCCTATGGAATAATTCCTCAGCCAGGATTAAGCCTCCCTGCACTTTCCTGCATCAACCCTGAGAAATGCCCATGTGGGAGTTTGGGGCCAGGCAAGCAGTAGAACCAGGCACCTTTGCAGAGCAGATTCAGGCAGCTGTGGGACTCTGGGATCTGAGCAGCCCTTCTCTTGCTGCAACCTGCCTCATAAACAAATTCAGGGTTTTTTACCAGTTAATCAAGAGAGGCCTGGTGCTTCCCTCTCCTCTAACATGCATGATTGTGATGCTGTGCAAGCTGTGCTGCAGGTATCAAGGTTGTGTTTTCTATCATTTGCTTGTTTTCCCCTCCTGGGAAACCTTCACTTCAACTTGTATGGTGCTTTCACCTTTTGTCACCTACTGCTATCACTGTCAGCTGCAGCAAGAGACACAGATTTTTGTTCACTTCTCTTACACACTCAGCTATCCTTTCCAGAGCCTTAATGTTAGAGAAGTTTCATGGCATTGTAGACATGCTCTCCTGTTTGGCTGTGGCAGAAGACAGTGGAGCTGAGACCTGCTTCCCCACTATATTAATTGTTAATGAAGTTGAACTTAAGAGCAGAAGGAGAAAGGAGTGATTCATAACCACTCTTACTAATGCTTTCAGACTTGCTGGATTTGCAGTGACCCACAATTAAATTTCCCTTCCCTAGCCCTTCCCGAAGTTCTACCCTGCCAGAAAAATTTCAATTTATGAGAGGCAGACTGTCACATTCAAAACAGTCCAGTAGCAATATCTGAAATGCAAGCTGGGGTTTTGGATATGAAAACTACTTCAAAGGGTTTCCTGATCTATTTTTCACAGTAATATGTCATTCTGTACTGAAATGAATGTGGAGAGATTAGCATGTGCCCAAAGCAGTTTTTCTTTTCACCACGAACACAAAAAATCCCACCTTGTCAGGAAGTGACTGGCCCAGCTGCTCCTTTGCAGTTCCATGCCAGCAGCCCAGCAGCAGGTTGTGCAGCCCAGGACTGTGGCTAGGACTGCAGCACCCGTGCTCTGGGGGTCCCTGCCAGGGGCATGTCCTGTTCCCAGAAAGCAGTGGGAATGCACTGCTTGCTCCTGGGTAGCTGCTGAAAGGGGAAGGGAAGGCACTGGGGTTTTATCTCCATTCTCTCTGAACCAGTGCAGCAGAGAAAAGGTTGAGTACCACTACAAGGATACATTTTGCTAAAAGGAGACAAATTCTGATGTCTGTTCCCCAAGAAAAAAAACACCATTAGTGATGTCAGATGGCTGCAACTACGAGGAGAGCTGCAGGATTCTTCAGAAATACAGCAGAAGGTTGTTCAAATCCATCTTAAAAAAACCCCAAACCTCTGAGTTTTTAAGGTTGGCTATCCCAAAACATTACTTATAACATCACCTCCCACTCATCCCCACACAATAGTGCACCTGCACTTGCTTGTGATTTTCACCACTCTCTAAGCACAAACCCCTGAGGATTCTGTCAGCACATCAAACCTGCCAGAGAAACATTTGCACCATTGCTCCCTCCTGCCTTGCAGCTGCTGCAAGCAGCCCATCTGCAGCAGTCAAGCTTTAGGACTGCTGCCTCAGCCATCTCATGAGAAAACAGTGCTGGGGCCTCCCTCAATTTCTGGCTGGTGGAGCACTGGAATGAGAAAATCCAGCAGACCAGAGGATCTCAGGCTTGATGCCACTTTGATCAATCAGAAGGGCCGAATAGTTCTGCAACAATGTATTTTAAAAGGGATTCCCCTCTAGTGTGTATGGACGGCTATAGGCCAGTGAGAAGTATCAGCGGATATTAATATTTATGAAGGGAATTCTGGTGAGTTAAAAATGGACAACACTATCAAATATTTCTAATGAAGCATGAACTTGAGAGTTACTTTGATAACTTGTGAGGGAAAGAAACAAACCATGACCAGCTGAATGCTTTTTCAGCTTGGAACTCTTGGATAAATGGGTAAATTGAATACTAATGGCATTCATTATACTAGTTACTGACTACGGAGAAGTGCACTAGAAGATAGTCTGGGTATTTTGGCTCTGCTGAGGACTGTGCCTGTGGCATCATATCTGCCATATGTGCCACAAATCTATCTTGTTGACCAGTTCAGTGTTGCAGATTAAAGGCTTCGCTCCAGTGTAGCACCCCACACCCATTCTGGTAAATAAGATTTAAAGACCTTTTAAATTTACAGACTGCTTCAGTCAGTGCTGGCTTGCTTCAAGAGAAGGAGAAGGGGGTAGTAGGGCAGCAATGCTCCATGGCAACCCACAGGAGCACAGCAGGTTTCTTTCCACCACAGCTGCTGTTGGGCAACACCTGGGAGTTTTTCAGTGATGCATTAAAGCCTCAGTGCACTTGCAGTTTTTGAGGCTATCCATCCCTCCAACGACTTCAGAGCAGCTGACACCCCAGCCTATGTGCTGTATTGAGCAATGAGCAATAAGCAGCAACTCTGGCTGCTCTGCTACATGGGCAAGGAGCAACTGCACAGCCCAGAACATTAGTATATAATAGCCACAGATCACAGTGGGGGGGTTTGGCTGAGATTTGCATCTCCTCAGACTTTTCCACAGCACCCAGATGGTGTCTGGGCATGGAACAGGGCTCCCCAAGGAAAGCAAGATCTGTACAGGCAAACAAAGCAAAACAGGGAATTCACCTCTTCCCATGGCCTGGCAGGTGTTTGGCCTTCTCCAGGAGAGCAGAGCCCCATCACATGTAATGGTGACTGGAGAAGACAAACACCACAACCCAAACAGCTCCTACTTCTTCCTTCTTCCCCCCAGCTTTATATACTGAGCATGATGTCAATATGATGTGAAATATCACTTTGATTAGTTTGGATCATTTGTCCTGGCCATGGCTCCCTGCCAGCTTCCCATGCACTCCCAACTTCCTTGCCAGTGAGGCAGTGTTAAAAAGCAGAAAAGGCCTTGGCTCTGTGTAAGCACTGCCTAGCAATAAAAAAAAAAATATTTATGCTATCAACCCTGTGTTCAGCACAAATTCAAAACACAGCCCCATACTAGATACTGTGAAGATCAACTCTATCCCAGCCAAAGCCAGCACAGAACTCATTAGTTGATTGCAATGAGGGTGACTTACATGAGTAATCTTCAGCAAAACTGGAGACATTACAGATATACCCTTTTCCTAAATAACATGCTAGCAAAAACATAAAGAAAACTGCAGCTGACACCTGCAGTTTCCTAAGCATTCTCTGTCTACATGCAGACACTAACTTGCTAAATCAAATGTAAGTGTATCAGAGGGCCTGAATGGCCCTGCATCTCTCATCACTACACGTGGCACCTTCCCCTTCTCACATCTGCCTAGTTCTGGGAAATGGGAGGTGGAGTCCCTCAAGAGGGCATCTGTCACTTGTTCTGTATTTGGGATGCACTGGGAACCATCATGCCTCTTTGCAAGGAAAATGATGCTTCCAGCAAAGCAGGTTTTTCCTCAGGGGTCCAGGAGGCAGCTGTTAATTGTAAGCAGTAGTGTCCCTGTACACCTGTCTCCATGGAACACAACCCACACACCACCAGCAGCTGCCTGCAAGGGGGTCCTTTAACCTTTGAACCTGTGAGCCAAATTTTACCAAATTTAATTGCATATATTTCTAATAGTTTCATGAAAAATAAAAGCCATTGGAGAAGAAAAAACCCACATGTGTATCTACCCTTGCAGGGATAGGTTCAGCCAGGAGCTTACAGCTTCAGAAGAAACACTAGAACAGAAGAAAACCAGCCTGATAACGCCTGCAACTCATAGAACCATGTGAAGTGGATTATGATTTGAAAATTACTGTAATAGAAAAAGCCCCACCAAGAGCTTTTCTCTCTCCTTAACCACACAGCCCCTCCCCATCATCTGCACAAAGGACTAGCTTATTCTCAGACAAAGGCAAAACAAAGTGGTACTCATAAGGGTAGGACTTGTGGCACTAAGAAGTATGTATAGTTCTAAGCACTCACAGCACATCACTCATAACAGTGGTATTTTCCTGAATCCTCATTCCTAGCAAGGTACTAGCAGACATAAAGAATGAATAATACCAGCTTATGTATATTCTACTTCCTGCAGCCTGAATTTGTCACAAGTTAGATCCCTGTGAAGTGGCTCCTTTGCTGGTGGCTGCCTTTGCCTGCTAGACAATAAAATGGACTGAGGGACTGTCACTTTTCTGTTCCCACTTGATCAAACCTTATCTTAACTTTCTCTTGGGTAAGTTAAACAGGTCATATTCCTGGAATGCTGCTAGACTGCAAGATTCCTGGTTGATTAATTATTTTTCCATTGCACTTTTTGTCCCCTCAAACTGCATTTCCAAGCATCACTACCAAACTCAAATGCCATGCTTCCAATAACATCCTTCACAGCACTGAAGTTGTTCAAATAGTCTCTATTTACTGCCTCTCAATTATTTTTAAGTCCTTTTACAGGCACAGCTTTGTAAGGGACATGCTGTATGACTGACTCCCTGATAGTCTCTCACCTGATAAATGTATTCCACATTGTTGATTCCCAGAGGGATGTGGATATTATGGACATAACACCCCTGCTTAGGTGAGGGAATGAGAGAGAGAACAAAATAGCAAGCAAGCAGGGCTAGTGCTGCTTCTTTGTTTGCTGCAAGCCTTGTCTTTCTGGTACATGCGATAAACATAATTTTGTAACTCTGTAGAGCACTTCTGTTCCCTTTCCATGCCTTAGCAAGAAGCCTTAATCCTTTTACTTGGGATCCTGTAACAAAACATGGGTGTTGAAGAAGGTCCACAGCCAGCCGTATTATAAAGGCAGCTCTACATCATCTGTTGCTGCTCATTTCATTACAGGAAGGGTTCAATATCTCTGCACTCAAATGATTCTTTCTATAAAGTTGACTTTGTATCAAACTTCAATGAAGGCTGTGGTTTAGGAGGCATAGTACCTGCAGTCAGCTCAGCCAACATAAACCACGATCTACAGTCAGAATGCTTAGGGCTGTGCAAAACTCTTTGTTTGGTCAGTGCTGTAGTCAAAGTTTTGAAAACTTATGTTCTTAAGAGATTTGGCTATTAGTTTTCTGAAGTTTCAACCATTAGATGATACTGATGTTTTAAGGCACTTTTAACTGTCTCTGGCTAGCCCCATGTAACAATGATTTACAGGTATTTGTTGTAAGCCGTGATACTCCAACTACTACATAATACACAACCTGTATTTTGTTTTCCAGACTTTTTCAGATAAACAAAAAATTATCTCTGCGGCATATTAGAGATGCTGTTTGTAGGCATCTGAACTCAATGGATACTGGAGTAGGACAGGGTAAGGGCTGGAGGTAACTGCAACATGGCTGATGAGTCTCTGATCTGCATTTGCTGTCTGCACAGCTCATCAGTACAAGACAATCAATACTACTTCTATCTTTTCCTTGCTTTCACTAAGGGCTGTTTACTCAGGTATGATGTCTCCCATGCAAGGATTTGTTTATAGAAGGCAGTCATCCCACCTTTTTAGTGTTTAAACTTGAGCTAAACTCTGCTTTGTATCAAATAATTTTTAACTTTCTAAATGTGCATCTTAACTACATTTACACTTCTTACCACCACCACAGTAGGTCCAAGGGCCTAAAAATGTTTGCTTTACAAGAAGGCAAAATTTGCACACTGGGAAATGAAACAAAAATCAAACTCAAACTCAGTTGTCCTAATGTCCCTATTCAGCTATGAGTTTTCTTTGATGAGATTATTTTAGTTGGAGGGTATTTCTCCCTGCCCAGGTTTTGCTCTTAATTTTTCAATCTGATTTCTATTTTGACTTCCTATCCCCCTTTATTACTTATGCAGATTTCTCAACCAGTTTGACAGAAGAAAGCTAAAGATTGTCTTTATCCTTCAGGGTAAGCTAAATGGAACTAACTAAAGGGTTAGTTCACCTTTGAACTTTTGTGTTTGGGGTTTTTTTCCTGGAAAAACTATGCAAAATTAATCACAGCTGGTAGAGAAATTGGACTGATGATTCCAGTAAACATTACGTGTGCTATTAGCTGTGACTTCCATTTTCCATGCAGAACAGAGATTAAGCAAACAAAGCTGCAGCTATTCAGACTGTTTGTCTCATTAAGAAATAGAAGATTCATTTGTTCAAAAATACATAGAACTTCTACAGCAGCAGCTGTCTGCAGTGAAACAGGGAGCATGTTTTGATTTTGCTCTGAGAATTGCCCTTTCTGATTCATAATTTCCATGCACAGAGCCTGAAAAAGTGTTGCCAGAGAATGTAGGAAGGAGTGAGGTAATGCTGCCAGCTTCAGGCTTACCACATACACAGCTGTGGTACCTAACTTACTTAGTGAAAAGGTAGTGCCAACAATAATCTGGGACTCCTTCTTCCTTATAATAATAGCCATGATGTATGCAAGCCTTTTTCTCATTAGGGCTGCTGGGAACATGTGAGAAGAAGCCTGACTGGAATGACAGATCCCATCTAGTTTATTCACCCACTGCTCCGTGCAGCATCTTTCATCTTCCCAACAGCACTTGTCAGCTTATTCTGCCACAAAGGTGTGATTAAAAAGGAGTCCTAAGGATTGGTACTCCTTGCAAGGTACCCCTTATGCCCAAAGAAAATCTAAGAGACTTAGGGAAAAAAATTAACAAAGACATTTTTGTATTCAACCAGAAACTATTTTCAGTTAAGGAAACAATCCCACAAAACAACAAAGACTCCCAATAATCAAGGAAAGGATCCTGAAAGTCAGTTCAGGAGTTGGACCTGTACTAAGACCATATTTCTTCCTCAAGAAAAAAAGCTGCACTATATGAATTTTAAAGAGTAATTTCTTTTTATCATCCATTTGGAGCAGAGATTGTGACAATATTTAACTGGTACCTTTTCTTTTTTTTCTTCTCTGTGGTATCCCAGCATAGTACTCCTCTAGAAAATCTCTAGACATCTAGTTTCTTTAAAGACATCGAAGCCAGCAGTAAAATGTCGTTAAAACTGATACACTGCCTTTCCAATGTAACTGTACATCACACTTTTGTGGATTAGACTACTGTAAGAAATACCATAGTTGAATGACTTTCATGCTTTGCTCACATGTTTATTTTGTATTACCTATGCAAAACACTATTCTGACAAAAATATGGTAATCAAAGTATTCTGGAAATATATTTTCTCTTAAGATGTCAAAACTATGAGATGCATGTAAAGAAAGTTAACTTACATAAAAAGAAAAAATCAAATACAGTAACTAGGCAGAATCAACACATGCTTTTATTTCCATTGCATATAAAATTTCATATGAAGGTATTGATGTACAGTACTATCCCATTGGCTGTAAGAGAGGCTAAGAAACCAGTGAAAGAATAGCCATGTGCAATGTTCACACGAGTTGCCACTCTCAAGACATCCCCAAAGAAAATACCAAATTAAAACAGTAACAAGAAATTGTTCAGGATTTCTGTTATAGTGTCCCTTTTATACCATATAAAACAAAAGCATTCAATTTCCTTTGGGCCAGGGCTGCTAAAATCTACAGTTTGTGTCAAAAAGGAGATTATTTTTTCCCTTGAAAAGGAATCTCTCCTTTCATGGAGAAGTTGCAAGTTACAAGGGCTGGGCATCACTGGAATGGAGGAGAGGTATTTACCTCACTCTGGCAAATTCAATACCAGCTCTCAGTAGTTTGGAGTAACGTCAAGCAGCAAGAGATGCTCAGCCCAACCTGCAAACCTAATAGTAGTGTTATTGAAAGATCTAATGGTTTACTGCTCTTCTGTAGAGCTAGTGCATTATGCTATACACACCAGTACAAAGCCTTAGCTACACCTATATAAAACAAAACTTTGGCTACTAGTAACACTAATGTTGGTGTTGGAAAGCATTTCCAAGACTGAATTTGTCTTTTGTCCGACTTTACGGATTCTGCTTTTACAGTGATAATTTGTGCTACTAAAGAAGAGACATTACAGACAATTGTAAAAGTGTACAAGTAATACCTTTTCAATTCTCATTATTCCATTTCCCAATATGCATTAGAATCAAATGCTTATTAGAGATGCTTTCCAAAGCTGTTTCAGTGCAATTCAGTACTGAAATGCAGCATCAATTATTTATTTTTTTAGGAACAAAAAATGGCTGCAATAATCCCCAATGACAGGCTGTAAAAAGATAATACGAGAGACAATACAATTACATTACCAGAAGTCTGGAAAAGCTCAAACTTCCAGGAGGGTCAAGAATGAAAGTTTATTGTAGTATCACATGTATTAGCTCATAAGAGTATCCCCCATCAGTTAGCAACTAAAAACATGGTAGAAATGCCCAGCCCTAGCCCCAAGGCTACCTTACTTTCAAATGCAGCAAAACAAGAAAATATTGTTTAAAGTTAAGGCACAGCCCTGGGACCAAAGACCTGCAGCTTTTTTTAATTGATATATCTTTATGTATTTTATACTTTTCTTGAATCTTCCATAAACAAGCTCTATGGTGACATTGAATATATTACAGGAGAAAAAATGTACAAGGAATATGTATACACAATAATCATTCTCTCACCAAGAGTTTCTAAATACAGCAACACCACCCTGACAAGGATGATGTTATAATAAGAACTGATAATTTACAATTAACATTACAATATGTACATTACAATAAATACATGGTTGTAAACAGAGACAAACAAGACTGTATTACAGGTAAGGTCATTTGGTGAGAAAAATGCATGGCACAAAAAATAAATAATGCGTTTGAAAGAACTGTCAAAGCTTTCTATAAAATCCATCTCATTCAAGTTTTTTAAACTTGTGAATGTTATTTGTTCTATCGATATTCTTTCATTATCTTTTTTTAATGACAAACAATTTAAGAATTTAAATACAGCATTACTGAGTACAGCAACTTGCAAGCTAAAGTGTACTGTTATAAACAAGGTGATTTTTCTTTTTTCCTCCCACTCAATATCCACTCACTGCATTTTCTTATGGCAAAAATATTCACAACACATAAAGCCACTTGTAAATTGTATTGTTTTAAAGCAGTGTACAATGCTAAAGCACACTTTGGCAAAGAGGAAAAAAAAAAGATTGTACAGTGCATTATATCCCCAACTCTAAGAAATAATATAATTTTCTATGATTGTCCACATGTATAGGTGTATATGTCACAATATGGTCTTATGTTTATTTACTTTCAATTAGTGCAGATACAAAACCTTCCAGGTCCTACTGGTTATTCTGGAATTTATATTGCTTTTCCATTACTGAGGTTCCAGGCACTCTTGGGGACTGAAAGGATTTTTAGACAGGTCAGGTTCAGGAAGAAATGAAGAATAAAGACTATTTAAAATTACCAAAAAAAAAAAAAAAGAAAAGAAAAAAAAAAAAGTCAAAAGAAGATGAAAGCCCCATGAGTTATCTTCATTCTTTTTCCTGCTTTAGCATCTTCTGTGCTACGGCCCTGTGAGGGCTAACGGTAGAGAAAACTATTACCTGGGTATAGAAGAATGCAAAATGCATTTAATAGCTGAACTATTAGCAAACTATTTTGAAAGATGCTTTTATTCTAGATCCCTGTCACTTTAAAAGCTCCGGTATTCCTATCTGCAAATTTGCTACAAAATTAATCCAAAGGGAAAATAATGGCTCTTGCTCTCATCTTTTGTTAAGAAATAATCTTGATATTGTCATTTTAACAGAATTTGACAGTGTGGGAGCTTGATAGCCTCCCTATGCAACTATTTCCCATCTTCTACACTCAAAACTACAATTTTAATGAGGAACAAAGTGTAGGAAATACATTTTTTTCTTCTTTTATGTGACAAAGAAACAGGACTAGAAAACGACAAATACAAATTCCTTCCTCCCTTTAGCTTTCCAAGTTATGGAAGCTTTCAGTACCAATCAAATGGAAAGGCAGGGTTCCTTTAGCACAAGCTGGATAAAGGATGAAAAGATCTAAGATTGAAAGAATATGAGTAAACTACAACTCTGCTGATGCATTGCTTATGTACTTAATAACACAAAAAGACAAGAATGATCTGGCTCTTCTTGCAATAAAGACATGAAAAAATAACACTAATCATTATTTTTATGTTGTACACATCTCAGATTGGCAAATGGTTTAACTAGATAGCTACCCAGATTGAAAGTTACTGAGTCAAAATTCTAAATATTACACTAATGCTTTTTATCACCAGAATAATTATTTCATACACTGTATTAGTCTGTTCTGATTTAGCACTTTGTATCTCCAAGCCAAAAAGTCTGAAAAACCATGTTTCAGAGGAACAAATTTTATTAGTATAGCAAGGGAGCTACTTTTGTAGTGACAACAATTAATTACCCTTTTTACAGGCTTTGGTTCTGTAAATCTTAATGTTAGTGGTCACAGTTGCTATCAACAGAACCACTTCTTTTGATAAGACAGAACTGGCAGAATCAGACCACTAAGAGGGCAAAAGCATTATGTAAGTCCACTAATACATTTAGGAAAATTGTGATGAAAAATAAACAAAAAAAAGCTATCACAGTCAATAAGTTTCATGTAACACAAAGGATGTTCATGGAACTCACTAATATATAAAATAATAAACTTTTACAGCTCAACAATACAATGAGATTCTAAGGTACCAAAAAGAAAAAAAAGTAAAGAAAAAATCCTAGAAGTATTATCCAGTGTAGCACAGATTTGTACTGAAAACTTGCAAGTTACTCTTTGGAAAAAAATAACTGTGGCAGATGAAAGTGTTTTTTTTAAATATAATACCTAGGTATATTTAATAAAAGTAAGCGCTACAAAAGATCTCTCTTTCACATATTATACAAAATGGAGAGGTCAGTGCAACCCACTGGGTCACACTTTTCAGTCATGTCTCAGGAAGACTTGAAATTAGAAAATTATGCAATTTTCACAGCTCATCTTCCTGTTGGTAACAGAATCATGTTGTGTCCCATCATTTATCTGAATTTGTTTTCCAGTAGGAACCTCAATTTGTTTTCTGTCTGTTTCCTCTCAAGATGAATATTATCCAATGCTTTGCTTGTGAAATACAATGAATTCAAAAATTATCAAAGCACACCAACATTCAGTTGGCAGGTGGTACTCCTCTGAAAACATTTGCTTTATTTAATCGAATCTGCCAAATGGAGACCTTATTAAAATATAGTTTATGGATGTTCTCCCCCTGCTTTCTGATGCCATGGAGGTGAAAATTCTGGTTACAATATTCCTGAGTGCCAAACTGAGTCATCAACATCAGTTTTGATCAACAATCGTCCTGGCAGATGACAGCAAGTTGCGACCATGGTTGTAGTAAATGACACACTTTGGAAACCATTACCTAAATAAAAAAAAAACCTCCAAAAAACTCCAAAACAAAACACCAGAAAGAGGAAAATAAAGGGAGAGAGTAAGAGAGAAAGAGACTGCATCTTCATTGTTACGTGTCAGGAGAACGATCTTCTACCACACAAGGTTCTGTTTGGTTCTCCTCCTCTTCTACTTCCCCTACTTGCTCATCAAGAGGAATTTCAGTGGATTCTGAATCCTGGGTGCAAAGAGTCTTGGAGTCACTGAAGCTGGTGTCTTCTTCTACTTGACTTCCACTGTCCTTTTCAGTGTCTGACTCACCATCTTCCTCCAGTGTCAGTTCAAACTGGAATTTTTCAGTCTGACCCTGCCTTCCCTCTTCCTGTTCATCAGGTGCAGGAGAGGGACTTCGAGGGATTGTGCTCTGGTACCATTCTCGATTGTCCTCCAGTGTATCTAAGATATCCTGGGCATCTGGGTGAACAAGATCTGCCCATGTCTCCCACAAAGGATGTACAATGTAGTCTATAAAACCCACCTGTTCCAAACAATAAAAAATATGATTAATCACAAATAAATAATTATGCTTATAAGGCATGCAAAGTATGAGAAGTAAAATGCTTGTAAGACACACTAGATACATCACCCTTAAACTTGGCTGAAAGGAAACCATACTAGTTTACATAGTAAATACGGTCTTTTACATTTCAAAATTGTGATTAAGGTCTATTGGGAGAAGAAGTTGGACAAGGTTTATTTCAAAGTTTACTGCTCATTCCAAACAACTCTACTGCATCTTGTGAGCCTAACAGCTGCTTTATAGTTAATTCTCTTTCTGAAAGAAACCCTAATGAGGAGCTGTACAATAAGCTCTTTTGACATCTATGCTGCATTGCAGGTCATGACAGTGATGGAATCCCTTCAGAAAACACACTTATATGCACTATATTTTCACAGTAAAAATCTCACGTCCCCTCACTTACTCCTCAAGAGATGAATTAACTCAGTGGGGAAAAAAGGGAAATAGTGCAGTCAGAAATTAGTCAAAACAAGGCTATGTACCATTCTTTTCCGTCAAAATGTTTAACTGTCTACTTAAATCAATTACCTGTGATTTTTCTACAGATGCATTGTGCTTATCACACATGGGACTTATCTCCATTCCCCTCTCTCTTTCCCGATCTCCCTGACGGAAAAATTCCTCCATTATTCTGTCTGTCCATTGGCGATATAGATGGAGTGGCTTGGTTGGATTGCTTAGATCTGCACAGTGCACCATATTCTGAAGAACCTAAAAATAGATTGAACACCTGTGATGTAATCACACTGGATAACAGCAGCACCTTTTCCCATTTACACTTCTGGTGACTGTGAAACAGAATCTTGAAAATACATATAGTGAAAGATTTATTCTAAACAGCAAAAACTTATGTGCTTTTTCACACTTGCAGTAATACCCATGAATTACCTTGCTTCTGCTGCTTCTGCCTGTATAAAGGCCAGGAGATCTTTGTGCGAAAGACAATCATATACTCATAATTTGAAGGGAAGGTCAAAACCTCATTTAGTCCAGAACTATTCTAGCACTTCATTACTCTCTCAGATAATCACTCAGACCATGTCACAGGGAGGAAACTGAGGGAAGTCGCAAATCATAGTGCGAGAACAGACAGCTTATTTAATTCATACTGGAGAAGGGGAAAGCGAACGTTAGTAAGTATGTAAATTAATAGAAATGACCATTGCAGATGCATTTTCTTACCTGAATCCTGTCTGAATAGTTATCAAGAAGTAAGACACCAGAACTTGTCACTTTTTTAGTTTCAACCATAGTTTTTAAATCAGCCAATAGATTCATATGCTTAGACATATCTGTCGCAAGTACCTTGAAACAAAAAAACAAAAACAAAAAAAACCAAACAAACAAAAAAAAGAACACGATGTAAATTATACCACTGTATTTCTTTAAAAAAAATCTTCAAGTGTTAAATAAACAGTTTTGGGAGGAGCCCATATCTTCTGTGTCTGAATACATGCTAAAAGTCTGAGCTCTGTATATCATTAGTTTCCCTAATAGTATGTTCTCCTTTTAGTTATTTTAAGAACATGATAAAATGATTGTTCAGAATTGTTCAAAATTATCAGATCAGCCTAGATTCACCATCAATTCAGTAGCAAATTTCTAACTGTGCTGATGGAATGACATACATGTCAATACAAAAACAGCTTGAGACATAATCACATACCTTCTAAAAATGTATTGACGGTTATTGAAACTTAAAAGAACCCACCATTCATGTTTGGGTAAGACCTGATAAAAATTCAAACTTTTACTTCATTATTTACATGTCTAATTACATCTTATTTTTCATAAAATGCTTCTATGCTTTATTACTCAATTTACTAGCTCTGTGGAAGATGGAGTCTCAAGCAGAACTCACGATGTCAATGACCATTTTCCTTAACGATTGCCTCTGTTTCTTGGTCAAATTCTGGAAAATGTCACAATTTTCTTCCTGCAGCAGCTTGAAACCCACAGCTAAGTGGTGATTCTCCAGTACTGATGAGTCATTGTACATCAAGGCAAGTTCAGAATCTGCAATAGCAATTGCCGGGCAGAATGTTACCGAAGTCTGAGCTTCTACCAAATCCCTCAAGAATTTTTTTTTTTTCAAATTCATTACAATCATAAGATTTACAGGTTTTTTTTAGAAACAGCCTCCCTGTAGTTTACACAGTATCAAAAGTTACAGAATTTAATGACTGAACATCTTAACAGATCAAGGCAAAGCATGTTGAGGAAAATAAAGAAAAAGCTTTGCAGTAACACATGTACATGTGCATCAAGTGTCAAGTTAGAAAAAATACAATGAAGGTAATTTTCAGAATACATTTTCATATCTGTATTCAGTCAATTGGAAAATATCATATGCATAATACATGCATAAACACACCTCAACTAAAACACACTCTGACGTGTTCTCTTTACATGCCTCCCTCCATCACAACACCTATTGTTAAGTGAAGTTTCAGCATTCTAGCACTCAGACCTGGCTATGCACACTGAGGCTTTGCTGTGGGTCTGTTGCAGCAGGTACACATCCTGGTTTTCAAATCATGCAGTTATCTATGAAGCAGAGATGCCTAGTGTACTAGGCCTACAGTCATTAGTCCATGATAACTGGATATATTGAGAGGAGGCTGGTAGGATGGTAACAGCTATGCTTCTGGCCTTATCCTTGTAACACCATGTGGCTTAAAAATACAAGCGGTGGCCTTGCCTGCTTCCTCATCCTTAAGCCTGATCAGTGCCTGTTTGTAAAGCTACCTTCTGCAACAGAAGTATTCTTAACTTGGTCACCCCACATGGCAGTAAGAATAATAATGTACACCTTGCCAGCCACACCTGTACAAAAGCACACATATAAGGTCTACATTTGTCAGTTTAGACCTGCTGAACAGAGAGCTCTGACAAACAAAAGCAGTCTCAAAAACTTTCTGCACAGCTTCAGCTTACACCCAGAAATATGATATAGTCAGCTTGTATACACTTTAAGATGCAGCCTGTAAATGAATCTGTCACAAAAAACCCTAATACTTTTTATGCAATCATACTTGTCATGTGCAATATTAACTGCTATTTATTACAGCTGTTCTATCTGAAGTCTAACTATACGTCAGTCTGTTCTACTTTGTCCTATTTATCTTCTTTTAAAGCAGCTATGTCTAAAAATGCCTCTGGCTCAATGGGAGGCCTCTAGAAGCTCTGATCTTCAGATTTCATTAATCTCATTATCTATTTGTCTTGTGTCTTCCTCTCCTGTCTTAAATAAATTAGTCTGTTAAATTAAGAAACTCTTCCTCTGCCTTTCCTTATCCCAATGGTGGCAAAACTATAACAGCAGAAGCAGAAAGAAAGGAATTATGCAAAATGATCCCTCATCTTTCACAGAACACATAGAAAGCTTGCTGACTTATTTTTCTTACAAACATGACTGGCAATAGTTTATCTTCCTTTCAAAAGCCTTCTGATGAGCCATAACTGCAAAACACTTGACACTGTCAAAATACTTTGGAAGTGCTGGAGCTATGCACACAGCTAGAATGGAAATGGATGTGGAAATGGAAGTTCCCCCCTGGTAATCTTTCCAAGGTTCAAGACTATTTTTCTGGAAGGACAGAGTTACAGTGATCAAATAAGCATCTCCTCTGATGCTAAAAAAAATAATCCGTATTTGTTTGTTCTTTAATAGCATTCAAGAGGGCTCAGCTTCTCTGACAACTCTATAGTTACTTTAAATAGGAAAATAATATTCATAAAAATCACCATATTAATTTTAAAGAATAAGCCAAAAATATGGCAAATATGTACATACCTCAAGTAACTAAGTCTATTATGGTTTTTACAAACGTATTCCTACACTTTCTAGTGAAATGTTAATACATTGCAAGGTTCACTGGAAAACAAAACTAGAGGTCAGGAAAATTCTGGATTTGAGAGACCTATATTAGGTGGTCTTTTTCTGTCTCTGTCCCTGCAGTTTCTTCCCTGTACACAGAACAATTTAAAAGGGACAATATCCCACTATTTCTTTCAGCTTGGCAAGAGTAGTTCCAATTAATGATGTTACCTGACTGACACAGAAGCCTCCTCTATCGAAAACTGAATTGAGAAAAACAAGATATTTCTTCTAAATATCAGCATCAGAATGACTTCTATCTTCACTGAATTTTAACTCTCCGCCTAAAAGTGACAGCTTTATGTACCACCACTCACCCTTCAACTTAGCCAGTCATTGCACTAAACCTGAGCCTCAGAGCCACCAATAGACCCTGATACTCAAATTCTGATTAAGCAAGCAAAGAAAAAACTTTACTTACATATGCCCAGTCTTAAGAATTCAGATATTATACACTGTTTTGTGCATAAAGCTTGATCCACTCTCTGCATATACTATGCTCCTGAAGTGTACTGGTTACCAATAAAGCACAAAAACTCTAGAGTCAACCCCAATCCTCCATGCAGATGAGTCATCAAACTCAATTTCATTATAAGGTGGCCCTCAGGCCATTAAGCTAAATGAAACTGAATGCAGACTAAACTGGAGTGAATGTCTTATTTGAATATACAGCAGCAATGAGTCAGAGGAGGAGCACCCGTCTTCGAACCATACCGCAGATTTGGCTATTTTAGCACCAGTGCAATATATTCACCCATGTGCAGAAATGACAGCATCTATAAATGTGCAACCCAATGGGTCCAATACACAGCCTTAGGTATGTTTCAATTTCTTTTGCTTTTTCTTCTTTTGTGCTTGGATTATTAGCATTATTTCAACTCTATACTTCTGGGTCAGTTATCATAAAAGAAGGTTGTCAGATAGCAAAAGAAATCACAGTATGATGGAACTTTTACTGGCCTACAATGTACTACACTGATAATAATGACCTATACCAATGAAATAAAAAGCAGGTTACCCTGAGGCAACAAGCCATTCAGTAAGCACGCCACAATCAGTTTCAGTGAAGCTAATAGTGTTTTTCTTTCAGTAGAAGATTAAAAAGTGGAGAGAAGTCCGGCAATGCTGCAGACAACAGCCTTGAAAAATGCAGAACAAGTACACTAGGTTTCAAATTTGGAGATGACATTGGGGTCAAAAAAAGAAAAAATAGGTTTGCCATAGTCCATAAGAACAGGTTGGGAAAATTCAGTCCACAAGGCGTGAGAGATCAAAAGCCAAGTACAGCATTCAAGCAGAGACAATAATGGGCCTGACGGTCTGTTTGCAAGAAAGAAACTTGTTTTCTGAATTTCTATCCTTGGTCATTTCATATGCTTCCAATATAGACACAAAGTACTGTCTTCAATTACTTTTTTATGTGGGCTTTCTGTTGTTCTTGTTTTCTTTTTATTTAACCTTCCTTCATTTTTCTCCTACAACTTTATTTATTTACTGTAAATCAACTATATTCCAGGAGAAGCCATATCCAATATATTGAAACAATGCCAGGTTTATAGTTCATACATTAGTATTTCTTGCTAGAAGGCACTATGTAAATTATTTCTAAAGTTACAAGAAATGCAAAAGAACACCCAGTTTAAAATACAAATATCTATCTCTTTACTGAGAAAAGTTACCAATAGAAGCAAACAAGGCATAAACTGTGTATTTTTAAGGTGCCATGTGCAGAATTGTTGCAAATTTTTGAGAAAACCGTTGAATATCAAACTTACTTGTGTTGATAAGAAACTGGTTTGAAACCCCAGGATGATCTACATCATGTATTGCACTGGCAAAAATTGCTGCAAGAATCTCCAAATCAGTGAACACTGCCTAGAAAATCATGAAACAGAGATGACAATCATTAATCAATGAAAAAGTGTTTTAAATAAAAAGTACTTTACTTTGAATCTAGATCTGAACAAGCAAAACACATTTGAAATATGCCATGATCTTGAGAGGCTTTATTCATAGGCTATCATAACCTTCAGTAAAATCACCAGTTACGTAGAATTTCATAAATATTTTGAGTTTGGCAAAAGTAGAGTGATCTGTAGTTCATATTGACAAAATCACTACATTCTGTCAAAATTGAAGTATTTTCAGCCTTTGTCTATAAACAAATCCACTTTTCTTAGATACTAAAGTACAGTTTTCTAACTTATAGAACAAATTGAAATTAAATATTTCTGCTTAACTCCAGTGTATTGTCCTGTACTTTAAAGATGTACTTTAAATGGTGACAGATTACAAGTCATCTTACTTAACATTTACTGATTTTCCATCTTCATGAGGTTATTAGGAAGGTAGGAAGAGTGGATTCAAATGGACTTAGATTGTCACTTAGCCTAGCCCCCTGTCATCAGAAGCACCCACATTATATAATTGCTTTCACAAGTCATCAAGGAGAGCTCAAAAGTGTGTAGACCAGCAATGGCACTGGGCAAACCATCACCACTGTACTAGCTAAAGCTCTGCTGAGAAAAAGGCCTTAAAAAAACCCTGATCTGCACTAAAAAAAACACAAAACAAAACAACAAACTATTACTAATTTCTAGTTCAACTGTGTGGTGAAACCAGCAGTATTTTAAGGACATTATTTAATCTTCCTTCTTGAGAGCAAGAAAATATCCAAGTCTTTGAGGATCAAAACCTGCCAACACTCTTAATGTCCACTTATATCCCTCTTTTTAAAAAGATAATGCAGATGTATTCTGTAAAATGAAAGACTGGTGATTATGAAAAAGAGTCAAAACACAGACTTTGAAATGGAGTTTCTGTAAATTATGAACATTTCAACTGTTTGCTTTATCTGCCTTTTCCCAACAATTCACTGGGATGAATATCAATGTTTGCTATATTAAGCTCTGAACTGCGCTGAAAGAAGGAAAGATTTTCCCCTTGTCCTTCTACTCAGAGATTTAAGAACTTTCAACAAGTGAATTTCTATGGAAAGAATATACCAATTTTTTTCCCAAATAATTTTAAAATATTTAAGAGAAAAAAAAATTTAAAAAAAGAAAGTCAAGGGAACATTTAGTATGCGTTCAATCTGTCCTACAAACAAATACAAAAATAGTCTTTTAGGACCAGAATAAATATGCAGAATGAAAAAAATACCCCCAGAATCCAAAACAAACACCAAAAGGCCTTAATGAGGGAACCCCACTTTATCACTATCTTTCCTAAGCAATTCCACCAATTGTGATTAGTGAGAATCCCACCTAGCAAGTAATGACAGAACAGGATGTAGGGTTAACAATGAGATGGTGGAAACAAAATATATATTGTGGGCCACTGAGATTAGCTCAGTTGGTTAAAACCTGGCTGTAATAATGCCAAGGTCATGGGTTCAATCCCCTGTGTGGGCCACTGACTTAAGAGTTGGACTCAATGATCCTTGTGGGTCCCTTCCAACTCAGAACAGTCTGTGATTCTGTGATAATCAAGTTATAGGTTATAACAGCACAAATCTGCATGATGTGACATTTTCTGCAGAAAATTTACATGTAAATAAGCTCTGATCCTCACAAAGTACCTTTAAAAGAATTCATGAAATAAATGTTAAGAGTTCCTTTAAAAAATGTTGCAGAAACTAAGATCTTTAATATTTAATTTAGAAGATCTCAATATGTCCTCTTCTCTCACAACTGCCACTTTTCCTGCTCAGTGTAGTTTACCTCTAATGCCGGGGTTGATAGTAGGACATGGGTTGACTGAACAACATCTGCAGCATGTATGTTATTGTGATATGCAACATCTGCATGGTAATGGTCTTCAAGGGTCATCAAGTAAGTTATTAATGTATCTACTGGAATCTTAAAAGTTTTTAACAAGTCCCGTTCCTATAAAAGCAAAAGGAAAACAGTGAGATTACAAAGCAGAGAAAAATCTCTAAGACAAGCAAAAAGCCACGTGACTGCTCCTACTTGCCTGAAAAATTGTGTGCATGATTACAGTCAACGGTCTGTTTCCAGATAACTCTGCTACTCTGAAAACCTGAAGGCCCCATTTGTTGACATCTTCTAGTTCCTACAGCAGGATCAAGCAACAAACAGGTTGAAACCTAACACACAACTTCCAGCAATTTTTAACTAAAACAATTACAAACAGGATCCACAAAGATTCAAACCTTGCCATGGTAAAACTTACATGCTAAACTTTGGAAGCGCTAAACTCTGCTGCTGCAACTAATCTTGCAATATTGAAAGTTGTATCTAACAACTTTTCAGATGTTATATCACTGAACAGGAAAGAGTGTCTCAAGTGCATTGCTCCAGAAGGAAACATAATACAGTATCTTCAATGAGCTTAACTGATACACTTTGCTATCTTACTGCCCATTGACAAAAAAATTCACTCTGGAGAAAACCTCCAGAGATGCTAAATTCTACTGCACTTTCCCTAGTTCTCAGAAACACTCTTCAAGTAAGATTCCTGAAAATGTAAGGATAGGCATATTTCAAAATGCAAAACTCAATCAAAAATGCCTTCATACCACTTTTCTATTATTGTGAAGTAGTTAGGTGCTGGTGCAAAAGTACCACAGAAAATGTCACTAAAAACAAAACCACAGAGGATATACATAAAATGATACAGCTAAAAATAGGAAGAATAGTTCTACTGCTATATATCAGTTGTGTATTTTTTTAAATAGGTTTGCTATCATTTTCGTTCCTGTGATAGTACGTGCTATGTTTAATCTTCATTTTTCACATACTATTTATAAATAGCACCAGCTTTATTAATGCATACAGAAATGCTAATTTGCCATCTCCAGAGGAAATCCTGTTCATGCTGAAATTAACCCTTATGGCCTGATTCTGATTTTACTTGCTATTCTTACACTTCAACAAATTTGGATTATTTCAAACGAGATCAGTGCTTGGTGCTACAGCTTGAATAATGTTTATAAGCAGAGGATGGAATAACACTGAAAAGTCCACACTCTATTTTAATTCAAGGATTTATATATTCTATACCTTGGCAAGGACATCTTCCTGATCTGTTTTAACTCCAAATCTGGGAATACTGGAATTAGTTAAGCTGGAGCTGTGCATGAGTTTTTTGACTCCACTGATCTGGGACATTGGCCTCTTCTTTTTCTCTTTCTCTTTCTGTGTTGGAGAAGGGATTTCAACTTCATGTTGTTTGTCTTCAAAAAAAGAAAAAATAAAAGGAGAATAATTATTAAAAGAATTACAAATATTATAAAATTCACTGTTGAATCTCACTGTATGGATATTGCAATTCTTAACAAAACCTTTTTTTTATGTTTCAAGATTTTGCAACAGATATTTGATACCAAGAGCAGTGAAAACATGAAAAGATAAACACAGACCTATACTTAATTCCAAGTAGATGTCTGTTACTCAAATTGCCCTGTTATTTCTGGAGTGGCTTTAAAACTTCTGTCTGTTTGATTACCACTTCTCCTGCATTCCTAGTGCTGTAGAAAGGGTCAATCTTTTCCTTATAAAAATGTCATTACAACTGAACAGGAACCATTATGCAAGAAATTTCTTTTTTTCTTTCTTTTTCTTCTTTTTTCTTTTCTAGGAAAAATACCCTCTGAAATTGTATTTCAAAAGCAATCCAAACATAGGGTTCAAAGGATCTAATATCTGGGGTAATATCTGGGGACTGGTCCTGTTGACTAAGGACCACTGGACTTAAAACTTGCAAAGCTTTTTGCCAGCCACATCTACAAGCGCTTTGAATGTAGAGACAGCTTATGTCAGCAATGCAGTGTGTTTCTGTAATCTCCTAAATAGAGTCAATAATAACAATGACAAAAGGACTCCTTTGCTAAAACCCTGATTTTTTTTTGTGGCCTTTTGCCTCCATAGCAGTATTAGCAGCATCAGTCCACATAACCAATCAACATATGAGCCAACAAAACTTCAGACAAGGATTAAACTGAGAGTATTTAGGCAATTGCCAGATGATTCCTGTAGAAATAGTATGGGGTTGTGGAGCATTGCAGACATATGTGGTCCCCAAGGAAACCCACATTAGTGCAGTGAAGGACTCTCCTGCCAAAACTGCAATGAACTTGCATTATTTTTTGTTTATTTTATTCATACTGTATCTCAATGTAGAGTTTTAATTACTACCTTCAAATTATCTCTTCTTTGCTGAGATGAACCTCCACCTTGTCTACCTCAAGGAATATACCAGTAAAACCAGGAAAATCCAGAAAAGATGTTTCTAACACAGGAGATGAGCCAAAGCAACTTAAAAACCACCTTAAACCAAAAGAAATTTTTAAAAAAGAAAATTTTAGGGTTTTTTAAACATGTGTCTGTTTCTTCTTTCCTGCAATATGCATTTTCAATACAGACTTTGAAAGAAACCAAATGAGGTTAGCAAGCTAATTTCTAATTACCAGCTTGTTATGTGTTTGCTTCTTCACTTTCTTCCATTTTTTTTGTTTGTTTATCACCCCTTAGCAGTCACATTTAACAGACACCTCCAATTCCAAACAAATCACAGAGAAGAAGAGACTATGGAAATGTCATTAAGTTTTAGCCTGCAGCACCAAGTTCCCCGATTGCCCCTCCAGTCTTCACCACTCTCCTCATATGGAGATGGGGGGAGGCAGAGCAAACTGACAACAGATGAGGAGCAGTGACTCGTGTTGGTCCTTTGATGTTTATGGTTTTGGTCATATGCACAAAGTTTAGACCCATCAAAGAGAGGTTGGTAAACTGAGCTGTCAGACTAACTCAAGTGGAAGGAAGTGTCTGTCTGAATGACTTTAGATCTCCAGAGAAATTCAATGGGACTTTTGCTTTTGTAACTTTGAGCACATGCAGCTGTGCCCATCTGAACATCCAGAAAAGACAGCTTGCCATTTTGACCCTGTTTGTGTTATGCTCAATGACACAGGTTCTCAAACATTTTCTATTCATAGAAAACAGGTTAATGACACCGAAAAAGAAAATCCTTGCATATTGTTGTACGCAATGTCGGAGTCTTAATTCTTATACACAGAATGTATTTGCTGTCATTATAATTAGCTTCATACATGTCATATAGCCCTATAATAAAACAGTTCTTCTTTTAAGGTATTAAGAAGAACAGAAAATGCTGTCTTCTCATGACACATTCCTCACTTACAAATGTGAGAAAGTCTATAGATGTTCAGGATATAGATTATATAGTAAAAAAATAAAATAGATAATAACTAGTTATAATAACTAGTATAATAACTAGACTCATTACATTTTTCTATGGAGAGAATATTTTCTCTCTTTAACTAGTTGCTTAGAACTTATATAGTCAGACTGCCTATTTTGAAAATACTTTATTTAAGCAATACTTCTGTAGATGAGGTGTTTTCACCTTTGTATTGCTCTTATGACTACAATTTTAAGTACCCTAGTTTGTCAGGCAGACACAAAACAGCAACAACCTTGGCTCAGTAAATTAGAAGTGATTGCCTTTCCAGCCCTACTTCTGCTCCGGATCTCATGCAAAAGGCTGACAGATCCATTTTCTTACCCTGTCAAAGTAAGTTTTAAGTTTTCAAGTAAAAGCAAGCAGAAGCTGGCATCTCAGTCTTTTCAGCCTAAGTGGGTCAACCTCTCAGGCAACTGTACACTGTGACTTTCAGGGCTTCTGGGCTGGGCAATATTACCTCTTCTCCATGACAGAGGCTCATCCCTTTCTCACTGTCTGTAACCCTGCTCTGCCGCAGCGTTCGGCACGCTCCTACAACCGTTGGCCAACTGAACAGACACATTAAGTGACCCATTTAGCACATGGTAACAGGAAAAAATGTTCTTAAAAAACCCCCTGCTTCTTGCAAAAAAAACCCGTGAAAACCATATTGTGTCTCACACAGAACAAGATGGAACTTAACATGTGTGACTGGCACTTTGTAAGGGACTTGTTACTCTAATTTAGATCTATTCAGCTGTGCCTCTCCTTATACGCACAGTCTTTATGAACAAATGGTGTTTTGCTCAAAACATGTTTGAGATTAGCACAGTATCTTTATCTTCATGTTCAAAATCAACATGTGGAACAAAGTTTTAATGATTTTCATGAATTTTAGGGGGGAAAAAAAACCCATAGAGAAAGAACCATACTCTTGTAATATTGCATTGGGCTTATGTTAAAGCTCACATCCCACCATGTGAAGCTCTTGAGCTTCACAAATTTTCCTGGAAAAAGTCTGTGTAGATGTTGACTTAGTCATAACTATCTACCCGCACATGTGCAAGCAGGGAATACCAAAGTATCTTAACTGCATGCTATCAGGTTTTAAGAGTTTTTTTTGTTCTCATGTGTTTCTAGCACACTGAAACCTGTGCTATAATTCCTCAAAGAAAAATATAGTGAAAGAATTATTTTTAATATTTAATTCATTAATTATATATTACTTTCTTAATATGGTAGCAATATAGTAGTTGTAACATTGCATGATAATATCTATATGAATATTTATCTGTAATTACTCAAACAGGGAAATCACATACACAGACTAATTGAGCTGTGAGGAAATAGGCCTAACCTGACCTCTCCACAAAAACACTGAACAATGAGATGCTAAATACACAGGTTTGGAAAGTCTCTTGCTTTTAAGCTCTAATACAGCCCAGAGCAATACAAAAACATCTAAAAGGCAAAAAAGTTAACTCTTCAGAGTCTTACCTAAGAATGTGTTTGATATATATTCTGAGACCTGATTGCCTGACCTGCTCATTTCAGATAGGTGGGTTAGCTCCCGGTTGAGCATCCTTTTAAACTGGAAAACAAAAAAAAAAAAAAAGGGTAACATTAGCGAACAAGACGTATTTTAGTTAGGATAAGAAAATACAGTCAATTTATAATGGCAGAAAGGACATGACATTAAGAATACATACTCCAGTAATATAACTATGAAAGCAAAAATCACATGTAACATCAATCTACCTTACCAACTTATTCATGATTTGGATGACATCATTCTTAACCTCCTAAAACATACCACTGTGATTTAATAAATAAGGTACAATGTTCCACTAGTAAATGAAAACTTTAAGACATACTTATACATACAAACAATATAATTGTCTTCCCAATTTTTTCATTTTAATTTGGAAAATAAATACAAAGGTATTTATGTAGGACCTGTTCTCTACTAGTTTTCTCATCATATTTGTAAATTAATCTATTTGTGCATCTTTTGCAATTCCAAGTTTATCTTACATCTCATCATTAACCTACTCAAATGTATTTGACAGCATTGCTCAAAACAATCAAAATATCTTACTGATTTGCCTACAAGCCTGTATGAATAGAGTTAGGTATTGCTGTATCTGACCTAAAATTATTATATTCAATCAGCCCAACGACTTGACTCCGGAAAACTGTAATCATCTCTATGAAATACTGAAAATATTCATCTGTGAAAACACCTTCCATTTTCCTCTAAGTTAGCAATTCACTTCAGGCACTCTTGTAGGGTAGAAGTAGATACTAATATTCCATGAAATGCATAATTGATTTGGTACTCATCGCTGACCCTTTCTTGAAATCCTGTGTGATTATGCTTGACAGGTTAATTGCACAATACAACTCTCACTATCTCAGATGCATTTTCACTGACTACAGCTCTGCCTTGATATTTCCAACAGAGAACTCAGCAATATTTATTAACAATTCAAACAACTCATGCCAATGCAAATTAGCATGCATCTGTCCCTACTGAATTTTGCCTCCTATTGTGCAATCCTTTCATTTTTCTATTAGATTTCTCAGTCATCTTTTCTCCTAACAAAGCCAAATGATTTGTGCTATTTTCAGAATCATCATTCACCTTGTTCACCCACCTATGACTATTTATTACACCCAGCAATAGCTATCCTTAGCATATATACCTATAAATATTTATCTATATAGAAAACTGGTAATTTATTATTTATTATTCTTCAAAGAAGATAAACCACTGGTGTAAACATTAACCACTGCCTTTCCATTCCACTAGAATCATCAAAGCCCTTTCTTCAAAGAGGCCTTACATTTGAAAGGTGTTATTTTCTTCACAATATCTTTGTAAGTCACCAATTTACTGTACTGCTCACAGTGTACAAAATAAAAATTACCTTTAATATAGCACTCTAACCATTAGGCACTGCATTTTCCTGCCATCTTGACATGCCATCAGTTCAGGAAGCTCCAGAGCTACAAAGACTGAATCTTACTTTAGTCAGAAGCCAAAGGCTCTGTTTTGATCTCAGATACAGCCATGTGCTAGCAAGTGCTCAACACATGTCTGAAAATTACAAACATACTGCAAATACAGCTACACATACTATGAACTACAGACCTACACATTCTGGACTAAACCAGTGTCAGCCTCTTTAGCAAAGTTTAATGTTTGTTGCCAATATCAAATGTTGAAAAAAGAAGCCAGGTTTGCCAAGCAGTAAAATGACTGCCAAAAATTCTAAAATCATCTAAAAGTGTCTTCTAAGTGTGTTACAAGTTTATTCATACTTGCACAATTTTTTCTCCTTTTTCCACAAGGGTGGGAAACTGAATTAAGGCAAAACCTGAAGATCTCATGGAACAGCTTCTCTCCAGATAGCATCCAGAAACCACAGCTTCAGATTAAATGTTGTGTATAGGAATCTTAATAAAATGTCAGAAGTTGACAAAATCACATTAACTCTCAGGCAAGTCATCAGTATATCCATTACTGCTCCAATATCTCTCTTACTTAATCTAATGAGCTAGATAACTAGATCCCAACTTCAGTTGGTCCTCATCTGTCTGGGTCTTTCCTAGTCAACTCATCTACGTACATGATGCCCAAGTTTGTGATGCTGTTTGTGCTACAGAGCAACACTACCTGTGTCATGTTCTACACGTTGGAAAAAAAAAAAAGACCATCTAGCCACCACTGGTACATAGCCTTCAGGAACTCTCCTTAAAAGTTTCCAAGCTTTGAAAAGAAATTGGTGATTGCACTAATTTTTTCCTGCGGCTATCGGACACAGGAAATAGGAAGGACTTTTTTTTTCTTCCAATTAATAAATTTAATTGCAAGGAGTAGGTAGGGAGATTTGTTATTGTGTTCTGGGAATCATCTTATGGAACTTATGGAGTATACATTCTCTGAGAATTTCCAACTAAGTATTTATTGTCCACAATAAATGAAAGGTACATAATAGCCTTTCTAATGCCATGTTCCCGATTAGTCTGATGCAAATCCTCATCTTCCCACCTTCCATTACCCCACAAGTCAGTAGAACAATGTAAAAGCTCAACCATCTGCATAGGAACTGCAGAATAGTTTGTATTACTACTGAACATGTGTCAGCTTCTGCAAGGCCCTCCTGCTAAGAGAAAATTCAATTGGAAGAGCCTTTGGCTTTGAAGAACTGTAGGTACATGATTTCCTCATACTCTTTCACATGGTGCTGACACTACAGCAACTAAACTTTAACTGACATTTATTTTCTAACCTTCTGGACTGAGCAGAAGTTTACAGAACTGTTTTGGTTTTCTAATTATATGACGAAACCTTACAACCGTCATCACCATTGAATCAGATAAAGTGGAAGACCATATGTAGAATAATGGTCTTTGAGAATATAAAAACCAAAAAACCATAAAAACATTTTTTAAAAAATCACAAAAAACTTTTTTGAAAAAAAGAATATTAAAAAAGAAACCAAACCCATACGAGATAAATGGTGATCAAGATGTTCAGGCATTTTTGTTGGATATACCCTGTTTCAGTATAAGTGTATTTTAATTAATCCTCTGATGTTTAATAACTGGCCTTTTGGAGAAAAAAAATCCTTTTCCTAACAAAAAAAATACCCCAAACTAAACCCAACCCCCCTACTTTTTCCTGATTTTACCTATTTCTCAAAGATTTCATTTAGGCAGAAGTGTACCCATACAAAGATGCTGCTTCAAAAATATACACACTCGTTTAGCCCTGCACAATTACTTTATAATAAAATTCTGTTTCTCACATGGCTCCCACAAGATTTTTTTGCCAATCAGAGAAGTTTGTTACATCCATGAGCCAACACTGTTTCAGTCATGCAACAGATGCCTCTAAAGTGTCTGAAACTTGGCTAGACTTCATACACTCATGATTTGTCCTCCTGGAAATAACACTTTGCATGTTATTCAAAACAACTCAAGCAAGCATGAAACCATCTTGTTCCTAATAGCAGCAAACTTTAAAGATAATATTTTAAATAAGATTTTTAAAAACTTGAATGCCATATACTTTCCCAGTTGAAGAAAATAAATCATAACAATCAAAACTCTTGTTATTAATAAACATTTACACCATACACTTTAATTATGATACTGTCAGCTCAGCGTGGGGAGGAAGCAGAGGTTTTTGGCTTATCTATTGTATTCTTCCTCAGAAAAAAATATTTTCCCACATTAAGACTAGGCATTGTTAGATTGGAAAAAATGACACACATCCCTTTGGAATTCCACAGTCCTTGACTATGGCCTTAGAAATTCCCTCTGGAAACAGACAGACTATCAAATACGCATTAAGTCACTTATACAATTCTATGCTGCTAAATACTGAAGTCACAGCAATAGAGCAATGTGTAAAAAAACCCAACCCAGTTCTAAAAGTATTTCCCTAAGCCAAATTTCTAAAATTTCCTTTGTTTCTAATGATTTTAGTGATTCTAATCTCAGCTGTGGTGTGTGGGCGAGAAGGGGATAAGAAGAACCTTTAACACAAAGACAGGCAGAGTATTCTTTAAACTCTCAAAGTGCCCCCAAAGTGACAAAAGTACATGTGCATTTTTATCTCACTTTCAAAAATAAGGAAGTCTGCTGGAGCAAAAATTAATATATGAGAATGAAAGTGCACACATTGATGATAATGAAATGAGAACAATATCCTAAATAATGCTCACCTCCCAAAACAGGTTTGTAGTTTAAGTGCTTCTGGGTTGAACCCCAGTATGTGTTTATCTCTACTTTTTTGAAAAAAAAAATACTTTTCTGATGTCAGCAAAGATACACAGAAAAACAAACTTCTGCAGTAACCATTTTCCCATATGGCAGCCAGGACACTGATACATTTTTGCGAAGATATTGTGTATATTAGAAAGATCCAACTAGAGTCAATAAATGGCCATGAAAGATTTTGGGCTGCAGGTTTAATATATAGAGAGGTTATTGTTTACACTTAAGAACATTTTACAAATTTTATCTAAAGTTCTTGACTCAATAACAAAAAGCTGAAGCAAGATTATCAGTCAGCAGCTAGTGCTTGAGAGGAAGCACACAGATCCACACTTGGGGCAGACACCCTGTTTGTGGTAGGGTCTCCTCCACACAGGCTTTCTGTCCCTCAAAAAAACCTGCTGCATCCTAAGGACTGTAAAGAGGCTGCCTCCCCCACAATCTTTGGCACCAGTACTAAAGGTGAAGATAGGGCTAGCAGCCAGTCCACGGACCAAAAAGCTTCATTTGTCCTTCAGTCTGAGCATTAACTGAGTTCCACTCCAGTACAGGCTGAAAGAAAAATGCTGGAGACTTTTATTGCACTGGCTCTGAAACCCACATGGCAACAGATCCCAGTTTCAGCCTTTCTGACTGCCTCTTTTCTAGGTAATGTCTGTAAAAGCTTACATGAATGGAATATATCCATGGAACATTCACTCAAGACGTAGAACATTCCAGTTACATGATTGTATTTTTTTCTGAAATATCTATAAATGTTTATGTTGGCTTGTGGTTTTGGTTTTTTGTTGGTTGGGGGTTTTTTTGGTTGGTTGGTTTGTTGTGGGTATTTTTGTTTGTTTTCTAAAGACATTTGTAACTCAAAAATAAATAAACTATATTATTTTACTGGATTTGAAAAGCCTTATATTTTAAATAAAACAAACAAGGAATTTAAAATAGGTCAGCCTTACAAATTAACATAAAAGCCTCTGTCTATATTGCTTACCAATGCAAAACTAGTTTGAATTTTAGCAGTATCCTTAATAGATGAACAGCATTCTTAATAGCTAAAGCTTTGGGTTAGAAGTTCATATGTTTAATTAATATGAAGTTCAGACATTGCTTTTTATACATAAGCTATAGAGAGGCACATATATCTAAGGATGGCATTGTGATAGCGGTGCTTATTTTTTTTCAAGAAAAAAGTACTCAGCAAAACCCCAGGGCAAACACTTCACATGACAACCATTATCTGAAATAAAATTCACAGAAGATAATGTACAGCTTGAAGCATGCAGAACTATATGTAAACATATACAATGATCTGTGAGAATAAGATGCTTCAGTCTTTAGAATCCCGTACTCTAAATTTTTGTTTTGAATGTCATAAACCTCAGACCATCTTTTCTTCTTCTTACATTTTTCCCTGTAATTTGTATGTTGTGAACCTAAAAGGCACTGTACTAAAATTGTGCTCAAGCCCTATTTAGTTTCTTAACTAAAATCATTATCTATCGACAATACAGGACACTGTCTATACAAAGGACATTTTTGTCACATGTGCACTCAATTACAGCTACCATGATCTCTGCTGAACTTTGATTAGCAAAAAAATTCTTCAATTTTAAAGGTCAAATAATAAGTGAACATTTCTTTTTTAAATTGGTGATTGAATTTTTCCAATTAAGCAAGGGGAAACATGACAGCAGCTGCTCAGACATCCAGGAAATACTTTATTTCCTAAATTTACTAAAATTACAATAAATAGCTCATTTTTTGCTGAATGCAAAGTAATTTCATCTTATTGTTTTGATAAACAAGAAAGAAATTCACCTAGTTAGCATAATGGTATTAAATTTTTTCACAGATGACTGATCATGATCCTTGAGAATATATTGTAACAATTCATCATTAGCTGTGAATGCTTACAGTCGGACATAACCACCTAATGAGGGTTTTGCATTTTCATGGTAAGAAAACATACATATATACATACACACACATATATATATTATAAAAGTAGGTATTGATACTAGCGTAAGAGATTCAGCCATGTGCACAAATATGCTTGTGTTATTTTTACTCATATAATTCAACACTTACATTAAATAGTTCAGGAGATATCAGAATTTTCTTTAAAACAGAATGATTTGGTATAGTTATTGCATGCTCAAGTGTGGTCTCTATTATGTGGATTTCAGATGTGTGTTGACAGGCATATTAATTTAATTCCTTCATGCAAAACTTTTCCATACAAAAGATAAAAGCTTATTTAATTCTGTTTTCTGGCAGTATTGCAGTTTCGAGCTAGTTCAAAGCTGCTGCCCTTAATAACACTATAGATCAGTGTGAGAAGACAGTAATTTTCAATGCTTTAATCAGTAAAATGTCACACAAACATATAGGCTCCCACAAAACATTGTTGAAACATACTGTTCACAATTTCACCTTTCTTCAGCTATTAAAACAGGTATGAATCATGCATCCACCCATTATCCGCAGCTTCTGTACTCATGCTCTCTCCTATTGTATGGTATCTCAGTTTTGAGGGAGTATTTTTAAAATCTTGTAATATCTGGAAACACAGTTTTGTATCAACATTTTCTGAAACAACATAAAACTCTTCTGAATTTCTTTGACTTTAGACTCAATTTGATCATTCACTAAAGGAATGTTATTTTATAAGTCCCAGTACAGTTTCTAAGAGACTGTATACTGTGCAGTTCATTCTTGCTGAACAAAGGCTTGTTATCTGATTTTTTACTTTATGTTCATATTACTCCCAGTCATATCACCCACAAATACTCATGCTATCCAGTGATCATGCAATCATGCAACACAAATAAAGGTTTTTAAAAGGTAAAAGTAAATCCTACCTTTATGTAGCCCCAAGAAACTGAGAGTAAATAGTTTGCCTCAGGCATTTTTAATTTTTTTCTATACCAATCTAAGCTAATCAGTTCTTTGCTATCTGACACTGCAAAAGATTTTAAAGAAGAAAGATTCCTTCTTTCTTTTCCTAATTCTTTTTGCTGATCTTCAGGTTCTCAGGAACTGTGTGCACAGGAGGCATGCAGAAACGAAATCCAACCGTGTGGTCTTCCGATTGTATAAATGCCATTTGTGAAACTCCAGGCATTCAGAGGCAACGTTGAAGAGACATATTGTACAAGCTGAAGAAATTTCTGAAGAGCTAAGGATATGCATATTTTCTGAACACCAGGACTTAATGAATAATGTATGTCAAGATGCTCAGCTGCTCAAAGACTTGCTCTATCAACAGCTACCAAATAAGGATCTGAAGAGGAAGCCACAGACACTGGCAGACACTGGAGCCTAACTGTCAGCCAATAGTGTGTCACCCTAAAAGATATAAATCTGCAGGTCTGGAGTCGTGATGTACAGCAATTTCCCATTGGCTGATGCTGGGGACTCTCCTGGGCATAGGGCATGTCTGTTTTCTTTTTGTTTTCTTTTATTTTTTTTCTACAGCAAATGCCCTTCACTAATGGCATCCCTGCCTGCAGCATTCACATGTCATTCAAAAATAATTGTACTAAGTTCTCGTCAGTTCAGCAGCATTTACCAGCTCTCTTCAATGGATACACTGTCCAAGCAGTTAAAATGAGTATTTTGTATATCCATGTGGATTGCCTAGTGGGTTTAATTTTTCATGTAGATGAAAAGTATATTTTGATTGTTTTTTTAAGGGGAAAAAAAACAAACCAAAAATCAAACAACATAAATAGAGCTATCTGGTTTCTTGAGCAGTCTGCAATGTACTGTAACAATGAAATTAATTTTTTTTGGCTTTTATGCCATCTAGATTGAAAACTGATGTAGCTCAGACTATTGGGCCAGCCTGCTAATTTCTATTGTCTTGAAGGTTTGTTTTTTGTTTTTTTTTTTTTGTTTTGCCTTTTTTTTTTTTAATTTTAAGAGCTAAACCAGTACTTATTAAGCTAAAGTCATGTGTCCTACAATTGCCAGTAAGTGTTAAAGCTTCCATGGTGATATAAAATCGCCAGAAGAAGTGAGATAATAAGAGTCCTCAAATACCTGCTGTATTTATTTAACTTTTGCCCTTTCTGTTTCAGCAGATTATTATAATCAATTATAGCTATACATGAAAAAAAAAAGGCATTAGCTGAAAGTGGAGCGTGTCAGTGAGCTGACTGAGGCATTAAATAAAATATCCCACCATCTGCCACTCAGAGACCAAAACTTGAAAGGAAAAACACCTTGTGGCCACAGCAAGTGGGTTGGAACTAGATGATCCTTAAAGTCCCTTCCAACCAAAGCCATTCTACAGTATCTTGTATCACTCTGTGCAAGGCACAGGCACTACTGTAACAAATTTCTGATTCTGAGTTGCATCAAGAGAAGGAAGAATTTCCCAGTATCACAATGTACAAATGGTTAAGGACAAGATGAATGAGGTGCAGTGTTCAGCCTAATCCCATACTGCTGATTCACTGGAAGATGCTGACTGAGACCGATCATAAGACAGTTTCAGCTGAAGTAGTCAGTGACACTAAGGGCCTGAAAAATAGCTTTGTAAAAATCAATAGGCCAAAATATGATATCAACAAATTTCTTCCCTACAGGAGAGAAATCTATTGCAACATGACAACTGGATAAAGTCAACAGATCATCAGCACCAAACATATTTCCATGTGGCAAGCATACTGTTGTCCTTAAAATGGATGATGTAAAACATTCCTGACACATTTTCTTTTTAATAGGCACAGTTGCATTTCTTCTGGACCTATGCAGCTAGATATATATAAAACAGTCAAGATTTTAAAATAAACCTGGTGTTACTAGAGACTCGACAAGACATTAAAGAAGTCAAAACGTATATCTGGAAAATATTTCTCCTGATTCTTCCAGTTCAGCTTTGTAACACTGAATATAAATCTTGTCTACATCTGTGTTGCATTGTCTTCCGATCACCCAGAAGAGAGCACTGCTGCCACCTACCCAGCATCAACAGTGAGAACTGAAAAAATGCTGCCTTTTGTCAGAAGGAAATTTCAAGCATGACTTAGAAAATGGTAAAATAATAGCCACTATACTTTTGGCTACTTTAGGAATGAAGCATTGTAATGGTTTTGATCCATGGCTTCCTCAGTAACTAGGTGTAACTAAGGAAGCAGACATCACAAGTATTCCACATGTGTTTTCCATGTAACAGAGGAGGAGTTTAGTTTTTCCTGCTTCCGGGGAGCTGGGTGCGGGAGAAGCCTGGATGGTCTGTTCTGTTCTTGTGGTGTTCCTGGCCTGGGACGTGGGTGAGATCATTTCATGCTTGTTCTCCTTTGATTGCATTTGTCTGTTTCATTTATTTAGGTTTGGTTTTGTTTCTTCCTCTTTTCTGGTTACCAAGTTGTTTGGGTTTCTTCCTTTTTTCCCTTTTCCCTTTCCCCTGTGGTTGGGGTCCTACATGGTGTGTACACATTGTATATATGTGTTTGCAAATGTCAGGAAAATATAATTTCTTTTTAATTCAGTTCAGTTTCTTTTGAGTTTTTCTCTTTTCAGTTTTCTTGCAGTTTTTTTTTCCTTTGCTACGAGGACTCAGGGGGGAGGGAGAGGGCAGTCCAGGGTTGGTAAGAAGCTAGGCCAAACCTGAGACAAGCATGTGGGTATGAAACTTTGGTTGCAATAGATAGTATTAGCAGACGTTGGAAAGTCAAATTCTTAACTATTTTCACTTACTTTGTTACTTTAAAGGCTGTTTCCTCCTTCAATACTAACAATTGTTCCCAAAAGCACAGAACTTGATTCAGGTAAGGAATACTTGAAATGGCTGACATGTAAATTACACTAGCTGTTTAGAATGTATTAAAAAATCTTCCATTTTTTTGTCCTCCACCAACGTATGAAACAAAGATGCATCCATAAGAACCACAAGACTATAGTTTATTGAATTTATTGAACAATTATATTTTTGAGCTACTAGATAAATCCTTTTTGTTGTAAAAACATGAAAAAACATTTTCCTCCAGTGTACACACATGTTACAACTACACTGATAATAGGAAGTTATACCTGATATTGGCTGCAGTTGTGTATTTTGAAAAAATTAAGGCAATGACCTTGAAATCCAGTAAGATGATGAAGTCCCTTAGTACACTCAGCAAATGTTACCTATTATTTAATCAACAATACTGGACAGCTTTCTCTATGGCAGTCATAAAAAAGGTAGCAGAGATCCCAGGAGCTCAGATGTTCAGCTATAGCACACTTTTAAAGATGGCAAAAAATGTTAATTTGTGCCACTTAAAATTTTCAAGCAGGATGGATGGGTAACTACAGGCCACTTAACAAAATACCAGTTCTGAGTATAATACCAGAAAAGCTGAAATCCACATATTGCAGGTATTTTCTTCATAAAGAACCAAGACATAAAGAATGTAATTAATGCCAGTCACTATTATTTATGTATTTGAGCATACAATATTTTTGTACTGTTATAAGGCATTTGACTTATAACTGCAAAATATTCTGCAGCAGTCCTCCCAGTATTGAGAGGGCATATTAAATGGGTTAAGAGTCTGATTATAGACACATATCCAACAATCATAAACGCACTGTCTTCAATTAATGTTTTAAATCCGATTCTGCAAGACCTGAAACTATTTTGATAATCAGTTTCTTTACTGGTGTCTGAAATTAAGCCACTACCATGAAAACTTCTAGTGTGAAAAATTCCAGAGAACAGAAAAATTGGGGAGGGGAGTGGTTGATGGGATAAATTAAAATGTTGACACCATTCATGTAAACTACAGTTCAAAGAATTGAACTGCAATAAGAAACTTGGTCCATGAGTACAAAATGAGAAACTACACTGAAGAAAGCAGAAAATCTGAGGAGTTTATAGGGTCAAACCCAGACATTTCATAATGACACTGTAACCACTGGAAGTCTGCATCTTCTTTGATGGCAACACTGATGATGGAACAGTGCACAGAGCTCTACTGTCCCTGTTTTCATAAATGCTGTCATGTACTTTGTGTAGGGAAAAAAAACCAAAACAAAACCCCCAAATATACACAAGACAGAGAAAATGTTTTTGTAATAAAAGAAAAACCTCAGGCTGTACAACTTAAAACCCCATACCTACTATGTAGATGTAGTGGTTTTAGCTAGGCCTCAAATTGTCAGGTACAGAGAATCTATGTGGATTGGGAGACAGCTATCACCTGACTGGGTAACCAAGGAAGTATTTCATACCAGATGATGCAAACTTAAGATATGGGGCAGCAGTGGGAGGTGTTAGTTAATTCCTTCATGGCTGAAGTAGAAGAAGGACTGCTGCAGCTCTTCTACTGTTGCTAGTCCCCTGCTCCTGTTGCCGCTACTTGCCTTTTGTTTGAATTCAGGGAAGTAGAAATATTTTGTTGTTATACCTTCCCTTTCTTGCAGGGTGTCTTTTAGAGTGCTTATAGATCTAGAGTAATGGGCTTTGTATTAACCGGGGAGTGGGAAGTTATTTCTTGTTATATATTACTTAAATGTGTGTTATATTGTAGTTTTCTCTTAATTTTCTCTATTCTGTATAAATACATATAGTTAGTTTCAGCATAAACCTGGTTTGAAGTGGTCTTTTCCCTCTCTCCCTCTTCTTTTTTCTTTGGCTGCTTGGGGGGAGGGAAGAACACTTCCACTCTGTCTTGGACAGTTGGCATTTTGCCAGCTCAACCCAGGACTGTAGAATCATGTCAACAAGAAGACACAACACAGCAGACCTATTTCACTAGCACCAAGGACTCAAAAAGAAGCTATGAAAGACGGTGGAAACTGCCTCAAACCTACTGAACTGAAACCAGCTCATACTAGGAAAAAGGTATAGGGAAGGCCAATGATATTTTGGGGTGCCTTAGACCGCCAGCAGGTCAAGTTAACTGATCCTGCCCCTCTACTCAGCCCTCCTGTGGCCTCACCTGGAGTGCTGTGTCCAGTTCTGGTTTCCTCAGGACAAGAGAGACGTGGAGCTCACAAAGCAGGTCTAGCAGAGGGCAACAAACATGATTAAGAGACTGAAGCAACTCTTTTATAAGGAAAGGCTTGGGAGCTGGGCTTCTTCAGCCCTAACAAGAGACAGCTGTGAAGTATGTAAAGGGAGGGTGCCATGAGGATGGACCCAGGCTCTTCTCAGTGGTGCTGAGCAATAGGACGAGAGGCAACAGGGAGAAACTGATGGACAGGAAGTTCCATCTGAATATGAGGAAGAACTTTACTGTGTGGATGACCAAGCACTGGAACGGGTTGCCCAGAGAGGCACTGGAGTCTTCATCACCGGAGATATTCAAGAACCATCTGGATGCAATCCTGTGCCATGCTTGAGCAGGGAGGTGGGACCAGATTACCCAATGTCATCCTTTCCAACCTGACCCATTCTATGATTCAGTTGCAGTACTTTTCTGTGCTGTCCCAGAGGAGACTTAGCATCTTGGTCTTTCCTTCCACATGTCACTGATGGGTAGCAGAGGAACTCCAGAAACATTCTTAGCTTTGAGGGCAGGAGAACAGCACTCTCCTCTGCAATTCCCTGGATTGACTATAAAGTTGCACCAGGAACCTTCAGAGACATGTCTATGCATCAACCCTGAATACAAATGTGCTGGATTTAGTACATATTGTCTAATAAGCAGCAAAAAGTAAAGCAAAGAGGAAGACAGTCAAGTAAAGCATATCACCAGTTTTAGTTTTCAGGGTTGTATACATTACAAACAAGAACAGATAGCCTGAAGAAATCTCATAAGCCAAACAAAAAGCCTGTCTAAATATATTAAAAAACAATGCCTGTGGCAGGGTGTTAGAACTAGATAATCTTTAAAGTCCCTTCCAATCCTAACTTTTCTATGTTTCTATAATTTTTAGGCTGACTTCCAGACACCTGAATACTGCAATAGTCACCCATATCGCATCCAACTCCTACTTGTCAAAAACAGCACTGTCCTCACAGTATTAGGCAGATCCATCTAGGATTTCCACTTGCATGTACGCTAGCAGAAAGCATCCCCACAAAAAGGAGAGTCTACTCAGTTCTGGAAGACCACAGCAGGAAAGAATAGTCACTTTATCCAGCAAGCAAGGACATGTGGATGGACTCAACTGGGCCAAAACCAGAGCTCATCTGGAGGAAGCAGCAGAACAGCTAGAGAAAAAGAAAATACACTGAATCAACCAGCCTCACCAAACCTCTTTGTGTCTCACATAAGACTCCTTGATTAGAAGAGAAAACGTAGAAAGAAAAAAACAAACAAACAAAAAAAACCACCAATCAATCAATTAGGAATTTGGAATTTTACAAATACAAGGAATTGTTCTAGATGCATTAATCAGCTGCCACACACCAACTGAGCAGCTGAGGTAGAGACAAAGCTGGGTCTTGTTTTGATATCAAGAACACTTCAACTCCACTGATGGCTGAGAACCAATACCTGTAATTGCAACAAATTCCCAATTTTTCAAAAGATGCCTCAGTTCTAAGGATGCTAACTGCAGCACAATTATAGTTCTTTAAAAATGCTTTCTTGGCAGCCTCTTACTTGCCAGAATTACATTTATTGAAAATAGTGGAATAGCCTATGCTATATCATTTCAGAGACCTTTTTATTTGGGAATATATAATTCTTATGCATCAAGTATGAGAATTGTATGTTGCTAAACTGATAGAGGATGAGTTCTTCTGAACCATTTTATGGGAAATAAATAGTAAAACTCAGCAGCTGAGTTGTTAACAAAATGTTAGGTTAGGTGCCTTTGTAATTTTAAATTAAAAAAAAAGAAAAATACTTTCTAGTAAATACGTAATTCAGTATTTGTATTTACTGCCCTCTAGTGATAACAAAAACATTAGCTATGAATATGTAAGAACATATTAAACTTTTTTCAGACCATAAATCTCACACTGTTGTTCACTTATTTCAGCCGTACCAGAGCAGTGTCTTTAGAGGTATTCTCTACAACTGCAGTATTTGTTTCCAACAGAAACTCCTGAGCAATTCACAACTAACAGAAATTACACCCTGTTTTAAGCCTTGTTTTGTCCATGAAAATACTACTGTGATGAGTACCTGCTGTAAAGAGGAGGTTTGTCAAGTTTTGCCCTAAGGCAATGTTAAAATAGACAAAGTAAAAAAGAACAACAAAAAATTATATGGATATATACAGATATATAATCTCACATCACAAAAACACATAGTTTATGCATGTGTCAATATATTGATACACAATAAGTCTGAATCACAAAAGAATAAGCTGTGAAACAACAAACGTGAGTTATTTATACTTCTGACCTGGAAATACTTCAAACAAATAACCTGGTTTGTGGAATACTTTTTTTTTAAATTGAGCTTAAATTATTGCAGTGTTAGTGGAAATATGTAGTCTAATCCGTTAATTTATCACATCAGCATATTTCTCCAGAGACACTGAGGTGTTTTGCTTGAAGTTTCTCTCTACTTATAAAAAAGTCTGGCACACAAATCAAATGTGTGCTCAGCTTGCATTGGAGATGAGAGATCCTGGAGTACACTGAGACTTCATATTTCTTATTTTTCGTATCTAATTCATATGCAAAAATAAATGGTATTATGCAAGCCATTTTAATGGCATACTTCTCTTGCTATTGCTCTAACCACCTTTGCAGAGAAACAACCTAAACTAAATCTTTCAAAACAGCTCTGAAAGAACCCACAAAACACCAACACTAGAGGGCCTGGACTCCCATAATGATTAGTTCCCTTAAAATACCCTGGCAACTGTTTGCTTTACAATAATTCTTTCATTTTATAGAAAATATAATTTGATGGAAAAGTAGAAAAAAAATAGAAATTATTTACTTATCACTTTACTTCCATGACTTGCCTTAACACACCTCTGAAATGAGCTCCTCAGTCTTTACTGTGACCAGATCTCAAAACCAAACAGTTTGATACTCTATCAGATGACTGGCCTTCCAACTTCCTTTTAAGTAGAGCCCTCTCTTAGAAGGGCAAAAAAAAAGATGTGTTATATATGTAAGGGTAAAACCCCCTTTATTCTCTTCCCTTAACGCTTCTATTATGTAAATTGTGAGAGTGTGTGTGTGTGTGTGTGTGTGTGTGTAGGATGACTTGTACAGGACAATTCCTAACATTAAAACAAGAAAAAAATATCAAACCTGAAAAACAAATCAGATTTGAGGTAAAAGTTCTAAAAACTACATCCAGAGATAGCATGTCAATTTTTAGTCACATTCTTTTGTGACTTAGTCACATTCATTTTTTCTTAGAGATTGCTCTTGGGGAGGATCTTCCACTTCTCCTCATTCTATTACACACATCCATTCCTGCCTTGGGAGCAATGACAACTAAACAGCCAAAACCAGTTCTATCACCTTCACTCTTTTCCCTTACCTGCAAGGAAAAATGAATCCTGCTTTTCCGCCTTCTACAGGCAAAATGCAACAAGAAATTTGGGGGGAAATATCAGCCTCAAATATAACTGCACAGTTTGGTTTACATTCTATTCTGTGTTTCTTTGAGTTGCCACTTCTTTGCCATACTTTGAATATGGACATTTTGGAAACCCACTTGCCAAACATACTTGTCAAAGTCCAACCCAGCTAAGGATGTTTTGACAGGACAACTAATTCATAAAATTGGCAAATTTTGATCTATGTAGCCTCTCAGGGCTACTCCTATGCTCCTCAGCAGTAAGCTCCAATACTTAATAGACATTTTAATGCACTTAATAGAATGCAAAGAACTAAAAATAATGTAACTCAAAAGACCAGTGTATTGTCCTACATGCAGCTCCTCCTCATGTCTATGCCTACTTGAGTGCAGCTGTGCAGAGACCTTTAGTCCAAAGGCATTTATGAGAAAATGAGTAAACATAACAAAGGTACTACAAAGGACTTACACTTCAATAATGCACCTAAAATTATGCAATGCCAATTGTGAAGGAATACAGTGGTTAATAAAATATATTGTGCCATAGAGATACACTCGTAGCTGCAGCTAACCATCAATGTCCTGCAGCACTGAATCCCAACACCTTGTATCTGCTACCTTGGCTACTGCAGATGACTTCCTACAGTTTATTTGTGTAAATAAGATTTATAAGCTACATCCCTGTTAACACTATATAAAGATACTTGTATACTGGCAGAACAACAAAATGAAGCCTAAAAATTTTGTAAGACTACCTGTAGTAAATCCATAAAGGTAGCCACACAAGAGAAACAATAAAGGTGATTTATTCTAATATCAAAATTGTCCTCTACGAAAAATGTACTTCTTTAATTATTGATAAAAGAGATATAGGATTTTTTAAAGCACATTTATAAGAAATTCTGACAGTTTCCTTCTTACCAAATGAAAATGAATTCTCTATAAATGTATCTGACAAAGTTTTTTCTCCTTTTCCTAAGTCATATTCAGTTTTGCCTAAAAAATAGATCTGTAATAAAAGGAATATAAAATTCAGAATCGACTGAATAACTTATTTCTATTTTTCTATGTATATTCACCCTGCAAGTAAATACACACCCCATAAATATCTACCATACCATACTCACAAAAGAAGTTTGTAGCCACAACACACATTTTTGCAGACAGTTATATCTAACAAACATGCAAAGAGGTGTGATACTTCATTCAGAGAGCTGCAATGGCACGCTCATGCTAAGACTGACACAGCCATGCCAGTAAAAACTAAGCTTTACTGATATTGCCTATTTCACACAGAAAACTGGCTTGCTATGTAAGGGCAAAAAACAGTTTCACAGGTATTTGCGTTACTTCTGTGACATGGCATTCTTATTTTAATGAGGCGTTCCTACTGTAGAACTTGCTAAAGTCAAGCTTTAATGGTTCATCAGAAATATTGCTGAATGGTTGTAATTTCATACCAAAGAAATGAGTCTTTCAACCAACATTTTACACCTATGAAAACTGGAAATGATTCTGCAGACAAAAGCAGAGAATTGTGGACGATGAAGCTGCAAAAATCTCAGTATAGCTCTGACATAAACACACCTCAGCAAATGCCCATAAATCACACACCATAGACACCAATGTTTCGAAAGCAAACTGCAAGTTGTTTCATGCAATTTTCTTAGTTCAGACTCCAGTTCTTATTAAAAAATGACTGTCATACTTCTTACTAAAGCGCATGCGATAGTGTCATTGTTCCTTCAAGGAAGATTATTGATTCACTGTGGTGAATGCAGTCCCGTGGTATAAAGGAGAGCACTCTGGACTCTGAATCCTAAGGACCTGAGTTCGAGTCTCAGTGGGCACCGTCCTCTGGCAGTTCAATGCCTCCCTGCCATTCCATCCCGTCACATCTTGGATGCTTAGCAGGGTCAGCCCCGGTTAGTACCGGGTGCTGTGACAGTCCCGAGGACTTCACTGTCACTGTCCAAGCTCGCTCGGCCGTGGCAAATGGACCTTAGGACTTAAACGGTGGGGGCAGTTCTGGGCATGCTGAGCCTCACCTAAAAAATCCACTGTGCAGGCTGGAAGGGCACACCCACATGGGGAGGGCCCTGCCCAAATCTGCATTCGCGAAGTCTGGCCATACATACATACATTCATTCCAAGGTGTCCTTAACACCTTTCACTTGATTATTTATTTAGATATTCTAAACATGTTCTACATCTATGTAGATTCACAAAAAAATGAAGATCTATTCATCTGGAAAGGGAGAAACAACCAATCTCATCCATTACATGCTTGTCTCATGCATACAAAGAAACAAATTAAAATTTCATGGGGTTTTTTTGGTTGGTTGATTGGTTTGTTGGGGTATTTTTGGTTTTTTTAATTGGTTTTTTTGGGGAGGGTAAAAGTGAGCATTTCACCTGAATGCCTATACATCAAATTAAGCAAACAAACACACAACCCAAATGGTGGGGAGGTTCAGACCAGGCCATCCTGGGAGGTGTTGGCCAAGTGCTGATAAGGACAAGTGACACACCCACATCTCACTGTCCCCCACCAACACGAATGGCTTTCATTGAGTTTGGCAACCCTGTTTAACCTTGCACCAGAGCAGAGCAGTGAGTGCTCTGCTTTAGCTGGGCAGCAACCAATAGCTGAGAGCTAGTTTAAGAAATCGACTGTTAGAATCCTTAATTTTTAGCTACTAGTATTTTCACATAGCTCGCCATCTGTAATACACACAGGAAGGGGTACACAAAGGATCATACTTGCTCAGGAGAACACATGAAGCACCAGGACCAGCAACTGAATTTCAGGAGATGCAGCTTGATGCTTAGTTTTACCATGAGTACAGATGTGCAGTGTCACTCTATCCTGTGAGGGTTTTGCTCCTTACTGCGCACAGCAGGGGCTGTTGTGAGACAGGGGCATTAACCCAGAATCACTCTTGTTCAAGGGTGATATCTTGCCAGCTTAGAGCCCAGTACAGATCTACACAGCCAGGTTTTGCACTAGATTTTATTTAGGACACCTACGAACCACACAACTCCTCCATCTATTAGTCTCCAATATAGTCATAATAAAAGTTGAAACAATTTTGTAGGAGCTCTCTCACCTGGGTCAATCTTACTTTTCTTTATGAAAAGAAACTAACACTAAAGCAAGCACCAAGGTTGTCTCAAATTACACATACATATGAGTATAAAGTTAAGCATTTCTCATTCACATTGTAAAAATGGATTTCAGATGAGAAGCACCCTTTCAGATATTCCTGAAGGCTGTTTTAGTAAACATTTTTGCATTATTCATAATGTGTTATTCAAAACCGACTGTTCAAATGTAGGAAACACTTTAATGCTAAGTTTTCTACAAGAGTAAATGCTGCTTCTGAGCAGCTACAGTTTGACAGAGTGTCAATAAATTCACAAGTAAACAATTTTATTGCTAAATGAATATTTCTTTGAAAACACACAAATGTGGTTTGCATTTAGAAATTTCCAGTATGTACTGTGACATCATACAGTAATCCCCTTTTGCAAGTACTATTTTAGCCATGGCTTATAACTAGTTAATATTTTGTACTTAAAAATGGTTAAAAGCAGAATCAAAGAAATTAATTAATATACTTTGATAATTTAGTTCACTTATGAACTTACGTAGAACAGAAAAGCCTTAAAGAAAATTTCATTTGAAATGCTAAATTTCAGTTTAATCAGTGATAACTCACCATCACTTCTTTTCTGAACACTAAACTATAATGAATCTGGCCATTCATACAAAATTTGAAATCAAAGGTAGATTAAAAAAGAAAGTAACATCAAATATTGCAAGTTAATTAGGTTCCACTAACAGAAATACATCATTAGATTGAGGTAGATTCTCTGATGAACTTGCAATATTAGTACAAAATACACATGCACAGACATTATTCAAGTAAAATATTAACATTTAAATATTAGTAGGTATTTTATCAAGAAACAAGGCATTTCTCATATTTCAGTCCTCTTAAATAGATAATTTTAAGTCTCTGTAAAAAACATTCCTTATTTGGAAAAGATCTTAAAATCAAACAGAACCAGTAAGTTCTAAATAGGTATTGCATCTTCATCTTTGGTTTGCATTTTTATTAGTTAAAAAAAAAAGGAAAGCTGTGAAAATTTGGCTACTGAAAAAGCTCTCGGCAGCACATGAAAACTAGTAAGACCTCAGCTGATGCAGAAAGACATCAGCCTATCCATGCACAAACCTGTTTTGCCACAAGGACAGAAAAATTAAAAACGCCCATAGTCTGCAACTAATTAAACCTTCTCCAGTCTTCCAAAGAAGCTCTTGCTTAACAATTTATTCTACCAGCTCCTTATCAAAGAGACAACAATGACAAAACCAGTTTTGGTCTCCAACCACAGCCTGATGAAATAAAGAGTCTCTAGCTCCAGCTACTTGAATTCACATAAACTGCTCAAATGCCCCAGACAACAGGACTGATGCTCTAGTACCACCCTCCAGGTCATCCCTCTCCTCCCTAACTCCAATGCCATACTTTTGTTCAATCTCCAAACAAGACAATAAAACTGAAAGTGTGTAAAAACTGTAGATTTACTGTATAGGACTGTATAGTTAACTAGTTAACTAGAGAGTATGTCTTGTCTAAGACAAATTTCATTCAAAATGAAATGTAACATTTGATAACTTTAGTGAATATTCATTTTCACACTCACTTCCTGAGACTGATATACCTATTCTGTTAATTACTGCTTCATTTACTGCTACATTGGTCAAAAGCGTATTTCTGGCTTTTAAAAACCAAACACACCTCTGATTTTCAGACTGTTTTTTCAGCATGTACTAGGTGGTGAGGATTCCCAATACTGCCCAGTTCAGTGTCTATCACTATATTAATCACCTCATGTCAAAATATCAGTATAAATTCACAAAGTCCCAGGTCTTGATTAGACAACTTCCTGAGAGAAAAAGGACTGCGAAGCAAAGCAAAGCTATTTGACCAAGTCTGCTCACAGACTCCTTGAAGACTCCTGGTAGTCAAAAAGGATCTTATCACTTCCAGTGTTTCTGCCTACAAGTCCATTGGCATACCAGTCAGCAGATGCAACACAGGTGGGTGACTTTTTTCCATTCAATAAAATTATGTACATCAGCAAAGGTAAGACATCACTGTTGGGCAGGACACAGGATGAAAAGACAGATTGGGAAAGAGACAGATTTGTGTAGAGTGTGCTATTTTGCAATAGCCAAAGCACTGTAGAAGGAAAAGAAGAAAGAAAACAAAACCAAATCCCATATAACTCCTCCTTCAAGAGTAATTAAGGCACAGTTTCATACTTTGATACACTATTCAAATGACAGGGTATTTATATTTAAGATTTAAGACCCAACACATATTCTCTCATCCTGCCTCTCATCAGTCCTGCAGCATTTTTCAAGCTCTGATAATGATTTCAAGAACAAACCTAAACTTCCTACATACAACAGCATGCTTTTATTTATATCATATCTATACAATCTAAAAGACACATGAGCACAGAGTATCTACCTGGAACACTTACAACATAGTTATCAACCACTCTTCCTGCAGTTCTACTTTATCCCAACAACACAGTCATATTTTGTATTGTTTTATCATTCCTAAGACCTATCTTTCACAGCTCTGTGAACTAAAGCTTCAGAAAATCCCTCTCAGCTGGAAAATATACATATTTGTTTTTAATGATACTAAGAGGGAAAAAAACAACTACTAAATTATAAAACTCAATTTTACCAGGGTCCTGTATGCAGATCCACAAAACTTTGGCCATGCTTCATGGTAAAGGAAAAATACATTCATTTTACTGAGAAATCTGGATGCTGGACTTTAAAGTTTATACAGCCAAAGAGATATTCTATGATTGCTCAAATAATTCATCAAATTAATATTCCTCAGGAGTAAATATGCTTATAAATTTTCCAGCTAAAGTTTCCAGTGCAAGTGAAAAATAATTCATTTAAAGACACTTAATCTCAGATTTTGATTTTTTTGTAAGCTATCTTCTTGCACATGGTGTGTTTCATAAAACCCCGGACACCTACATACAGCATAGCTTTGTAAACTTAGCAAATACACTTTCTGACTTCTTGTTGAGCCACCATAGCATGCATTTGCTTCAAAAAGGCGCCCTTGTCTCTGCTTGCTGCTATGGCCACACCATAGCTCAGGCTTGTGCTTTTTTCCTCAGGACCTGCTCTTTTCCCCAGGACAGGCCTAGGTGCTCCCTATTATGCTGCCTGGATCAACGGGGTGAGCATTCCCAGCAGCAGCAATGGCGGGAGCTGGCACACTCTGTCGAGGTGATCAGCATGCAGCCGAGGGCAGAGATGCTGAGGAATCTAAACGCGCTCCCTGCAGGGCCACATGCAAGGGCTGCTTCCAGACACCTTACATGTCATGCAAAAAACATATCTTGACTTGGCCGCAGGAGTACTTTTAAGTCTAGTTTTCTGTGACAGCAAAAGCTGAATATGGGTGAGCTAAGGCTAAGAAGGAAGACTCACAGGGAACTACAAATTAAGAAAGCAAAATAAGTATTGCATTTTGCAAGGTCTCAAGTACCTGTCTGTCCCCCTACCACTGAAGATGCTGTTAGGGAGCTCCAAAGAAGTGAGCATTTTACTTCTCATAACAAGAGCTCAGTAAAAAACCATCCTTACAAATCTGTTCATCATTAATGTTCAAATGCAATTCTAGTATTTGATAGCTTGTTTCATTCATTTCAGCTACCAAACTGAAAACATTGATTCTTTTGTTTCCGTAGACAAGGTCTCTGTGCATGGAGAAAACATGTCCAAAAGCAAAGCCCTGTCAGCTTTCACACTACCTGCACATCACTTCTCGTGTATCACAGCTTACCCATTTTACAGTAGGTAACAGTCACCAAAGCCGCTATTGTGGTCATAAAGACAATAGTCAATATTCATAATACTACTGACATACTCAAGGTGAACAATTGCCTGCAAACCCAGCAGCATTATCCTTCAAAATCCTTTGCAGAAACACACAACTTTCTTTTTGTTTTGTTTTTTAATATTATAAAATTTTCAAAAATTTTAAAATTTAAATGTTCCTTGCATTTGTCATTACTTATCATAGCACCAGTAAAGTTTGGCAAATACACTAACTAATCAAAACACTATTACATACTTTAAAACTCTGTTTTTTAGTCTGTCTTGGTAATTTTTCATTAAAATATACTCAGAGATGCTGAAGTCCACAACAGCTACCTAGCAGCCTATTTTTCAGTTGTTTCCATTCCACAAACATTTTTACCCTATTAGTGAAAGAGCACTACCTTGCTATTTTTTTCTTAAACTAACCTTTATTGAGCCCCCTTCTTACCATTTTTTTCTGTTAGACCTGCACTATTTTTCAGTGTTCCACTGCTGAATTTTGTAGAAAAACTTCTAAAGGGCACAAACAAAATGTCACCTTAAGTGTTTATCCTTCCTTTGTTCTGATCAGCTCTGAAAACTAACAACTGCTTCCTTGTGTCAGCAAGTACACATGAATCATATCCTCACTAAATTGCTTTGATGTGCCAAAGAAGGGCTAATATATTATGAAAAATCATTGTTTCTACATACAATAATCCTTCAGGATGAAGTATCCTTCAGTTTATATTTACAATGCACAGTATAAAACAATACCTTGAGAAAGAGTAGGAAAAAATATCTAACATCTTATCTAGTCTCTTTAAATAAAGTAACTTTTTCAGTACCAACTGGTGTAGTGGTGCCTTCCTCAATTTACTGAATGGTATCAGTATACAACAAGAGAACAATATTTCATTATAAAATTTTACTTACCCACTTTGGGTTCTCCTTTTAGAAGCTGATTTATAGTAATTAAAGTATCACTTTGCTCTTTCATTTTGCTCTTTCTGGACCCTTAGAAAAGACACCTCTGTTACAACTGTTAATTCTGAATGACAAAAATCAAGTTTACAAAAAATTTAGTATCTCAGCTGGCAGTGTGAGATTATCTGTAATTCTGGGTAAAATTATTGCATTAAGTCTGTACAGTCAGCCTTGACCACAAGAAGATAACATAGCCTGGTTTAAATACATTAGCACCTGCTTTTACAGGTCCCTTCAATCATGTAAACTAATTCAATTAAAACCCACACATCATTACATCCATCAGACAATACTCCTGGCCTTATGTATCTGGGGAATATGACTGATGTAGCAGAAGGTTTAGGAGGCTGCAGTTAACCACATACATTTCCTGTAAATTCCAGCTGTTTATTCCAGAATAAAATGAACAGTAACGTTACTTCAAATGATCTATATGACTTTGAAAAACCTACTTGTAAATTTCTCCAAAAAGACAAACCAGGTAAAAAACAAAATGACACTGGTTAGCCTATGATGCTTATGAACACCTGCAAGCAAAATCATTAACACATGTTAAACTAGATAAGCAGAATTATGGAGGAGCTTGAAAACCAGCCCGGACTAGTGTACATTAAAGTATTTGGTGCCTCATTAACATTTGGCCTGTTTTACATAAATTCATAAGCTGCTTCCATTATTTCTGTGCAAATTAGAATTTATTGACCAGGAAAGACAAACTATTATTAAACAAAACTACACACATATATAATTTGCAAGTCTGATATTTCTTATTATAACAAAAAAGCAAAATCAATCAAATTTAACTGGAAAGTCTGCTTCCAGTTTAACTTTCCTTTGTCCTCTTGCTTTCCATCCCCAAATAAAATCAATAGCAGAACTGCATAAACCAGCAGCCTTTCCTATAGCAATTATGAGCAGAGAGTTTAGTTAACAGTATTGTCTTGCTGTGTGTGGGATTTTATAGAAATACTCAGCTAGCTCAGTTTCGTTAGCTGATCATATATTAGTGGGCTAAAATTTAATTAACAAAAGTAGCAAGCTGTTTAAATTTTCTTTGCAGATAATCTTGTAAACAGTCCCTATACATTAGCTTGATTCAGTGTTTCTCCACTGCTGGTGATTTACAGCAGATGGTACTATTGCCTGCACAGCTCCATTTCAACACCTGGAGCAGACAAGCAGAGCCAACAACATGCAGAACTTGCCTTAGCATAGCAGTGTCTCCCTTGGCTAGATATCCCGATGAAACAGTAGTCCCTATTGTAGCACATCTCCACCAGGCATATAACAGGGCAGCCAGAGGGAAGCTGCAGCTGAATTGCTAAGGGGTGAGCCCAGCTCAAGAGACAGGTACTGGCCACCACCCTGCTATCATGGTTATAAGGTAGGATGAGTATCATCACTTTCCATCATACCTTAGCTTACCTAGATTCAGTTTTGCAGCTCCCTGGGGGGGTGGTTGCAAGTTAACTAGAACTGAGATTAATTGCTATTGAGATATGCTCTTTTAAGAAAACAGAAACAAACATTCCCCACCCCAAAAAAACCAAAAAAACAAACAAAAGAACATAGACCAGGAAATAATTCTGTGGTAAGTCTCCTAAACACAGAAAGTTTTGGCAGATGATACCAAACTCCTACTAATGTTACTGAAACAGGAGGCCAGTTTCTTTGTGCAGTTTCTTTATGAAACAGAGTTTGAACTGACATTTCAGCAAACACCGCAATTGTTGTAACAATATTTCATATAATAGTAGAAGCTGCATCTTATTGAAAACACAAAATTGATTTGGGGGCGGGGGGGGGGGGGAAACAAAGAATGGCCACTGCTTTACAAAATGCTTCTTATCTTAGTCTAACCTTGACTAAAGCAGCACACTAACATATATATCATGCAGGAGTTCTTGGCTCTGAATACTTTCACAAGAAACCACAAGTATTTAGATATTTATCATATCTTTCAGTTGTCACAAATACCATCTTATTACTAATGTGATTAAACACTCATTCCCATGAAGAACCTTTCTAAGAAAGACCTTTGAAACAAAATTCAGTATTTTTTGAAAATTAAGCCAAAAAGCACATTGATGAGACACTTTAAATAGTTCAGCTTCTGGAAAAACTTCCTAATTTAAAAATCCTTTATTATGATATTTGAAAATAACATTATTTCCCCACATCAAATACATATTAATTTCATAAAATTTTGTCTATTATTCTGTCCTATCATGCTAAAAGAGAAGAATCTTTCCTATTGTGGTATTTCCTATAGTTGGAGGCTACAAAAAAGAGTCGTTTTTATGTTGGCATGGGTTATTCGGTAGTATTTATGGAAAAAAAATATCAAGTTATTAGGGACTGGAAAGCTCAGCAATCCTGGTAGCAGCTAAGAAGCTGAAGAGTGTTAAATAACAGCAACCCTCAGAGAGGCATAATTCTTAGTATGCAGCTCTTGCATCCAGGGCCTTTGAAAGAGCAGTGAATGAGGGATGCAAAAATCAATTTTTTTTTGAAATTTAAAATACAGATTGAATCTATGAGGTTAAGCGTTCTTAACTTGTTTTGGAACTTTGAAATGCCAGTGTTCTTTCTATCAACTGTTGTGGGTCACCTCTAGGTTCCTTTGCACTGTGCAAAACAGGATGGCCCTGTGCTGAGTACTTCTGCTTGATAAGAGTCCCAAAAAACAACAGAAAGGGCTTACTCCACCACACAAATAAGATGTTTCAAAATCACAAATTCCTGCTTGTCATGGCCCAAGGAGGCCACTGTTTGCCATCATGTACCCACACAAGGACTAAAGGCTGCTCACAACTCAGTTACCTTGAGCTTAACCCACCACATTTGCTTCTTTCCCAGCAAGAGACCTACAGCTCTAACATACTACTAAAGCTCCCACTTAACTATCCCAGCAGAAAAGGTATGATTCATGATTTTTCTCATTTGGCAGCAACCCAACAGCCCCTATGGAAACAGCATAGACTTGCACAGAAGAAATTCAGCCACAGCTGATGGACACCACTACTCCATGCACTTGTTTCTGAGAAGATAGAAGAGTTCATAAGTGATCGGGAGGGACTGCAGCAGCAGGAAAGCAAGTTCCACCCTTTATCTTGCTGCAGCACATCCTTATGCTATACAGCCAGCAAAGTGCTATCTCTTTACATATATACACACACACACCTCATTCATCAGTGCAGTTATCCAAAGGCAAGTCTGCTGCTCTCCAGAGGCATGAGCAGTCTTATATGATGGCAAATAAGGGTGCACGCAGAGAACTGTGCTTCAGCCCAGAGGTCTTAAAATCTTTCAAGCTGGCTTCAGTGCATAGAAAAGCAAAACTGTTTCTGGAAAAGCAGTCCTTCCTTAATCCCACAATACTCTTGTCCTTTTCTCTTGTTACAAAGTATAGTAAATGTGGGGAAGCCACACAAGTATGCATTAACTAAAATTCAGGCGTACTACCTTATCAGTATCCCTTTACTCTCTCACTATAAAAATTGAAACCCTTAATGAACAAAAAATTTCCTGATGGTACACTCAACAGGCATTTTCTTGCTAACAACTGCCTCTTAATCATAATCTTTATCACAAGCATTACTCTAAAGAGATTTCCTAGAAGGATCTGAGAACATAAGACCCAGTTAAGATAACACATTGGCCAGCCAAGCACAATGGCATTGCCAGGCATTATATAAGAGGACTGTCACATGCCAAACCCTATATTTAGTCATGACAGCAACAAATTTCTTTTATACAGTTACGTTTCCAACACCTATTTTTCATGTGCAACAGCTGAAACCCAAGAGAATGAGTGATATTTAAATCCCCTTAAGTGGATGTGACAAATTGTCTTGTCTCTTAACCTGGAAACAGGTCACTCTAAGCAGTGGCTGTGACAGAAAAGGTTACAATTTTCATCTGGCTGAGCTTCTACCTTTGAAAAAAACATTGCAAAAAAAATTTTACTCTTACATATGAAAGGTAGCTTCTGAAGACAAGCTCCTAACTGTGTCATGAACCTATCTCCAAAGCCAGCAGCAAGAATCGAAAAAAGACAACACTGAAAACTAGCCTGTGAATAAAATACTGATCCATATTTATTGGTTCTAGACACAGCCTGTCTTGGACAATACAACAGTACAGACCACGACAGCACTTAAGATTTTCCACAGAATAAGAGAAAGATAAAACAGACAAATTGATTAAATCAGGAGTCAGAGCCTGCCATCAGTACAATATATTCTGGGCATGGGTAAGCCCAGAGAGCTACTGTCAGCCTGTGGTATCATAATGATGCTTCTCCATCCGGCATGGGGGGCTTTTGAGAAGCACTGTCAAGAGGCTGGAGGTGCCTTCTGGCCCTGCTCTTTTCACCCCAGCAAGGGTCACGCTGGAATGCAGGCAACAGGGCTCTCCTGGGGAAACACAGTCAAGGTAACACAGCACTTGTGTTTGAAGCATTTTAGGGTTTACACATGGTTCTTTATTTGACCTAAGTAATAAGTTTAGCCTCACTCCTTCCCCTGATATTATGTTAGTCAGCTCCCCATTACCCGTGTTAGCTTTTTAGTGTTGAAAACATGAAAAATACATTTTAGCACTATGAAAATGTGATTATAAATCAGCTCAAACTGGCAGGGAACTTCAAGAGGGAATGTAAAAAAAAAATAAAGTAACTTATTTAAAATTGTCTTTGTTGTCTTCAGGTAATATTTTTGTTTACAATAAGAATTTATAGGTAGGCAGTATTTTAAAATACATTATGATTAAAATTACTATTTCACTGTACATAGTGGGTATCAAATACAGAACCATAAACACACACAAAAATCCCACTAATGTTTGTGCTGAGTGTTACATTAGGGTAATCTTTGGATGTTAGCTGGTTGATGCTTTGGGCATCTTCGGAGCACTCAAAAAAACCTCAGAAAGGGTTTTTTAGTAGTAACTAGCACAAGTAACTGTAAATATACTTCTGATCTGTGACCATTTGCATATAATGATATATAAGATGGACAACTGTAAAACAGTCTATACTTGAAAAGTATATTAATAGTTAACATGGCCCAAGTAAATGAATCCTAAATCTTGTCAGCTTTGACACCTAAAAAGGCTTCCTGGAGAAAAGGCATTAAGTTTGTAATGGGAAAGAAGTAACCCATGAATGGTATTTTCCAAACTTTTGATCATTACCACTTATTAGCAAATCCTGCAAAAATTATCAGTGGCAGGAGACTTGAAACTGAAACAAAGGCAACACAAATTGAAACTTTTTCCATGTCTAAATTCAGATACTTGGACACACAAAATCAATAAGATAAAGATGTTTGCAAAATCACGATTACAAAAGTGAAAATATGCTTTTGCATACAAGTTTCATTTCATGTATTCCCCTACATTTGACTAATCTACAAATAATGCTGTCTAACAGAAAGTGATTGCGACATCTTTTTTACTGGAATTCTTAATTTGTTTGTTGCTTACCACAGAATAACTCTCAGATCAGGACCTTAAACAAGGTACTGCCACACTACACACTAAAAAAAGATAGTTCTTCTCCCAGAGAACGTAAAATCTATTAAATTTTGCTTCAATCTTGTTTGACAGAAAAAAAGAACAGGGCATTACTTCTTAAAAAAAAAAAAAACACAACAAAAAAAACCAAAAAAACCCCAACACACAAGAGCAAACTATTTAAAAAATATTACTTGCTTGTACATGGGTATTAAAGCGTAGTTGTACCTAAAGTTAGATATCACAATCAACAAGCTAGTACTCACCTAAACAGTACTTTTTTTCAAGAGATACTACTCATGATTCCATTTAGCAGAAACTGGTATGGGTTAGCATCTCTGGAAATCAGAACAGTTACAGAGAAACATCTAATTATGCCTTGGGATCCTATCCTTATGACCCAGATTTGTAAACTATTTCCTAAAATTAATTTATAACTGTTCAAGAAACCATCACACAGAAAAAAACACAAAAATGCAACCACAGTGCTCTGATGTTAGGCAACAGTAACAGTACATGGTATAGAAAATCAGAAAGAGTTAAGCAATATTAACAGTACATGGCATAAAAAATCAGCAATAGTTCTCCAAAAATGAAAGGCATTATAGTCCATTTTCCAAATTTATGGTGCTTCTTATATGTTTTCTCCGTTTGGAACCTTTCAACATTTTAAGGAGTTTCCAGAGGAGTATGAAGATGACAAACTTCCTATGCTTTTAAAAAGCTGTTTTTCTCTTGCTAATACTCAATTCCAGAAGCTAGCAATTTAAGAAAACACCAATATTGTAAGATTCAGAACAACACAATGACAATTGACAATACATTTAAATACTGTGTCCTTTCAAAATCCAATTTATTTACAAATTAAACCTATAGGTACATGACAAGTGTATCTACCAGTTACTACATGTGCAATGCCTGCAGGCACTTGGAAATTGCTTATCACAGGGATGGCTGGGAAATGAGACATCATCTGGGTATTACAGTCATCCTGGTTCAACTTAGGTAGCCAAACATCATGGCTAGCTTCCTACAGAACAGACCTACAGCATGTTTTCAGTTTTTGGGGTAACAATCCCATAATATGCCTGGGCTCATCTAGAGATTCCAGATAGCACCCTGTGCCTACTGCTTCAAGCAATTTTAAGAAGGGAGAAGAAGGATCTTCTTAAATATCTGCGTCACTCCACTTTCAGCCATCCAAAGCTGTGAGCTGACACGTCATAGACTACTGCTAATTGAGCATGAGGGGCATCTAAACAAAATAAATACCTCTGGACTGGGATATGCTGATGCAAGTCCTACGCAAGCATTACCACAGTAAGGGGATTCCTAACAGGTGCAACCAAGAGTTCAGACTGCCAACTCACTGCACAGAGAGGGACTGAAAATAACTCACTCCCTGATCTACTTTAAATATACAGGACACAAAATACTGGTTCCACCCTGGATTTTTTTTCTTTTACCATGGCAGCTTTTCCACAATGGGTAAAAGCTCTTACCTAATGCAGAGCTCCATTATTAGGGACCTCTTTTGTCTCCCATATATTCACATAAATAAGGAAAACTAACACTAGTGAAAATGCTGTTATATGCAAAATAGAGCAGGAAGAAATAGTAAGGGAAGTAACTGCAGGTCTGGGGGAAAAAAGCACCCAACAACCAATCAGTCTTTCAGGTTGGTTCTTAGAGAAAGACAGTCAAAAGGAAAGAGATAAACACAGTGAGAAACCATGTTCTGTACCAATATTTCTTTTTCTGAATTTCTCATCTCATTTTACAGGATCTACTCTTCAGACAGAAAACAGGGTAGTCTTGGACATTCTTTGCTGTACTGAAATCTGTGTCTTCAGCCTTGAGCAAAGCTTTTCTACTTCACTTCCTCAAAAGCTAAAATAGTATAATTTACATATATGCCTCACTGAGATGACACAGTTTGCAGTTATATTATGATAGGAAGTGGTATTGTATAAATTCTGGATACATTTTAATAATCAAAAGTAAAATGATTCTTTAGAACAACTTGCTATACACCTGAAATTAAAATCCTCCTGTGCTATACTTTCTCAAACTATTACATTGGCTTGCTGGTTTATACTCAAGATTGTTCACATTACAGTTAGTGGCACTGATTTACTTTTTAAAAATGTCTTAGTAAACAAAGTGAAACAAACACTGAAAGGTGACACAATTTTTTATACAAAGGGGAAGAAATCACAAAAAAAAAAGAATGAAAAAGCTTGCTAATTCAAACAAATGCAAACACCGTACAGTATCAGATGTAGTATGTCTGTGTCTACTTAGAGATGTAAGACAGGTGTCAAATTTTACTTTTAAAATGTCCTCTTTCAGTAAAAATCTCAATATACTTGGAAAAACTTAAGACACATTGATTTGCAATTAGTTTTATCTTACTCTGAAAACAGTTTGCCTTTATTGTTCATAAAATACACTGCATATGTTATCTATTATAGGGAAGTAGTAAATAAATACTTGAAGAAAGCCCAGCATCTTACGAAAGAGTGGCTATACAGATATGACAAGTCAGGAAGCTGATAGGTGTTCGAACTTATTAGCAACTGTTTCTTCAAAATTCTTGACTTTGTAACTTGCCAAAACATACACAATACACACTGAGTAACAAGATCTTTCAAGTGGTAATAAAAACCGGAAATGCAGTCCAGAGAATAGCGAAATGTCAGGCAGATAAAAGAGACATCTAATTGCTGCTAAGAATCTCTAAAGCCAAGAAAAGCACAGGTAATATTATATGGTAGGACTAAACTAATATATTGTGGGACTAATACTTCACATCTGACATTTAGCAAAGTTGAACAGGGACTTAAAAGCAGTCAATAACAAACAGCAGATACTTGGTAAGGGCAGTCAAAGTAAGACAGTAGAATTTTTGAAAAGCATAAGCTGAATCAAAACAACTATTTTCTAACTCTTAAAAAGAATTAATAATTGCAACTAAAATGGTTAAAAGGTGCTAAAATATCTATCATCAGCTGCTTTTGCAGGCATAAGAGATGGAAAACTAGCCTATTAAATGAAAGCTTTTTTCTTATTTCTAACTGTACATCTAGCTGTCCAAATACTCTGATGATGATAAATATAAAAATAAATTCTGATAGAAGACAGCAGGCTTATTAATTTGTCTTTAAAAAAATAGCTCCAGAAATGCTACTATTCTTTGCAAATTGAAATCATGAAGGAAGGTGTACTTATGACTGGAGAACATAGAAACTCGATTTCAAACTGCAAAACTAAGGCACATACAGATCCCAGCACACAGTTCCCAGATAACGCACATCCTCAGCTTCCAGGATGGGAAGGAAGTGCGCACTCTCTCTCACAAACACACCTCTGGATGCAGGTGTCTAGTAATGGCATGTTGCTTCTGAGAGTGTTCTTTTGTAACAGAGTTATAACAGCTATGCGCATTACCATTTAGAAACGGTATCCAGAACATAAGCTCCCCGGGCTCAAGAACTACTTTTAACACTTTTTCATGCTATTTTATAAACCACGTCTAAGAGAGAGCTCTAGTTCTGTATGGGATGCTGTGAAAAGAGCAACCAAAGGGATTATTTCCAGCAGCCCTACAACCTCTTCTTGTTTTTAAACTGAGACAAACAGAGAAGCAGTGTAGCTTTCCAAGACCTGCATCACTTTCACAACTTGCCTTGAAATTTAAGAGAACGGTGTACAAAACCACGACAGAAGCCGCTCCCGCACCAAAACCCGCGTACGGAGACAGCTCGCCCAGGGCAGATTTCTCCGCCCAGGGCCGCTCCAACACCCGGCCCCTCGGGCCGCCCGCGCGAAAGGGGAGCGGGCGGCGCTGCCGAGCCCGCGGGCTCCTACCTTGTTCGAGGCCATTTCGCTGACGGAGTGCCTGGTCTGCAGGGTCTCCAGCTGGTCCAGGCACCAGTCCAGCTCCTCCATGGTCTCGCTAGCCAGTTTTTGGTAGGCCTCCTCTGCGAAGAGACAGGGAAAGGCGCGCTCAGTTCGCAAGCGTTTCACAGGGCTAACGGCGAGCTGCGGCGCGCCCATCCTGCGCTGCCCGCTGCCCAGACATGAGCGCTGCTCCCTCATATTGCCAGCGCGGGCAGCGGCCGCCGCAGTTCTGCCTCTCCGCAGGCCCGCGCCTCCTCTGCGGAGTCCCCAGGCCGGCGTGCGGCAACAAAACTTCATCCCTGCCGGGCTCGCCGCGGCTCTGCCGCCCGCCCCGCGACCGCCCGCGGATCCGCCCCCTCGCTGGAGGCTTCGAGCTCGGCAGGAGCCGCGGCCGGGGGGCCTCGGAGTCCAGGGGGCTGCTCGGAGCGGCGCAGGGCATCCGCAGCTTCCCTCTCCCTACACGCACTCCACCCCGGCCGCGCCTGCTCTAGGTAAGTCTGCTCTTACCTATGCAAGGCACCATCAGAAATTAACTGGTTGATGTTTACAGAAGCGTTGGGAAAGATGTAAGACAACATCTGAGTGCTCCGAACAATGATGACCCGCCGAAGCACAAACTGTTTAAAGGAGTGCTCAAATAACCCACTGCCTGTGACCATGTGTTTGTGTGTGGGAGTGCTCAAATAACGGCAATCGTGTTTGCTCTAACCCAAATCCTCTGTAGGTGTGTGGGTGTCTGCGTGCACGTGCACCAAGTACCACACGTTGGCTGTAAACTGAAAAAGGGCTGATGGAACTGGATCCAGTAACACAATACTGGAAATGGACCCAATAATGGTATGGTGAGCCGTGGTTTAAACAAAATTGCTAAATGTTCCATTGGAACTGTTTTAGAAGTTTCAGTTACAGATAGGAAGACATTCCTTTCTTCAGTAGCACCCAAACAACAGGAGATCAAAATAATTTCAGAAAAATAATGCTACATGTAGGGTGTAAGCCTTACCTACAAAGCCTGGCTATTTTTTGGTTTTTTTCTGATGTAGATGTTACAGGGAGAATATTTCTCCACACTGAACTTGGAGCTGGGCAAGTTTTAGCCCAGCCATGCTGTCTTGAAAGCTGTGTACCGAAACATCAAGTTTTGAAACTCGTGGCATGGATGCGTGTGGATAAGCTACATGCAAACGTGACTCCAAGGTATAGAAATTCCTTTTTTTTTTTAACTTGTTATTTACATATATAACATCTTCCTTAACTTGTTTCCCGTCCATTTAACCTTATTTTCAAAATATCAAAGCAAAACAAACTAACTAAAACTTCTTTGCAAATAAAACACCCCAGCATGGATTATTGCCAAATAGTTCAGTGCATTACTGTTCAGCATCTTGGATGCTAGATCCCTATTTTTTTACATTTCTGAGCACATTCTCAAAAACTTCAGGTTCCTTCGTGATGTTAAACTTCACATATATGTAGCTATTGCAAAAACACTCCATAATTTCAAATAATATCCATTTATCTCTGGAAAAAGTTAATGCAAGAAGATTTTTTTTAAATTGACATTAATTGACAGAACCATTTAAAGAAAATTTTGCAGTGCTTACCACTTCAGTAAACCCATTAATCAACATCCAACAAAAATCTCCATTAAATTGTAGATACTCTCTTTCAGATGCATATTACTATAAATGCTATGTGATCCAAAGGAATTACTTGCCATATAAAGTCAGGATTTTCCAGTGTGTTTATCTATCAAAAGAGAATCCATGATATTCTGCAATACAACAGGCATCACAGCTCACTAGTTCTCAAACACAGTAGTTTACTGAACTTACAGTGTAGATTTCAGCAAAATCACTACTGAGAATAGGAATAACTTTGTTTATAACTTTGTAAGCATACTGAATTAATTGCTTTTGTGGAATATGGTTAACATATATGCAGAGTTTTCTGATGATGTCATACAATGGTTGCCTTCAGGATACAATGCACTATCAAGTGAGAAAAACCAAATTTGTATGATGTCATTTTGCTGCTAGCCTGCAACCTGCCCATCAGCAGTTCTTGAAAATCAGATACTAGGAACCATGTTTTTCTTAATAAGATCATCCCTCCTAATACTTCAGAGAGTATGCAGGTAAGGTTTTTCCAAGAAGTATGAGAACAAAGTACACTGAAGGGATACAATATTTAGGTAAAAGTAATAAACCCCTCAGTTCTTTAGGTAACAATATATATTACCAATAATGGCTTACAGTCAGGAGTCCTTGTCTACTACTCACCTTTCCAGTATATCTCAAAGCACATTAGAAAGCAGAATCCATCACTCACAAAGCAGTCTCATCACCCTTAGGATCTTTCTCATGTCCTCTCATTTCAGACTGCCACATTTCAGGGGTCTGTGACTGCCACTGGGACCGAACTGACCACTCAGACAAAGTAAAATTCTGATAGCCAATGATAGGCTAAAGACTTGCTGGACTCAGCACCTCCTGAGAGTTCTCAGATCTCAGAGCTGTCAGGCCAGACCTTATATCTTAAATATAAATAAAACGTTTGCTAAATGATGGCAAAGTACACATCAAACAAGCACACATGCAGTTTTGAAAGGCAGATAGGAAAGCTTTTTCTGAACAGTACCAAAGCTCTGAATTTGGCCCACACTACTGTTATACAATGTTGTGGAAAATGTTGTGCCTAATGGCTTTTCAAGTATGACACTTAAAAAAGTACCATCAAGAAAAGAATAAAAGAAAAATTATCAGTCGTGCAACTTTGAGAGCCTCACAACACTGTTTCTGACTTCTGTTACCACTAAGGTAGCACCCTGTAATTATTCCCATCCAGAAGTGATCTACTAATCAGTTTGGGTTGTTTGGTTGGTTGGTTGTTTTGGGTTTTTTTTTTGGTATAGCCACATAATCAAGTTTCTCCATCCAGATCATAAAGTCCTAAACTAGATTGACTTCTGTAAATGAGAGGTATCTTGACATCTCAAAGGTTCTTTTCAGGTCTCATAAGGCTTTAATATGAGGGAGAGAAGTACAGCTGAACACCAACTGCTTTATTTTGCATGTTGTTTTGTATATGCTTTTTAAAAAAAAGGAAGTGACATCAAGTGTTCTTTCAGTTCACAGATTACTAGTAATTCTTGTAGCTTTCAGTATGGTACATAGGAAAAAAAAAACGAAAAGAAATGAAAAAGGAAGGCTATCAAAAAGAAAAAGCTCAGCAATTTGGAACTGCACAGCTAAAATTTTTAAGTGTTCCACTGTATGTTTTTATGAAGACTTGATTCTTAGCACAGGTCCTAAGACAACACCAGAGATAGCTGTACTTGTATTCACATCATTACTTGGGAACAATTTCTATTCAAAATTTTCAAAGGGAAAAAATATTACTCTATGGCAACACTTAAGTGGAGTGTCCACTTTACTTAATGGTTCTTCATGATTTTCATATAAGTTGTTCTGCTATACTGTACTTTCCTTCTTGTAGTGCTTAAGCATATTTGTACTAACTTTTGCAGTACATTAATGAATTTCAGAACAGCAGAAGGAAAAAATAAGTACAGATTCTTCATTGTTGTCTGATTGGTTGAGATCAGCTGAGTGATCCAAAGAGGCTGGAAAGAAATTGACTTAGCAAGCACACAACCAAAGGCTTTGACCACTGTTGTTGCCTTAAGACAGGAGTGCTTTCAAGGCAAGACAAAGATACTGCTGAATAGTGCCGTGATCCAGACAGACTTGGCATATGTATTGTCTTTTGGAGCTGCAAGCAGCTGGAAGCAGCTCTGAAAACCACCAGGCTATTTTAAGTGGGGATGAGTGGAAGATCTATCCAGAAAAGGAAGGTCAAAGAAGGTGTATACCCCATGATAAACAATACTGGTAAATTGCTAACAACAGATGAAGAGAAAGCTGAGGTACCCAACAAAATTATGCCGGAGTCTTCACTGGTAACCTCTCTTTCCACACCTCTTGAGTGGATCAGCACCAGGATTGGGGCTGGAAGGGAAAAGTCCCTCCCACTGCAAAGAAATAGGTTTGTGACCACATAAGGAACTTTTACATAGATAAGTTTATGAGACCTGATGAGATGTATCTCAGAGTCTTGAGGGAATTGGCTGATGGAGTTGCCAAAGCACTCTCCAGGATATTTGAAAAGTCATGGCACTCAGAAGTCCCAGCTAACTGGGAAAGGGGAAACATTGTACTCATCATTTAAAAAGGTAGAAAGGAGGACCCTGGGAACTACCAACCTGTCAGCCTCACCTGTGTGCTGGGAGAGATCATGGAGCAGATCCTCCTAGGAGCTCTGTTAAGGCACATGGAGGACAGGGAGGTGATTCAGGACAGCCAGCACAGCCTCACCAAGGACAAGTCCTGTCTGACCAACCCAGTGGCCTTCTATGATGGAGTAACCACATGAGTGGACAAGTGAAGGGCTAAAGATGTCATTTATGGACTTCTGTGAAGCCTTTGACTGGTCCCCCACAACATCCTCCTCTCCAAACTGGATTTGATGGATTTGATGGGTGGACTGTTAGATGGATAGGAAAGTAGTTGGACAGCCGCATCCAGCAGGTTGGTCAATGGCTCAGAGTCCCAGTGGACACCAGTGACAAGTGTTGTCCCTCAGGGGTCCATACTGGTACCAGTGTTATTTAGTATTTTCATTAGTGACATAAATGGAGGGGTTGGGTGCACTTTCAGCAAATTTGAAGATGACCCCTAGCTGACTGGTTCTGTTGACAGACATGAAGGATGGACTTCTATCCAGAAGGACAAGCTGGAAAGTGGACCCATGTGAACCTCATGAGGCTTAGTAACACCAAGTGGAAGGTGCTGCACCTCGATTGGAGCAACTCATAGTAGCAACACAGGCTGGAGAATGAACAGATTGAGATCAGCTCTGCTGAGAAGGACTTGGGAGTGCTGGTGGCTGAGAGGATGGACATGACCCAGCAACATGTGCTTATAGCCCAGAAAACCAATTAAGTCCTGGTCTGCATCAAAAGAAGCACAACAAGCAAGTCAAAGGAGGTGATTCTTCCCCTGTACTCTGCTCTGGTGAGATCCCACCCAGAATGCTGACATCCAGCTATGGGGTCCCCAGCAGAGGAAGAACATGGACTGTTAGAGTGAGTCCAGAGGAGGGCCACCAAGATAATTAGAGGGATGGAGCACCTCTTATATGAGGAAAAGCTGAGATAATTGTGGGTTTTTTCAGCCTGAAAAACAGAAGACTTCAAGGTGTCCTAGTTGCAGCTTTCCAGTACCTGAAGAGAGCCTACAAAAAAGATGGAGACTTTTCACAAGAGCATATAGTGACAGCACAAGGGAGAATGGATTAAAACTAAAAGAAAGTAGGTTTAGACTAGGTATTAGGAGTAGGTTCTTTCCTTTCGTTGTGAGGCACTGGAACAGGGTGCCTGGAGAAATTGTGGATACCTCACCCCTGGAATTGTTCAGTGCCTGGTTGGATGGAGGTCTGAGTAACCTAGTCTCATGAAATGTGTCCCTGACCATGGCAGAGAGGTTGGAAATAGATTATTTTCCAACCCAAACCACTTTATGATTCTATGATCTATTGTGAAACTCAGACCTTGGACATTTTCCCTGAATTTTCTGACCATGTTTCTGCTCTTCAGCATAGTGTAAGCTCAAACTTTGGAGAAAGAGAATTGCAGGGCCAAGAATTTCCGTTTTTCTCACAACTATAGCATTAAAAAAAAACAAACAAAAACCAACAACAACAACAAAAAAAAACCCTCAGAATTTCAAACTGGGAATTTTTCTGTCAATGAGGATATTTGCACCCAGAGCTTTAACTGATAGCCTAAAATTGAAGTGACTGATATTTAGTAAATACTGAGAGTTTCTATTAAATATAGCCATGTTAACATTGATTCAACATAGAAATAACATCTGTTTTCATACAACTTTAAAAAAGTTTTTATATTTAACTGAGAAAAACCCATACATTGTGACTTAAAAGGCTGTCTTTGTGGAGTGTTCACATGTCCTACTGCTGCTGAAAGGTGATTATGAAAGATATTTTTTTTACAGCTAAGAATTTGTGGACATCTCTCCATAATCACAAGTAAAACAAAATACCCTTGAACATATTTTGGAATAAGCATCTGGGAAAATCACTCAGATGCAGCAGGTTTCTCAGAAAGGGTTTTTGTGGTCCCATTCAGAACACTCGTGTTCTCCCATGCCAGGAATCTCTCCATGTTTCCATTGTAGCAAAGGAAAATTCTTTGTACCAGTTAGTAACCTTATACATGGACAGACTGCGTCCAAATGACCAGGACATGCTCCTTCACACAGGTAGCACTAGCCTTGGAAACTGCCATGTCTCCTTGAAGAGAGAAACCTCCAGGAAATAATAGGAGCAAAATTATAAAGTCCAGTTATGCACAACCTGTAAAAATACTTGATTATAGCTAGATAATAAAAAAGGAGTGCATAAAAGATGCACAAACGAAACGTCCATTAGATAAGAATCTAGGGGAAAAGTGTTCGGTTTTTTTCCCTGAAGCATTTTTTATTTCTGTCATGGTCTCAGAAAAACCCATATCCCATGTCATTATATCTCTGTGCCCTAAGAGTCTATGTCAAGGGCAAAAGTATGGAGAAAATATGCTTATATTCTTACAAAATGAAGTAACAGGAATACTGAAGATATCTATGAAGAAGTTATTGGACTCTTAGAACAGGCCTATTACAGTAAATAAAGCACTTTTTATTCTTCTAAACATAGAACTGTATCATTAGGCTCTCACTGTGTAGTTCAGTTTCTCTGCATGGGAAAGGGGATGATAACATGCTAGCTTTCTCTTTTTTTCTGTTAATCATTTTATCAACCTCTTGGAAAGTGCTTTGGAAGGAAGTTACTCATACTGATATAATCCCTAAGTCTTGAAGAATTTCTGTATTAAGCATTTGCAAATTCATCCCAACAGTCTTGAGATGCCAGAGTAGTAAAGCAGACTACCGGAAAAGTATCTTTTCATTGAAGCCAAGCAGGAAAACACAAATTCAATTCAGACAGCCTATTCAAATAATTCACTTATTTAATGACAGACCACATAAAAATTTTGCAATGTGAATGTTTAAATCCACTTGTTGCTGTTATCAAATATCCAACAAGGCCAAATGAATGTTCTTGGCTTACCACATATCCCAACCCAGTGCTCCCTTCCTCTTTGACCAATTTGGCAAAGTACTAATACAGTCCTTACTCCACTGCCTATAAAAATCTGCCAGAAGGACCACTGTCACTCACTCAGTAGTAAAAAGGAGAAAGCCTTTCCATCAAACAATCATCCTTGCTCGAAATAAAGAAAACTAGGGAAGCTCTTGATTTTCAAGTAGCACAATCTGCTTTTTGTGTATTTTTATTGCTTTCTTTTTATGAAGAAACTGCGTATTGAGAAAAGATCTGTTTCTTTTTTAAAATCTCTTTTTCTCACCACAGTTGTAATTGTGTCAATTCTGTACTCTGAAACTTGTGGACAAGGAGTTTAATAACAGATTCATTGCTCAGACTACTTTCTTTTCCTATTTCCTGTATTGTAGTAAAAGTATTTCTTCTAGGTTACAGTATGTATGCTTAACATCAGCTTCCTTTGTAACTGTAAACTAGTTTGTTTCTAAAGAAGATACTGCTATGGATTCAACATAATAACAGAAGTCAGAGATTTTTAAAGTAAAACAAAATTAGAGGCAACAGACACAAAGTAAGCTACAGAATATTCCCTCTGAACATTGGGAAACACTTTTTTTACTATGAGAGTGACTGAGCACTGGCATAAGTTGTTCCATGGAGTCTCCATGCTTAGAAATTTTCAAAAAGCCATCAGAACATGGTTCTGGGTGACCTGCTATAGATGGCACTGCCTGAGCAGGGGGATTGGACCATGTGGCCTCCAGAAGACCCTTCCATCTTCAACCTTTCTGTGAGTCTGTGATTAAATCAGTGGTTGAAAAAATAAAACCATTTTAGTGAAAAGTGGGTGGCTCAAATAGCCATGCTGTTTGCATGTTCACAATTCTCTAATAGTTTTTGACCCTACTAGAGGGGGTCAAAGGATATTACACTGTTTCCATTAGGATTTTGCTGAAGAGCTTAACTCACATAAATTATTCTGGACATAATGAAAACAAGAAATTCAAATCACTAAATGTATATGTGTAAAACTTCATTGTTAAAAAGACCTATTAACCGTTTTGTTTTTCAATTTTTTTTAGAACATACGACCAGAACATAAAAGAATAGCTTAAATTTTTTTCAAAAGATGTCCATTGGAAACCATCCATTTCACTTTTTACTGCTGGTTTTGTCTAAGATGTTCATCGCTCCAAGACCCAGAAAATCTGTTCTGTCACAAAACCTTTATCATAAACTGGAACTTGCTTAGATGAAGCTGGAATGTGAAAACTGGGAGCCCCATCTTGGAAAGAGTTTCATGATCCCTATTTGGTTTTGAGAGTTCTTTGGAAAACTTACAAATGCATATTCAGAACTCACTGCACAATAAAATAAAAATAAAGTCATCTGTAAGTACCAAGGCAAACAAAGTCTTCCTTAAGCTTTTGTGTCTTTGTGTGGTTGACTTGACTGCTGAACTTTACAATACCCAATTGTGCAGACCAAGCTCACACTTTATTAAAAAATTATAAATGCCAAAGTTTAGAAAAAGCTTCAGTTCTCTTTGCCAAAGAAACCTCAATAGGATTCCTGGTGCCTGTTAAACCAAATGAAAGCTTTCCAAGAGTTGAGGCATTTGTTTTGGTAATTCTCCATCTAAATCCTCTAGTGTCTAATAAGAAATGTGGTGGGTTTTTTGAAAAAAAAAAAGGCAGTGTTAATAGGCTCCTTTATAAAGTCACCCATTTTTGCATAGTTTATATTTTATAAATGTAATAAATCACTACCTCACTATCAGATTTAGCTAGGAGTGGTCAGTGATTTCAAAAGTTAATATGTGGCTGGCTGTTGGTAATACACATGTATTTCCTAAGGAAAGCATTCTAAAAATGACCAAATATTTTCAGTGGTAATTCTAATTTGAAGCAGATTTGCATGATATTGGTAAGATAAACTAAATTAGCTGATGGCAAGAGTGAGCAGATAGAGATAGGCTTTCTCCCAGGGACTCAGAGAATGCAGGAGAAAGGAAACTTCTCAGCCTTGATCAGCTATGTAGCAGGAAGCCTGCTCTCTTTCCAACAAAGCAAAGGTTTTGGTTGGGTTTTTTGTTTGTTTGTTTTGGTTTTTTTGAGAAAGATTGTTCCAGATGTACTTTTAGATCCACATTAGAACTGATGGAAAACTTTTTTCCCATTCAAGAAAGCTTTTGATATTTAAAAAACTCCAAATGAAAACATATATATATCTTATTCTGCAGAAGGGTGGCAACAAACTAATTCTTTTCTTTTTCTTGGAGGTGTTGTTTTATTTTCATCTTGAAATGCAATAAATGAAAACCTTAGCCTAAAATAGCCTGATTATTATGCAGCTCTCCTAGAACAGAGAACACAACTTTGTACTAGTTTCCCTCATCCTGTGTGAGCATCCTGAATGTACGGTTGTTGACTGTTTTTGAGGTAGATCTGTTGATTTTTTTTCCCTACTCAAGTTCTGGATAAATAATAAAAAGGAAGTTTCTCACCTTCTAGCCCTGCAAATGATCAGTATCTCTGTGGTTTAACTCTTTATTTATTTATATAAAGTGCAGCATCTCCAAGATAAGATGCTGAGATGGATAACTCAACTGCACTGAGATCTCTCCTCTTCCTCATTATCACAAGGATGGGAAGATATGTCAGTCTGGGAATGCCCTTGTATTACTTTTCTCATAACATGCTCTAAAGGATTTCAGAATTCTTTTTCCAGACTACACTTCAGCAATACTGGTACACTTTCAGAAAATTTTTTATGTTTAGAAAACTATTATTTTCTAGGGAAAAGATTTCTGAACCTCTGAGGTTAATCATCTACATTTGTCAGTCAGCCTGGCACCTGAGCGGAGGCACTTTCTATAGGTTTTGTATTGCTGCCTGGGGCTCGTGTTCAAACTTACCCTGAGAATGAGGGAGCCTTGAGAAGCTCATCATCACTGCAAAAGGAAATTTGGCACAGTAAGGAACAAAAACCTTGTTTCATAAAATGTTTGTTTTCTTAACTGCAAGGAAGAGAGCTGTGGAAAACAACCTGTATTTCATAATTAAATTCATCATTAAAAGCTCATTCTCTTTAATTCTAAGGCACTCATGTATGCAAAGAGATGGTTTCAACACATCCACAAGTTATCTTCCTTTGGTTTTGCGATGGGGTTTTTTTGTTTGTTTGTTTTTTTCTTGTTTTTTTGTTTGTTTCCTTGTTTTTTCCCTCCTGAAAGTTTGTTAATTATTTTGCAAGGTTATCTCTACCCAGTGAGCTACATAATTTTTTAAAACTTTCACATCCCAAAGGAAACATTGGAATATACATAAAGAGACAAAAATAACTGTATTTTCACTATGGATATCTTCTTTTCTCTGTATGCAAACTTGTAGCTGGGCCCTATAGTTCTGTCCCAACATCATACACAAGAACTGTCTGTTCCAGGATACAAAACCAAGCAGAAATCCACAGAGGTAAGAGCAAAACCACTAAAGTTCTGAAGCTCAGGGTATGAGCATGGAGGTAATAGGAGTGTACAGACATTGCACCAAGAAAGTAAGCAGCTGTCTAGGTGTGGGAAATCTGGTAAAAGTAATCTGTGGGTTAATCAAAGGGAGTTTAATCAAAGGAAATCTCCTATGTTAAGTGTTGCCAGGAGGAAAACATCAGCTTCTTCCTATTTCACATGTAGTCTACACTTTTTGTTCTGTTTCCTCTTTAAACAGTAATCGCTTTAAACAAAAGCATTTTGCCAATAATCACAAATATTTCCCATTAGCAATTTAGGTGGCAGTTTCTGATTTTCAGCATTTACAAAACAGTTATCAACATTTACCAACATTTACTTCTGCAAGCTCAACCCAACTAAAGGCTATTTCTTGCTGAAAATGAAAGAAGAATCATTCAGAATGGCTGCCTCATTTTTCCACACCGTGACAGTCTGGACCATTGCATTTGCCAGAGGTCCTTGACGACAGTGCTGTGTAGCTCTCTCAAGTTTTAAAACTTGAAAGGGGTTATTATTACATTTTAAAAGAGGAACAAATTACATGTCTTTTAAAATAAATAATAGTCATGTTGAATCTAATAATGCAGAATCTGCCTTTAATGGCATAAGAGAGGACTGACAAAGCATACGTAAATTAAATCTATTCACATTCCAGTCATTTTGCTCAATGCTGACACATAATAGTAGCATGGCAGTTACATATTGGTAACTGATAACACAAAGCTGTGTAGTTGCATCTTACAAGCTGACATAATGAACATTGACAACTTTACTACAAAGTTCCTGCAACCTTATAAAGTATGATCTATATACTTTATTGCAGAGATTTGAATTCATAAACTATTAAAAACATTTTTTTTCATAGTTCATCTATATTATTGGAAAAACTCATAACTATACCTGAGAATATACAAAAAGAGTGAACACCTTCTATCTTTTCACAAGGATTACCTTTAAAATTCAAAAGAGTTTTTTGTTTCACCAACCCACCAACCATTCAAGAGGGAAAAAAGAAAGGGTAAAAACCTTCTTAGAACTCATCTATTCACCAGAACTTTGGCTACATGCAAAGGCACATATTGTATTAGTACAAATGCATGGAAGCAATTCACAAAATACTTTTGGTTTTGGGTGTTTGCCTAGGCTTAAATCCTCTGGTCAACTTCAACCAAAGCCAACTGTAGAAATTTCAAACATACTAGGTTCTGACAATTTTCTTGAAAATAAGTCACCAGCTAAAGGGAAAGTCTTCATTAATGTCTCTGCTGAGTGAAGAGATGTCGAATGTGTTCACTGTACCTGTAGAGAATACAGAAGCTTTGAAGGAAAGAGGACTATGCACTGGTATGAAAAACTTCCACTGAAATTTGTATCTGTTACAAATAAATAAATCCAATAGAAATAAATCAATAGCAAACCAAGCATTGCAAAGCCTGCTGCTTGAAGAACTGTCAGTTTTCTTCAAAAAGTGTGAGTAAAGGGTTTTTTATTCTGTGATCAGTGGAGTTTTTTCTATGTCATAATAAGCATTTTGGATTTTGTTTTTTAATTTTTCTTAATGAAACTAACAGAAGTCCTGAATAAAATATTACTTTCTTCCCCTTTTAAAATAGTTTCAGTATTCTACATAGATAGGGTTCTGTGGTGATATTCATCATGGTGTTGACACATACAAAGAGAGTACCCAGCTTGACTCTGAGCTCTCACAAAGACTTCCCTCACAAGAGAAGAAAATTAGTTTGAAGGGTAAGTGATCTTTATTGAAAAACTGATAAAATATGGTAAAGACCAACATAAGAAAATATGGAACACAGCAACAGCATTTCTCTTTCCATTAGGAAAATAATTCCAAAGTGGATAAGGCATTTTCTCCATGTACTTATATATACAGTGTTGGAGACTTGCAGTAATGACAAAAGTCATTTCCTTCAAGTAACATCTACAAGAAAATGCAGGAGTTGGCTGTACTTTCCCTACAAAAGTGACCACCTAAGTCATTTTTGTGGTGTTGGTGCTGGGAAGTCAAGAGCCAGTGGTAAAGAACAGGAAACAGAGTCCTGTTTTCAAAATCAAATACCTAACTCAAATCCATATTTAAGATATAAGTGAATGAATTTTATAGAGTATGTTCTCTTACAACAAAGGAAGTAGAATAACTTGACAAAAATTACTTGCAATTTTTCAAATAGTTGTGAAAGGCAAAGAGGAGGCACCAGCCCATCTGTACCTTTCCAAGAAGTTGCAGAAGCTGTTGGTGGGGTGTCACACTTACGCTTGATGGTCCTTGCTTCAGTCCAAAAGTATAAACCAAAATAACAGAGAGTTTGCATATATTATGTTCCCATAAGGGGCAATATAAAAGATAAAGAATGTAATACATAAAAATCAAAACAAAAATGAGAAAATTCCAGTAATAAGATTTAAAATATAAAACACAACATTGAACAGTGGAGGTAATTTTTAAATTTTTTTTAAGGGGGGAAAAAGTAACAATTTTAATCCCAGTACCAAACTTCATGGGTGGACCTCAACATTTCCAGAAATTGCATCTTAAAATCAAAATAAAATCTTCTGAGTTCTGGAAGCCAATACCACTTTTCTCCTAGAAGTATTAGAGCATGAATAGCTGATTGGAGCAGAGCTCTTTTACATGTTACTAGTGAAATCAGTCCACCAAAGGGAAACACAAGTCTTTTAAATTTTGCCAGGGAAGAACAGACATTTTAAATGTCATCAAACACCAGTTAAAAGGTAGGTGTTGTAAATAAAATTTTTAAACTATATTATGTGGTTTTTATATTTTATAGACTGCAGTTTATCTTTAAACTTGTGCAAAAAGTGCACTAGTGCCAATTGTTTTTTGAGATAAGAGAGACTGAATAATGTGGAAGAAAGTAATAGATTGAAATCAGCTATTGCATAAACTAATAAATTCTTCATAAGAGGAGTTTTAAAGGTAGTGAAAGAACAAATTAAGAAGGTGCACAAGATGGATGAGTGACACTCCTCTGGAAAGAGGCAAATTTAAATGAATTCCAGTGAGGGCAATCCAAACTCCTCTTAATTGCAAGACTTATGCAGTTCATGAAGGAAAGATAGACCAACAGTGTATGTCCAAAAAAAAGAGGATGTAGAAGTTCCAAGGAAAACATGTAGATACCTTCATTTCTACCTGTTTAGTCTCTACTGACTAACTGTGCAATGAAGAATTCATGCTAGAGGTCCTTAAAAGCCAGTGCTAGAAGGCTCTAACATCAACCCCCGTCACTGGCCAAAGCTGAGTCTGACAGCGATAGCGGAAGTGCTTCTGGGGTTGTTGTGCCCCAAATGCAAGACCCAGCTCTTCATCTGGTTGAATCTCATAACATTGGCCTAAGCCCATAGATCCAGCCTCTCCAAATCCCTCTGCAGAGACTTCCCACCCTCCAGCAGATCAAGACATCCACTTAGCTTAGTACGGTGCATGAACTTACTTAGAGTACACTAGATCCCCTCATTCAGATCATCAATAAAGATACTGAACAGGACTAGGCCCAATACTGAGTCCTGGAGAGCATCACTAGTGACCAGAATCAGTTCAAAATTTATTATTTTAAAACAAATGTTTACTCATTAGGAACAAACTCATAGAAAGCTAGTACAAGTAGTTGAACCTTCTGCCATAAGAAGTACTAAATCAGGCTTTGATTATTAGGCAAACTCTCTTAACCTCTGTGACATAACTAATGTAGACTCTAAATTGCATGTTTATCTTAATGGGTTTTGTAACCTGTTTTAACCTTGAATATGGAAGAGTGTTCTGCTTTAAATTCCATTTGGTCTAGTGTAAATAAGGTCATTAGGGTTTTTTTAAGGCAAGGGGAATGTTTTTTCCTCAGGGATATAGTTTTAACACCTATCCTCTAAAACACAGTGTGCCTCTGCAATAGAAAGTATAGAAAAATAAAGGGCTACAGCTTAGCCAACAGGTAGACATCAGTAATTCTAACAGTGGGAGACTGACTTAGTGCAGCTGAGGATGTGACCCATAGCTTACCCTTGTTTACACAAATGAATTCAAACTCATGAGTAAGAAGATAAATACATAAAATTAGTCAAGCGAACAGGACAAGACATGTGTTCCTGTGAGATTAGACAAGTAGTCAAGGTAATGAAATGTTAAAGGCAAAAATAAGTGTTTCTCATACCCTGCTAATAGCACAAACAGTAAAACTTAACAGAGAATTGGTTTCACAAAGAAAAATAACAGCATATTGGTGTTTTTTCATAGGAATAATAATATATTTTTCAAATGTTATTTTTTCATTAGGAAATAGTTTAATTCTACATTTTTTTAATTTGTTTTTTTTAGTATAAAACCAACAAAACAAATCACAGCAGAGGAATCAGTTCCCTAAAGCAGACCACGCTATAGCTGAGTGCTGGAGACACTAACTTGTCCCAGCTTAAATAAAGCTGCAACTTTGGAGTTTATAAAAATTATCAAGTCTTGTGTACATCAAGCTTTAACACAGTAGGTGTTGTAAAGATTTGATCTTCTTGCCTTGTAAAAAGCCATGCAGTGGATCATGCAGTGATTTTTCCTGTGAGAAGAGTACATCCAGCATGTTAGGTCACACATAAACTACATCCTTGCATGTTATTTTTGGTGTGTCTTATTATGTAACTGGGAAGGACAGACAGGAATTCTGCTATGAGCTTGGCAGAATCCTTGACCTTGGTTCAGCAGTCATGGCCCTGTTTGCCAGGTGCAGGTGGGTAGTGAAGTGCAGCTTGGGCTGCCCTGGTGCCTCTTAGCACACATAAGGCTGTGGTGGTGTACTCTGCTGGAGAGCTCACAGTAGGAAGGTAAAACTCTGGGCACAACTCTTAATATCTTTTGTGAACCAGATGATCTTTGTATTGACTGTGGATAAGTAAAGACCTAAGTAGTTTAAAGATTTTGTTCTCTTTCTTCAGGACTAGAAGAACTACAGTCTCAACCTCTCCCATCTTTTCAAGCTGAAGGAGAAAAATATCAGAACATAGTCTAAAAGAGTGGGAGAAGCACATAAGTGTTTGAAGACAAGAAATAAAGACAAGATTCAACTGACCAAAGAACTCAGATATCTCTACATGTTACAGAAGAAAGATCTGAACTGGCACAAGCCTGCTTTTGAGAACACTACTGAAGTTTAATAAATAGCATGAATATCAGGATCTACCAATTCTTCTAGCAATCCACACAAAGCACCATGACTATTCTTTCCGTTAACCTCCATGTGCGAGCAAAGAGATTTTTAGATTTAACAGAAAGCCACAGGAATGATTGGCAAAATATGACAACTGATAGGGAAAAAATGGATAGAAAAATGACTCAGATTGTTTTCTATCTATGCCAAAGAAAACCCTGTCTATAGCTGGAAATGATGGCCCCTTTCTCATCTGCATGTAGCTTGCTTTATAAACACATAAGGAGCCTGCCAAAAGGACACTCAGCTTGCCACTGCAGAATGCTTTGAAGTGCAGGCAATATGCATACCCAAATTACATACTGTAATAGAGTATTTGAGCTACTCCACAATGCAGAAGCCAGTTATTGCTGGCAGCCATCCTCATCACGCCTTTCAGCTTCCTATCACTCACATGTGGAATAGTGCCACATGAAAAGATCCCAGATATAAATTTTGTAATTCCTTACAGATGAAGATCAACCGGAAAAAATACTCAACCTTTTGGAGTTAGATTTCAAATAGAGCAATGTTCATCTGCTTTTAAGTGTTATCAGTACAGCTCTTTGCAGGAAAGATAACTAGCTGAAAATTCAATTTAGATAAACTTATGGTGCTTATCAGTCTAATTAATGACTTTTTGCTATATTACCAAGCAATAAAATGCAGTAATGGCAAATATGAATTACATTACATGAAAAAATAAAGTGTCCTTTTTATGACTTGTACATTTCTATAGATGTTTGGTCACTTTTTGGTGTAAGATGGATTAATTATACATACTATAATGATTCCAAAGAAATTAAAGCCCAAACATCAATTTTCTAGTGTTACTTACTGGAGAACATTGCTTTAAGAGACAGTCCATGACCTAAAGTATGTGTTTTCCAACAGAGACTCACAGTAGGGGAAAATTAGTTGACAAGTCTATACCACATACCTTGTTTATCCACAACTGTGACCAGAAGGCAGATCTCTGAAATTCAGCCCAGGATTCCACCTAGGAATCACACTTACCCATAATTGATTAAAAATGAATTATCTTTAAAATCCTGTATTTTTTTTCATAAAACAACAATCATTTTGAGACACAAGTTGATGGCATCACCAGTTACACAACAATCATTTTGGGGCAAAATTTGACTTGCAGCTTAAGTTAATACAGTAGTGATGACAAGCTCTCACAGGAAATAAAAGATCTATCTAACTCAAGTGTTCCATAACACTGCACCACCAAAGGCTGTGATACTTGAATGGCAGTCTCCAGTGTACCCAAAAGAGCAAAACGTTATGCTCAGTAAAGGAGCAAGTGTTCCATTCATATCTTCTGCAGTAAATCAGAATATAGGAACTTTCCATTTCAATCTGCTAGGGAATCAAATAAAAAATAAGATCTGCTTGCTTATCATAAGAAAAACTTCACTGTTAGCAAAACAGATGGAAGAAAGTATTCATCATGGACGAGAATGTGAGAAGAAATGCAATCTCTGTAGCATTCAGAAGGAATATGATATACTTACGGGAGACTGTGTGCTAACAAAGGTCATAACTTAGTGATATAAATACAATTAGTGGCTTACAATGCAGTCATCAGCCAGCAGTCCTGCATCAGGCCAGAAAAAAAAAGAGCAAAGTTTGGGCAAAGAAAAGAATCATATTGTTGCTATGTTGATAATTTTAAAGGGAACTGTGTAATTAGCTCTGTCAGAAAATGAAATTTATTAATAGGAAAGCAGGGATATCAAGTTTATGAGCTTTTAATCAATACCATCAAAAGAACAAAAGTCCTCAGCTGCTTGGGCTTTACAGCCACAATGTGACAATATGGTAAAGGAAATGTGTTGCTGAAGAAAGCTTTTTCTCTGCTGTTCCACAGGGAAATTCAAAGTTCAAGAGAAGAGATGGTCAAGTTTATAATTTCTACAATTTTTTTCTTAAGTACAAAATTATCATTTCATGAGAAATAGATTCAACTTATTCCAGCAAAATCAGTAATGTTTGCAACATGCTGATGTTTTACATTTAAATACAAAATAATATTTTATAATTTATCACTTAAGCAGGTATTTACTTTTGAGTGGGGTAAGAGTACTCAGCAGTGAAGGATGAGGCCAAAACAAAGGTGTTCTTTGGATCCAGGGACTTTAGTCACCTAAGCTACCACAAATGAAGCCCCTACATACTGAAACTGGTCCTGAATCAAGTAATTGGTGATAAAAAGTTTTATCATCTTACAACAAACTCCCAAATGATTCAGTCCTAACACACACCAGGACATAGCTAAAGCACATTCCCTGGGATTAAGTAAATCATATTTTAAATGGGTTTGGAAATTTACAGACAACTGATACCCAAAAGGAAAAGGCTGTCATGGGGAGCATAGTACCTCTAAAGCACCTCTGCACATAAATTCAGAGTCTGCCCAGTCAGTTCTTCTCAACAGTATAGAAGCCTCATTTGAACAAATACCTAATTAAAAACTTCCATGAACATCCATGAGTAGTTTATAGCTGAGCTTAATATAATTTCTTCTTTGCCTCAATTATGAATATCTTTTAAGAAAGATTTTAACTTTCTTTCTTTTGATGAATGACTGAAATAAACATTCTCACCTAAGAACCACAAGCAATCCTTCAAGTTTCTGCATTCCAGCCAGACCATGCTCAAATTAAGGCATTCACAGAAGGCTACTTCTGCTTTTTCATTTGTTAAGACAACTATAATTAAACAGAGATAAAATACAGAACAAACAAGGTACCTCCTTCTTTGTGTGAAAGATTCCTAACAGAGCAGTGCATATTGCAATATAATTAATATTTAAAGTCCCACAACTATTAAAATGTTAATGAGGTAAATAATAATGTCAGCCAGTATCCTCTGGGGCAAGAAGATTGAAAGTGTAAGGGATAATAGATGTCAATGGACTTCAAAGACAGTGCCAAATTCAAGTGTAAACAAATATAAAGCATTAGTAATAAAATATAAATTAGTGGTTTACAGTGATGTCATCTAGCAGCCTAATGTCAGACCTGAAGAAAACAAGGTACAGGGAGCAGAGTGAAGCACATTTGTTAAAAGCCCACAAGAAAGTACTGTATTTTCCCCATAAGGATGCCTATTTTTTTATGCTATTACTCTGTAAGTGGCAAGTGTATCCAATTTGTTCTTGTTCTTTTTTGTCTGTAGGAACTCACTGACACAAAAAGGGACATTTCTGTTAAAGTTAATGTAGTTCCATGCATATAATGTTGGAAACAAAGAGATGTTATTGATTTTATATTGATGTTATTGATTTTATAGCTTCTTTCCAGTTGCATTTTTGATGTTCAGGCAAAGTATCTAGGAAAAAAGTAGTTTATTTTATCACCAAGTTAAACAAAAGTATGACATTTAAAAACCTCTATAAAAATGTGCCTGATGTTTTTTCATTGTTGAAAATTTTCTCTTTCATTATTTTACTGAAAATGCTTACAAAAGCTGTATGCTACTCTTTTATTTCATACCCTGTTTTGCTATTATTTCCCTTATTGGAAATTATACAAACCCCAGGATGATTTACAAGGAATTCCTGTATTATTTTGCTATAAGAAGTTACAAATAAACATCAAACATGCAGTTATATTCCTACAGTTTCTTTGAATTCAACATAAGCACCATTTAATAACAACACACAGCCCTATTCACTAATACTCTTTGAATGAAGTCACAAAAGAACCTTAAATTGTACAACTGGCTAATGATGAGCCATGGACTTTCTAATTTTTTTCAAGATATTGCCAGTCCTGCCTCCCCTCATCCCCCTCTCCCCCCGATTTTATTGTTTATATTGATTAAGTGTAGCTTACTTCATGCTTTAAAACCTATTACTTTTGCTTCTCATATTGTTAGCATTGATTTGCAGAACCTAATAGTCCAGGCTTTCACAGACAAATCTAGAAAATAAATAGTTCCTGTAATAAGCAATTATATGTGTTAACCTGATCAGAGAACATCTATGGCATAAAACTTGGCTAGTTTGCCTTCAATCAGTAGGAGAGCTATAAACATCAATGCAATTGCAGTAAAAGAAATAAAAGCATCAAGGTACAAAGAAATATGCCTATTAGGTGCTTCCTAGAAACAATTTCAAAGCTTGAGAAAGAATATACCCAGCAGGTGCTTCATGGCAGCAGGATCTGGCAAGTGGCATAACCCAAGTCATAACTTCCATCAAGAAAACAGACAACACAGTAGATGTAAAACTGTGAAAACATGAGTAGCTCATTCAGTCTCTGTATGATCACAGTATTGATGACACCCCTCTTCTGGCTACTTCTTTTGTAGTGTGCCAAAAATTAGCTATTTGCCTTAGGGTTTAAGTACTTTACAAGCTGTCTCCTTCTGATCTCATCCTTGACTCAGCCCTGAGATATTATTTGCCCTCACTAATTGTCACTATTCCTTTAAACCAAGACATACGCAGGTCTCCTATCTTACTTTTACACTTGCAGGATCATATCTATATGTTAGCAACACTACCACATTTTCACTGAAATTATGCCCCATTTTTGTGATGCATCTAAAACCTTGCTAAAAATGAAAACTGCTGTTGTGTTGGGTCCATTGCTTCTCATGCCAAAGAACAGTGGCAGTATTTTTTTCCCTTAATCCATGATATCATTCCTTTCTTCTGAATCTACCCATCTCTAGCCTTCTGCCTTTAAATTGTAAATAAACACCTCTTTGAGACACAGACTAGCAGCTACAGCTTACGAGTACAATCCCTAGCCTGAAGCTCCTTACTGGTACAGTGGTACTGACACTGAAATGTCATTTTTGTACATTTGGGAATTTTTGGATATGTTCATCATCTTTAACCCTGAAAATGAAGCTTCCCTTTCTTGCAGTGATGACAACACTCCAAAACACCAGAACATAGACTCAAACATCTTCAGAAATATTGAAAAATCACATTTAAACAAGTTGCTTAAGCTGCCATGCATAAATTCATCTGATACTAAAATATTTACTGTTTTTCAGACTTTAGCCAGTATGAGTTAGTCCTGACTTTGCAAATTATAATTAGGTGACAAAAATATGGCAGCTTAACATCTTTAGTATTTTGACATGTTTACAGAGAAGGTCCACCTAATCTCATTGCCTCTGTTAGTGCCTCTGATTGTGTAACAGAGGATAAATATTGAACATATAGATGCAAGCTAAATCTTTTAGGACACTATTTAAGGACACTAGATTTAAGAATCTGCACAGGACAGAACTGGTGGAGGGAAAAATGTACAGAAATTATATATGTGCCCATTATTTGACAAAATTGGCTATATAAAAAAATTTTTTACAGGATATTACAAAAAAAAAGTTAACTGTAAATGTTAATCTTTTAAGAAAACTGTTTTTCTAAGAGTCTGATTCTGAAAGGTTGCAAAGCACCACTGGGCTGCTGTCTTTCAAAACAGCATGGATACCAGAGGTGTTGCACCATGAAAATATCCAAGACACTTGCAAGAGACACCACTTGCAAGAAACTTGCTGTGAAAACTTCCCTGAATGTAATTCTGCTGCAGGTGCTGCATGGAACAACTACTTCATGGTACAGCTCAGGCTGGAGCCAGTGCATTGCTAAAAGCCACAAGAAAGGACTGATCTTTTGCAACCTTGATCAATGCTGGCTGTTCCTGGGAAACACAGTCAGACCTTTGCTTCTGTGACTCATGCTTTCATTACAGTATATATTTTCTGGTTAAATTGATAAGGCTGTGCCATATATACCACTTTTGTATTAATAATGTACACTTAATCTGCAACTTTATCACCAGGGTAAATTCTATTACATGAAGTGATGTAAACACAACCAGTTTCCTGGTAGCTCTCATACCTTTCTGATATTCATAAAAATAAGGTCCTTTGTTATGAAGTTTTGAGCAAATAGATCAGAAATATGAAAGATAAAAACTAGTAATGATAACTAATAGACAACTAAACTAATTAACAATATCTTAGCTATCTAATTCAATAACACACAATGAACCCATGGTAAATGTTACAATTCAAGGCAAAATCACTCTTGACTTATTCAAGGACAGCTCAATTACAATAAAGCTACTGTAAGAAACAATGTACATTTAAGTAGTTCTAATACAGTCTAAGGATTTTACGTGGTAAATGAAATCAGGTCATGCACCAAATAAAGTACAATGGGGAATACCACTTGTCTTGCCCTTAGCCGAGTTATTTCATGGAGCAGAGTATCTATATGCAGGAAATTTTTTATTAAAGGGATTTGGCAAATCCCTTTGGAGGAATACAGAACATATCGTTGTACATTATCTCTTTCTCTGTCTGTCTCTCTCCCTGTCTCTCTCTCTCTCCTTTTTCCCTCTTGATACGTGATTATCTCATTTCCAAGAGATTTTATGGACTAGTGAGCAAATAAGTGTGATAGTCATGCAGTATCATAGAATCATAGAATCACAGAATCATGGAATTGATTGGGTTGGAAAAGACCTCCAAGATCATCGAGTCTAACCATTGGTCCAACTCTAGTCCATTTACTAGATCATGGCACTCAGCACCACGTCCAATCTGCGTTTAAAAATCTCTAGGGATGGGGAATCCACCACCTCTCTGGGCAGCCCATTCCAATGCCTAATTACTCTCTCTGGAAACAATTTTTTTCTGATCTCCAACTTAAATTTCCCCTGGCAGAGCTTAAGCCCGTGCCCCCTTGTCCTATTGCTGAGTGCCTGGGAGAAGAGACCAACCCCCACCTGGCTAGAACTTCCCTTCAGGTAGTTCTAGACAGTGATGAGGTCACCTCTGAGCCTCCTCTTCTCCAGGCTAAACAACCCCAGCTCCCTCAGCCTCTCCCCATAGGGCTTGTGCTCCAGTCCCTTCACCAGCCTTGTTGCGCTTCTCTGGACTCGCTCCAGCACCTCAATATCCTTTCTGAACTGAGGGGCCAGACTGAACACAGTACTCAAGGTGTGGCCTCACCAATGCAGAGTACAGGGGAAGGAACACTTCCCTGGTCCTGCTGGCCACACTATTTTTGATACAGGACAGGATCCCATTGCCCTTCTTGGCCACCTGGGCACACTGTTGGCTCATGCTGAGCTTCTTGTCAATTAGTACCCCAAGGTCCCTTTCTGCCTGGCTGCTTTCCAGCCACTCTGTGCCCAGCCTGTAGCGCTGCATGGGGTTGTTGTGGCCAAAGTGCAGGACCCGGCACTTGGCCTTGTTGAACTTCATCCCATTGGAATCAGCCCATCTCTCAAGTCTATCCAGATCCCTCTGCAGAGCCCTCCTGCCTTCCAGCAGGTCAACACTCCCTCCCAACTTGGTGTCATCAGCAAATTTGCTGATGATGGACTCAACCCCCTCATGTAAATCATCAATAAAGATGTTAAACAGGACTGGACCCAACACAGACCCCTGGGGAACACCACTGGTGACTGGCTGCCAGCTGGATGCAGCTCCATTCACCATCAGACACATCATGTACAAAGTTAGACTGAAGAAAACTATAAAAGTAACTAGTAAAAATAAAGAGGAGTGTTTTACAATGTACTTAGCAAATAGGGGCATTCTAATTTCAGTGCAATCACTGCTCTCTGAGAAATTAAAGTGCTTCATTTAAGTGAATTCACCTCCACATCCATAAGACAATGAAAACTTGGCTAATTTAAGCAGGATTCAGTTATAATCCAGTTATAGTTTGCTACAGCTACACAGGCACAAATAGTTTCTTTTAGCTACATTTTCTAGACCATCTTTAAAAGTGTCTACTTTTAAAACAGAAGGATTTTCAGAGGTCACAGAGACACATTCAAAGTCAATAGAGGGAATGGCATGCAGAAATCCTCTAAGCAGATTGCTGACTCCTAGGCATAGGAAATAGGAGGAGATTTAATCACATGTGTTAATAATGTTCTAGATAACTGAAATTTGCCTCTTTCCAGACACTATTGCTGTATAACAGCCTGGTTAATGGCTCTCAGGTTGACTTGAAGGATAGAATTCTCACTCATTACACAGCCCCACAAGACCTTTACAAAAGTACAACACCTCTATACGCCTTATGTGCGGTACATAATCACAGCCTAAAACAGAGAAAGTGTCATGCCACTGATGCTATCTCATTTGAAGCCTACTTATAAGCATGTATTGAGGGGTAAGGACACCACAATTATCCAACATCAGAAAAGGGATAAAGCCACAAATAAGATTAGATTGAATGGCTACAAATTTGATAGGGTTAAATCAGAGAGACTGAGATTTAATTGCAGATTGAAAAGCACATCCAATTTTGATTTGACACTTTATACAGAAATCTCTGATAACTCTGATGACTTAATGGGGATATTGATAAGTCAGGGAAGATGCAATTGTAAAGATTCAAGCAAATGCAAAATTATTTCTACAGTGTGTGAAAGTGCATCAGTTACTACCACAGCACTATTTTTAAAGTGACTTCGGTTAACAGATTTTGCTTTTTCCCCACCAGAAACACATATTTATAGGAGTGTCTAAACCCTCTTTCCCTCAGAGATCAAGCAACTATGAAAGCCTAAGAGAATTGGGATTCCTCAGCCTGGAGAAGGGAAGGCTCCAGTCTGACCTTATTGCAGCCTTTGCACACATAAAAGCAGCTTGCAAGAGAGCTGAAGATGGCCATTTTATATGGGCAAGCATGGTTTTAAACAGAAAGGGGAGAAGTTTAGATTAGATGTTAGGAAGAAGCTCTTTCCTGTGAGGGTGGTGAGGCACAGGCACAGATGCTGTTGGTGGCCCATCCCTGGAAGTGTTCAAGGCGAGGCTGGATGGAGGTCTTAACATCCTGGTATAGCAGAAGGCGACCCTTCCCACCACTCTATCGTTCCACGAAAAACAGTACACCGATATGACCAAACAGATTTCAGACCCTTAAGGACTCTGCTCCATCCGCGCCGGAGATACAGCTCAGTCCGTGCGCTCCCCACTGCAGCGTCCCGGGGTACTGCCCGCGCCAGGAGAGTCAGAGGAGCGAGACGGCCGGCCGAAGCAGGCACTAAGCCCTGGCCGGCGCCCCCGCCCCCGCTGACGTCAGTGGCATCGTTTATCGCTTCTACGCAAAGCGGCGGCCGCAGGCCTGGGGCCAGCTCGCGAGCTGGGCGCAAACGGGGCGGCCGCCCTGCTTCCCGGATCTTGCCGTGTCCCAGCTTCCCGGCAGCGCCGGTCCGCAGGACAGCCTGCGAGTGCCTCACACGTGCCGCCGGCCCCGGCCCCAGCGCCCGGCAGAGCCCAGCCTGGCCGGAGTGAGAGGAGGAGGAGCCCGCGCCGCCTCTCGCGGTGGAGCCGTGTGCCGGCGAAGCAGGGGCGGAGGAGCCTTCTGCGGGGTTCGCAGTCGTGAGCCAGAGAGCAGTTGTGTTCCTGGAGGCACTGAAGCTCTTTAAAAATGCGGCTTCCAGACCAAGTATTTAAAACACTAACCTCCGGTGGGTCGTGTCTTTCCCCTGCCACCGCTGTTTACTGTCACACCTAGCATCTGTTTTCAGTGGTGTCATACCTAATTACAGCCGCAGGAGGATGAGAATCATCTGGCACCTGTGGTTACTTTGGCACCATACGTGGTGAGTTTTGAGAACTGGCGTTCCCTTTTGAGCGTTTCTGAACGCTTAAACGTTCAACGTGGCACTGGGAAAACTGAAAAGAACAGGCATTAGAACTACGTGTGGCAGCTGGGAGGTCAAAACCACTGATACGCCGGCAGGATATTGCATCAAACTGCAGACACTGTATTGTAGAAGACAAAAGGGACAAAGATCTTTAAGGATTTTTATGTGAGAAAATACATTCCAAGCTTAAGTTGGTGGAAATGGGAAGGCTGTGAGAGAGGATGAAAAAAATTGCTTTGTCAGACTGATTTGATGATATCAAGACTGATGGGATTTACACCAAAATCTGCACCATGTGAGAAGCATGTCAGTCTGGTTTGCAGCTTGCAACATGTGGCTCAGCAACATGATTATCAGCTTTTACTTTAAATGTCCTAAAATGTGTGTTCTTACAAGGCTTCCTCTCCTGTCTGAACCTCTACTGTATATCTATTTATGTGTTGCCGATACATCCACACCCCCATTTGAAGATCAAGTTATCCAGACGTATACGATTCAATGCTTCTATTCACCTGTTTCAACCAGAGGACTGTCAGTGTTAAGTATTGGAACACTAATCTCGTGCAATACTGTTGGCTAACCACCTGTGGCAAAACATCCTGTGCTTCAGCAAGAAACCTTCAAGAAAAAGACAGCAAAAAAAATCCACTTGAACTCTTTCACTAGGAATGGACATGACTTTTAAGATGCTGCTGTTTGCTGTTATTGTTGGTTGCTGTTTTTTGCAAACTTTCTTCATGTTGCTCCAAAAGTAATATTCCATCAAAAACCGTTAAAGTCAATCAGCTGTGGCATGGTCTAAACACAGATCAGGGAGTGGAATGTATTGGGAAATAGAATTGTTGACATTTTTGGTCTGTGTTTTTGCCATCTGCCACCTGTGAGAAAGATATACCCTTTTCCTGCCTAGTTCTAAGGAGAAGGAGTTGATAAAGTGAAAATTTTGTCCTTGAAGAAAAAGACTTTGCATAAACTACAGTTATTTTGAGTCTCTCCTATTGGTTGGACTGCCTGGGGAGGAGAGAGCTGTTGGGGGGGGGGGGGGGGGGGAACTAGAGGGAGAAAAAGTAGAGAAGAATTTGAAGCAAGAGAAGCAGCAGCAGCAAAGTCGGTAGCTTCTTCCCTGGGGGAGGGAGAGGGGGAGGCTTCAGTGCCCCTCTTCCCCCAGGCAGACATCTCTGTGGGACTGGTTTGCTACGCGAGGGAACCTGTTACTGTAGTGAGTTGCTAGTGGGTCGGTAAGACATTAGTGCCATCCACTCCCTTGGTGAGTGGGGGGGTGTTGGCATATATGGGTTTATTGCTTTTTTGATGGGTTTTCCCCTTTTCCTTCCTCCTCCTTTTCCACCATAAAACTCCTGTCATTTTTAACAGTCTCTGGTGAATAAAAATACCTTGTTTATTAATCTTTTCACAGCGTTTGTCTTGCTTTCTGGCATCCTTTGAACCCACCCTAAAACGCCCCCCTGATGTATTTTGTATGTACACAGATGTACAAACCCCAACAAAACTCAATTTTACAAAGTTACTACTGTTTATTGCTTTGTCTCTAAAGCAAAATTCCCCTTTGAAGGAAATACATTGGAATTATTTAAATCCGAGTTTTTCTATTTACCAATCCAAATCCCAAGTTTGGTTTTTCTGTGTTACAGTCACACACATGCTAACAGAGTTGTTGCAACCTACACACTATTACTATAAATGACATGAAGCAGAAGCATCAACACTCCCACCCACCCACCCAAGAAAGGAGAGCCAAATCACCTTCAGTCCTCAAAAAAAACCACTTGAAACTCAATTGTTTTTCAAAGTAAAGCTGTGAAGTTGTTGTACTTGTGTATGACTTTGGCCCACAAAGTAGCACCTTTCTGGACTTGCAGAGGCAAAGCATGACAGACTGGAGAGCTCCAGATGCACCTCCTGCTGAGGTTTTTGCATGGTTTCATGGTAATATCTGTACTGCACAAATATTGTTGTTACTTTTGTTTTGAAAAGCTTTTCTCCAAATTGATGGCTATGCGTGGGATAATGAAATTGAAAAATGATACAGAGACTATACATGTTCCCCTTCTGCTCAGTAAGCATATCACTCATTTCAGGTGCCCTTTTTTTTTTTTTTCTTCAATTACAGGAAGTGAGTACTTTCCTCAGAAGCTGATAGGACTCAAACAATTTGAACTATAGGAGAAATTACTAGAAATCTAGCAATATTATCTTAAACTGATAATCATACATTATTCCTGGTCATGGTGGCATCTGTCTCTTGCAGGAATGAAAGAAAATTTAAGGGAGAAAACAGAAGAATAGAGTCTGTCCTATGTCTGTGTTACTCAGGTGATTCTTTTTCAGAAGGTCAGACGTGTTATAAAAATGTCCTGCTGCATCAACAGGATTAAGGCACATTTTGTCTTTGCTTAAAAATTACCAGAAAACCTGTGCCAAAAATACTTTGCAACAACCAGGCTGAATCCATTTACAGACAGCTGTCTAAAGCTGTGATTAAATTCCTTAATTTTTAAAATTGGCCTGTTTTTGTCATCACTCTTCCAGACACATCAATAAAGGTGCAAATACAGACTGGTCATCACATTTTTCAATGCAAAAACTGCTATAACACCAAGTGCTTTGTTGTGAGAGGACTGCTTTGTTCATGCCACTTATGTAGCAAGGTGAAATCCAGAGAAAGCAAAACTGAGAAATTAAATCAAATCTGGGCCAGGCCTGGAAAGGCTTAAACAAAGTCTGCTCACTGAGGTTATTGTTTCAAAACCATACTGTACAGTCAAATGAAGAAGAGTAACTGGGATGTAAATGATAGGAAAAACATCTTTCTACTCATTTAAATATACTTTTAAAAAATGGTTGGGGATGATGCATAATGGCCAATGACAAAATTTTGGAAAACAATTTTCCTGATTTTTTTTTATGTTGAATACAATAGTTTTGTGGAACTAGCAACTTTGAATGGAGAGTTTTATGGAAGAAGTCCATTGCTACAGTCTATGATGAACTATGATGAACTATGATGAACTATGATGATGAGTCTCTGGCACTAGGAAAATAATATTTTTCTCTTTTTTTTAGTACAGTTGTTGAATTAAATTCAAAAGCTATTGGGAGATTTCTGAGTGTAAGCTTACAAAGCCCAGTTCTGATAACTCTTTTAAATGCAATAAGGATTCTCTTTGTCTAGTGTATAGAATCCATTTAAGATCATCAGTATAGCAGCATCTATATAGCCTGCCAGAAAATAGTTTCTACATCATATAAAGTGCTTTGACAGTGCACTTGCAAGAGTAAATAAAATTATAAAATTGCCCTTTCTTACTGGTATTTTAAAAAATAAACTTTTAATGCCTTTCTGAGTCTAATACAAACATACTAGAACATTGAATGGACAGATAACTACATATAAAAATAACTATATACACTGTCTCAGAATAGGATATAATATACATGAAAAAAGTAAAAGTCAAGCAATTTTAAAATTAGAAGCCAAATTATATTTTTTACCTAGGATTAGTAGCCAGAGAATATTTATTTCCTCAAGTGCAATTTTCAACAGGGAATTTCTGATACATCCAACTCATGCACAATAGCAACCTCTGATCTATGCTCTTTGCCAGAGAAGTAGCCTAGAAATTCCATACCTGTTTACAGCTGTGATGAACTAACAGTGTTGTCCTAACAGTTCCACTTCATAGGGGACCTCAACATTTATTCTCAGTTACAGATTTCCAAAGTATTAGTAACACAGATAAACATAGTGACCATATAAGTATCATGAGTAATGTCTTCATGGAGAAAGCCTTTACAGAAGAATATAGCAAGCAGAACCTCTTTCCCCCCTTTCCTCCCTCACCTTTAAAAAACAATTTCTGTTTCCAGCCTCAGCTAACAGAACAGACTGTATGAAGAAAACAAACTCAAGAATTTAAGTCTTATGAGTTCTCTTCCTATGCTAAACAACTTCACAAGGTAAAGGACTGATTAGATGCAAGGAGCTGTATATATTTTCTATGAAACAGGTCATACTTCAGTTTACTATCCCAAGTACAACCTTTTTATCCCAAATAAAGCCTTTTTCAATGGCCCTGACTGCCATCTGGTAACAGTTCATCCTCTAGAAACACAACACATAGCCAAGTTTGAGAACTGCTAGAAGCCATCTTGTGTAATGGAAAGGTGGATAGTTTGGACTTTAAACATGTAATAAGTTTTATTTGAAGCTATGCTGCTACTGCAGCCAGGTATGTGATCATAGATACAGCCTTATTCTGATAGCCATGAAGCTGTGAGACTATGGGCTTTAGCCTGGGGATTTACTAACACTGGCCTCTTACTCTCGTGGATGAAAGTTTACTACCTCATTTCTGTTAGTACCTGCTCACTAAATATAGTGAGTTACTGTGTATTTATATGTCTTGCAGTCCTTCTCATTTGCCAGGCTGCCTTAGAATGCACTGGGGAAGCTCTTTCCCTGCACTGAAATATGAGGAGTTAATCAGTAACTCAGACAGTGAAACAGTAATATGCTTAAATATTGTGCTTTGACATGAGGAATGTTTGAGCTAATGTTAACAAATTCATTATTTTTCCTAGAATAAAGTCTATAAGACTTTTAATATTAATAATCTTGCTAATGGTGAAACTGTTGGTGTAAACTGCAAACAAGGCAAATGAAGAGAACGCTCTAATTGAGCTTATTACTCAACAGATACAGGTATTCCTTGATAACAGTTCCAAAGGAGTTCAGAAGCCTGGAGTGATAAATGTTGATTTGAAACCCATTGTTATTTAATAGATTAAAAAGCATTGAGACGTAACTCAATCCGGTATTGTAAGTACAGGTGTAAAGACGTAAAGTCCAGTTCTGCTTTTATAAATGTGTATATTCTGTTTTGTAAAGATTTTCCATGTAGTTCTAGAAATATTCCACTCTCTCAAAGCCTCTGCATCCGCTGGTTTGTTTTTGTTTTTTTTTTTTTGATTGACTTTTGTGGTAAAGAGGATTTGAAACAAAATAAATCCGAGAAAGATAATCAATGATACAGATATGAACACACATTGCATTTAAAGAAAATAATGAAGGCATTTAAACAGAAGAAATCATGCCAGATTATAAATTAAGTCACAGGTAGGGTAGAAGAAAAATCTGAATTAAATAAAATAGGGATAGTGAAAAGAGAGTAAAGTAGGGATTTTCTTTCTTTTAAGGGAGTACATTGAAGGAAAAAATAATTTGTAAATAAAAAAGAGCAAACTCTCAACTTTTAGTAAGATTTGCTGCTTAACAGAAGCTGCCTTTTTCACCCTCTGAACGTCTCTGAACAAATTTTTTAAATTGACATTAAATCTGTAATATTTCCAGCAGACTCTTTCAGGACATTTTCACACTTCTTGCCTTCCTCATGCTATTCTAGAGTAGTATGACTACACCACACAGACTTAGTCCCTCTCTCTCTCTCTGCAATTGGATTTGTAGCTGGCTGATCATCAGGTTGTCACTGTATCTCACAGTGGATTTCTCCTCACAAGGAGGGAGGCAGCACAAAAGACGAAGCCACAAGTGTGTGCATGATCATACAAGAACACTTAGAATTCATTCCAGATGGGACTCAGTGCAACACTGCATTCATGTTGACAGATCCTGCCGGCAGCCAGTGCTGCAGTCAAAGGCCTTAGTGCCTCTGGCCATAAACAATCTCTTGTCATACACTTACGGCACAGTTTCAGGGTCAAGGATTCCTTCTCAGGTTGCAGAACTTCCAGCTGCACACCAAGCTCCATGCTCAGCTTGCTGCTGTTTGGGCTAAATTGTCTAAGATTTCCTCATTGGTCAGCCTGAAAGCTGCAATGTGTAAAGTGGTGTTTCAGGTACCTTGTCTGTTCTATCTGGTTGGAAATGCCACTGTGAGTCTTGCATCTTTTTCCTAATGAGAAGACTGAAAACTTTCCAGTTTTAAACCTCTGTGTCTAAAGTGGAAAATAATCTGCTTGATAAACTCTAGTTACTGTATTTATTTACATTTTAAAATACAGGTAATAAGCACTATTAATTATCACTAGGATAATTTTTAACAAGACATATATACTTCCTGCATACAGTCATTTTCCTAAGAAAAGAAAGATGAAACTATTTACCTCAGCAAACTGCTCTCTTAGTTAATCATGTTAGGTGACAACATTGTAGTTCATTTCAGTTTTTAATGCAATTTGCTTATATTCACTGTACAGTAAAATCCGTAGAGATAAATCTTACTTTGGACCTGTCTCAGAATTATGTGGTTTTTTAGGGCCAATCTGTTTTAAGAGTTGATGGAGGATTGTTTTGTTTTCTTCTTTTCTCATAGACATGAGCTTGCTTTTCATCTGAGTTTCATGTCTAAGTGTCACATCTGGATAGTGATCTCACCTTGGATGTGCAAGTCTTTTTCTTATGCACAAGAAGAGAGCAGCTAAATCTTTCAAGTAAAACACTGTTGTATTAGAAAGAAATTCACTTGGGACAAAGAGGTTAAAAGAAAGTAAAAAAGGTATTTTGGAGACATAAAAGCTGAATGTGTGTTTTTGCACTTCAAAAGTTACTCAAATGAAGGATATGAACATCTTTGTGACTTTTTGTGTAATTCTGATTTTTTTCTAAGTATTTTTTAAATATTCTAAACTCCAACATTGATCTCTCTGTTTAACTTAAATTCCAGTAAAATTAGTTTTGTTATATTAACTCTACTGACCTATTTCAGTCTATAGTGTCATTTTCAGCAATTCTTATTGCTACTTTGGGGGGATTAAATGACAATAGCATGATGAAAGGCAAGCTCATGGGTTCATATGCTTCTACACAATTCCTTAATTTATTTTGCAAATGTGGCTATTGTAAAATTTCTTAACTTGCATAACTTTTTAAATGGGATTAAATTACTTCAGCATCATACAGAAACATTTGATGTGATCTAAGCCATCTTTCTGCTGATCAAATAATAGGCTTATTTTTGTGGAAACCTTCCAGATCTGGAAGGCAGAGTGTCATGCGCCTGCTAAGGGTTTCAATGCAGCTGATGATCTTGAAACATCCATGTCTTCAGAAACCTGTTTAAACCCAGCACTAGTCATTTGCAGTAGTATTGCTCAAGCTAAATTCAAGTTCCTATTCTATCCCACCATTTGCCACTCAAATTATCTTTGCATCAGCCATTTTATTTATTTTCAGGCAAATATTTGACTAGCTGTGTAGTGAATCAACTGGAAAACTTGCATACTGAAAAAAAGAATAATGAATATTATTTTTCAGTCATTTGAGGTTCTTGATTATTTAATTCTGCTAATTGTCTGCTACCAGACAACTTGGTAACATATTGCAAGATGTAGCAAGAGGTAAGAAATAAGTGATGGGGTATGGGTCCTAAATACATACCTCAAGTTTTCTGAAAAAAGGCTTGAAGTAGTTAAATAAAAAGCAATTAAAAAGACCTGTGGTTGATTTTTAAAGCAATTGAATTGAAACTGTGTCTCTCAACTGAATAGTTTAAAATCAAGCAGAATGAGTCCATATAACTGTGTGAAGGAGTCTTGGAGAAACCATGCAGAACATGAGAAAGTCAAGTAGCCTTCTTTTACTGGGTTCCCAGCTATGAAATAAAATTTTCCAGTTGTTGCCACCACTTGTACAGGAAGCGTAGGTGGAAAATCTGTAGATTTTCAGAAAGGAAAAGGCTCCTCAGGAGTATAGAGATTAAGTACAGCTACTGCATATGCATATTAAATTGACTGCATTATCTAGTATGCATTACAGACCTTAGATGGTAGGCCTGAGTACATTTAAATTGTTGTTTTTTTTCATGCCACAACTGACTCCAAAGGAAAATATCAGTTTAGTTTTAGGAACACTTTTTCAGACATAATTGCAAAGGTTGGCTTTAAAATGCAATTGTTATATCGTTATATGATCACTTTTCATCCCCCTTTTTAAAACTGAAGCATTTATTCCATCAGTAGCAGTCAGCATATTGAAATACTGCCTCTGGAATGCAGCATCTAACATCTTCTTGTGAGAAAGACGAAATTTTTTTATGGTGTATTTTTGACTGATTGAGTTATTTTGAGTTAAAGTGCTATAGTAATTATGAAAAAGTTTATTATATTTTGAGCTTTATTCTATAGAATGTTAGTCTTTACAATACTTATATAAACCTTTTTTATTTTGCAAAGGAGATGTAGCTATAGTAGATGTTTTATAATTCAGGTCCGCAGCACTGAGCTGTACTTTGAAGTAATGCCTACAGTGCTGCCTCTCACAGAACAATCAAAGCATACACTTGCAAAAAATCGATGTCTATAAGTAAACCTAAGTATACTTTGAAATACTAATACCTATTTATTTTAACGACTAGTCTTCAAAAACTTTATTGGAAAATCTGCAACTTTTATGGCTTGTGTGTTATAGACAAGACTAAAACCATTTTTGAAGAAAAGGGATTTCAAAGTAGAATGACAAGTATTTCAGCACACCAGGTCTAACCACAAGCATATTATTTGCTGAAACCACATTTACTCCTTTGAACATCAACTCTGTGTTTCACTGTAATGTGTACTGAGGCTACAAGGCTACAGGGACCATTTTTATTCCTGTACTATGGCTTTTCATTGCATCATATCATACAGCCGTCCCTGCCTCCTAAAGAATCAAGCCAAACAGAGAAGGTGATGAGACATGGAACTCAAGTGAGTGTAAACCTGCAAGGATGATAGAACTGCACTAGACCAAAGAAGAGTGTTGTAAAAGACTCACTTGTGTTGCAGTTTCATATTTTACTCAGCAAAACAAAGGCTTGCAGATTTCATCGTGAGAAACAGCAGAAGCAAGGAAATCACATTTTGGTTTCACAGTATCATACAGTGAATATCTATGGCTGATCAGAAACATGCTTGCATATATTTCCAAGCAACAGAAGCACATGAGAACTAAGTGGTTTATCTACCTGACTATTGCTTTCCTGTATGAAAGTCATATGCATAGTATCTATGTCAGCTGCTTGGTCTTTCTCTGAAAATACTGCCTTTCACTGCAAAAACATATATCATCGTAGGACTAACCCTTCTCTGCCCACCTCCTATGCCTGATATATTTTCTGAATTGAAGACTGAATGAGGAGTGACAGCATTCAAACAAACAGCTCTTTATGATATATGTAGTCAGGGGGTCACATTTCATTTGCTAGTGCTGCTGCTTCTATTTGTTACACTCCCAGTTAAAAAGAATTAAACCTTCCCAAAACTCTGATCTTGCTTTTTACCTTCAAAAAGCAGGATTGAAACCGAGTAATATAAATAGCAAAAATAACAGCCACATCTACAACAGTAATGATAATAATAGTATCAAAGGCTCTTACCCAAACAAATATTGGTTTCTTTCCCACTAGCTGCCTGTTGTCATCTGTTGGATCTTTCTGAGTCCCACTGATATTAGCTCAGGCTGCCAGGCTATGTCAAACTCTTTTTTGAATTTTCTCCTTCATTTCTTTGGCACTATCTTCTTCCTGGGCTTTTTACTCTACTCATCTTTGCACTCCTTCAATTAAAGACTAATTAATCTATAATTCTTGCAATATGTCCACTAAGTAAGCTATTAGCATACAACTTATTTAAAACAAGGAGAATTTTTAAGAGCTTGCTAATGCAGTAGTCATTTCTAGAATATACTCCGGATTTAATTCACACTTTTTTAGCATAGTAGTAAGGTACCTCGCGGCAAAACTCACTTACTTGGATATAATACCACCTTTTTCATTATTTTTCAGGAAAGAAACCTTTTATTTCTATCATATTATCCTATGATTTAAGAGAGACTACCTTAAATTGTTATTTGTCATCTCCATTTTTATTTGACTTAGTATTCATTTAACTTTGTATCTAATTTACACTTTCAAATATAGATATCAGTTGCAGAAATTGATTTAAAATTTTGCATGGGGAAAGAATAACTAATTAGATTGGCAGTTTTCTGGTAGCATTTTAATATAAATATTTGGCAATTTTTAATATTTAGTAACAACTAAAACTTTATTCATGTGGCCACATCTGCTTCATTAATTCAGAATCTCATTATATTGGAGACAAAATCAAGATATTCCTGGTACAAAAAAGATTTGCTTCTGCACAAGATAGAGATGAATCTTTACTGTGATCTTATTAAGGACTGTGATTAAAATACACAAATTTTTCTATTCTGTTAACAGAAAGCAAGAATCATAAAGTTATGCAAACGTGGCTGAGTACTATGACTTGATTTTGATTAGGAAACTCAAGCCATACCTTGGCACTTTTAACATTTCAAGTGAAAGCTTTCCAGTAAGAACTACTGTCTCTTTCACTGCCTTCTCTCATTTTTCCAAGTCCCAAAAGCAAGTTTGGTAAAATTCTTGCTGCAGCTTTTCCCTGGCAGGTTTCTGCTAGAAAATACTCAGAATATTTGGAACTGTGTTAGGCTGCCCACTGCTTTTATGGATAGCATATCTTTTTTATGGATAGCAACACCAAAGTAAAGTCTATCGGGTGACTCTTGAGATTTTGTCCAGGCAGTTCCAGGGGTTTTAGGCCCTCTGCACAGCATGTGGGTTGCCTGAGACACTAGCTTGCCTCCCCTGACTGTAAAAAATGCCTTTCTCTGTTCAGAGGGATTTGATAAGTCAGCCAACTGGAAGCATGAAAACAGGGACATGACTGAATACATGACTGTGTATGGCAACCAGCTGTGTCCGTGATGACCAGTTACTTCCATGCTTCCTACTTTCCATAATCAAACATCCTCTGAGATGAGTTACCTAACACTGGAAAAAGAGGTGGTTTTGAAAGAATATGTTGTAACTTCTAACCTTAGAGCAGAAGACTATTATAAGCATTGCTTATTCTTGATTTTTTTTAATCCTAGTTCCTGAGAAAGGAGGCACAAGTTGATTTTCCTACCACCAGACCTGGAATTACACCTTTTATCCAAAGATAAGTCAGTCTGCAGAATTTAATGCAAAATACGTGAAGTCAGATGGAGAATAAGGAAAAGAAAGGCTTTGTTATTATAGCTTGTCTTCAGGGTTGCCTGACCTGCTCTGTCTACTGACTGCTCTGATTCACTGCTGTTTTCAGGCTCCTTAGTCATATAATAAAAGCAGAATTTATACATTTTAACGAGTGATCTGATCTCAGTGTAGCCCTTAATTTTTAAATTGATTCTCAAGAAACGGAATAGGCTTAAATAGGTCAATTTCTGAATAACATATTAATGGAAGACAGATCTACTTTCAAACCTATCTTTTCAATTGCACACATGATAATGTGTCCTATATCAGAAATGTCAGAAAGTGGATGAAGTATGAAACCAAGAGACACTCAGACTATCCCACAGTCATACCTGTACACATATCTGCACAGTTTTGTTTTCTATATTCATCAGATAACAGACAGCATTTGTTACAAGAATGAGAAAAATGACACAGGCACATGAAGCTTGTCACCCTCTGTTTTTTCCAGTGAAATGGACAGTTTGGGTCAAATGTTGATATAAGGATGCAGCAAAATATAGGACTGGTTTAAAGATAGGAAGCAAAGGTCTATTGTGGGTTGCATATCAGATCTTCAATGTGGAGATTGATAATGCCCTTCATTTTATTTTTAAATTGATCCCTATTCTAACTCCAAAATGTATGAGTTTATAGCGAAATACAGACTGTACTACATTGCAGTCTTAAGGAAGAGTAAGGCAAAGTTCTGGATGAAGATAACAAGCGCAGGTCAGCCCTATGATGCATTCTAGTCTCTTTGAACTTTGATAACCCCACACATTCCTACTGAAACAAACTGCTGAAAAACTAAAAGTCATACCTAAGGGTCAAGTATTGTCTACTCACTTGAAAACAACTACAGTTATTTTCTAATTTTTGATTTGGGTAGTTAACGTCAATTGCATGGACTTCTTTACCAGGAATGTTGTAAACTATGACTGTACTTCTCTGTTTAACTTGCTATTTTATGAAAGCATACACATTTTATCAGTGTTGAAAGGCAGTATTCAAATACAGACTGTATACTATTTTGTACTCTGGTTTTTATTCACTTCCTTGAGTGTGAGATGATACATGAAAAGCTTATGTGATTCAAAACCTTGCCAGTCCTCCTCCTGCTGTTTTGCCTCGAGTAAGGTTAATCAGTTTAACAAACTTACTGAGCCTAAAGGAGCACTACATGTAGATTTCATTTGAAGTCTTTCAGTTAGAAAAGTTTTTCAACATTAAATAAAGATCTGCAAATCAAGATGCAGAAAGCATTCATTAAGCCCTCACAATTGTATCTTGTTACTAAGAACCTCTTCCCTAAGCAAAGGGAGCTGAACTGGAGGGAAAAATACTGTTATCTTTGAAAAGGAAAAACAGTTCATTAGTTATGTTTTTACATAAACCATTTGAAACAGATTATTTTTTTCATTATAACACATGAAAATGCTACATCAATGGTGACACAGAGAGCTATATTCTTCTGAATGTAAGAAAATATGACCTCTATTTGTAAATATCAAATACTCACAAACTCTGTATATTAAAGGGATAAAACTTGTGGTGACAACGTGACTATGAAAGACTGGGTGGGGAGCAGACTCCTGCCTCTCCAACTCCTTACTTTTTAGCTGCATACCTTGCCTACTTTGGTCCATCGAGCCTAGCCTCGTACACTTCAAGGAATGGGGCACCTACTGCTTCCCTGGATGATCAGTTCCAGTGGCTCCACCACCCTTGCAGCAAAAAATTTCTTGCTAATGTCTGATTTAAACCTGCCCTCCTTCAGCTTAAACCATTCCCCTTTGTCCTATCACTACACATCCTTGTCAATAGTTGCACTTCAGCTTTCATATAGACCCCTCTAGGTACTGGAAGGCTGCAGTAATGTCACCCTGGAGCCCCCACTGGTTCTCCAAACAGAACAACCCCAACTCTCAGCCTGTCTTCACAAGAGAAGTGCTCCAGCCCTCTCTTATCATCTTCATGTCCTCCTCTGGACTGGCTGAAGAAGGTCCAAATATTTCTTATGCTGTGGGTCCCAGACTTGGAAGCAATGCTCCAGATGAGGTCCCATGAAAACATGATCTGCTGGACATGTTTCTTTTGATGCAGCCCAGAGGGTGATTAGCTTTTTGTGATTAGCTCTAAGTGTACATTCCTAGCTGTTATTCAGTTTTTTATCCAGGAAGGAATTGAGTTGGATAGAAATAACAAAATGAATACATATTTATCTGACTGACAGTGACAAGTAGCACTGAACATGAATATGTGCTGTGGGTGCCTTCTAAAAAACCACATTTTCAGGACTTCATTAAAATGAACAGCTTAATTTCTGTATATATGCTTCCACATAGGTTTTTTTTCCACTGTGTCAGTTGGTCCACCTCTTTTGTCCTACTACTCTTCACATATCAAAATCCACACCAAAGAGCACAATATGTTATTTTCTGGTCCATCTGAGGAAACAGCTGTAATGAATATTGATGTCTTTATTCAATTCACATAAAAAGGGAATTTCAAAAGCATTAAGAGAAGTTAAAAGGGCACATTTGACTGAGTGTTGATGAAAATGTGAATATTGCACATATTTCCCTAGGAAGTAAATTGATTGTGCTAGGGATTTTTGTGCATATAATGCACTTGCAAATTTTGAATGCAACCACTGGGGATGTCTACCATTAACCTGCTGTGAGTATGCAGATACATATGTGCTAATTTCTGAAATAAGAGATGGCATTTACCACAGTATGAATGAAGTGAAAATGCTACAAATGACATTCACACTTAAAATGTAAGTGTATATGGTATTTACCATGAAATAAAAATAATTGACTGAGGTGAGTTAAAGTCATTCAAAATATCCATAGGTGTATGCATATAAGCAAAAGTACAAGGAACAGAACATTTAAATATCCTTCAGTATACTGCAAAAAGGCCTATTTATCAAAAAAATACCCCTTTAAAACTAGGTTGTCAGGTTTCTGCAGTACTTCATGAAAGCACCCTTCTACCATTTAACTTGCATGGGGATTTCAGACCATTTTATATCACCTGTACCAAAATGTTTGGCATTGCAATTTACCATAGGAATACTTTGTTCTTACTGTTGTTGTTAGGTTTTTTTGGTTGGGTGTTTTTTGTTTGTTTGGTGGTTTTTGGTGGGTTTTTTTTTGGTGTTTTGCTGTTGTTGTTGGTTTTCATTTTTGTTTTGGAGGATTTTTTGTTTATTATTTTGGGGTTTGTTTTTTTTTTTTTAATTTCTTTTTGTTTTGGTTCAGTTTTGGTTTTTGGCCTGTTTGCTTTTGCTTTGTTTATTAGTCCACTCCTGTTCTCCTGTTGACTTTTTTCCTTGCTATGCTCTGCCAGAATCCCAAACATGGGAAAGGATAATAGGACAAGGGCTTTTCCATACAGGTCAGTAACAAAAGGAAAACAAATGCTGCTTTGATACTAAATGGAGCAGGGACCCTGGTAACAGGGAATACAGAGAAGACATAGTTACTGAATGCCTTCTTTGCATCAGTCTTCACTGACAATATTAGTCCCCAGGGATCTCTTATTTAGGAGACCAGGGTAAAGGAATGTTGGAAAGAAGACTTTACCTTGGCCAAGGAGGATTGAGTCAGAGAGCACATAAGGCAAACTTGACATCCACAAGTCCATGTGCCCTGACAGAACATATCCACATGCGCAGAGAGAGCTGATGGACACCACAGTGAGGCTACTCATCATCACCTTTGAAAGGTCATGGCAAACAGGAGAGGTGCCTGAGGACAGGAAGAAAGCAAGTACCACCCCAGTCTTCAAAAAAAGGCAAGAAGGAATATTGAGAGACCTACCAGCCAGTCAACCTCACCTCAATCCCTGGAAAGATGAAGCTCCTCCTTCTAGAAGCCATCTCTGTGCACATGTGTGACAAGAAAGTGAGCAGTACTAGTTATCATGGATTCACTAAAGATAAGTCATTACCAGCCTGATTGCTTTCTAAAATGGATGAGGACAGTTCAGTGAATATTTTCTAACTTAAGTTGAGGAAGGCTTTCAACGCTATCTCTCAAAATATCCTGGTAGGCAAACTCAGTAAGTGTGGACTGGATAAGTGGACAGAACTGTAATACAAAACTCATGAGCTCAATCCTTGAGTCACAAATAGTTGGGGATTTTTTTTTTGTTTGTTTGTTTGTTTTAAAGATCAAAGCTTTTGTATTTCACTGGTTTTGTTAAGTGAATTATGTCTATTTGAAATTAATCACTGTCTCACTGCCTGGAAAATATGATTCATTGTTAGAGGAACCCCTCTTCTGGTGGAAGTACAGAACACCAAGCATGGAAGCACAGTACAGCAAACAGAATTATCCCAGCCTGGTCTCAATCATGGGAGAGAGATGGCACTTTTAAGGAGCAGTTCATCTCTGTTTGAAGAAGATATCTAACACAAGTATGTTTCATGTCTGCTTATTCACACTGACTGTAGATAAAATAGATATTTACAGCCTAAAGTCTAAAAAATATGAAAAATATCATCTAAAACGTCTGTTGTTACATGAAAAGCTCCCATCTCACTCCCTAATCTGTCTGGAAAAGGAACACTAAACCTGTAATAGCATATTTGGTTGATACTGAATTTCAAGTTTGTCATTGATATTCTTTAGTTTCTTTCAACAAATTTTTAAATGGATTCATGAGGATATATTGAATAGAATAGATTTTATTTCCATCATCAACTTCTACATATTTACACTGAAAAATCTCTGCAAATTTTAAGGCCACCATGGTTGCTGTTGCTCCTAAGAATTTGAACAAATGTTCTGTCTCACTTCTCAATTTAACAGTTTCTTCCTTTTTTGCTGAGGTATTTTCTCACACATTTGTGCCTACAGGTGAATTCTTAAAGCAGTAAATGGAGGAATTTTGATTTTGCTATTTTAGTCCCTTCACTATACCAAATTCCTTTTCATCTTGCCCTTGTTTTAACCCCATATCTTCCACAGTGATGCCCTTTTATGATCATCCCTCTCCTTGTATAGAGTCTTCCCAAAGACATGTCTTCCAGGGTGCTTAGCAACACAATGACTCCAACTTGTCTGTTTTTTGGTTTATCATTTATGTAGCTTAATGATACTGTGCCTTCCAGGTACCTAGTTTGTTACACTGGTGATCTGTTCTTGATGAGATTGCAAGCTGAGCCACCTGGATGATGGGATGATGCTCTACCTGCCTGGTGTATTGTTCTGGATATTCCTTGACACAAACTCTGAGAACAGCACAACCAGGAGGATTTCTCAGCAGGAAGGATTTGCACAAGCTACATTTTGAATATTCCCCAGAAGAACTCAAAAAGCTTAGTAGCATCTGAAAGGGTTTCAGTTATTTTGTGAAAAGAAGGAAAAGGGTTCTTAACATAGTGCTGTAATGCAACATGTTTTACTAGGATTCTGTATTCCCAAAGAACACAACTATACATACTGTTGAGTCTATGCCATGAACTTTGTTGCCATGAAAATAAGAAAACCAAGCTATAACTAAGAATAACTGAATTTGTTCATGCAAAATAGTATCCAGTCTCAGTCTTCATTCAACAGTCAAAATGAATTGTAGCCATTTTCATGCTTTGTAGTGGCTTAATGTCTTTCCTGTATCATTAAAATTTTTCAACCACTTGTATTCAATGAACAGAGGCACCAGCTCCTCCAGTTCAATGCATAATTTGGACACAGCAATTTCAGAAGCATCTCTTAGAAATCATATTAAACTAAATTAGATTAAATTATCATTAATATTCTTTGCCTTTTCTTGCTTCCTTTGAATTGATTGGCAAAGAAACATTTTCTAGATTAATTGCAGCCCTTACTATACAACCTTCCTTCTAAACATTAAAATATAAGGTAATTTATGGCTGATTTGTAAGTGTACTCTGAGGATTAATTGAGTGTAAAGATCAGAGGGAATTTAAAAAGAGCAATTTTCCAGCAGAGATGGTCTTGAGTCCTGCTGTCTGAGCAGCATTTCCTGCTGGAGAAAAGAAGCTGTCCTCAGGCAATTAACTGTATGAGAACATGTAAGGTAGGCTCGCTGTATGTTCACATGCATGCACATCTGCTCTTCTGGATAATGTATTTTCATTTGCTGTCTCAAGTTTTACACTGTTATAGCCTTTCTAAAGTTAATCCCTTGAACCAAATTAAAAGCGGTATTTTCAAGTCTCTCTATCCCCAATTAAGATAACATTCTTCTGGATTACTCTGCTATGAGACAAATCCCCAAATTAAAAACAAGTATAACATCAATAACTGAAATGTCTTAAGGAGAGCCATTTGAAACCAATATGCAAAATGACCTGTTAAAAATATATATTAATGAAAGATCATGATTATAATTGATATCTATTTAACTATAGCTTCTTCCTATTTATTTAATTTACATGAATCTGTATTATTGCAGAACATTCTTAGACAAAGATTCTTTTCTGTTTATAGATTTGAAGACTTAACCTTCTGTTTCCTGACTGAGCCTATATACAAATGATCATATTGCATGATGAATTCCTAGGAGCATAAAGCTGTAAAGTACTGCCAAGATTGGGTCCTTTTTGAGGTAAATATGGATATTGAACATTGCAAAGTCACACATCTCAAAATTGCTGAAGTAGCATTTCTTCCTTGAGTTACAAATCTATAATAAAATTAAAAAGATAAAAGATAGATTCAAAATAATGGAAAATTATATTTCTGGGTTTGGTTTAAATAATACTTTGGCTGTTTACTATGTGTCTGTATACTTTCATCAAGAGGAAAAGCATATGCTCTTTCTCTCTGACAGAACATGATAAAGTACCTAGAAAATGCCACAGTGTAATCCCATGAAGATGTCCAAGATTGAGTTGCCATAAAAATAACCAAAAGTGCTATAGGATAAAATTTTCCAAAGTATTCACACAATTTACAGTGCTAGTCCTGTTTTCAAGTTTTCCTTAGAAATAATACTGTCTTTTAAAAATAAATAATTTATTTTATCTTACCAGCTACAAATGTCATAGAAATAGAATTTGCCATCCTAAATCAGAAAAGTCAGTTTTGAAAATTCTTTCTCTTTAGCAAGGCACTTGTAATGCAAAGACTTTGCATCTGTATAGCCACATAACTCCATGTCCCAAAAAGAAAGATCAATGCACTCCTCATATCAGTTTCTTCTACCACATTTCACTGCAAAAAAATTACTAACAAATGTAATCATGACACAGTCACACCCTGGTATAAAAGGAAAAAGAACTGAAAAAAAACACTTTCATGAAAACAAAATTAATAAGAAAGAAATCAAAAGCTAACATGGTAGAACACTAAAAGTCACCACTTTGAGTCACAACATGATTCAAAACCTATTTAATAAAACAGATACAAGGATATGAAGCAATATAAGATCATCATTATAAAATGCAGTTTTCAGTGAGACTTTTTTTATAAATAAATTCTTACCTGTTATGGTTGCTTTGTTAATAGATGGTTGGTTACACATTGGTGATCGCCTATTGAAAAGAAAATAAAATGTCTAAGCCTGATAAACTCACAGATGACTGAATCCTCAAACAATATAGTAGAAAATACATTACCCTGGGAAATTACTTGGGAATGGACTACTCTCGCATTGCCAAACTTCATTTAGAACAGCTATTTCTTTTTAGCGTAGAAGGTAATTTCTAACTGACCTCTCTAAAATCTCTCTGCAGATTGGGAATTCAAAGACGGGAATATTTTAGGAATTTAGGAGTTTATTAAAAGCCTGCCTAATCATACCTAGAACTTCTACCTAGTTTGGAGTTTGATTTGTATACATAGTTAGCATTATTCTAACAAGTTTTGCCCATTGGAGAAAGCCCATTGGACTGCTTTGCCCATTGGAGAAAGCTAGAAGATACTGCACTGACAGAGCTGCACAGGGATGTGTGCTGTGGACTACTGCAGGCAGGAGAAACCTTGGGTCTGCATATTTGAAATAAAAGGCTTGGAAATCACTTTTAGTAGTATTAAATATGCAATGGTAGACACCTCTCTTTGGAATGCTGATTACTTCTGAGCTCTAGAGATGCACATTTTGGGTGAGGGAAGTTACTCCACTACAAAATTTGCCAATGTAGCTAACATTAATGTTAACTGTGACACTGTAACAGGATTGTATATTTATAATTACAAACTACTCTGCATAAGTGGGATGTCATTAGCTTGGATGAGTTAGGCAGAGTTCTAGGTTCAGATCATGCAAGTAGCTCTCAGTAAGTGCAGATGTCTGCTCACTTTGGTTCTTTTGCAAGACTCAGACTGTGCCTGAATGATCTTTGACCTATAACTAATTTATTGAAAATCATGTAAGTTACACAAAACTACTCCATGTTTATGTGAGGACAGCAATGCAGGATCAGTTAGAAGGCAAGAGGACAGCTGTCTCAGCTACCAAGCATAACATCATCAAGGAATTAATAGACTCATTAAGAATGCATGTTTTATGCAGGTTTGGTGGCAGAGGCTGAAATCTGTAACATCTAATTGTCATTCTTAGTTTACACTAAAGAAGTAACACTGTGAAATTTCAGTGGCCAAAAAGTGACACTCACTTGCTGGGTGCCCGATCTTGTAAATTGGTTAATGCAGCAAAGTTATTTCGTACAGTACGCAGGCTCGCCAGCACCTGGAACAGACAAAGTGGTCTTAGTATAAATTTCTGCACAAAGGAGACTGATTTATCTCTGCTTCAGTGAGCTGAAAGAAAAACAAAAGAACATTGCAAAATAACTGTAAAAGGTTTCCAGGGTTGGGTAGTCTGCAGCCTTTGACCATTGTTTAACAATAACATGTCTGCAACACAAGGTCAGTTTCTTTCTTTTTTTCCCGCTTTTTCTTCCCTCTGATAAATAACTCATTATTTGTTTAAAAGCAAGCTTACTTGAAGAGGAGGCAAGTTTTTCACAGAATACTACTTATTTCTTTAAAATTACCATAAACACATTTGAGTTTGGAAGATAATAACAGTTTCAAGCCTAAATCCTTCATGCATAAAAAATAATTACAAATTCTTCTATTCGCAGTTCAGTCCCCACAAACTCCAAAGAACAAAGGGAATGGATTGTCTAGACTGCCAGGAAAAGTAAATGTGCCTCCTTTAAGAAGCACAGTTGGTTGGGGACTTGGTGCAGAAAACCAGAGAAAAAAGAAGGTATCACCTCAGAAAGCTTTACACATTAGGAAAAGAAAAACTACTTCCTTTGTGGACTTAATTTCATGCTAGACAGCTTATAGTGGATGCAGTAGAGGAGTGTCTTCTTATAAGTGATATAAACACTCTCTTCTGAAGGCAGTTAGATAAATGCAACAAATTTTGTAACATGTAAGAATAATAAGATGAACCTCTCTGACAAGGAGAGAGAGCTGGTTCAGTTGATGTCAGAGAGGGACAATGTTGGGAACCAGGCTGGAAATGAGAGGAAGCAGCAACACTTATCGCTGGTGTGTTTACAAACGTTGCCCAGTTTTGTTTCTCAGCCCAGACTGGGCTGCTTTCCTGGTGAACCCATCCAACAGAAAACAAAAGTAGGAATGGAAATTTGGGTTTCAGAGGTCTGAGCTGATCAGGACACAAGTCTCTTTGCAGAGCACCTTAAATTTATACAGGAGATAGAAGGGGACAGGAGACTAAAAAGAATAAATTAAAGAAAGCTTGCTAGAGAAAATATTCAGGAGTTAATAATGACTAGCAGTGTTCAGGCTATTGGAAGTAATTAAAAAATGAGTTAAGATACTAAAAATACATTTGTCTAACTAGACAGAATTAATTTAATTATGATTTTCTTTCCAAAGATCAGAAGGCACACTTACATATTTTACATTTGGAAAGGAATAAAAATAATTATGTATGCCATCATATTTGCATACCCAGGATGCAGTCCCACTAAAAAAATGTTGTATTTAGATGTGAGACATATACAGATGGAAATCAGGCATAAACTCAGCAGAAAGTGAAAGATGATTTTAGAGTTCAGAGATCCAAAACTGAATACTTAAAATACAGTGAAAAACTGCTGAAACATGAAAATATTGTAAAAAGTATGAGTTGAAGGTGGAAGGAAAGGGAAAGCATAAACAGAAAAGTAGTCGGGTTTATTAAGATAACTTGCACATTTAGTGACTGCAGTCCATTTTATTTCTCTTTTGTCAACCTGCCTGGGCTCAGTCTACTCGTGTCAGGATGCTGAGATGGTCTGTGTGTCCTAGGATTATCAGAGAAAGGTGGCTCCCAGAGCTGTTTCAGGGCATGAAAAAAATGTGGTTGGTTTTCCTGGCTGCAAGTTCCTATTCAATAAACCCTGCTGGACTCAAATTGGCTGTATATGCAGGTGCCATGAGAATTGGAAGCATGTGCAAAAGTAATTAAGTGATTCCTTGGTGAGTGGCCTCAGATACAGCCATGCTTCTTATATCTGCCTGTTCTGAACAATAAATGGCTCTGTACATGCTGCACAGAGCTGAGTTTCAGACAGGTTGGTAGGCTAGACATGTTGCCATGTGAAAACAAAAAGCTAGCTGAGGTATGTTTTGGATCTGAAATAATAGGACATTAAACAGCTGGGTTGCTGAGGAAAGAAGTATGCAGAGCTGCAAGGTTGCTTAGGGCCAGTTATGAGTGAAAGCTAATGAGGCTTGCTGGACCCACGCTCAGTACCTCAGGGGCAGTGAGTGTGTCTCTCTACTGTGCTCACCACTATGTACATGACCAGAATTTTCAAGTGTCTGAAGTAATTTGAATCTGTCCTGTTTTCAGAAAGCACAGATTTGACTGTTGTTTTATATATCCTTCTCTTTATTCTCCAGGTCCAGGGGTGAAATGTCCAGTACCTGCCAAACATCCCAGATGCTTTAGCATAAATGGAGCACAACTCTTACAAGGAGCAGCTGAGGGAGCTAGGATTGTTTAGTCTAGACAAAAGGAGGCTGAGGAGGGACTTTATTACTCACTATAACTACCTGACAGGAGCTGTAGACAGGTGTGGTTTGGTCTTTTCTCCCAAGTAACAAGTGATAGAAAAGGTCAAAGAATCCCTGACTTAATTAGGTTAGAAAAGACATCTAAGATTATCAAGTTGAACTTTTGACCGATCATCACCATGTCAACTAGACCATGACACCAAGTGCCATGTCCAGTCTTTTCTTAAACATCTACAGGACAGTGACTGCACCGCTTTCCTGGGCAGTCCATTCCAATGTCTAATCACCCTTACTGTGAAGAAATTCTTTCTAATATCCAACCTAAAAGTTCCCTAGTGCAGCAAAAGACTATGTCATCTCATCCATTGCTATCTGCCTGTGAGAAGACTCTGACCTGCACCTGACTACAGCCTCCTTTGAGGTAGTTGTAGAGAGTGATAAGGTCACTCCTGATTCCCCTCTTCTCCAGCCTAAATATTCCCAGTTCCCTCAGCTGTTCCTCCCAGGACTTGTGCTTCAGACCCTTCACCATCCTCGTTGCCTTTCTTTGGACCCACTCCAGCACCTCTATATCCTTCATAAACTGAGGGATACAGAACTGGAGTCAGTGTGGCCTCACCAGTGACAGTACAGGGGGAAGAATCAGGGTGCCATTGGCTTTCTTGGACACCTGGTCACAGTGTTGACTCATGTTTAGCCAGATGTTGATGACCATCCCCAGGTCCTTTTTTGCTGGACTATTTTCCAGCTGCTCTATCCCCAGCTGCAGTGCTGCCTGTGACTCAAGTGTAGAACCCAGCACTTGATCTTATTGAACCTCATGCCACTGGCCTCAGTTTTTTGATCCAGCCTGTCCAGATTACTCTGCAGAGTCTTTCTGCCCTCCAACAGAACAACACTCCCACCCAGGTTGGTGTCATTCACAAATTTAATGAGGGTAGACTTGATCTCTTCACCCAGATCATCAATAAAGCTATTGAATAGGACCAGGCCCATTACTGAGCCCTGGGGGACACCACTAGTGACCACCTGTCAACTGGATGCAGCACTGTTCAAAGCCACTCCCTGACCCCGGCCATCCAGACAGTTCTTAAGCTAGCAAAGAGTGTGCATGTCCAAGCCATGTGGTGCCAGCTTCTGCAAGAGCACGCTGTGGGAGACAGTGTCAAAGACTGCTGAAGTCCAAGTAGACTACAGTCACAGCCTTCCCCTCATCCAGCAGGTGGGTCATGTGGTCATAAATGAAGATCAGGTTGGTCAGGCAAGGACCTACATTTCCCAAATCCCTGCTGGCTGGGCCTGATCTCCTAATTGTCCTGTACAGGCTGAGTGATGGCACTAGATGATCTACTCCATAACCTTCCCCAGCACCAAGGTCAGGCTGACAAGCCTGTAGTTTCCTGGATCCTCCTTCCAGCCCTTCTTTTGGATGGGCATCACATTGGCCAACCTCCAGTCATCTGAAAACTCCCTGGTTAGCCAGGACTGATGATAAATGATGGAGACCCACTTAGTGAGCATTTCCACCAGCTCCCTCAGTGCCCTAGTTTGAACCCCATCTAGTCTCATAGACCTGTGATCATCTAAGTGTCTCAGCAGGTCACTACCTCCTCCAGGAGTACAGGGCATCTCTTATGCTCCCCATCTCTGTCCACCTACTCAGGGGGCCTGTTGTCCTGAGCATCCCTTGTCTTACTGTTGAAGACTGAGGCAAAAGTGACAGTAAGAACCTCAGGCTGTTCCTTGTCTTTGGTGACTATATTTCCCTCCATGTACTATAAAGAATGGAGGTTTTGCCTGAACTGCCTTTTGTTTTTAATGTATTTATAAAAGCACTTTTTATTATCCTTTGCAGAAATGGTCAGATTAAGTTCTAACTGAGCTTTTTCCCCTATGATTTTCTTGCTACATGATCTTAATACTCCTTAAGCACTTCCTGAACTGCCTGTCCCATTTTCCAAAAATGATCCAACTTCCTTTTTTCCGTGAGTTCCTCCAAAATCTCCATGCTCAGCCAGGCCAATCATCTTCCCTGACAGCTTGTCTTTTTGGATGTAGGGAAGTCTGCTTTTGTGCCTTTAAGAATTCTTTCTTAAATTATGTCCAGCCTTCCTGGGTGTTTTGTTTTTGAGGGCTGCTTACCAAGGTACTCTCTGAAGCAATGTCCAGTGTAGAGATATTGTTGATGGCCCACCTCAATTCACTAAGTACTGAAAACTATAATATCATGGTCACTGCGCCCAAGACAGATCCTGACCACCACATCTCTCACCAGACCTTCTCTTGTTTGTAAACATGAGGTCTAGGTCTGGCAGGGCACCACCCCAGTAGGATCACTTACCATCTGCAACAGGAGTTGTCTTCCACACACTCCTGGAACTTCCTAGAGTGCCTCATCTCCATGTGTTGTGTTTCCAGCAGGTTAAAATCTCCCACAACTGAGATGAAATGGCTTCAAGTTCCACCAGGAAATTTAGATTGGGTATTTTGAAAACATCATTCGCTGAAAGATTGGTCTGCATTGGAACACTCTGTCCAGGGAAGTGGTGGAGTCACCATCCTTTGAAGCATTTAAAAAACATGTAGATGTGGTGCTAGGAGACATAGTGTAGTGGTGGACCTGACAATGTTAGGTTGATGGTTGGACTTGATGATCTTGGACATCCTTTCCAAACTAAACGATTCTATGATTCTAAATGCACATATTTTGACAATTTCTGCAAGTGCAAGCCATCCCCACAGGCATCACAATGAATGTAAAAGTGAAAACCAAAATATGTTAATATTTATAAGTGTATTTTATTATAAGTTAGAAAATAATATTTCAGGTTTTCACTGAATTTTGCTTTAAGTGACAGTTAATTCTGCCCACAGAGGTTCTGCTTGTGCTCAATATTTCTAGAGTTAGATTTGTGGGCATAAAGCAACCGATCACCTGCAAACTGGTCTAGGCTTAATCTCTAAGTAAATATCATTATTATTTAAACAGTTACAAACAGATTTTAAATATTAAACTTTTTTTTGGTAATTAAAAACCTACGGAACTTGTCCCTAAGTTTCAAAGCCCTCAAATTATTTTGTAGAATGAAAATCTGTGAATAATTAAATTACAGTAGTTGCTGTATTTTTCAGCATAGGGAAATGCAATTGATAGTATCCTTGTGATAGAGTTTGTTTTAGGTTAAAAAAAATCCATTGTGGTAAATATAGCAAATTATCATGTCCTGGGATCAGGACACTGTGTCCCCCACATGATAATGTCACTCTACATTGTCATGTGAGGGACACAGTATGCCTCCCTGTCTCCACACAGCAAATGCAGCTGCACTACCATGGTAATATGCTGAATAGAAACTGAAATGTTTAACTGGGATTATTACCACCAGGTGGCTCATGATCAGATGAAACAAGCCTCCTGATCAAGTGAAGAAAATACAGATAGTTTGAAATAATTTGAACTTGTGTTCCTCACTCCATGATGCACATAAAAAAATGCACTTAACTTGTTAAAATACTGCTTAAGGAAGATATTAAAATGGTACTTTTGCATGGTGTGGACATTGTACTGGCAGATGGCATCCAATCTCTGAAGTCCTGAGTGAGGTCCTGACACTGCCAAATGTAACTCAGAGCTTTGCTGTGGACACACTGTGTGAGCAGACCCCACTGAGAGATGGGATTTTGTATATTCAATAATTTTTAGATAAGGGTTATGTTTTTCCTGAAAGTCTAATCAGATGTCTCTCTCCTCACTATTAGGCACACTGTGTCAGCTGCACTTCAGTTGCTCCTGTCAGGGAATGTGACACGATCTTCTACCCTGTAAGTGCTCTTTTTCCCATTCAACACAAATAAAACAAGGTTGACTCAAACACTGCTAACAGAGTTTTGCACTGAAAAACTAAAGGCACTCAATTAAAACACTTTTCTGCAAGTAGCTATAGCATTCAACTGCTTTTGCTCTATTTGCTGAAGCACATTCATTAATGCCAACTAGAATACAGAACTCCCCTTAAAAGAAAGAGTGTACTATTCACTGTTTTTCTAGGGAAAATAGAACCTAGGGAAACTATTTTCTAAGGAAACTGTGTGACACAATTTGTGAAAAAGAAAGAAGTCAGATTACAGTGAACATGAATGATAGTAAATATTGCTGGATTGCTTGAGCATCATAAAATTTGTATTTTTTTACTGTACTCAAGAGTTAGGATTTCTATATTTCCTGAGGAACTAAAACCAGAAGTGGGTTGATGACTTTTTTTCTGTAATTTCTTCCCTTCCATTATAGTTGAAGTATATTTAATTTTTGAGAGATTTCAGAGTATTTTATAAAATGCCCTTGCTTAATTGTTCTCTGCTAAGAAAAGATGATGGTATTATTCATATTATGAACTTGATCAGAGTTTTATAAACAGTGTTTCTATTTACAGTAAATTAAATATATAATAAAATATTAAATGTTCTTTTAACAGCTTATCATTAGACCAGAGCAACCTGCATATTGAGACAAACATTGCACACTTTATTCTTGTTTGAGACTTCTGTGTGACTCAACCTTTCACTTTCCATTCACCTTCAATCATATAAGACTTTGTAATTACACTGAATTGACTTTCATTCCTATCTATTCAGAGTAAAACCTATCATCATGAGTTCAAGGAATACCAGTATTACTTTTCATACATGATAAGACATTTCTATTGTGAAAAATTATGAAGCCTTGATCTGAATTATAGAGAATTTTGAACTGATATTTTATAAAACAGAATCTGAATAGAAAAGCCAAACAGACAGTTTTGCAAATGAACATAAGTATTCTGGCTAAAACTTACCTCATCTCTAAAAATCACATTTTATTTAATGCATAAAAGGTGTTCAGATAGAGATACTGTGATTAAAAAAAGTAATAGAGTAACAAAAGGCAGGGATTTGTCTTCATCACGAATGCCTGTCACAGTATTTGGAAAGAGATCAAGGGGTTCATTGTGCTATTGCACCTCAACTTTTCAGATAAGCAAAAAGTGTTAAGGAGAGGTATAGTAACAAGAATAGGAAGTTTATGACTTTCTCTTTAGAAATATTTTTCTTCTTTCGATCAAACATATCTTATATAGCATGAACAACAGAAAAAAAAACTGGTTTTGCCATTTAGTCTTTAAATTACAAGATCATGTGAGAAATATGGAAAAACTGTGCCTACCTGAGCAAACGGTGTCACAATCAAGTCATCTCCATGTCTGAAAAAATGAGCAGAGTTGTAAGTTAGGTATTAGCAAAAATTTATGTTGCTGCTTCAACAGAAAGAAATCAGCTTTTACAATGCACTGCAGGTAATTCCAGTTTTATTCTTCTGCAATTACACTATACTGTTGCTTTACACTTTCTATGAAAAGTATCAGCTTAGTTATTGCCCAGCTGCCTGGCATGTCTATGAGAGGGTTGATGGACCAGCCAGTTTCTGCACTGCAGGTTGGGCAGGTGACTGACCACCCAGGACTATCTTCAGAGATTTCTTCCCAAAGGATGGAGGTGAAAGTTCCAAAAACTACTCCATTAAGGGTTTACCAGCTGTTTTGTGAGCACTGGATGGGTGAGGAACTGCAGATGGCTGGGCAGTGTGTTGCAGACGAATAAAAACCTAGTAAAACTTTCAAATTGATTCAGACTTCTGTAGATATAGAGGGTGTGACCAAGTGTGTGATGTTGCTGTGGCAACCTCACCTACACCAAGGGTGACGTCTGGGCAAAGTGCCAGAATGACGCACTGTAGGGAAAAAGGGAGAAAACGAGTTCCTTCTCTTCACACTGAAACTTGCCACTTGAAATAATTTCAAAAAGATATAATCTTCTAAATACAAGTAGACTGAAGGGCTTGAAAGTAGCATCGGCATCATTGAGGATATACAGTCAAAACATGGGGACAGAGAAAACTTGGAGTTTTCAGTTCTCATGTCTGGTAATTGGCAGCAGACAAGGTAAAATTATATTTTTCAAAAACTAATATGACTCTATTTTTAATTTTCATGTACTTTCCAGTGGTGAATTTATCATGATGAATTACAAGTTGCAGCTTCTAGCATAAACTACTATTACTTCAGTGCTATTTTAATAATTTTTCAATTTAAGCATAAAATATGAGTATTTTAACAATGGATTTCAAGTCCTTGAAAATCTAATTAGAAAAAGGGTAATAAACAGAGAAATATGATTTGTGTTTGAGAGGCTATGACATTCTTATAATTTATATACTGTCCACAAGGCAGCAATTGTTTGCAAGTATGGAAAAAAACTCATTAAAAAAAACCAAAAACCAGAATGTACAATCTCTACCACTGTAGAATCAGTCTATAGGGACAAAACAAAACTTCTCACAATCAAAAATTATCAGATGGAGCGTTTGTAATAGAGGAATGGATTTTTACAGACCCTGCGGAAGAGTCTGCACTTTTAACACAGTCTTTGCAGAAGTGGTTAGAATAGTGTGTTGCTTCTGGTGAAACCACAGCCCCAGACCAGCTAGATAGTGTGTAAGCCCAAACCAAAAGAAACATGTCACCATGGGAGGAATGTTCAGAGGCTTTAACTGCTCAATGAAGCCAAATCCAATTGGGTATTATAGACAACATGAATCAGCCCAGGGCATTAACAGGGGAGTTAACGGGCATTGAGTCATGAAAACATCATCAAATAACCTAAACTATCATTTTAGATTAGGATTCCTTAATGAATTACACAAACTTTTTAACAGAATATAAGCCGAATTCCTCTTTTCTTTTTCTGTCCTGTTCTCCACTGAAACAGTGGCAATGTGACTACACTGCCTTGTTTCCAGAAAAATTATGCTCCTTGACTTCAACTTCTGTAAAATGGCACTGTCTGATGTGTGACAGCTGGCTTACCTGTTTCTCAGTAAAGTCCGATAATTTCTTGCCTCTTACAACGAATATTTTTACTGTTTGCTTATAGCTACTCAATTTTCACTTCTGTTTTGACACTTAAAAGAAGCACAACTCAAAGCAAAAACCCATTTTTTACTGATCTAGTCTATTTCCCACAACTGGAAATTATGAAGGGGTAGAATCCTGAAGACGAAAAAGCTTACAGGTAACAGCAGCACTAGACAAATAACAAAAATATTAAATGTTTTCTACCTGTAAATAAGACAGATAAGGTAGAGGTAGTTCTTTTTAGCATTTGTCAGTGGCAAACACTCTGAATGGCTAATATATGACATGAATGCACAAACTATTCATTGGTGCTTCAAAGTCCTGGGCAATTGCTACAACAGTTATTAACTGTCAAAGTACAAATTGGCAAAAAAACATGAAAATAAGATTGTCCTCCTTCTCAAAGTCTCTTCTGGACTGCTTATTCGAGGTGGCACTTGCTCTCCTTCCCATTCAGTGCCCCTATTTGTCAACCCTTCAATTCTGAGACACTTATAAATGGCAATAAGTACATTTTACTAGGCTTTCTGCCCTGTAGGGTTTTTTTTTTATTTTATATAAAATAGCATGATCCCACTTATCTCATTTTTAAACTTCATTCTACTTGAGTACTTTCTGGATTGCATTTCTTTGGAGAACACTGATATCATAAGTTATCTTCTTATTTTTTAGAAGAGGCATTATTAAGTAATAATTTAATGTACTGAAATTAAGCCAGGATTTAATTTTCACTTTTAGAATGTCCCTTGTGTCAAAAGCACAATTGCAGAAATTGTCATTATCTTAGTGAAAGCGTGATACTGAAATTAGAGTTATCCACAGCTTTCGCCATAGTTTACCACGCACCAGACCCACTTGAACAGAAATGCAATTTTATGATGTGGTGAGTAATTTTTAATCCACATTGGGTCACAAAATATGGACAAAGGGAGTCTTCAAAAATGGAACAGAAATGTCTAAAGCAGCTGTCTAAAGGAGCAAGATTATATGAATCAAAATGCCATTGATCCACACTGTACTGCAGTGTAGTAAGCAGTACAATGTAAGATTGTCCTCATACAGATGATATGAAGGTGACAGATGATTCTTTCTAGATGCTGGACATGATAGTGCCACATATCTATATACAGAAGCAGCAAGGCAGAGTGCAAATCCTACAATATGTCAAAAGCTTCTATATATAGATAGAGGTGTTAGCCTTTCAGATTAGAAGAAATTGTTCACATCAGTGTCAATCTCTGTTAACCAGAACACCTGGCATACTTGTTCATATCTTCATTTTTCAAAGGAAAGACAGGTTTGAAAGCAGAATAGTTTTCACATAGACCCAAAAGAGTCACCAAAGAACACTGCTAGAGTACACAACAGTCCACATGAGATGAATCGGTGTTACATAAAACACAGACCAAATTTCCATTAGCAGATCAAAGATTCTATACCACATTGCAAGTTATTTGACAAACTAAAGTAATGAAGCCCAGCCTTCTGCAAATTTTCTGTCTTTTGCTTCCTAATATTTCCTATATGACATGAACTCACCTCATATAACCTATGCTGGCCCTCACCCTGGAGAAGACATGAAAGTGCTGTACTGTTGAAGTGAGTTGAGCATGAGTGTTGCCAAATAAGTACAAAAATTCTGTTTCCTTTCCTCAAGACTGGCACCAATTTGTCTCTTCTATCCCAATTACAGAACACTAATTAACTTTGCCCTCAATAATAAGGAACTTAGAGTTGCATGTATGGACAGAGAGAGAAACAGGCAGGAAGATTAACACAGGGATAGACAGGGTGACTGCAAAATCTTTATTTCATAATTCAGCTGGTATAATTTCATGTAACATCTAGCAAGAGCAGTAACTAGGGAGATATACTGCAGACCTGTCAGGATACAGCTAAAAAAGAGAGGGTGTTTTTTAATATGGTCAGAAATAACTGAAGACACCCATGAAGAAGTGAGTACCAGACTCTAGAGACCACTAGGAGTGTGAGTCTGCACTTGACAGTCTGGAGCTTCAGGGGGAAGGTTTGCCTTAGTAAAGGATGCAGTAAACACACATTAAGATCTTCAACATGCATATAAAGAATATCAATTGAGTGATCCTGAGGACACATACTGAAGTTGGGAGATACAAACAGGATAAATAAGAGCTCTGTCTTGTTTAAATAGTGGTGGACAATTGTAAAACACATATTTACACCAGTTTGACACATAAACTTCTCTATAAGTCAAAACAAAATTCCTGATTAATCTTGATACAATTTTTATAGCATAAATTATAATACAGGTAGAAAGAATCTTGATGCTTTGTGCCACTTTAAGAATGATCTTACTGGTTTGCTACACTCCTTCATTTAAATCAAAAACTCATTTCTCTACCCAGGATAAATACTGGCTGAGGATGCCAGTCAGGGTTTAAATCCAACTGTCATACTCTGTGTTGGATTCTCTGGCTATAGAATTGGGACATAGCCTATTTGAAAGAATATAGATAGCTGCCAACGGAGTTTGAAAATCCCAAGGGGACAGTGGCTGTCTGGAATCCTCAAAATATGACCCACTCTAAGAATTAGGACTTTTGTCACATTGTCACAAGAATTTACTGCATTTTTACAGAATTGTATTTGTTTTGTTTTGGTTTGTTTTGGTTTGGTTTTTTAATGAAAGAACATAGAAAACAGGAAAGCATGAGAAAATTCATTCTGTCTATATACAGTATACTAAATAAGAAAGAGGATGAACATGAAAGTAGTCTTCTGTTTGAATCAGAAAATATATTGCAGTCAGTGTTCTGAACATAGACATCTATTTGGATTGAACACGACATCTACTCATTCCTGAGTAGACTGATTAAGACTTATTGTCCAATGGTGTGCTCTAAATGCAGCTTACTTGAGACACTTGTGTTTTGTTTGCATTTATACTGGAGCACAAATATACCATGTGGAAAACCCCAAATGAAGGACAGACAGTAACGTAATAGTGGACCCTAACTGCTAGGATTTTTTTTTCTGCTCCTATAGGTGCAGTCAAATACACACAAAAAAACCCACATGAACTAGGTATGTTGAAATATTCACATTGCTCAGATTCAGATTTTAGCAGCAATGAAAGCTGATTCTGGATTGCACCCTCACAGAGCAGTGGAAGCATCATGTAACGAAACTAGTCATCAGAAACTGTGCTTTAAGGACAGTGAGCAGGAGGGGTGCATGCATGCTTCATGCAGCTTGAGTTTTGTCATCATCCGCATTTGAAGAATCCAAATGGGCTGGTTCGTGATACTGATTTTGGGTAATCAGAAATCACAGAGCTCCAAGTAAGGTTATTCTGCAGGAATAGGGCTTAAATCATGCCATCTCATTTTTAAAGACTTCAGATACAATTTTCTAGCTTTATTATGAGATAGCCTAGGCCTGGATGCAACAGCCAAGACTAGATGGGGTAAGTGGCAGCTCTCAATGTTGTGCCCACATTATGAGGTGTGACAAAAACTGGGTTACAGTTTTTCTGAGAGACCCATGAGTTGTTAGTGAATTGCATCTTTTTGAAAGGCTAATTTGAGGAATAATCAAGAATCTAAGGTCGGGGTTAGAGACGACAACATTGTAGGAAGGCTAGGATTTAGGGATGAGAGCAAGCAAATAAAATTGTTGTTGAAACCGTGAGCTACATAGGAGGGTATTGTTTTTCCCAGACCATTTCTTTATTTCTGGGAACAAGTACTTTAAAAGATTATCACAATGAACTACTTGAAACCACTTGCTCTCTCAGACAGTATGCAGAAATTAGACCCTGATTGAAGCAGACTGTCATCAAATACTAAGTGTTCTGAAATGCCACAGTTTTCTATAACCTGGAGCAGTTATGGACTCCTGACACTTCTGTCTAATTCAATAATCCAGCTTGCACTAATTAGTAAAAAGTATTACTCTAATATTGAATATTAGAAGTTTAGTATACTTAATTGAGCTTAACCAGATGGAAAAGGATTGGCTCAGCAAAGCCACAGTCCCTGAGAAGTCCATTATCCCAGCCAAAAGAAATCTCACTAGCAAGAACTTCAGATACAAGTGTTTCCAAAGACCTCAATTAACTTCATGGAGAGCAGAAATCAAGGAACTCTACTGTGTGGATGAAGAAAGCAATAGTTGACTGCCTTATAATCAGAGATCTAAAAGATAACTCAAAACAAATGTGGATTATTACATATGCCTAGTACACAGCAGGATATGCTATGTACTAATATACCTGCAGCTTTCTAGATACAGTTATATTTTATACAAGAATGTAATTTAATTTTTCATGTCATCTTTTTAGCATCTCACTTCCTGAAAATACACTTTATTAGGTTTGAAAAGCCTTTGCATACTTGGAATCTGCTCCATTGAAGTAATCAGTCTCGGGTTACCCAAATTGCAGTCTTCAAGTTGAACTGTGTTAGCACCTAAAGTGAGAAGATCTCTCAAGAATTGGAAAGACAAAATGATCTTTTCCATTACCAGCAAAGTAACTGGAAAGGAATAGTGTTACCAATTCTAAATCAGTATTTTGAGGTTTAATATAGGGACTACCAGAATGTATTATCTGGTTATTTGTGCACCTTTTGTGCATCAAGAGCATTCTTTCACACTGCCTGTGCTTTTGAGCAGTCTAGAAAAAAGTGATTTTGCTGGGTGACAAAGGCAACTCAGTCTATGTGACTTCAAATCCAGAAGCTTCACTCGGGAATCCTGGATGAGCTGGAATCACAATTTGCTATCTAACTCAAATAATAGGAAGTATTACTAATTTTTCCCAATCTATGTAACATGCTGCAGGAACACTGCTAGGCTTCTTCCATTTCCCATGAAAGTCTCCTAATACCTTTGGAAGAGTTTGAGGACCATCAAGACCTCTGATGTCAGACCCATCTACTTTGCTTAGGAAGTTTAAACCTTTTGCAAAGAGACTGCACTCACATATCTGATTTATGTAATCTGCCTGAGGAAATCAGATTCGTGATGATACAGTGGGCCATCACAGAAGAGCGCTAAAATGATGTGCAAGATACAGAAACATAGCTTAAGAAATATCTGTATCTTATTGCCCCAGGCAGCCACCAAGCTTCAATGTTTTAATCCTATCATAATATAGCAGGTCATTTAGATTATAGAAGAATGGTGGACAACTCTGAGCAGCTAGTCTCTGTTAAATCCTGAAGAGAAACAGAGCATGTGCTTTACCAGAATGTTTCACTGGCGTGGGTGGTTTTCCCACTGAAATCAAAAGGTAGTCTGGTTGGGTGTTGCTGAAGCAATGGCAAGGGAAAAGAAGCAACTACAGTGTGGGACTGTGGTTTGTGTGTTGAAGGAGGCACTGGATTAAGTTAGAGGATGTAGTACTATGAATCAGAAAAATTCTGAACTCATTCAGAAGTGCCCAGACCAGCAGTGCTAATTTTGGACTGTTCATACAACCAAAATCATCATTTAGGTATAAGCAAGACTGAAAAAAAGCCTGGAGACTGTTGTAATGGAGCAGAAACACCAGCTAAGAGTTGGGTTTGGTACCATGTTTTTAATAACATGCCGCCTTTGACTGAAGAACAGGCATCAGTAACTAAAGAGTAGTTTTGATTTCTGCTCAAGTTAGGGAAAATTAGTGAGTGATGTACATACATGACTGGAAGCAATCAAGTTAGTCCACTTAATGAGTTACTATTAATCAGTTTTGATTACATTAACTGCCACATATAAACTCTTAATTTGTTGCAAATAAAAGTCAAATATGTTACTCTGAACTGCTTTTAAGCATCAGGCATTTGGTTGCTTGCTTATGTGGCAATCATTTGCATGATGGCTTGCATAGTATGCGTTACCAGCAGCTATACAAGGCACTTTCCCAGCCTGAGTGACCTTTCTATCAGCTAGCCACAGAAAGATATTCTGAACTTCAAGGTTTAGAAAAAAATGGTTCCCTAACTAAATTCAAATGTCCTCAAATGGTTGAATATAAAACAAAACAAGAAGGTGTCCAGAAAAACAAGGCAGAAACATCAGAACTTCAGGGCGTCCATATTCAGGGAACGAACTCTACAGCTAAGGCAGCATTAGTGCCATTGAAAGAATACATAGCACTCTTTGTGCCTTGAGGGGGAAATTATAACTAATGTTCTTCTGGGTTGTGAAATAAATTTGACCTGTGCATGTAGGTGGTCACTGAGCTTGAAAAATAGTCTAAGAAGAGTCCCCCAAATACATTAAAGTCCCTTTTTATGAAGTTTCCTTTCTCCACACTGCTCCCATCCTTAAGTATTGCAGGCACACGAAACATGCACATCTTCCCTCACCTACACTGCAGATCGGGGTGCAAGCTGAGAGCATAATGGTATTGTGATGGAGCTGAAATATCAGCTAAAACCTGGTGTTGGTACTATGTTTTTAATAACATTCCACCTTTGACAGACGAGATCTAGGAATTCAGTCTGCTTCGTTTAGCACAACAGCAGTAACCTGTAATTTTCCTTTAAACACCCGTTATTTCCGGGGGAGGGGAGGGGCAAACCTAAGAGATTAAAAGTGTTTAAAAGGGAAGTGGCAAATTTCACAACTGAGAGTTATGTTTGGAAAAATTATAAGATTTTAGCATTTGGACATAAAACCAATGATAATTCTATATTGTCTGACTGTAAACAAATTACGTTTGCATTTCAACAACAAAAATTCTTTCCTGAATTAAAAAGCAGATGAAAGCAAGTAGCCTTTTCTACGCTAAATTACTTTCTTTTTGTTTTACAACATACCTGATTTCCTGTCCAACAAATGAAGTTAACAAAAGTTTATTATTTAATTTTAAGCAATCTGGATTCTAAGTTTTCTTTGTTTTGAATTCTCTTTGTAAAGTGTGCCAAACAACTGGAAAAGACACAATCAAATATGTTTTCAAAATTCTTTCTGTTTGGAACTGAAAAAAAGATTACAAATTACTTCTATTAATTTAGACTGCAACCTAGATCTTAATTTAAGGATCTTAAGAACAAGAAGAAAAATTGAATGAAGCAATATAACTGCCAGGTTTTCTGAACTACACATGGAGAATGCATTAGGATTTTTTTTTTAAGTAGGTTGGATCTTGAAGTTTAATTGGTTTTTTGTTCAGCCAGTAATATCCATGATATAGTAATATCAGAGTAACTGCATGTCTTGTCTGCTGGCCCAGAGTCCTAACCAGTACCTTTCAGAAAAAATGTGGCTTTTCTTCATAACTTCAGATTGATACTCATAGGATTTTATTAAAATCAGGCCTTCCTGACTTAGAGACAGAAGAATAAGCTGTATCACTTGTGCTTTGCCTTCCTGTTCTGAATGAGAAAGTATGTCCTCTGTGATTGTAGTTATAGGGAAAACGTCCTTGAGTAAATTGATCCTCTTGATATTTCTTTTATCACAGACAGCAGCAGAGGGATGCTACTATCAGCAGAAATTACTATCAGAATAGTAGTAGGTTGTCCAGTTCAGGGAATGGATGTGCTAGAGGCCATTCAGCAGATCAGCTGTCCAATGACCCAGTAGCTCCCCATAGTCAGTGTTCCTTGATTGGGTTCTGCTCCTTTAAAATATGAAAGCAACTTTTAATAAAAATTAGCAAATTCTATGTAATAATACCACTTAGATCTTATAGTGATAAGCTGATCAAGGAAACAGTGCAGAGCTTCTCTAAAAAAGCCGTAAAACTCCCCACACCAGTTACTGTTGTACTCAGTGAAGGTCAGTTGTCCATGTCCCGACGAGACCAGGATGTTGCATATGAGCTGTGCTGTATAACCTTTTGGAAATGGGAGAAGAATAGACTTAAGGGAGGTAGACTCAGAGGATATATTGGAGCTCAGGCACGCTTGACTGCTGAGAGTGTCTTGGTGCTCTGGTCTAGTCTGTTACCCTCTGTTCTGCTTCTTGAGGATCACAGGGGGATTATACAATTTCCTCCCACTAGAGTGACAGTAAAACATAGACTGTGATGCAGCTAGTGGGACGGTTTATTGGCTTTTTTCCCCTAGGAATCCATTTCTTAACCTGGCTCGAGACCTGGATTTTACTAACGTGGAAATTCTCTACTAATTTGATCTTCTGCTTCATTAACCAGGGCTGTGAACCCTTAGCAAGAAAGGCATAAAAACTGTTATCACTTTGGTCTCTGCCTGCATTTTCAACTTCTGGGCAGTCACAACAGTTCAAGCAGGTCACTATTAAGTAATCAGGCCACCTAGGCAAGACATCCACGAAGTTATCTGCTTCCCTAATGTCTCCAAATTCTTCCACTAGAACACTGCTCATCTTTGAGATAGTTTCTGTTCCCTTTTTCCTCTGTGTTGCAACAATGTTGTTGGGGATGTTTTTTTTTTCTTTTCTATCCTTTATTTCTCCCCTGTCATTCATCATCGATTCTGTCCTATTGGCTCATTACCCCTCACTGCCTTGCTCAGTTACTTCTCTTGCACATTCTTATCTCTCTGCTGAAAATCCCATAACAAGTCTTCACAACACATCTGTGCTCTTCTGCCCTGGACCTTGCATTTTCCTGTCTAGACCACCTGCATCTCCAGTTCACAGCCTTGAACAGCTTTTTCTAATCTCTTCATACCATCTCTATGTCTGGTTTTTATTCTTCTCAAGGACCATGCTATTTCTTCCAACGGATAACTGAAAGACTTATTACTGACTCCCATTCCATTTTATTTTATTTTCCTTTGTTATATATAGCTGCTTTTTCTGCCTCTCTAACTGCACCCACATTTGTCCCACTAACCTTCTCTCATTGAAGCAGCCTTGGATTTGTCCTGTCTTTTATCCCTTTCCATAGCTAAACCGGGCCCTTACTTTAAAATGTACTTTATTCTCTCTGATTAAAAAACAAAACAAAACAAAACAAAACACAACTTTCCCTCTTCCTTCTCTACCCTTGTTTCTGTTACTTTTCATCTCAACTCCCTGAATGAAACTCCTTTTGTGAGGTTTACTACTTTGGGCATAATGACTCACTGTGTACTTTCTTCTGGGGATAGTATCTGATTGTATTAGTCATCTTATGCTTTCACTTTAAACTGTTGTAGAGCCCATCTTTTCATTTTAGGTTTGCAATCAACTGAGCACAAGTGTGTTCTCTTCCTTGGCTGAAACTCTGCACATAATTAATAATGACAGAATGATGAATTCAGCACTTTAGCACTGCCATCCACTGGCTGTCTTATCATGACATTCCATACTTGACTAAAATCTTGAGTTTTGTTTTTATTGCTACTGATTGGAATGTATTACTGTAAGCAGACTGTTTGATAGCAATGGAAATAGCAGAATTCTTTATGTTCTGTTCCTTTTGAATATAAAATACACGCCTTTGCATTCTCTTTCTCTTTGCAATGTGAAATATTGAGGCTGGTAGCTCAAGTAACGGAGAATTAGGAGATCCAGAATAAACTATTATATACAATTAATCCACTTACATTACCTGAGTGATGTATATATTTTTTGACATACTTTGCTCATTCTTAAAAAAACAAACAAACAAAAAAAACCAACAAAAAACAACAATACTTAAGCATGTAAGCCGCAAAAGGGAAATAAGTTGATTCAGGAGTAATCTAAATTTGTGTGATACTTCCCCTGACAACTCTTCCATCCCCCACCTCATTTAGCAATGCCCTGAACCAGAGTTATTTCTCAATATTAATAGTTTTTAGTGGGTTTTTTTCCATGAGCGCATCTAATTACTCATTGAATCCATGTATAAAGACCTTTGTGATTTATATTTCTTTCCCTCTCTGTTTCATCTTTTTAAACTTTCCTGTCTTTCATTGCTTGATTTTCTTTCACTTAATTTCTGTGGTACAACTAAGCTTATTATAATTAGGCTTTCTGTTATGTGATTAATATTCCATGGTTAAAACAACTTGTCTTTTACCTTTTGTAATGTGGTCCCATACTAAAAAGTGGCAAGTGTATTTACCTTCTTTATACAACAACTCATCTGAGACAAGAGACTGAAAATCTATCAAGATGCGAGGTCCAAAACATTTTATATTTAAATGTGTTTTAAGAAAGTTTTGAAAGGAATAGACAGGGGGGAAAAAAAAGGAAAAAATGTGCTTGATGTTTCACTAATTCAATTGTTTATCCAATTTACTTCCATGTGCTGAAATATTACCCAAAATTCTAGGAAATGAAGTGGATTATGAGTTCAAGGAGGGAGCACTAATTGAATTCTTCACTGAAATGACTCATCTAAGCAACGCAATGACCTGGACTGCCCTCTTGAATGTAAAAATCTTTACAAATGGTATCCTGACACAAGTGCCATACTAAATGCTTGACTCTTTTCCATCTGAAAGAAAGGTTATCTGTCAAAGGAGGATTTGCCGGAAGGGGGATGTTATTATTTCCAAGAAAAAACATTTTTCTGTATAACAAAGCAAGATGAATTGATCTTGTTCTTACCCACTTTGTCGAAACCACAATTGGTCACACCGGGCACAAAGCTTACTGAGTAAGCTACAGGGCTTAACTGAGACACATACCTTGCATTAACCCTGTGTAAAGGCAGGATTTTTTCTTACTTTGCCACTGTACATAGAAAAAGAGCTATAATTAAACGAACTAAAAGCAGTTCTAAAAATTGTATCTAACCTGAAAATAGGAGTGTTCATCTATAATGACTGCAAGCTAAATATCATGTGTAATGTCACTCATTATTATGAAAATCTCTTTCCTTTTTCATGCCTACTCTTATTTTTTTAAACAGGATATTGATTTGGGTTTTGCCTCATTAAAAAAGAGTATTTATATTAAAGTTGGATTTTTAATGCTTTAGACTTTTCATTTGGTAAGAAATTCTTACAAGCTTGGTCCTTTATTTTAGTGATTTATATGTTTAACCAGAAAGGCAGAGAAAGAAACAAACAGTCAAACAAAAAAGAGTTAATTTCTCCTACTCAGAAGTGACTAGAAAACAGGACATTTAAATTCTTTTAGTGTCTTACAAATAAAGAGAGATTTGCAGCTGCCTTCCACTCCACATGCAACTGAAAACACTTAAAAAGTATGACTCACTAGCAGAAAACATGCACATCACAGAAGTACAGGGAGAGAGGACAGAATAACTTTCCAAAAGTCTTTTGTTAAAATTTTGCCTTTTAGCTGGAAGGGTACTTGAAATAATTTTTTTTCTCTCATGAACTTATTATTTTCTGCCAGCGACTAAACTGTTGGTTCAAATAAATGGAATCTATTTCTTAAGAACATGAAGAAGAGAAAATTGATTTTGTATTCTTTCTCTTGAAAATATATCCAGAAAATAGGAGTTCTCCTTAGTGGTTTCGTACACCAGTATTGACTGTCATTATTCTGTCAAAACTAATAGGGTGCATAACCACCTCAAGTACATCCTCATGATATCCTTACCTTCAGAAAGCTGCAGAAACAAGTACAATCTTGATTAATGAAATAAGCAAATAATTTTCCATTACATCAGTAGCATAAGTGATTACGGTCTTTGATTTTGGAAAAATCTTAAGACAGTGGACAAATTGCACACTAGAAGTATTTCTTAATGTACTTACATATCACTGGCAATGGAGGAGTTCCTGGACATGGACTTTGGAGACAAGTCATAGTCACTGTCTGACCGGTAAAGGAAAGACTCCCTACGCTGACTGTGGACAAAATTTGCCTGAAGAATTAGCCCCGATCCAGGGCTTGTCATGGGATCCAAGGGACTTCGTCCCGACGATGTACCATTGTCTACATCGAAACTGCAAAAAGAAGACAAAAATATTTATGCTACTAACAAAAATATTATGAAATTAACACTCTTCTGTCAAAACTATCATAGCTAATTGCTTCTTTATAGAAATGGGGAAATAAACACCTGGTTAGGTCCACTGCTGAGCAAAAACACAAGACACATAAGAGCGATATTTTAAAATTACTGATAAACAAAATGAACAAGTCTGAATGAAAAAAAATTGGTAGAAAAATCCCCAACACACTCTAGGAATACAGAAAGGTTTGTGCTCCTCTGCATACATAGTACCCATGAGCTCTATACTGGAGGAAACATGGTTTCATTGTTCTTTTCTTCAGTAGGTGTCTCTCTTGAGCTGGACCCTCATTATCCTGTCTCCCATTGTTATTGCGGTTGAGGGCTTTTTGTTATCAAGTACCAAATGCTGATATTTTATTGCTACCAAAATATTTCAGGAACATATTTTTTCTTATCCCAATAAACAAAGTGCTGGGATAGCATTAAGGTATATCTGTGTGCTTGGGCATTAGAGTCACTATTTTACAGTGAGATTGAACCAATTAGTTCTTTGTTCACTGCCAAGCAGAACAACTTCTGCAGCCATTTGTGTCTTTGAACTACACAGTTTAGAACCAGCACTTCTGGCGGTTATGTTTGGGATGAAAAGTGGCTTATCACTCCTAGGGAACACTATTGTCATGAGACACTGAAGGGATAGGGGAGAGAAAGAAAGAGAAGGAGAGAGTAAATGCTGTTTCACAAAGACTGTGGTATTTCCACAAAGGGCTTTTAAATTCAGTGCAAAGACCTTGAACAGGAGTTCACAGACAATTAGACACTGGCACAGGGTGGATGATGATGAGAGGATGTGCTCATGGCAACCTGTGTTGCTTGGCAGCCCAGCAACTGCATTTGGTACTATATGGAGTCATTTTGGAACTGTGAATTCCTTTTTATACTTAATGTGTTGTGGTATGTAATCTCAGAGGTCACAAATATGTGGACTAGCAAGACTAGGTCTCTAGGCTCATTTTCCATACTACTGGGGACTTAATACTGCAAAAGAATGAGGGATGAATAGAGGATCTTTCAAATGATTTTTCAAACATGGATAAGTGTTAGGACCCTAATATGTATTTGTATTAAACCCATACAAAGTTTTCCATTTGAAAACAGTGTTCATTTGAAGGACACTCACTAGTTTTCAGTCATATTTAATGACAGCAGGGAAAAGATGCAGTACAAGTCAGTTGCTGATTAGATTTCAGCTTAGCATATGTGTCACAGAAGGTACATGCTACTCTGCACTAGCTTGTTTTATCTACCATTGACTTGAGGTTTTAATTAGGTTGCCACTTCAAAGTTTTACTTAAGTGACAGCATGCCCATGGCCTGTTTTAACTTTGTTAAATTAACTAATGAAAAAACATATATTGCCTGTTTTGACAGAGTTTTACATTGTCAGATAATGGATTTGGGGTTTGTGATTTATTTCATTGTATATTTTTTCCTTTACACGTACTCCTGGAACTGCATTTTTACTGCTGCCTTCAGATTTCATTATTGATTTTGTATTCAACTTTTACTGATTGAATGTAGAAAAATATATGTAGTTGGTTGGTTTGTTTCCTTTTTCTTAAAAAAAAGTATACAGAAAATAATATTGAAAAATTTCAAGAAAGTATAATAATTTAATGATCTTTTCAATGTTGTATTCAGAACAATTCACTGTTGGTAAATCAGAACACATACACTTTTTCCAAAATTTTATTTAATTTGATTATGCTTGGATACTTTTTCTGTGTCCTCAAATGTGCTACTACTTTATCAACCTCAAAATAAATAAGCTTAAACCATGAGATATCAAATGAGAGTCCTGCCACCAGCCTGCTAGATGACCTTGGACAGTGCAAAGTTCCTCTTTGCCTTTCATTTTCCCTGTTCGTTTCATCTTCGTGATCACTCTGAGATCTTCTCACAAAAAATAATTTAAAAGGTATCAAAAAGTTCAAGATAGCATGAATGCTACAGTAAAATATCTTTTGCGGCTTATATTGCTGTAAGTTCATAACAGTATTACCATTTCTAATAGCATGACTACTATTACTCATTATTAATCAATACCTTTTGAGTTTGAATTCCCAAATATTCCAAGAGAACAAAATGATCACTATACTAATGAAGAACTTGGCTCATTGTATCCAAATGTCTTAATATTTCTATTTCTTTCCCTGATTTTTTTTTCCTTTAACCAGCTGCAAGTACAAACACACTCCTAAACAATACAGTTTTCTATTTTTGGGTTTTGGTTTTTTTTTGTTTGGTTGGTTTTTTTGTTTGATTTGGTTTGGTTTGGTTTTTTTTTTTTCTACTGAGGGCAGGAGAGTGGATAACTCCTGCAATTAGGTAAAATAGAAGATGATTGTTTACTCCTGTGCTCAATGAGACTAATTTCTGCCATGGCAGCATCATTTTAAATATATAAGCTTCTCTGAGAGCTCTAAAGCAAAAATTAAAAGTTGGTTAGAAATAAATGAAGATAAATGTAAGTCAGTCTCACAGCAGGAAATCTTTGAATAAAAAGTGACTAGTAATTGATTTCTTTAACAGTGGTCTTAAATATTCTACTCCAAAAGTATTTAAATGGGTTAGAGGAGTATATAGTTCTCTTTGCAGATTTATTTTTTTCACCCACCTTTTGTGAACATGATACAAGCATTGTATTACCTGTCTTATTTCTTCCAGTCAGAAACTCAAGGCAAGTTTCTACGAATGATTTCACTGTCAGTTTATAAAATAATGAATTCTTAAAATTTAGAAGTCTATTAGCTAGAACTACAGATTCAATACCTGGAAGAGGCCCTGTGGTTTGTACCACCAGATAAACACAAAAGACATTGCTGTTCTGAAAGGAATTTTGTCCTGTTGTACTTCATGGTGTCCACTAGATGGGTGTCAAAAGTAACGAACAGGATCCAGATCTATCAGCTGGATTTGCTTTGTACTGGTCAAAGAAAATGTCTTTTATCAAAGTATGTATTAAGAAAAAAAGGTTCAGTTCTACAGTCAAAGAGGAATGTGAATATAGCACTGTTTTTTTCAGAAACGTGTTTATAGTAAAAAGTTTCTAAAAAGCTATAGCAGTTAAGTGTTTTGTTTAGGTCTTTCTGAGACATTTGCCAACACTTTTAGATAGAAAAGCTCATAGAACTCTAATTCAAAACAAGTGTTATTACACTGAAAATCAAAGAAATTGTTTCTTTTTCTGAATCATGTCTTATTTGCAAGAAACTGTGCTGCTAATTATACTGCATCAAAAGAACAGAGTTAGAATGGGAAATTAAGACTTTTGCACCTTTTTTTTTTCCTTTCTTGCTGCATGGACTGAGAAAATTACAAGCTTAAGACACTAAATAGAATGACTCTTGCCTGGGCAGTAATTGTAGAAAGTCAGGTGTGGCTGTTTCATATTTATCTTTCCATTCCTGTTAAGTCTTAAGCCACAGCAAGAATATGCTGTGAATTAGAAAGAACAGAGTAATAGAACAACATCTTCATGGCAGTTGTTAGTAAGGAGCACAAGAACTGTTTTGCTTTCACATCATAGACAGAAAGTGGCCATTTGAAGACAGTTTTCCACCATTGCTATGCAGCCAGCTTCAGGCACTTTACACAATGCATGCAAACTGAAGCTGACTTTAGTGACAGAAGCATTTGACACAGTATACATCAGAGAATAGTATGTTCAGAGTTTTGCTACAACTCTGAAGATGCTGATGTTATGAAAATTCAAAGATAATTCAGCAACATTTGTGTTTTTATTTTGACAAAATGTTTTAGAGCATTAGTGGATATCTCTAAAGCCTGCCTTATTCTGCATTCAGTGATGACAAACATGACATGAGGTGAAATTCAGCCTTTTTTCCTTGTTTGGCCATGCATCATGTTCACACATCTTGCCCACCATCTGTCATCCAGACTCTGTACTGACATGGGGGCAAAGGTGGTTGGCTGTCTTGAGCAACTTGTAAATATTTATGGCTGATCCTCCCTGTGCTCCTAATAGGACGAGAAGCAATAACATCATAAGTAAACTTTAGGAATATTATTAGCGATTTGCTTCAGACAACAGTAGGACTCTGTGGCAAGGACAGAAAATGTTCTGAATTCTGGATCTCAGCATCCCTACCTCGTTTTTAATGACTGCACAGCTTCTTTGCACCTTAAAAGAAACCTTCTGTGGACTTCTTTTTGAGTCCTTAAAAATGCTTTCCTACTCTCTGCAAGGTTGCTAAAAGAAAAAATGGGGCGACTTGTGTTAAAACTACACCTTTTAGTTATATGAAGGATAATGGTATCATAATGACTATACACAAGGGTTTGTAATTAAAACTACAAAGAAAAGTTTGGTGTTGGTCTGCCATATTATTGAGACTTTAGCATTATTCCTAGACATTTTGTTTTGCGGTTTTTTAACCCCTTTTGTTCTGTATGGGTTTTATATTTACAGCTGTAAGCAACAGTAGAAGAGAGAAGGAAATAAATTTCATCCTAAAATGAAGAATTCACTTGACTTTTTAAGAATAAAAATTGCACTCCTGATATTTCCCTCTATGTGTCTCCCCACCTTCATCTTATTTTGGAAACTACAGGAAGGGAGAACCAAATTAATTGATCCTCTAGGGACATTTTATCTTTTAAGGCCATCTTTAAATATTACAGAGGGACAAGCAAGTTCTAGAGGAGGAAATTTTGTCTGCCATCAAAGGAGTCCATTGTCCTAGTGTCAAGCAATCTCTCCAGCCATCTGTGCTGTGACCTACATACACATCTCAATGTTCCAGTAAGTCCCATCCTGTTTTTTCACCAGGTAGCATAATCTTAACATCACACTGAGTAGATGCATTTGGCATAGCAGCTGTAATTCACAGAGATTATCATGGAAGACCTGCCTTGCAGCAACTGCCTTTGGGCAGTTAGAGTGAAAACAAGGCAATAAAACTATACAATTCTGAGTTAAAACGATGTTATTTACTGCTTGTGCCCCAGGGCAGGAGCCTACCACTAGGGGAGGCAGCACGTAGCAACTGGAGAAAGAAGAATTGGATGTTGCCTTCAAAAGCAGAATCTAAATTTAATACTTGGATTCTTTGGCATTAAAAAAAAGCTGTGGGTGGCATGTACCGTGAATGTGGAGGATTGTAGAGAAAGGTCACATTGTTCCTGTCTCTAAGATCATTTGGTAAGTCTTTATGGCTTTGCTTGAGCCTTTTTATTACTTACTAATAAACTAAACAGTAAATTGAACCAACAGCTCTTGGGTGTCCCTCCACTTTTTTTTTTTTAGCAGGCCTAGTTATCTCCAGATGAAAGATGAAATTTAGAGTTTTCTTTGTAAGAAAAACCAATAGTCAGCCCCTGCCATCAGTTTCTGGTAGGGTTTTAGATGTTGAATAGATTAACCTGCATCAGCAGGAAAAAATAAGATAAATAAATCAGGGGGTTTATATGATTGTTTAGTAGGCCTGAATTTTTAATTTTATTTTTTTTTATTATTATGTCTTCTCTACTTGAGACCTTTCAAAATGTTTCCTTTCTGACTGTGTCTAGCCAGTGATACAGAAGAGATCACATCTGTTTTTCTCCTTCCCGTCTGTCTTTTCTCCCATGATTAGTGAAAACTATACACCTAAGTAAAATGAGAGGAGAAAAAGAGAAATATTTTTACAGATATTTTAGAAGGAATATGATATCAATTCTCAATATTTGAAGAAAAAATGTTTTTGTGTGAACTTATATTTTTATTTTCTTTGTAAAAAAAATAACAAAAAAATTGCCTTCCAGGACTTAAAAATATTTCCAGTCATTTGTAGTCAAATTATATTAAAAGAAACATATGATTTGAATCTGAATTTTCATATGCCACTGTAATTCAAGCCAACTATCTGCTTGTGGCTTTCAGTTTCCAGTTAAGCGATTCAGAAAGCAAGACCTATGATTAACTCCATATTTAGCAGTGGTGTGGATAGAATTTCCAGAATGAAAATTCCAAGCAAAAGAATAAAATGTAACGTTTCATGTCTTTTTTTTTTTTTTTTTAGCGGCAGAACATGGCTTTTGCTCTTGGCATAGCTATTTTTGGAAACATTGAGTGTAGAAGGCTTAATATTAAGTCTAATATTACTAGGCTTAGCATTAAAAGTCTGAATAACAGATGGATAGAAGATGGATAGGACAAAAAATACAATGAAGTAGACATGTTTATAAAATTAGTTTACACAAACATATTAACAAGGGAACTTTGGCTGTCTATTTATCTTCTTGCTTAGGATTTGCTGGTAAACATCTCGGGAAACATAACCAATCTTTCAAAACGAACTGAGGTTTCCAAGCAAGGAGTCTCCTGTGATGACTATTCTATTTCTTTGGTGCTTTTGCTTTGAACAGTCTCTTTGTACTAAATTGGAAGATGTATTTTCCATAATGCCACCTCATTATTCTTAATTATATCTCAGTGGTCTATCCATTTGTCATGAAAACCTTTAAGACCTCTATTAAATCAAATTGCCTGTTGCACTCAGTCATAATGGGATTACCTTTGTGAATCCTCTTACTTTTATCTCATAGAGAGTATCATCCCTCACTTGCCATTTTTTGTTTTCTAAACTTGGCTATTGAAAGTGAATGTCTCCCAACTAATGTTATGTTCAGATAGAATGCCATATTCCAGACCCTATGACATGGATCTGATGTTTTATGTTTCTTTGAAGCTGAAATAGTTGTCTTATTGCAGTATAATAAAAATTCAAACAAAAAACCCACAAGAGAAATTAAATGCAAAATAAATTCCACTAAATGTGGCAATTTGTCCATGCTTCTACTAGATTTAAGTCACTTTTTATGGTTCTTCTGATCTAGTAACCCCAATGGGACTAGTATCCCTATTTTTAGAAAACAAAAAAAGCCACTGAGACTTCAGTTGTTTTCCCCAATGTTTCTGGTAAAATCTGTGGCAGATTGAAGTCTGAATGAGGAAATCTGCAGAAAATATTGAAGAACCAAGACTTTTTTGATTAATCTGTGGCAAAGAATGCTGATAAACAGAACTATTTAATCCAGACATGAGAAGGACTAAGCAACAAACCCAGGGATGCTCCTGAGCATTCCACCATTCCACTGGCCTCTGCCCTCTGCCTTCTCTCATTGCTGCAAGTACTTTTCAACTGCATTCCTAGGAGTGAAGTCTCAGCTGGACTGATGGTTCTCCACTTTACTGTTGTCAATATTTTATTAGTCTATCTGTCAGCCTTCACTTAAATGATACTATAATTCTATGATTCTATGACCTCCAGGGATGGGGCATCCACAACCTCCCTAGGCAACCTGTTCCAGTGCTTCACCCCCCTCACAGAAGAAAAATATTTTCCTAATAGCTAATCTAAACCTATTCTGTTTGAATCTGAACACATTCCCCCATATCCTGCCACTCCATGCCTTTGTAAATAGTCTTGCTCCATCTTTCCTATAAGTTCTCTTCAGATACTGAAGGCCACAATTAGTCACCCTGAAGCACTCTCTTTTCCAGACTGAACAATCCCAATTACCTCAGCCTTTCCTCTTTGGAAAGGTGCTCCGTCCTTCTAATCATATTTGTAGCCCTCCTGTGGACTCACAGGTCAGTGTCCTTCCTGAGGACACCAAAACTGGATGCAGCACTGCAGACGTGGTCTCACCAGAACAGGATAGACAGGCAGGATCACCTCCCTCACCCTGCTGGCCACACTGCTTTGATGCAGCCCAGGGTACAATTGGCTTTCTGGGCTGTGAGTGCCCATAACTGGATCGTGTTCAGCCCCTCATCCACCAGCACCAGCACCAGCAAGTTCTTCTCACCAGATCTTCTCTTCATGTGTTCATCCCTCACACTGTGTTGACAAAGTGGGAGTTGCTCTGACCCAGATGCAGTGCCTTGAACTTGGTCTTGTTTAAACCACAAGATTCCCATGCACTCACTGTCCAGGTCCCTCTGGCATAAATACTGAACAATCTTCCAACCATTTTTTTTTTAAATCACTTTACTTAATTTCTTCAAGAAAATCTAGAAAAACACCTTTTTTTTTCTCCAGGGTGAGTTTTGGTTCAACTATGTTTACTTCTTTTTCTGCAGCACTACTTTCTGAGCAGTATTTTGATGCTGGGTTACAAAGCCATTTTTCACAGAGTGTGACCACAGAGGATGGATATACTGTAATTCAGTGATATTAATTTTCTTGTCTTTTAATGGTATTGTTATTGACTCTCAAAGCATATAAAAATGCTTATTTACCAGTTTATAAAAATATGCAAACCATTCATCAAGTATGTTGATCAATCTTAATTAAAACGCACCTTTTCTAAGATGTTAGAGGAATGCCTTTCCTTCAGGAAAAGCTAATATATAGAAATGAATGTATGAACATGGTTGAGAAGCAGACTTGTGCCAGAGAAGGAAAATACAGTACACTGAAAGAGCTCAGCCTCCTCTTTCTGTGAATTCAGTCAGATGTCATTATCAAAAGTGATTGAAATGCTTATATATTCTTTATGAATTACTGTTGTGATAAAGCAAACATATAGGAAAAGAGATAGCTCTTCAGATCTGTAATATTTAAATCAATACCTTACAGTATGGGTGAAAGCACAAAGAATCCAGAGAAGAGGTATAAATATTCCTCAGGGCTAACACTAATATGTATTAGAAAGCTTCCTGGCAAACATATCTCTTTCTGAAGCATCATCATATGGCTATAAAACCTGCCATGGTCATAGAAAATATGGTTACACTTAACATTATGCTCAGTGGCAAAAATCTTTGGCAAAGATTGCTCGAGACAGCAGGTGGCAGGACTATGCATTTGTGGTTACTCTGTGTTACCCTCCTGTCCCACAGAATACACCGTTAAATCATAGAATGGTTTGGGTTGGAAGGGATCTAAAAGATCATCCCATTTCAAATCCCCTGCCATGGGCTGGTACACCCTCTACCAGACCAGGGTGCTCAAAGAGTGGCTTTAGACACTTAGGGGGGTGAGGCATCCACTACTTATCTGAACAAACTGTTTCAGCGCATCACAACTTTCACAGTAAAGAATTTATTTCTAACATTTAACCTAAATCTAACCTGCTTCAACTTAAAGCCATTACCTCATGTTCAGTCACTACATGCCCTTGTAAAAAGTCCCTCTCCAGCCTTCTTGTAGCCCCCCTTCAGGTACTGTAAGGTGCTATAAGATCCCCCTTGGACTTTTCCTTTTCCACACTGAACAAGCCAAGCTCTCTCCATCTGTAGACATGCTTCAGCCCTCTGATCATCTTTGTGGCCCTCCTCCAGGCTCATTATAGCAGGCCTATGTTCTTAGAAGGAGGTCCAATGAGGCAGAAGGTGTGATTGCAACCCTTAGCATCACTCAGCTCTAAATTATTAAATCTTTTGCACAAATCACCTTAGGCAAGCCTGTCTTCAAAAATTGTGTCTTGCAGAAAATGGATAAGGGCTATGGACAGAAAAGTCCAAAGAAAGAAGTTCAAAGCCCAAACGATAAGTCCTACACATAGAACATGATTTGTTTTACCAGTACAATGTGAACTCATAGATATCAACAGAAATCAAGCCCATTTTCAGAAGAAAGTGGACAGTAGGAAGCTGAATAAGAAATTGCAGTTGTCTCTTTAGGTATTGTTCTAGATTGTCTATGACAATGATAACTTTATGTAAAGGAGACATATTTGACAAAAAAAAGTTAATTTTCTCACACTGTTGCAACATTGCTCTAACTGCATTAAGCAATTGCTGAAAATAATTCACATAGGAATTCAACTTTCAAAAGAATTTGTGTTGGGCTATGTTAACAGTAATTATCACTAAAAGCAAGCTATATATTGTATAAGGGGTGAAAACTCAAATAATAAGATCTTCAGAGGTATAAATTATTTTACCTTGTTTTGTCAAAATTGTTTCATCCTTTCCACTTCAGTTCACTTCAATTCTTTAAATTCTGGGTGTTTGATTTTGAGTCTGGATTTTTTATTTGTACTTTTTGCATTTAATTATTTTGTATTTTATTTTTTTTAATTTTAATTTACTAAATGTGCTAGTTTTTTTGTTGCTTCCACTTCCCTAGACTTGTAAAAGTATCAAGGTCCACCCAGTGATTTGGGTTCTGGAAATCCTTTGCCATATCCAAGCAACAATCCTTGAAGTTAAACAAGCTCAGTAGCTAGCCTTGGAAGAGTGTTGAGACTGAAATATTTTGAATGGATACACTTATTCTTGTGTTGGACCCTGAGCACATTCACTGAGTACCTGGTATGTCAGCAAAGATAATTCATGTCACTAGTTCAAAGCAAATTATAACCTGCAATAGTGGATAATTTGGATCTTACTTTTCCTGATTTTTAAGACATGATTTTGATGCTATATGTATATATTATTACAATGCCTAATAACATTACCTACGAGGGCTGCCTCATTTTCCACATTATAAGACTCTGTTTTCTTTTTGCCATTGCTAAATGCATCAGCACTCAGAATAACTCAAAATACCTGACCAGCTACTGTGTGGTTCAAAGGTTCCACTGTTTTCTCTCTAATAGTAGCCAAAGGTGAATGCCAATGGAAAAGGAAAAGAAGTGCTACATCCCCATTGTACCCCCGGCACCCATTTTTAACCCTTTTATCAAAACTATGCTCTGAATGCAAGAATCATTTCATGACAAGGAGTTAAAAAAGACAAAGTTCTAGACATCTAATTTTTAATATTCAAATTAGAGAATACTTTCACCTTAATCTCTATGGTTTAATTATCTTATCTATTAAGAAAGGATGATAACAATTCCTTATATTGCAGCGGTGATATGAACATTTAGTCATCTGTGAAAAGCAGCAAGCTGTCATAGAGATGAGCACCACAGAAAAGCATAACTGTGTTTCCAATAGATGTAACAGCAGTTTATCAATAAACCATGTGACCATATAATGAGCAGCAAGAAAATAATAGAATACCAAATATCTCATGCATTGAGTTGCATTTGTTAGAAGCACTCAGTGAAGTAAAGACAATATAGAACCATATAGGTAAAATATAAAATTATTTATGCATAGGACCAAGGTTCCTAAGTCAGCTGTAATGTTGGTTTTTATGCTTGACTGTTCGATCATAATAATGTGGATATCAGATTATTGTGCATACATTTGTGCACATGTTGGAGATATGGCCTAATCTCTAAACTCTTGTATTTGCTGTTGTTTGTCCCCAGTTTTCTTTTTCATCCTACTGTAGCACTATCAGCAGCCATTTATTGTAGACCATTAGAAATCTCAGAATTCAAATGCAGTGTTGAAGATTTGCTTTTTAATGCTTAGTACACAGAAAAACAAGTGCACATTACATTTTTATTACAATGCATGTTTGACTAACATCATCTTCTGCAGACTTCAAGATCACTAGAACACTTCATGCACAGCCTTATGATGATTAACTACTATTGTAATATAAACATGTCCTTACTACCATCTCTTGTGCTCCTATATTGTTTGCCTCTACTGGTCACTGTAAGATCCCTATTGAGCACGTGATAGACTGTGAAAGCAAAAGTGACAAAGTAAAACCTAGTAAGCCATAAAATACAGTATTTTAACTGTTTACAAAATAAAGAAATTATTATGAGGTGTAAAATTGCTATACGTATTATGTAACTCTCAGTTGGTAATATACAAAAATGAGCAGAAGTCTACAAATTCTGAAGGACTATTCACAAGTTAACTAGAAATAAGAAGAAAACCCCAAACACTAGCTTCTGCAGTCTTCAGATGCCACACACAGAGCTAAGCTAAACATATCTCAGCAAAGAAATGAGTCTTTCTAAAGGAATGTAGTAACAGAAACACCAATTTATGCTCTGCTTGTAACAAGGCCTTTTTTTAAGTGTTAAACAAATTTGGAAGCAGTTTTGGAGTAGTAGGTTGAAACAGGAGCTGAAAAGATACACTTTGTTTTTTGTATTTTGGGTTTTTTTAATATATAAATGTGAGTGATCTGGCAAGCTAAAGCTGTTAAAAATCACTGTGTATTGTAAAACAAAATAAAATATTCTTCTCACAGAGCAAAACCAAAGTATTCTATTAAAACTTACAACTCAGCCTTGTCCCATGCAAAACCAGATATCTATAGATCTATCAAGGTCAGCTCAAACTTTTCTCATCAAACTTTTCTCATTTTTCCAGTTATCTGGAAGCACAAGCCAATTTCATAGAACAGAGTTTGTGCTCCAGTTTGTACTAAGAATTTGGGAGGGGAGATGACTGGTTCCTTGCTGCTATGCTCATCTATCAACCAACCTTCTGACTGTAAGCGTTCTTCTGCTGTCATTCTGCATCAGGCAAAAGATGCTGTCTTTCCTCATCCTTTCCACAAACCATCCTTCTAACATCAAATTAATATGTGTATAAAGTGGAAAAAAAAAGAAAAAAAAAAGCATTGCAAAGTGTGGCCAAATCATAAAAATAGGAAAAAAAATCAAATGTGCAAAAAAAATTGTCAGGCAACTTGATTCCAAAAGTCTATTTTCTTCATCCCCATGTCATTAATAAAATTGGGACAGGACATGACATAATTGCTGGTGCCAAGGAGGTGATTATATCACTCTGGAAACATTAAAAAATGTGCAATCCAAGAGAGCAAGAAGGAGAAAGTCCAGCATCTCACGTCAGTCCCTACAGCTGAAAAAATGTCACTGTAACATTGTTGGTTTTGGAAGAAGCTTTGTCTTCAACTATTTTCCCCTGACGTCTGGTTACTTCTTCATCCTGTGAAGTATTCCTAGGAGAATCAACAACTTTGCCAGATAAAAACTACTTTTCAAGCAGTTCTTTTCAGCAAAACTCAGCCTACATATGCAAGGCACTGCCAAGCTGGCCACAGACATGGCTGTGTAGTGACGTGCCCTCTCCAGCTGGCAGCACCCAGCACCATGTCTGATCTATGTCTCTGGTGTTGATTTCATGGTCAAAATCTTTGGCTCTCAAGGAGAAATCTTAAGCACACCTAGGCTCCCCCAGGCAGCTGGGGGAGGGGCAAACTATCAGGAAATCCTTTGTTTCATTTGTTTCTTTTATGGGAATGAATTAGGATAAGAGGATATGAAAACCTGTTCTTTCACTGGATGAGTCATCCTGAGTGAATAATTTTATCCTTTTCTGTGCTTCTGTTTCCCTACCTGCAAAATGGCATCTTTGTAAAGTGCCAAGAGCTCTGGTCCTTAAAAACAAACAAAAACACAAACTAACCAACCAACCAAAAAAGAACTGTAGAAGCAAGACTGTTTTTTAAAAAATGTATGAAAAGCAGTTTTGGGTGAGAAAAGAAATTCAGAAAAGTCACTCTTTTTCATAACAGGAAACATGTAAAAGAATAAAAAGAAAGACCTGCTTATTTACTAATTTTGGTACATATACTTTTTCAAGACCATCTCTGTAAAAACGGAGTGGAAGAAGACATTGGATCAGATATTAATGTAACCTTTGTAAGCAAAAGAAAGGAATAATGGAGAAAAAAAATAAAAACAGAAGGAAAAAGAAAACAAAACAAATCAGGTGATAAAATTGACTAGATTATTTCTAAAATGTGGCTTTATTTTTTGTCCACACCATGCTGTACTTCTATAAGACACAGAAAAGCATGAGTTATCATTTCATATAGAACTAAATGGTTTTTTGATCTTTTTTCAGAACAACAACAAAAAGAACTAAAGAATAAAAAAAAAAGAATACAGGTTTAATGAATAATTAATACACCAAATGAAACATTACTGAGGTGTAAAGGAGAAAAATCTGGCAAGGTCAAATATGTGCTTAGCACACCCTACTATACAGTCCTGCCAGGACAACATGTGGGCAAGCATGTCCTGGGAATTTGGTAGTTTTGCCTAAAGGAAACCTCAGTAAGATCTATTTCCATATACTATTGTTTTTCACCTCCTCCAGTCATGGCTCTTTGCCAACAGAGGACAACCTGCTTATCCATCAAAAAGACAAGCTATTAAAAAAGATAACCAATTAAGCAGGTCTGTGGATTATTTTCTTCTCTGAAATTTTTCTCTGATTGTTGAAACAGAACTAATTTATATCTGACTTCTTTAGTGTATGAATAAAGTAGCACTGAAACACTAATACACTTTTTGCTAATAAACTTAAGTGTCAACACAAAATTGCAATTAACAAGCATAAGTTTTCAGAATATTCATCCATTTCTATGATTTCAAAGATTTCTGCAAGCATGAGTGAGCCATAAAATGTTTGATTAAAACAAAATAAAGTCCTCAGGGAGTACTTAAAGTAGAGAAAGAAAGCAGAGAATGTCTGCTTATACTTCAAATATTTAAGTACATACAATTCTCTGGCACTTGTGCAACTGTAATAACCAATAATGGGAATGTCTGTATCATTTGAATCTTCATGAGCTATTATCTTATGCAGTAATGTTTGTGGTTGTGTCTATATGCCATCCTTTATGGAAAGATTTATTTATTTATTTATTTTCTTTTATTTTATTGATTTCCAAGCATCTTCATTAAAGAATATTGTAAAACAGCTGATTCTGCAAAGCTGAATTTCAGAAAATGGGGCCTTTTCTTATGTTTCAATGAATACAGTGTCTGAGGCTAATGTCACGTCAAAAGAACTAGGGAGTAGGTAGCTCTGAATCCAGATACTGGTTCTGAGCCACACAGAGACAGTATAGCTATGTCAAAGAGGTTCAGTTCAGGCTGCTCTCAAAATTGTTATTCACAAGGATTATTATGGTAAAATACTTAAAAAGGAGGAGCAACAGGCAAAGAGGGATTGGTCTTTGGAATGTGTGGGGAAGGGAGAAGAAAGTTATCCTGCAGGCTCATCCATTTTAGCAAATATCTCCAGCAAACAAAAATCTATTTATCAGTACTTTTCATGAAATATTTGAGAAAAGAAATGGAATCATGAGCAAAAGTACATTCCAAGACATGCTAGGCCTTAGATTGTCTTCTTCAGATAAAACAGCTGAACAGGATTTTTGATCAATACCACAATTTTGTTATTATTTTGTTTCAGTAGTATCTTTCAAGGACTTTAGAAAGCAACTGGAAAGCTATTGACAACTAATGTTTTCTTCATTTTGTGATCACTAGTAGCATAAATACAAAACTATTTTTTACTGTTGAAATAAATAACTGTTAGAAAGTTGCAAATGCATAATATCAGTAGTAAAGTTATGTGGTCATCTCACTGACATGAGGTGGGGGAGGGGAAAGTATTTCTGTGGTGAAAAAGCAGTTTGGACAAGATGAAAAGCTGTGATGACTTTACAAAATGTCATTTCCTATTTAGTCATTTCCAGCCTTTTTCAAGAATGGATATTCCAAGAAGAAAAATACATTGCTTCACAGCTGTGAACATCCTGCCTACCCAAAATGCAAATGTAAATACTATCTGTGAATCAAAGACAAATTATGTCACTGCTGATAAATACGAGTAAGGCCCCAACCCTGGCATGTTCACCCCTTCCCTGGAGGTCATCAGGACTGGGTTGGAGATAGATGGTCTTTAAGGTTCCTTTCTGCCCAAACCATTCTATGATACTGTGGCCTTATGGTAATGTAGACCTCTAGGGCTGAAATCCAGATTCATTTGGAAGAGCTACCTGTGCATGTATGTAACATTGGTTACAAACTGACTGACAAGAAGAGGATCATAATTGTAGGAGAAAAAATCCTTTTAATTGGTGATTGTGGCATTTGAGTTGCCACAAATAGTAAGACTTTATGAAGCCTCATGCCACCCCTAGAGGTTCAAAGAATGTCTCCTAACATTTTTCCAGATCATGTCTCTGATACTTAAAGTATGAGAAGCATATGTTAGCAATTAAGTCACTAATCATAGTGTTACCAAGCAGAAAAACAGTGCCTGTGCCACTATCAACTGAGTGACGTTATATCTTTTCTCAAATGTCATGAACTCAACATGGCATCAAACCTAAGCAGTTTCATACTGAAACTTAGGCAAGCATGGATCTTTCCTTAACAGCATGGAATTCAGAGCAGATGATGCTGAGGTGACTAACATGTCTTGAATTATGTCAAGAGGGACATTAAAACTAAGACCAAAAAAAGATTAGCCTGGCCAGTGTTCTCCAAGGGGATAAATCAAAAAATAAACTTCTGCAGACTGGACTGGGAAGGGCACAGCTTCAATATCACTGAGCCAGCCAGCAGCATTTTCCAGCTCATTAAATGAAGGGCATCTGAACAGTTTGCTTGAGAACTGACAGAGAATAGGTTGAACTTTTTTAAAGTAATTAATTATTCAATTGTAGTGCCTATCACTGATCGTTAGCAAGCTTTGAACCACGTGTCCCACTGGCTTTGATCCATGTATTCTCTTATCATGCCTTCCACAAATATTTTAACTTTTAAAGGATCCTTTATGCTATATATATTTCCCCTTGAATGTTGCAATTTTTCCCCCTCTGTGTCTGGAGGGGGAATTGATGCTTGTAATAGAGATATCGTCTATGTGTGGGTACAAATGAAAGATTATTATCACCAGGATTTCCTGTGATAACAGGTAATGGCTGTAACTGCCTGGTAAACGGTTTTACTGTCCTTGGTTTCTAAATCAGAGGTTACTTTCTTTTGTGAAGCTCTGATAAATATGTTTTGAACTGCCAGCAACTTAAGAGTGCATGAAGGTAAAAATCTCATCACCTCTTTGGACACTGACTATCTTCCCCGGTTAGTAGAGTACCTGTCAAAATGGGCACTGAACAATGAAAGTAACTCTGAAAGTTTGGGGGTTTTCAGATACTAGCAGTGATCATAAACTGAGGAGGGAAACATTAAATTTCAAATTTTAAAATTCTGTTTGGTAAAAAAGTGAACTGAAAATTATGAAAGGTGATATAAAGATGGTTCTACAGCACTGAGTACTTTGTGAACAAAATAGCCAAAATGTTTACTTATCCAAGACAGAAAACCCAAGGAGCAGACATGGTAACTTGAAACAAAGGGTTTTCCCCTTGTCAAAGAAAAGGCACACATCTACTATGTCATTATCTTATTCATGCAGAGGTTTATACTGCAGAATGAATATAGAAAAGAAGTCAGGGAAATATAATTGTTATCCAGTCTGGAGAAAAACAAATCATAATAGTTCCTGATACACACCCAATTTCTCTTTTTAGCCCTATTCTTAGCAAGCACAATCAAATCTGGTTTGACTTTTTCAGAATCTCAGAAAAATTAATTTGTGAAACAGTGGGTATTAACTTTAAGAAATTTAGAGAAGAAAGGAACAAGAGCCAGCATATGAGCCAGGAATGGAAAGCTATAAAACCAAATTGTCTGCTGCTGTAAATAAGCATTTACTTAATTTATAGTGTAGATTTTTTCCATTTAAATGAACAGAAGTAAACAAGATGCCAAGGCATGTCTTGAGCAAAGTCTGAATCTGCAACCTGGGTAGCATGAATTGTTCTATGTCCAGGTGCTTGAATGACTGGCAAGAGATAAAAAGAATAGTAGGAAATCAAATTATTATGGAATTATAAGACATTTCAATTTCAGAATTCAGCACTATTTTAAGACTAAAGTAATGTAAAATTAAAGGAGACATGAAGAAAACCTGAAACTCCCTTGGAAGTGTTAGCAGCATCTCCTAAATGTGCCTTTCAACCTAGCTGTCTGCTACAAACTACTTTCAAGTTATGCTTTACAGAAGCATGCTCAAATGGCACAGTGCTTTGTAATTTTAAATTGCTTTCACATCACTGAACATGCTTTGAAGAAAACTCATGTTCAAAATGGAAGTGGGTGTTTAAAAGTGACTTCGTTCTCCAGTATCAGCAAGGGATCTCTTCAGGACCCTATTTCCATTTCCAGTCTTAAAGAACGTATGGTCATTTTTTCCTCCTTTCCATTGCTGACCTTCTCCGGGTAACTCTGTTTTTTGGTAGCCAAAAAAGTATGCAGAGAGAGCAAAAAGAGACTAATACGGCCTCTACTACTGAAAAACATCTGCTGGTGAGTGTAACCAGAACATCTACTAGCAAGATACTGATGTTAGTCTTGTTCTTTTGCAACCTGACCTTTTCATTTGTCATAAATAAACATGTTCCATTTTACTGTTATGGAGCCAGTCAGAGCTAGCTTAAATAGTCGTCTTACATTTCTACTGCAAGTGCAGGCCTGCTAACTTTTAAATGTCAGTCTTTGTTATATTGCTGTCCACAAAGTGGAGCTTTACCTGCTGACAGTTTTTTAATGTAGTTTGAGTCTTAACAGACTAAAAATTATGAAAAACTGTACACCAGAATTGAATGAAATCTGTTCAAAATTTGTGAAACAGCATTTCACCCTATTAAATGTCCTTCCTCTGTATTTCCTCCTTCCTATGTACATCTCAACACCAGCAGATAAAACCATCATACCATCTTTATGCAAAACATACAAAGTAAATATACACATGAAACAAGAATAAGAAGTAAATATATAAAACAAAAGGATGTTTTTGTTATTTTATTTTCTTTTAAAGTTGCCAACATAACTTGGCAAAACATGAAAAAAACCTTTGTTTATAGCTCACACAGGGAAGATTAACAGCACAGATTTGCACAGATGTCTGAACTTGGAGGCCAGACTCCCTAGCAGACCCTGTGGGAAGAGCTCAGAGGAAAGCTGGGCCACCTGCCTGTGTTAGGAGGTCACTCCTGATTTTTGGAACAGCCCTCTAGACCTACACCAATTCCTCTATTGACTATACATGCATGGATAGTGCGATTGTTTTAAAATGGTGAGATTTTAAGAACAAGTAATGTATCTTTTTCTTACCTTTTAATTTTCTTACCTTTTAATTTTGAAGTTAACAATCTTTTCTGTAATCATCAAATCTTTAATTATTAAATGTGAGGACTGAGAATGTCACATGGCTATTAGACTTGGATTTATATAAGAGTTACTCAAGCTGTACCCAAAGGGAAAATAATAGCAGCAGATATATTTTTATGAAAGAAAAAGTATATGATGGAAACAAAAGTGAGAATGGGAAAAAGAAAATATTATTTATGCATCCACTTTAGTAGACACACTTTGGGATGACATGGAATGATAGCAGCAAGTCTACAGACAGTTAGGACAAACAGTTTCACTTATGGAAATGAGATGAACTGCATATGGTCATACAGAACATAAAGAGTACACACTTTATCACACAGTGGCTTCTCACACTAAATTATTCATGAGACCTAAATCAAAATTTTAGTTCACTTTCACCACTTGGAAAATACACAGATACAAATGAGGAAACTGCAAGTTATAGTGTATAATACACAGGAAATGTTTGAAGTAGATATATATATTTCCTCAAAAGCACTTTTGACCAAGTTTACAGGCATCACGAATCTAAAGTATAGATTCACTAAAAGGATTAAGTTGATTAGAACATCTGTATTTGCAGTATTTTTGATACTCCAATAAGGGTGCCAAATAGTATAGATGTTAAATAAGAAAGGGTGAAAGCAGCAATAGCACAGTAGTGCAATTACTCTGTTTCAGGTGTATATCTGGAAGTTTTGCATGCAAAAACTGAAATCAAAGGTATATCTTTTTGTGAAATAAAGCTAACATTATGAAAATAACTGTTTTGTTGCAGTCTCACAAAGGCAAATTTTAGTGACATTCAAAAGAGGAAGGCTATTTGAAACTCTATCAGAAAGGAAGATTTAAATGCAAAAAAGGGCAGAAAATGTGCAAATGGTGGGAAGTAGATGTAAACCAGATACAGAGTTGGAACCCAAAATAAGGCAAATATATGAGGTTAGGCCAAGGGAAAAATGTTGGCTACATCAAGGAAAGATCACATATCAATTAAGAGCTCTACTCACAAGCTTTAAATCACAAAATATGGAAATATCTGAGACAACAAAGGTGATTAATATAAAGCTCTGAGAATGAAGATGATCTTATATAATTGATCTCATGTAGGAGATGCTTTAGGGCAGCAGCAACTAAAGATCATAGGGACTGGCTTTTTATTTCTCAATATAAACCTCTTGGAAAGAATTTCCTAAAAGTGCTTGCTGTAATCTGCTCTGATGTGTGTGGGTGGATGCTGGCAGAAACTATGACATGTAGTATCACACCATGTGAAATTAGTCATTGGGGTTCAAAAAGCAGCCTGTCACTGTGTCAAGAGGGTTAACTGGCCTTGATACAGCATCATCACACTGACTCCCAGGGCAGTACAGCAAGCATCAACATTTAAGCTTTTGACATAGGTTGCCTTGCACTGTAAGAATGTAGCATCTCTGTCCTTTCTTTGAAACATGTTGTGGGCATACGCTATATAGATATATAAGAGATAAATAGATATAAATATAAATAGATGTAGATAGAGATATAGATGATATATAGATTTGTTGGTAGGATCTTAAATAATTGAATACGGAATTTCTTCAAAATTTAGGTAACTAACCAATATAATTTTCCCCAAAGGGAAACTTTAAAGAAAACCACAAAAGTAAATTATGATTATTAAAAGAAATTGAATTTCAGAAACACTGAAAGGGTGTTTATTTCATTAAATTAAACCCCTTCCTTTCTATTCTGATTTGAATTTTTGAATAATGATTTTAAATTATTAAATTAAAATATAATATAGTGTAACTAGTAAAATTATATTTTTAATTGATCTCATCTGAATTTATTTTGAGATCTCTGACAAAGAAAAAGACAGTTGTTCATGTTTCTGTAGAAATTTTCCTTTTTTTAATGCTTTCATAGAAGAAGAAAAGTATTTCTTAAATACCTATAGAGAAAACAATTTTTTATTTAGCGTATGAGGTTTTTAGTATATTAGTAATTCAGTGTATTTATAACAGCACCAAGAGATACCAAGAGGTGCTGTTATAAAACTAGAAAATGAAATGAAAAAGAAGCATATTTAAGTCCTAGGTCATGGGTTCCTCTCTGTGTTTCTCAAAACCTCAAAAATGAGGTCAGATGAACAAAACCTGTTTCTGCTCATTAGCTCCTGAAACTCTGCTGTTCTGCCTTTTAATATAGGTTTGAAAAGGTTGCATAATTTTTGATGGAAGAAAAAATATTTAAAAGGTCATATCATACTATGCACCCAATTAAGTGATGCATGCACAGTATCTTCACAGTATACCAATACTAACAAATAAGGGAATGAAGAAATCTACTTGTGAGTTTTTTAATGCAACTTAGGATACATGCTCTTTTGCATATAAATCTGATTTAAAAATCACCATACCTGAAATCTGATGGGAATCACAATAATGGGGTTGAACCATTTGTGCTGCCATTAGAATCATGATGTCGCTGCTTAGTGACATCATGTACTGAACTTCCCCTGTTTTATATGAATACTCTATTTATATAATAAAAATGCTAATATTATTAAATATTATAGCATGTATTTAGCATAATCTAAGTTAGTTGCATTAGAAAGAATTAATGTGGCTAAATGTGTAGACTGTAGATGCCCACATACAAGTTAGACTTCATTTATGTATACTATTTATATTGAGCAGAGCTTAGACTGATGAAACCAGTGACATTAAGAGCCCACCTCTTTCTGAGGCAGACATGTAAAGTATGTGATGTAAGTCATATCCTGAAAGCAAGTATTTCTCTCCACCAAGAGCATGAGGTTACTAGTTCAGGAACGACAAACATCTGTCTTTAAGTGAGCTGAATCCCATCTATTATTCCCTGCACTGTAACTGTACTTCTCAGAAGAGAAGGTAGGAAGAAAAGTAAGCCCTCATTTTGGAACAAAATGCAACCAGCTAGTTCAGACTAGTGTAATAGAAGGCAATAAAAGGCAGAAGACTTCCATCAAGGCATCTCAGTATTGATCTAGGTTTAGGTTACCTTCTATTGTCAGTTGAACCAGCTGTAAATGGGCTGTATTCCTTTGGATTGAACTATTGAGTAAACATGAAACTTGCTGCCCTCTCACTCACACTGCTCTAAGGACAGACACTGAAGTGACTCATCACCACTGTCTTCATGATCCAGTTACATTTGAATGGAGCTTTCTCCAGAAGTTGATAATCTAGAGTTGTGCTCAGGGAGAAGGTGTGAGAATAAACTGTGCTGTAAAGACAGGATTATATTTTCAGGAAAATGGAAAGTGGATTCTTAGCACCCTAAAGTAAGTGGCAGAAAACTACATTGTACATTTTGCTTTTGGTGGAAAAAGAATATTACATATATTTATCTGGATGTAACTTGAAATATCTCTGGAGAAGTGCCCTTTTTGCCCTTATTTTTGTTTGTTTGTTTGTTTTCATTTGATTTGTTTTGGTGGGTTTTTTTGGTATTTGCTTTGATTTGTTTTGTTTTGTTTCTTTTTTAATTGCTGGAGTCAAACTTTGCCACTTGTTCTGTTTGGCATGAGTTTTAATCTTTTTTTGTTTTGCTTTGGTTTTGTTTCTGAGGTTTTTTGTTTGTTTAAAAAAAGAACATTTTTTTATCTCAAGACAGCAGTTCTCATCATATTAATGTAAAAATAATTGGATTTTATATTTGCAAGTCTAACACCTCAGCTGTAAAAAAAAAAAAAAAAACAACAACAAAAAAAAACCCAGATATGCGAACATGCCAAAGATTGTATTGGCAAGAAAAAACAGTAAAAATTACTTAAAATCACTGACTCAACTTGAAATGGTTTGAAAAAGCTAACAGCATACTGGGCATCATCAACAAAGATGCTGATAAAAAAGAAGCAAGTGTAATTTTACCACTATGTAAGAACTTTGTTGTGTTCATGTCTTGTTAACACCTCCCATCTGGTCTCTGTATTTCAAGGACACAGTGGTGTTTGAAGAAATGCAATTAATGGGAACTAAAATGGTCAATGGATGGGTCAGTAGCCTTTTCAGGAAAATATAAGATGACTGTGACTCTTCGATTTTTACAGGAAAAAGCTGAGTAGGATACGACCAAGCTTAAAAAAATCCTGAAGCTGTAGATAAGTGAATCCAGACTCTTTCACCTATTGCCACAATGACAGACCTAATTCTAAAGCACAGTAAAGAAGGTGCTTTCTTACATAGGCAGAAAGGTTATCAGAAGGCTGTAGGAAAAGATACTTTACCGGCAAATTCTGAAAATATAGGAGGCAAATCCATGGGCAAGAAGGTACATAGATGATACAAAAAAGAGAACAGGCAAAGGTGAACCCTATAACATCCCAGATACAATACTAGTAGATGCTTGGGAATATGATGGGAATCGATTGCAGAAATATATCCCTGTGGCTGCATGCAACAACAGAATACTAGGTTAGGAAGGCTATTGGTCAGGCCCAGTAGGATGTGTCTTATATTGTTAGAAAATAGACTGGTTGATCACCTCAAACTCCACCTTCAATTCACTGGCAAAATAACATATGTTTCCCTTTCAGTTTGTAAAAATAACACTGTTTAACATATCATACTATGCAGCCTTCCTCATTAGTGCTGACACAATAAATAAATGCATATGTACCACCTAGAATTTCTATAGTTGTCAAGATTTGAGGCTTATACTGTTTATGAAAGCCTATTTTTCTTAATGAAGTCACTTATGAGTTCCATCAAAGTCAGACTTCATGCAGAAAAGGTCATCTATAGCTTGTCAGCTTTCCTCTGCACTCAAAAATCCCACAGTTCTGCATATGATATTTGGTACTTCAATCCCCATCCATGAATTTGGATGTTGTGCAGCTTGCATTGAACTTTCCCCATGGACCTTCAACTGCTAAAAGTGCAAATGGATATTATATAAGGTATCAAACTTTTATTGTTTAAGAGTAGTTTCATATATGGCAACAGTGGACAACTAATATTGCCAAGAATGACAACAAGCACATGCCTCACACAAAAAATCAAAATACTGGAGAGGAAAAAAGATTCACTCTATAAAGGAATAAAAACCCATAACTCTTTGACATCCAAGTAATATGAATGTTGTTAATACTGTTCAGAGTTGCATTTACAAACATTTACATTTTCTGCCCTTTAGACAAAAACTCCTTCAAGGAATACCCAGATTTTGCTCTTGGTCTACCCAACATTCAGATTCCGTCTGAAAGTCATCAGTTAACTTCAAATATAGATCTAATAACAATAACCTAGAGGTATACCCCTCATTCAGTATCATTTATTGTATATATTCCTCATCTTTATATGGATAATAGGCTTGTTAGCACCAAGTTCTGAAGGAGCTGAATGGTTTTGGGATGGACAGTCCCTAAGCAGTGTGATGTGGCCACAGCTTCCTACTGTTACACATAGATACCAAAAGACTGGGTCATGCTTATGGCAGAGTTCCATTTTATGGTACCTTCAAGTCAGAAAGCCAGTGCAGCTACCTCTGGTCAGCATAGGTAATGTCAACCTGTTCTTCTGCCCTACAGCTTCTACCCCAGAAACAACACTATCCACTGATGTCAAAAAAAGTATTGTCTCCATTTAATAAGATTTTTATTTAGCATCCTTCTTGCGAAGGGTATGGTCATAAAAATTTCATACAGTATAACAGTTTTGTTCCACTCAACTATAAATATGTTATAGACTGAGAAACTCCTACTTGACAACATCCTTCAGTAATTTCCAATATATCAAACATCATGATATTGGAGACAAGAAATATCTATTCCAGAGTTAAATAAGAACAGAAACATTATTCTGCGTAACACCACAGACTGAGTCATTAAAGACCTCTTCCCTCAGGGTCACTGGAGAGGCTGGGATGTGCCCTTTCCAAAACAATCAACTCTAAGTGCTAAAATCCAGGAAACCTCTAACTGGCATAACTTACAAAAAAATAAATAAAATCCAATAATGCCAACCCTCAAAGTAAACAGGTAACTCTAGACACACCATGAAGAAGGGTTTGTGGCAAAAAGCTGACAATATTCCTGAGTCTTGTGAGCCCTTTTGGCTAGTTATATGTATATTGAAAAACAAAAGAAGTTCTAAAATCTGATTAGCTGTCCATTTCTAGCCAGTAAGCTGTTGTCCAGTAACCAACAACCTTGGCTGCTTGCTTGACTTGCCATCAGTTCCTCATTTAAACTTGTAAAATTTTAATTCAATTCATCCAGAATAGTATTTTTTAAGACCAAATTTTTCTTTATCAAAATAGAAATAAAAAAACCAAAACACCACAGACATTTTCTGAAGAAGACTGCTGCTCTACTGTTCCGTGACAAATTTTCAAGAAAGTGGAATCATGTTCAAATGCATGTGCTTTTGTCTCAGTGAATGTTTTGCCTTACCATGAGTTTCCTTACTTCCTTGTTATTTCCTCTCTGGAATAAAAAGACATCTCAAATGTCATAGTTGAAAAGTCTGCACCATCATTTATCCCTTTTAGACTATTTTCTAGAAATGTTCTGATTTAAAACCACACTTCACAATCACATCCTGATGTGAAGAATGAGTAGGAATGAGTGGCAGAATTGAGCAGCATTAACATAACGGGTAATAACCCTTAAATAAGTCACTTTCTTGTTTTGCATAAACACCAACCAACTGTTTTTACTTCAGTTACTATAAGATACATACATTAGGACCTATTTTCCAAGGTACATGAGAAGGAGGAGGTTTGCCTACAGACCCTGCTGTCAAGCTAAACAGCAACCACCCCTAACTCAGCCAACTTAGTAAGCAAGTGCATCAGCACAGCCTGGCTCACCTGCATCTGCTCCAAGCTGGCTGGGATGCCCAGCACTTCACAGCACTATTGGAGATACCCTTTGAACACTTTGATACTGAAAATAATATCATGCTTTTACTACGTACCCTGAACTTACTGTATGTCTTGGATAAAGAAGGAGCATCATTTCAGGGCACCAAGAGCAGAGATTTCTCTGTCTTGTCTTTACATATTTCTATTCTCTCACTGTGTGTTGGGAGACTGGTTTCTGCTCTTCACAAGAACTTTGTTCACATGAGAAACTGTAGTGGAAAGAAATCCTGGGATCATTTTTTCTCAAACCCTTGGAAGAAGGGCATTGGTACTTTAAAACCATATTGCCTCTTGATTCCCTGTGCTCTTAAGACACATAAAACCTTGTTTCTTCTCACATTCTCTCATTTTCTCCTTACTGCACCCCTGCACCTCTAACAAACAGCAGGATCACTATGTTAACAATAGAAAGGAGAATTAGTGGTATAGCTCTCCGTGTCTCCTGGCCTGAACATCTATCAGTGCTCCTGATTTAATTATGTTACTTGTTCCTAAGCAGTAATACTATAGTCAGACTATAGCATTGCTATTCTGTTCCAGAAACTACAAGAAGTGGTACTGATCCATGGCTACAAACTCACAGACGCTAGTGATTAATCACAACCAAAGTCATGCAGGTGATTCGGAAACAGGTTCTGCTAAGGCCCACCTGGAAGATCGATTTGTTGAGTGTTGTAGGTGGGGTGGGCTGGCCTAAGCTGCCACCTCCCCAGAGGCGGACAGGAGTAGAGCTTGGTGTGGGCAGCCAATGGCTCCCTCCCATTCCCTCCTTCCTCTGCACTCTATTTTCCCTCTGGTTGGGGCAGGGCTTGCCTGGCTTTGCTACACACCGCCAGAGAACAGCATGTACCTTGTCCAGTCAGCCACCAAGGATCAATCCAAGAGCCACCTCTGAGCTCAGAGAGCGCTCCGGAACAGAAGGGCAGCAGAGTACTTCCAGTTTAAAACTAGCAGAACAGGTATTCTCAGCTACCAAATTAGCATTTTAACTAAAGGGAACCACTACAAAGGGAGGCAGGCAGATAGTTCAGATAAATTACTTGGTGATCAAATCAGCCTTGAACTATCAATTACAACGATTTTTTTTCTTTGGTTGTTTTTTTTTTTCCTTTTTTCCTGCAAGAATGAATGGAAGCAGTAAAAAAAAATAAAATTGGAAGGCAGAAGAATTAATCAAAGGTACTGATTTATTTGCACAGTTACACGTAATGGCTAAGGTATGTATGTTTTAGCTTACTTCCTTGGAGACACCCTGCAGAGTGTAACACTTTAGCAATAGTTCACCAACAGTGTATTTCATATTAATACAGAGCCACTACTTACTGCAGTTATTTCAGCAAAAATCTGCCTTAGCAGAACCACTAGGACTCTTCTTTAGCTTGAGTAGCATGCTTAGTTATTTATCCCATAGCAACACATAAACCATTTATTTCTAAACAAAAGTGATAAACTACATCATTTTATACCAGTATTATATAGCTCTGAACAATGAGTCTATTATGTGTTTTTTAAAATGATGGTGGCTTTATTAAAAATACAGAAGAGCAAAGAATGTGGGAGACATTAAAAGGGTAAAGGGAATTTATTTTGCATACTTAATAGAAACCTGTCCTGTCAGTAACTACTAAGCTTTAAAAAGCCAAAGGTCCTCACAAGAAAAAATAATTATTCGCAAGACAGAATTTTGCTTATTGCTAACTGACAAAAATCTGCAAAAAAATCATACAGACTGATCACTATTATGGGCTGCTTCTACTCCTCTGAGCCACAGAGAGGATGGGAAACACATGAAGCATAATATAGCACAGTCTCACACATGCTGCACTGAAGCCTGCTTCTTCCCAAGACACATCTCTACCAGTCTATTTATGCAGCAAAACTACATGTAAGTATCCCAAAATAGCTCACACAAACAACAGCTTCATTTTATTCTCCAGCCTCCAGAAATTCAAACTTGCTATTATAATTTCTCTTCCTGAAATAAGTCTACTGAAGATTTTTAGAAGGTACTTTTAAGTGCAGGGACTGAACCTGATTACTACATGGGGAAAAAAAAGATATGCAATGTGTTTAAAAAAGTATGTAATGGGTTATCTTTTTAAAAATTCTATACACTTTATTTTACAATAAAAAGCTACCTAATTTTATTCCTTACTAATAACTGTGAAACTCAGCAGCTGAACACCTTCAATAACCATGCAAAATCTATCAAGTCAAAATTAAAGCCTGTGGCTTTCTTGGGACATATCTGTGTGTCATAATAGGAAGGAGAGCCTGAAAGAAACAAGGCAAACACATTACCACATTGCGTCGGTAGTCCTTAAGGAGCTGGTTGATCGGGATCTTGGCTTCATAACAATGCTCATTTTGAAAAATTCCTTCAGTATTTTTAGCAGCCAAACATCAGTTTTCCTTATAAAGCTGATTCTCAAAGTACTCCATTTCAAAGTAGGTTTTAAAATCCTCTGCTTTTTAAAGCCCTTTAAACTCGTCTCCTGTAAGAATCCAGGCTGTGAAGGATGAATTCTAACGTGCTGCAACTCCTTCCTTTTTCATGCTGAGTTTACTCTTGCACTGTGCTCTTCGGAAATGACAGTGCTTTTCTCTTCTGTCTTGTATTGCCCTGGGAGGAACTAGTCTATTTTGAATCTATTCTCCCTGCAGGTCACATGGGAATGAGGGCAGCTGAAAAGAGCCTCTATCTCTTTCTTGCAGTTTGATAACAACAGGTTTAAAGGTCAATAACATTGAAAAAAAATAAACAATACTGATGGATAATAAATGAAAGGAAAAGATGAATGTAAATTACAGTAACGTTTGTGAGTATGCAGGGAAATTCCACTTACAGATAGGCTAGATAAATTTGTCTCTGCAGAGTAAAGAAAGGACTAAAGATTTTCTCCTTCCAAATTAACTAAAAGCCTTACCCAGAAATGTAATTAGTCCCTTTCTTTTCCTTCTAACACTTGCCTAGATACTGTGCATAAGTACTATTGTCTAACTTCCCAAAACAGAAAGTATTCCATCTGAAAGACATTCAGAACACTCTGGGGATGTGAAGTAAAAATGAAATTCCTTATTGACTGTTAAAGTCAAGCACACATACAGACAGTGATTGTTATAAATCACTGAAGGACAAAATACCTAAATTAAAGAACTTCTCTACTGAACTGCAGAAAGAGATCTTTTCCTGTTACAATAAATATGTTAATAGTTTATGCATTACAAAACCTCCTTGCATTTATAATTTCTAGCCAAAAACTTGTCATAAAATTTTGGGAGTTTATTTCTATGTTAGCATATTTGGCAAGTTCAACATTAGAAGATAGAAAGATGCAGAAATCTAGACAAGGAATATGATGTTTAATTTATACATTTAGAATTTGCTCTGAACTGTGTTAGAATTTGTTTTAAACTGAAAGAGCAAATTTATTGCTGAACAAGTGGTTACATGCATAATAGCAATTCCTTTGCACAGTCTCTACAAGTGTTGCAGTGTATTACTCTTGATGGTAGTGCAGCTAGGTTAATAGTGAAAGTCAGACTTAAAAACTGTATTTATAAAATTTAAATAGACTTCGAAAACAGAAGGAAAACATCATAAACAAGCTATGCATCAGAATATCAAAGAAATCATCAAATAGCAATGTATTTAAAGTGAGGCTCTCTAAACCTCTTGCATATTATTTTATAACAGTATAAGAAAATGCATTACCAACTACACTGTATATCACTGGGAAAGATCCCAGCTTCTCTGGAGGCTTTTCCCAGTGATCTGCATATAAATTGTTCCACAACAGCAGAAGGAATGTTAATAAGCTTTCTTGCTAAGCATTCTGTTCTTCATGTTTTCTGGCACCTATCTCTCAAATACCACCTAGTGGCTAGCACAGGGCCTTTTGCAGAGTTCCATGGAATCAAAAAAGTTAACTTCAAAGAGTGGAAAAAGCATATGTGATAAATTTAGCTCAAAGGGTCATACAGTCATGGGACCTCTGGTAGTTGGGTCTGTCACTGAGCAGGTCACACGTCTATAGAAGTGCATATAAATCAGGCATGATGACATGAACATTTTTTATTCCTTTAACAGACAGAAGAGGTAATGGAAAAAAAATCAGATAAAAAAGAAATGTTGGGATATTATGAAATAGCTGGCCATTTTGAAGTTGATATTTTTTAAGTTTGCCTGATTATTTATTATTTATAAATATGAACATTTTTCCTATATCAATTAAGGAACATAAAATGAAGGAAAACAAGTCTTTTGACTAAGTAATTTCACAATACCTTAGTGAAATAGAATATTCAAAAACTATTTCTGCTGCAAAGTAAATATCTCAGGATAGTTTGTTCTCAACAGCATAATAGTCAAGATACTGCTTTCTTCTTGTAGTTACTAGATATAAAAGTAGAAAAACATTGTAGAATATTTAGATAATATATATTACTTTACAATATAAATACACTCTAGTTTCAAGTACCTAAATAATTAAGGCAGTGGTTTTAAATGCAGATTCAGAAAAAAGGTTCTCATGGAGATGCAGATCTCCATCTCATTAACTAAATGCTAACCATTGTGAATATGCTTTCTTTTTTTAGTCTCTGTCCTCTGCTTCTTAGAAATAATTAACTTCAATGATTTTGAAATATATATTAGGCAGCCATACTCCTAGAGTCCAATGCAGAGCCTGTCCTGAGATAACAAACTTGGAAGCATAGCCTTCGAATAAAAAAAGGAATTTAATAGTATAAAGTAGGGCTCACAGTCCTCCAGGAAATGTTAGTTTTACCTGAAATTCATAAAACTACTTTGGTGAAGATAAAAAAAGTCAACCGAAACATTCTTAATAGTATAAGAAAGGCAAAGCTTTGTTTAAAGAAGAATTTAGAGAACCCATTAGACCAAATTTGACAGTTAACAACAACTTGTAATTCATACCTAAAACCTCTTGTGCTACCATTAGCATCAATGGCAGTTTTGTATAAGTTTTAAGTAAAGATAAGAGTGTACTAGACCACTGTGCATACAGAAGATGGTTCAGAATTTATATATATAATTCTGTAACTTAAACAAAACAACAATGAAAAAATTGTTTCTTTTAGAATTGCTTTTAGAATCCATTTACTTTTTAGAATGGCAGGAAAAAGGCTCTGAAATTGAGGTGGTTTGGGGTTGCCTTTATGATTAAGGCAACTGTTGACTGTACAATGAAAATAAGAAAGAAAACAAATTAATGAAAATACTAAAAGGTTAAGCCATTCACTGCTTCATACTCTAATAATAAAAGCATCAAGAAAAGGAACAGTATTTTTTATCTGCATGTATTGTCAATGGACTAAGGTTTTAGCTATATAGTTAAACTGCCTAAAGAAGAAAAGATGCAGAAATAACACCAGTAATAAAGTGTGAAGGATTCAAACCACTTTCAGGATGCTTGTATCTTAGTTACTCATCTTCAAATTAGTAACTAATTGAATTAAACCAGTGTTACATTGCACAAAATTGAAAATTAAAGTGACTTGCAAAAAGTGTGGCTTAGGGAATGAGGCACAGGACTGACTGTTCTGTTCCACATTTGGGGACATCTTTGTCTTGAGGGTATGGAAAATTTGCTTAAACATTCTGAGTTTTGTCTTCCTTGTTTGTAAAACAGGGATAACCCACACCATGCTGCATGAGAAGCACTTGAACATCAAAGGATTGAAAACATGTAATATGTGGCAGGTTGTTATTGCTGTTGCATGCAAGCTGAAGAAATGGATTTCCAGTCTCAAACCTCCAGACATAAATAATGAATGGTCTTTTAACTGTGTTATTTGGAATACACATTAGTAAATGAAAGCTATAAAACAGTCTGCTGCCTTTTGATATGCAATCTCAGTTTCATCACTATTTTTTTAGTAGGATTACTAAAATATTTTTAAAAACTTGGAGCCGGGCTTTTTCACTCAGGACTATCCCTGTTACAGCTTAGATTCTACTGCATCTGGTCTTGTTCACAGTCTGTCTCTTTCCTCATATATACTTTCCAGTTTACACATTTATAAGAAATATAGTTTTCAATATAAAAAGAGTATGCACTGAGAATTGAACCTAACCTTTCTAATCTCTAGGACCACATATGACACAGTGGGAAACATTTTCTCACAAGCTAAGCACCATACCAGTTTTGCAAAACTGCGAGTTGCACAGCTCATTCTAGTTCATCCACAGCACCAGATTATGCTCTTATGTCCTGTACTGCAGAACTACTGAAGGACAGAAAAGATAAATGAGATGCTCTTATACTGCCTGCATGGGTGGGTCTGAGAAATAGTAATGCTGATGTACATTTAGAAGTCATGTCTTTCAAAAAAAATCGAGTCAGAGAATTAAAGAAGTAAATTTTTGACTCAAAGATTTTGCCACTGCTTGACATAGCAAGTGATTGTTAAAATGTTCTTTTGTACATTTAGAATTCCAGGGAATTAGACTCTGCCTAGGTAACAAGAGGTAAAAGGTATGTCTATTTATAAGTATACATGTATATAAGTAAAAGAATTACAAAATGTAATAATAACTGCAGTGCAGAATTCTTCAGAAGGGAAAAAGTCAAACCAAAAGGCACAAAAGAAATGCAAAATATGTCACCAGTGTTTTCTATTATATCCATTTACATCTAGCTGCCTGGATTGAGCTACTCAACTTATGAATAAATATGGTTTATTAAGTCAGTAGTCGCAGTATACATGAAGTTACTATGTGCTTTACAGACTCAAATGTACAAAACACCTCATAGGTAGTATGACAAAGAGGGCCTTCTCTGAGAATACCCCACTCTAATACAATGCCTTGTTTGAAGATGCTTGATCTCAGTTCTCTTTGAAGTTGTCAGGTGTTGCTGCTGAGCTGTATCATGAGCAGTGGAGGAGACACATGTCAGAGAGAGGCCTTACAGTGTCATACTACCTCACATAGTAAAGTCAAGTTCTTGACATATGCCAGACTGAAAACATACCCTTCTGCCTTTATTCCAGCCTAATTTTAGTTTGATTTAATCACATATTCAATTATGTATTAGCAAAGTCAGTACTCACTGACTACTCAGTACTCGCTGACCACATAGACTCAGTTGCAGAAATATAGTACCTGTGTAAAGCTTTATTGCTAGAGGTATGAGATAAAAAAAAAAAAAAAAAAAAAAAGAAAAAAAGAGCAACTTTTTAGGAGTAGAATACTTTTTTTCCTGACAAAAATTATTTCTAGGTGAACACTGTGAGCTCATGCTATCAGCTAAGGCTGTAGTCTATGGTTACATCTGTCATTAGTCTTGGAATAAATGATGCCTTCTAATGTTGGATTAATACTGCATAAAAATGAATAGCCTAAAGTTAAATACTAGCTTGCTGGAAGACTTTGGACTTGAGCTGAGCTAAGGCTTCCCAGTGCGTCAGGCTGTATTTTTGTTTTATCAATAAGTATAAAAAATCCTCTCAGATACTCAGCCATGGATATTTCTCTCTATATATATGAACAGACAGATATATAAAAATATAGTTTGCATTTAAAAAACAATCTCTTTGTGAGCTCTAAATGCGCATACTGCAATAATTACAGCACTAATTGCATGGTTAAAAGGAAAATCTGTAAATGTTTCCATCAGACCTTTTTTTTTTCAAGTATTTGCTCCACACAAACTTGGACTACAATTTATTAGCTAAATAGTTGCTTAAAGAATAAACATTGGTGGTTCATACTAAACTTAGTAGGGAGTTAAGCAGTAGCTATATTTTCCAAGAGTAATATTTCAGTCTTTTAGGCTAAACAAAAAGATAAAGCCTACCATTTTCCCCTTTTGTTAATGAAGCAGTGTCTGCTACGAAAAGCAAGAGAGAACTGCATTCCTTTTAAAAAGATTTCATAATTGGGGTGGGTCCTGGACAAAATTATTGTCAATTGTCAGGGACATCATTCAATAATGATGTTTTACCATCATCTTGTTCAGGAGACTGGAATGCTTTTGCTGTCTATCAGTCAAATACAAAAGTGGGAGATTAGGAGAGGAAGCTGGAACACACTTAGGAATACCACCATTCCAAGACTGTGTAAGCATTTCAAGAACACAGTATAGACCACCATTTCAAGAAGACAAAATTTGCATGTGCAATCTGAAAATTTAGATATATGCTTAAATTTTAAGTATGTTAGCTAATTTTTTTTTTACTTGGATAGAACAAAAACCTAACATTAACAGCAGAGCTGCATTACCCAAACACAAATATTCTGAAATGAATATTTTTGTAAAATTTTATCTTTTTGGAAATAGTGAAGCAATCAACGTTTACTGTCAGAAAGTCTTCCTGAAAGCCATTCTGAAGTGGAATATTTGCATTCATGTAACAGCATAGTTCTCTACAAACAGAAGAGTGGATTTCTCCATGGCTTCACTGGAAATTTGGCATCCACAGGTATGGGACCATGGTCTGAATTAGTCAGACAAGGATAAGATACCTTTTTGGTAGAATGACATCATCCATACTTCTAAGTCCTTCAGAAAAATGTCAGGAAATAAAATTAAGACTAAGTTATTCATTATGATACAAAGACCTCCTTGAAGAGGAACTACACCTCTACAACACTGGTGTTTTTAAAAAATTTATAAAATCTTTTTAGTCTTCTGCTCTGATTTGGTTTTGAGATATTAAAAGCTCCAAAGGTTTAATCTGGCTGGTACAGGGAGAAGAAAGAAAAAAATACCCAAGTGCTTCATATGAACACTCAGAAGTACTAAATGTGTTTGTTTTTTAGCACAAAACTGTGAAACTTAAAACTGTAATTAAAGGTGGAAAAAAGCTATATATCTAAAAATGTAGGAAACTACTGGAGAGCATTCTATGAGACCAAATGAAGGTTAAACTTGTCACAAATTATTTACTGAGATATAAACAAGGCACACTAAGAAAGAAGTCTTCTCACTAGCCTTGAGGTGTCAGAGGGTTGGGTGATTATTTAAACTGATCAGCTAGGCTCCTGCTATAGACAACTCTGATAGGCACTTGTGGGGGTAGTTTGTTTCCATGATTCAGACATCTATTTTAAGACAGACAGAACTGCTCCTCTCAGCTGCCTATCTGTCTTTCTGTGAACTATGACTCCCTGCCTATTTTACACTATAAACCTAGACTTTGGGTACTTGATAAATGCTATGAAACTAGCATAAAACATAAAAGTTTTATAAAATGAAGGTTGGTTTTTTTGCCACTTCACTCTTTTGTGGTAGCTGAACTGAATGTAGATAGGATTAAAAATTGTCCTTTCATAGAAATGTAAATTTCATATATTCTCATATTTGGCCTCACATCTTAACATATTTGGATTTTTGTGAGATGGATGGGGATGAATGGAAACAGGTGCCTGGTCGTAGAGGCAAAAACAACCCCTCTCGACCCCTTTCACCTGCCAGGGTGCCCTTAAAAAACAGGTATATGGCCCTGGACTCAGACAGTCTGTTGGAGGACAAGCAGGAGGAGGATCTATCTACAAGGTCTTCTGGTTACCCCCAGTCTACCCGACGGGTTACAACTACAGGTAAGAGGAAAAAGAGAAGGGTTGTTGTAATCGGTGACTCCCTTCTGAGGGGAACTGAGGGCACTCTATATCAGCCAGACCCATCCCACAGGGAAGTTTGCTGCCTTCCCGGAGCCAGGGTGAGGGATATTACCAAAAGACTTCCTAAGCTTATCCAACCCTCAGACTATTACCCGCTGTTGGTTGTCCAGGTTGGAAGTCCAGGGTAATTAAAAAAGATTTTAAGGCTCTGACCCGATCATTTCATGGGACAGGAGCACAGGTAGTAATTGCCTCAGTTCCTGTGCTAGCCAGGATGAATGAGGAGAGGTTTAGGAAAGTCCAGCTTACCAATAGGTGGCTTACGGGCTGGTGCTATCGTCAAAATTTTGGGTTTTATGATCATGGGGCAAACTCTGTGTTGCCCAGTCTTGTCCAACCAGATGGGCTTCATTTATCTAGGAAGGGCAAAAGAACCGTAGCCCATAAGTTGGCAGGGTTAGTTAGGAGGGCTTTAAACTAGGTTTGAAGGGGAAAGGGATGGCAACTGGGCTCTCCAGAGATAAGCCTAAGGGCATAGAGCCCGAGTTGAGAATGAAATCAATGGCCCAGCTGAAGTGCATGTACACCAATGCATGCAGTATGGGAAACAAACAAGAGAAGCTGGAAGCCATCATGCAACAGGAAAACTATGACATAGTTGCTGTCACAGAAACGTGGTGGGATGACTCACATGACTGGAGTGCTGCTATGGGGGGCTACAAGCTCTTCAGAAAGGACAGACAGGGAAGGAGAGGTGGAGGGGTGGCTTTATATGTTAGGGAGTCTCTTGACTCTGTTGAACTAGAGGTCAGCAGAGACAAGGTTGAGTGCCTGTGGGCCAGAATCAGGGGGAAGGCCAACAAGGCTGACACCCTTGTGGGAGTCTGTTACAGACCGCCCAACCAGGATGATGAAGGAGATGAATTGTTCTACAAGCAGCTGGCGGGTGTCTCGAAATCTCCAGCCCTTGTTCTTGTGGGAGACTTTAACCTGCCAGATATCTGCTGGGAGCTTCATACTGCAGAGAAGAGGCAGTCTAGGAGGTTCCTGGAATGTATAGAGGACAATTTCCTCCATCAACTGGTAAATGAGTCTACCAGGGGTAAGGCCCTGCTAGACCTACTGTTTACAAACAGAGAGGGGCTGGTAGATGATGTAGTGGTTGGAGGCCACCTGGGGCATAGTGACCATGAAATAATAGAATTTTCAGTCCTCAGGGATGTAAGGAGAGCCACCATTAAAACCCCTACTCTGGACTTCCAGAGGGCAGATTTTGGCCTATTCTAAAAACTGATTCAGAGCATACCCTGGGAAACAACCTCTAAAGGCAAGGGGGTCCAGGAGGGATGGACATGTTTTAAGAAGGAAATTTTGAGTGCACATCAACAGGCTGTCCCAGTGTGCCGAAAGGCCAGCCAGAGGGGAAGACGGCCAGCTTGGTTAAATAGGGAGATTCTGAAAGAAGTCAGGGATAAAAAGAAAGTTTACAGACTATGGAAAAAAGGGCTGGCTACTTATGAAGAATTTACAGATAGAGCTAGGTCATGCAGGAAAATAATTAGGGAAAGAAAAGTGGAATTTGAAGTAAATTTGGCTAATTCATTTAGGGATAACAAAAAGTCCTTTTATGAATACATTAATAACAAAAGGAGGGTCAAGGAAAACCTCCATTCTCTGTTGGACTTGGAGGGAAATATAGCTAAGGAAGACGAGGAGAAGGCTGAGGTACTTAACACCTACTTTGCCTCAGTTTTTACCAGTAGGACAGGTGGCCCTCAAGACAACTGGCCTCTGGAGCTGGTAGACAGGGAGAGGGAGCTGAATAGTCCTCCTGTATTCCAGGAGGATATAGTTACTGACTTACTGAGCCAGCTGGATCCTAACAAGTCTATGGGACCAGACGGGATCCATCCCAGGGTGATGAAGGAGCTGGAAGGAGAGCTTGCCAAACCACTCTCCATCATCTTCCAACAGTCCTGGCTCTCTGGGGAGGTCCCAGATGATTGGAGGTTGGCCAATGTCACCCCAATCCACAAAAAGGGCTGCAACCAGGACACTGGCAATACAGGCCTGTCAGCCTGACCTTCGTGACTGGCAAGGTTATGGAGCAGTTCATCCTGAATGCAATCACACAGCCCCTTCAGGGTGGACAAGGGATTAGACCCAGCCAGCATGGGTTTAGGAGGGGCAGGTCCTGTCTGACCAACCTGATCTCTTTTTACGATCAGGTGACCCACCTGGTGGATGAGGGGAAGGCTGTGGATGTGGTCTGTCTGAACTTCAGCAAGGCCTTTGACACTGTCTCCCATAATATACTCCTGGAAAAGCTGGTAGTCCATGGCTTGGACAAAGTGTACCCTCTCCTGGATTAGGAGCTGGCTGGAGGGTCAGGCCCAGAGAGTGCTGGTGAATGGAGCTGCATCCAGCTGCCAGCCAGTCACCAGTGGTGTTCCCCAGGGGTCTGTATTGGGTCCAGTCCTGTTTAACATCTTTATTGATGATTTAGATGTGGGGATTGAGTCCATCATCAGCAAATTTGCTGATGGCACCAAGTTGGGAGGGAGTGTTGACCTGCTGGAAGGCAGGAGGGCTCTGCAGAGGGATCTGGATAGACTTGAGAGATGGGCTGATTCCAATGGGATGAAGTTCAATAAGGCCAAGTGCCAGGTCCTGCTCTTTGGCCACAACAACCCCCTGCAGCGCTACAGGATGGGCACAGAGTGGCTGGAGAGCAGCCAGGCAGAAAGGGACCTTGGGGTACTAATTGACAGGAAGCTCAACATGAGCCAACAGTGTGCCCAGGTGGCCAAGAAGGCCAATGGGATCCTGGCCTGTATCAAAAATAGTATGGCCAGCAGGACCAGGGAAGTGATCCTTCCCCTGTACTCTGCATTGGTGAGGCCCCTCAGTTCAGAAAGGATATTGAGGTGCTGGAGTGAGTCCAGAGAAGAGCAACAAGGTTGGTGAAGGGACTGGAGCACAAGCCCTATGGGGAGAGGCTGAGGGAGCTGGGGTTGTTTAGCCTGGAGAAGAGGAGGCTCAGAGGTGACCTCATCACTGTCTAGAACTACCTGAAGGGAAGTTCTAGCCAGGGGGGGGTTGGTCTCCTCTCCCAGGCACTCAGCAATAAAACAAGGGGGCATGGGCTTAAGCTCTGCCAGGGGAAATTTAAGTTGGATATCAGAAAAAAATTTTTTACAGAGAGAGTAATCAGGCATTGGAATGGGCTGCCCAGAGAGGTGGTGTATTCATCATCCCTGGAGATTTTTAAATGCAGATTGGACGTGGTGCTGAGTGCCATGATCTAGTAAATGGACTAGAGTTGGACCAAGGGTTGGACTTGATGATCTCGGAGGTCTTTTCCAACCCAATCAATTCTATGAATCTATGAAAAATGCCAAGACATTACCTTCTCAGTCTACATCAAATTATTGTGGTTCAAAAGCTACACCTCTGAACTCCCACTCTATCTTTCCCAGAAGAGGGAAAAGTAAAGAAATCAAAAGGAATATACATATATACAGTACATCATCTATGCCTACCACTGACAACTCATGTAAGACCTACTGCTCCTGAATACTCAGACATCTGGAGGGAAATATAGTATGTACTGATAATCATTGATTCTAAATTCCCAGTTTAGGACTAATTTATTAGTTCTTTCTTATCTCTTTATTCCGTATTTGTATGTTTGAATATTTTTTCATTAAACAAGGTTCCAAGCACAAGAAAAGCATGTTGCAGTGTATATCTCTAAGACACCCACAGTGACACTGACTGTGAAAACTAGCAGAGATGAGAGTAGCCAGAAACCTCATGTTGTGGAGGCATAAATTGCATAAATTGGGTGCAAGCATTTCAGTATTGTTAATGCAGTGCCACACTTGGCACAGACACTGTGCTTATTTGTCCTTTGTCCTTCTATGAGTAAAAGAGATACTTTTTGTGTCATCAAACATGTCACAATTTAGCCTATTCTACGGCTCTCCATAGAGGCATATTTATAGGCAGGACAGCAAATCTGAAACTGGAATAATTTTATTTTATAGTGTCTAGTGCTTTACTTTCACATACTCCAGTGATAGCCTTCTAATTTAACAAATCATTCTATTCCTTTTTTCTTGATGCTCTCCTTCAGTACTTGATTAGCAAAACTGCCTCTAATTTTAATACTGAATTCAATCCAGCTAACTTCCTCCTAGATATTTGCTGATGTATTAAATGCAGAAGAGAAAATCTTTAACTAAAATAACAAGAAAGACATCAAATCTTTCTCTTTCTTGATTTAGGATGTTCTTTTTTTAATTAAAGGCTGTTTGTCAACTTTACAGCATATTGCCTTAAAAATAATAATAGAAACACCAAATGGCTCAGATTAGAAGGAACCTGAAATAGCATCTAGTTACATTTTCCTTGCCATTGGCAGGGACACTTCCAGTGGACCAAGCTACTCAGAGCCCCATTCAGCCTGGTCTTGAACAAAGCCAGGAACAGGGCATCCACAATTTCTTTGGGCAGCTTGTTCCATTGTCTTACCAGCCGTGAATGAAGAATTTCTTCCTAACATCTAATCTCTTTTTTTCCCTTTTTTAGCTTAAAATCATCTTCCCTTCTTTTACCACTATATATCCCTTTAAAAAGTTGATCTACCTCTTTTTTTCTAATTCCTGTTTTGTACTATACGGCTGCAGTGTGGTCTTCCTGAAGTCTTCTCCTGGCTGAACGAATCTAACTCTCTTGCCCTGTCTTCAAAGTAGAGATGCTCCAGTTCCCCAAACATCTTGATGGGCCTCCTCTAAACTCAATCCTACAGGTCCACATCTTTCCTCTGCTGAGGACCCCAGAGCTGGACACAGTACTCTGGATAGGATCTCACAAGAGCAGAGCAGCGGATTCATCTCCCTTGACCTCCTGGCCATGTTGCTTTTGATACAGTCCAGGATGTGATGGGCTTTCTGGTCTGCAAGCACACACTATTGGCTCATGTCCAGCTTTACATTCATGAGAAACCCCGTCCTTCCTGGGAGGGCTGCTCTAAATGAGTTCTTCTCCCCATCTGTACTTGTGTCTGGGATTGCTCTGACACAGATGCAGCACCCTGCACTTGGGCTTTTTGAACTTCCTGAGGTCCTCATGGGCTCAGTTCTCAAGTGTGTCTAGGTCCCCATGGATGTTATAACATTGTTCTGTTGTGCCAACTGCACTACTCATCTTTATGTCATCTGCAAACTGGCTGAGGGTGCACTCAGTCCCACTGTCTGTGTCATTGATAAAGATATTTTAAGATTCCCAGACTCAAGACAGGGCCCTGAAGGACACCATTTGTCACCAGCCTCTACCTGGACATGAAGTCATTGACCTCAACTCTCTAACTGTTTCCATCCAGCCAATTCCTTACTGAATGAATAGTCCACCCTTAAAATCCGAGTTTTTTGAATTTAGAGTTAATGATACCATGTGGAACTGTGTCAAAATCCTTACAGAAGTTCCCTATTAGGCATTCCATTTCACCACAGAAGGGTCCCCAGACTGGTCAGGCCCAATTTGCCTTTAGTGAGGCAAATCAGATCACCTCCTTGTCTGGTATGTATCTTAACAATGCTTCCATGAGGATCTGAGTGATGATTTTCCATGGGCCTTTTTTTCCCATTTTTCATGTGGCTTTTTCCCAGCATTTGGGGCTCCAAGGGGCCATTTGGGGGGCCAGGGGGATTTGGGGGCTCTTGGAGGGCTGGTGAGTTCAGGAAGGGAGTTGGGGTGGGATTAAGAAATTTGTGGTGGGATTAAGGGAATTTTTGGTGGAATGAAGGGAATTTGGATGGAATTAAGGGAATTTTGGGTGGAATTAAAGGATTTTAGTGTGGAATTAAGGGGGTTTGAGATGAAATTAGGAGAGGTTGGGTGGAATTAAAAGAATTTGATATGGAATTCAATATTCCTTGTGTGAAATTAAGGAGATATTTGTGGAATCTTAAGGATTTTAGATGGAATAGTATGGATTCTAAGAGGGATTAAAGTTATTTTTGGGTGGAACTAAGAGATTTGGGGTAGAATCAGGGTTACTTGGGGTAGAAATAAGGGAATTTTAGATAGAATTAAGACAATTTGGATTGGAAATCTGAAGATTTGAGGAATTTTAGGCGGAATTAATAGAATTTTCAGTGAAATAAATGTGGTTTGTACTGCCCTGTGCCTGTACATTTGCAATGTCAAGTCCTACCTGTTCATTTCCCCAAATCCATTACTGATGTACTACTTCAGATAATTTTCAATTACAAAGAGCAGTCCAAATTGATTGAAAGGCCTGGACTTAACTCCCTCTTTTTATTAAAACAGAGCACCTACAGAAGAATAACCAGATACATGTCAGCTTAGTATCTCTTCAAAGTTTTACTTTACTTACTGAAACACAATGAAACCTAAATATTAAATTGTCACTTCTTTGAAGAAGAAACTTCTTTACACCCTTTTATAAAACAAACAACTAATTGAAAGTACCTTTTCCTCAAAGAAGTTTTTCTTTAGAGGAACATGTTTTTTCAAATATTATAGCCTTTTGTCATGGTAGCTTTTTAAACAAGTTAGATTTATGCATTTTTCATGAGAACATCTACATGGCCATGACTGTTATATGCTGTAAAATACGCTATGTTTCAGTTGTAAAGCAGAAAAGTTAAAAAATATTATGTCAGCTATGAGTCTTGTCTTCTAAATAGCTATAATTGGATACATCTAAAGATCAGAGATTAATTTGCTCTTATAATAACATGCAGCAATGATTTGTTCATATATCACTCAATGCTTCAATTGTCCTCATAGACAAACCTGACTTGTGTTCTCCTTGAGGTCTGATATATTTTGAAGCCAGAAACTACTCTCTGATCCTAAAAATTCTTTCACACTCAGCATCCTCTCTTCTCATATTTCAACTATGGTGCCCAACTGAAATCTTACTCTCCTCTTGAAGTTTTACTCTGGACCTTCTGCAAAGCTAATTCTGTACCCCTCTCAGTTTTTGCATCTTATTTCTTATGCACTATCTTAAATCTATCCTAAAGCAGTTTTAAACACTCTTTATGTTGAGAAGCCATTATGTAGCTTTCTCTGTTAAAATCTTACCTCATTTTACCAAGTCACACTTCTGATAGAATTTACTGATATTCCCATATAAGTAAAATGTTGGAACTGAGCTTTAAAATAGCATTATCTCAGATTTTTTTTTTTCATTACAAGAGTAGCACTATCACTTATTCATGCTATCCTAATATGTTTTCAGCCTTGATGCTCCATGTTGGCCAAGCCAGCCTTGCTATATTTGAGTATCATTGATTTCACTTGGATAATACTTCCCATTGGGCTAGACTGGTATTACTTCTTAGGTAGAAAGATTAACATATCTTTCTGGCTCCCTACTTCAAGAGTATAATTTGATTTGTATGTCCCTATGTATGGCCCCTTCTTGCATGAAATTTATAATTTCCGCATAACTTCAAATGTTTCCTCTAAGACATTTTCATCTCCACTGTACCTATTTACTTTTTTGAACACTTTACATTAGTCTGAAAATAAAGACTGTTTCAATCACTGATATTTTTCTTCTTTCCCAAGCATTTTCTTGTTTTCATACAGACCCTGTGTGCAGGGAAAAAGATCCCAACAAATTTCATATGACCTTACCTTCTCTTTTAAATTACTCCTCAAAACATGCTCTTCCTAGAATGGCCAGAAAAATGTCCCTGTCTGACAATGGCTAGAGAACAACAATTTGACCCTATATTTTGAGTAAAATCCTAAGTTTGCTTTGGTCATGGAAATTTTTATACTTCAGTAGATCCAGATTTACATTTGTCTGCATTTTAGATTGACTACCTCTTCTTCAAACCACCTTTTCAGGTTGCCTTTTTCATAATGCATCTTATTTTACAAAAATGGCACACCTTGAATCTGTTTCACGCATGACTGAAACTTGAGAATGTTCAAGAAGTTAAACAGTTAAACAGTTCTGCAAGAATTAAATTAATTATTTATTATTTTAAGTCCATGTTGAATGTAAACTTAGAGTGCATGTATTATTACTATGTAAAATAATGTAAAATTAGAGCGCATGTGTCCCATGGTGTAAAGGAGAGCACTCTGGAGTCCGAATTCCAAGGTTGTGAGTTCCAGTCTCAGTGGCGACCGTACCCTGGCAGTTAAAGCCTCTCTGCCATCTGATCCTGTCAGATCTCGGATGCTCAGCAGGGTCAGCCCCGGTTAGTACCGGGTGCTGTGACAGTCCCGAGGACTTCACTGTCACTGTCCAAGCTCGTTCGGCCATGGCAGATGGTCCTTAGGACTTAAACGGTGGGGCCAGTTCTGCACATGCTGAGCCTCACCTAAAAAATCCACTGCGCAGGCTGGAAGGGCACACCCACATGGGGAGAGCCCTGCCCAAATCTGCGTTCGCGAAGTCTGGCCATACATACATACACTAAACAATGCTTGATGGTTTGCTTTGTATAAATAATGTCCTTTTGCCAATAGAGGTTTAGAGTACACCGCATTGGAAAAGTGTATTTAATGATTTTAAGGAAATTTGCAGTAAAATAAATATAAACTGCAGCAGTTGCTATTTGAAACTGCTTAGTGTATGCAGCATGTATAACAGAATGTGTTTACTATTGGTTGAGAACATCTGGGCTGCATTTCAGTGTGTTTGAATGAAACCTAAAAATACTAGAGTCAGCATTTTCATTCTACTGTAAGCATTTTACATGTAACTTTGAAGGGTATTTCCTTTGGTTTCTCTTACATATCTAAGGGAAGGGTAAAAAAAAAACCAGATTGTGTTCCGAAGATAATTTTGAATTTTTTTTTTTTAATTCCCACTTAAAATTATCTATGAGAATACTGCAAAAAAAACCTCTCTAAGATTATATGAAAGTTTACACAAAAGTAGTTGATTCATTTACAGAGAATTTCAGAAAAATCTAGATCTACATATATTGCAAGAGTGAAGTTTTTTCGTTTATATTAATTCACATTTTTAACAGTTCAGAAAACTGTGTTATATTTTATGTTGCAAACGTTGTTAAAGACTACCACTGAAATTAAAGTGGCTGTAATAATTAATTGTTTTAAATATCCATGTTTGTAGATATATATTTCATAACTACTATCTAATTTGGACTAGCATTCAAAATACACTGACACTTTTACAAATCACAGCAAGAGGCACATTCCTATCTCTGTAAAATGAAGTTATAAAATTCTAGAATTGATTTTTGCTGTTTAATCAATTTCTATATATGTAAATAAGCTCAGTCCTGAAAAGTCAAATCCAGCTGATCAATACCCAGATAAAGTGACATTTAAGAAGTGAAGAACTGGCGAGATTTTTTTACCCTTTTGTTTCTTAGCATTATGTTCTGTTACTTTGGACAAGAACACAAGTGATTCACTTTTGCCTTTTAAAATTGAAAGAAAGGTCTTGGCATATAAAACCTTTCTCAGGATGTCATTCTTGCAAAGATAAGAATGAGCTAATAAGTCAGGTTTTGTTTTCTGTTCTTCTAAGATCTGAATAAAAGTTTTCAAAAGTGTAGATACTGTCAATTAAACATGTAGTAACAGAATAAACCAGAGTTAAAACGTTAATTTTTAAAATTCATAACCATAGGAAGACATTTATAGAGAAGTCATATTTGCGGAAAAATATGTCTTTCAAAAAGTGATTTGACAGTATTAGAAAAAAAAACAAAACAAAGGATATGTACAGAGTCCTGTCATCCAGATGAGTAACAAAAACCCTAATATGAGTTAGAATCAAATTTTTAATCTAATTCTGTTCATTAATTAGACCGAGAGAAAACTAAATCAAAACAGTACCTGAGAAGAAGAAGGAGATGCTGGAAACAACAAATAACAGATCTGTGTAACCCCAAAAGAAAGAAACAATATCTATAGAATAGAAAGTGACCAGTGGGAGGGTGAGGAAAATGTAATATTGAAAATAACAACATCTCTGGGATTTTATTAATTGTAGGGTCCAGTAAAATGACAGCTTTCAGTTCCTGGGCTTGTCCTTTAAATACATTGCTAGATGTCCTTTGCATGTCACCCTGAGGGATGAGAACAACAAGGGTATTGTTGTTTTTGACCTTCCTCCATGGTTTCAGAAAGATTTTTCTAGATTGCAGAACTTGTTTATTTTGACTCACATTGTTTCTATGATGACATCCAGTGCATGCGATGAAGTATATTGCAGTGATGAGAATCCATAAATTTTGCTTAAAGAAATAAAAGATACTGGTTGAGGTGGCTTTGGAGATAAAATTGAAATTCTCAATACATGGGAAAAATTAAAACTCTGTGTGTGTGTCAGGCTTTTGCTTTTAAGCCCTGTCAAACCCTTCTGATTTGTTTTTGCTTTGTTTTCCAGACAATGTAGTTTAACATAGGCCTCCTTCAACTCAGTATACTAGGATATCTAAGGGGTTAACAGAGCATTAGAAGGAAGAATAAAAACAAAATGAAGCTTTGGAATAGAATAACATGAGTTATTTGCCCAATACAAAGTTCAACTCTTATCAGCAACCAAAATCTCAATGAAGAAAAGACACTGAACATCAGAATAGTAAATGACTTTTCTAAACAACCTTTAGGCCTCTCCTACAATAAAGTCATCCTTTCCTCCTTTACGTATTCTGTATTTTGTCTAGTTTTAGTCTGAACATGAAATTTTTCTCTATTTCAGTATGTAGCATTTAAAATGAAAGTAACAACTTGAGTCTTTATCTCCTGCAGGGATTTATCCACGGATATATGGAACTGATGAAACTTCAGTAATTCCAATTTGTGGCATAGACAATCGGTGGTTTAAATCTGAATATGTATGAAAGCATCACAATGAAAGTTAGCCCACTTCAGCTCTGTTAACAGAAGCCCTTTTGATAACGTGTAGCAGCTACAATGGCATAATAGAATCTGTTGCTCTTCACTTGGTAGGTATAACACTTAAAAGAGTAATGTTATCCCTAAAGTGGAAAATATGGCACATATTAAAAAAAATATTAATTATACTACCACTACTACACAAAACCTAACTTTAAAACAACATGTTCCAATAGTACCTTGCTTGCTTTATTTCAGTTTAGACCTCGGATCTCAGTTCTGCCCCTATTGTTTCTTTTCTTATTCATGTCTGAAATCAGTCTGGGATCTCTTTCAGGCTCAGCTGATGAGCCATTATTTCTGAACAACTAAGCCCTGATGCAGCAAATATGGCTACTAAGTACACAAACGGCTATTTAACTGCTTAATATATTTGGTTTACATGACAGATTTTAGGTACACATACCCATTTTTACTCTGTTGCCATTGATGTATAAATTGAAGTTGATGATTGCTAATAACACTTTCCTGCCTCGTTTTGCATTATAACTTCATCAAACATCATCTTTAACCAATCAGTAAACTGATGTGTTATTTACAGTGTTAGAGAAAGAAAGCACCACCAATAATTTATTGTGATACTTTTGTTAAAGTCAGTTTGCAGAAAGAGTAAAATAAAAACTTCATCAAACAAACATGGTTCTAAATTTTTTTGCTTAAAATACATGTAACCAGCAGCAACTAAATATAAGTTAAATAATGAATAATGAGCCAAAGCATTTGCAGCATAATTACCAGGTTTGTACTTGAAGGAACAACTAAAGTTGCTGTTCACATCTTAAGAGGTGTATCTTTGTTCGTATGTGCTCTGCTGTCACTTACGTCTCTCAATATATAAAAGTTAGAAATGTAGATATACCTAACACTAAAGTATTATCCACTTGAATTTCATGTTAACTGATACTCCAAGCCTCATGCAGTCCAGGTATTTTCCTTGATTTTAATCAATCTGGATTATTTATCATGGTATGTCATTTTCCTCGCAGTCATCTCAGCAAATGGGTTCAGTTCAGTTAATTTGGTTTCACAAGGATCTTGGAAAGCAGTTTTCCCTGTAAATTTACTGGTATAATTAGCATGAAGTTGAACTAAATCAGATTGTTTTCCCCCTGACCACTATTTTATATTTTTTTACTACTTTATATATGAAAAAACTCACAAAACATACAATTCTCAAAGTTGAATCAAATTAAGCAGATGACCAAGAGCCACTTCTTGAAATTATTTTTCTTTGTTTTTGTCTATCTAACACACCGGTGCACAATAACTACAGTGTGCTACAAAAGACAGTTCATGAAGTTGAGTGCATACCAAATTACAACTAAAATGTATGGGGTTTTCTACAGTGTACTTGGCTTCTGATCAGGAATATTCAATATTGAACAGTGTCCTAGAGGTGCACTACACTGTCTAGTTTAACTAGGCCATCAGAATTTTTTCTTGTTTCAGAGAGGCAAAAAAATTGCATGTTTTGTCTTTGAGCTAAAAATGGAAGGGAACAACAACTTCTTCTTCATCAGCAAACACTAACTCTTTGTACCATATCAGAAGGACTGAAGCTTAAATACAAAGTTTTAAGATGTTTTACATGAAGCAAATTTTTCAGTAGTAATGAGTTCACTTTAGAGCAGTTCTGAGAGGGAGGAGTTCAAACAGTACTACTAATACTCGAAAGTGTACAGACCTAGAGCACATGTGGAGCAGGAATATTATTTTGATCCTATGAATTGATATTCCAGGAAGTAATAGTACTTGCAGACCACTTTGGTGATCTGGATAGTAAGGTAGCTAAGTTTGTAAACTAACTTTCCAGTAGCATTACTTAAATAGCATTTCCTTAATTAAGAAGTTCTTAAGAGAGTCTTTCATTTTTTTTGCCATATTTTTTGACTAAATTTAATCGACAGAGGCATTGATATGTAATTTACAAAATTCTGAATATTTGCTAAGAAGAAGCACAAACAAAATCTTTGATAGTGATACTAAATTCACTATGGTACATTTGTTTTAAAAAATAAATTAAATACATTCTTCTGCAATTACAGTGTCTGAGAGAGATACAGAACTGATAAATAGCAATGTAAAAATTTTAGAAATATAGTCTGAGGCTGGAAAGAGGAACTTTATGCATGGCAACACAACTGGCCTGCCATATTTGTCTATGTTAGGGATTAGTCACAAAATTTTGCCTTGAAAATTCTAATGAAGATTTTATATGACTCTAATTTACATCTGCACCAATATGCCACTTGTTACTGGCAACCTGAGATGGCTCTGACCTATGCCTTGCCACTACACAAATTTTTGGGTTTTTATCACATAAATATTTATAATCTATTCATTTATATTAATTAGGAAGAGGAATGCATATCTTGATTTCTTGAACTCAGTGAAGTCCATCCTTGAAGGTAACTCAGCAGGGCAGTGTGACCCGCAGGAACTCCTGTTTCTAAGTACCTCCAAATCCTGTTTTTCCAAAGACAGGTTTGTAAGGGGGGTATTTTTAATTTAGATGATCAATGGAGCTAAGAGGGGTGAGAGGCAGTTATGAAATGATGTAACTGTTTGGTCTCTTGTAACACTAACCAGACACTGGGTGTTCCCTATTATCAGGGCTGAGTTCCTCTCCGGCTTGGCCCTATGCAGCAGGATAGATAAAATGCCCTTGTAAAACAATGGTAGGGGACATATGGAGGGGTGAGGAAACTGATGATTGGAAGAAGATTGTAAGGGCAGGGGTCTTACATCCCTTACCCTGCAGCAGGGTGGGCTTCGGCTGTTGCCATTATATAATGAATAGGTGGGTTTTGGCTACTGCCCAGGTATCACGTACTGGCCCTATGTGGCATAACAAAGAGCTGACAAAATGGAAAAACCAGGACCAGTGGGCTGAGCAATACTCATCATTCCACAAAGACCATGTAGGCTCCGTGGGGATGCCCACTAAGCAAGGGTGCTGACTAGCTGCTGCTGATCATGGTAGTCCTGGGCTGTCTGCCGAGTAAGCATCAATGATAGAAAGCAACCACTGCAACAGCAACTGTTTTGTATCCTTTTGTATCTTTTTATTAACTGTTGCATCTTTTTATTCTCTTTTGCTAGCTGGTATTGCAATAAAATCGTATGACTGCTTTACTTGTCTTTATTCAGGACTTGTATCCAAAACGAACTAATACAAGGCATTATAGATCAAAAGGCTCTAGGCAGGCGGGAAACAACTTCTCAGCCCTGCAAAAGGGAAAAATGAAAAAAATTGAGCTGCAACATTATGATGTAGCTTTTGCTACTGAGTGAATAGACAGTAGTTGTGTGTCGGTATCATACTCTGCCTCTTTCACGTGCATACTTTTCTCCCTTTAACAGCTCCTTCTTCTCTCCTTTCTACTCTTTGGCCCACATTTTCCTGTCATGTTGCCAAATAAAACCTGTATATCAAATCTGTAAAAGTTAATTTAGTGACTCCTCTGAACTTTCTGTAGTTAACAATTTTGCAGATGTAAAATAATATCAAACTTTCAAATTTTAACTAAAAAAGGTACTAACAAAGCCTAGAAAAACAACTAGATCCTTAGAAATACAGGAAATAAAAACGAAATTTTCTTTATATTCCTGTCAAGTGTGAAGAGAAGATTTTTTTTCCTTAAATGTCCTATGAACAAAGTGTTAATCTACTAATAGTAATTCAAAACCTAGTGTTCATACATATGCTTAGTGACACAACAAACAGGAAGGTAACTAAAGCAGTCATTAATTTAGCCTGAAATAAATTCCCCAAATGTGGCAGAAATTCTGCAATAACTTCAATTAAGGAATATGAATAGAAAACATAATGAAAAACAAGTACTTAGGATATATGTAAAAATATTGAATACAGATGAAGTACAGATGTAAAAATTATTTAAGAAAAGAAATCCCTTGCCCTAAGACTGTAGAACCATAATGTCTTTCTAACATTATACTCATATTTCACTTTCACCAAGTACCCAGTATAAGTACAAAAATGATGCTGCATTGAAGTTAAGATAAGCACTGTAGGACTTTAAATGCAGATGCTCAAGAATGCTTTGCATTGTTACCGCAAACTGCATTACGTTGCTTTACATTATTTCCCTAATTCCAAAAGTGGCTATTTTGAGGGAAGTGAATTTGCTTGTAAACCCAAAGATCTGGCATGAAAAAGCACATGTCTTACTGAAACGATGTGTACTTGGAAGGAGTTTTATCCTTTTATAGTAACAGAATGTATGACATTTAACAATGAATTAAATATTCCATTATCAAATAAATATATTGTAACCAAAAGGAAATGCTATCTAAACCGCTTAGAAGCATCATATGAGTAAATATTTACGATAAATTGTTAAAATAATAAATTTATTTCTCTTTGTGAAAGTTATGAAGCTTTAGTAAACTGCAGCTCCATTAAAAAGTTCTGTACTGCAATAAACAATTTTAACTGACATCCTCTGACTACATTTTATCCTCTTCATTTAACTTACATTAGCTATTATAAACTATGACCAAAACAAAATATTAATTCAAAATGAATGATTCAAATGATGAAATATCTACTTGGCCAGCGATCAAACGGTTCTTTGAAAAGGTGAAGTGAGGGCAAATTCAGCACATCTTTCTTTCAGTGGAAAGAGAAAACACTGTTTTTCCATGATTGTCTGCTGCTTTCCTCACATCTTAAACCCATTGCATTATACAGCTGGTAAACCTACAGCTTGAAAGAAAGTCAGGTGAGTTTTGCATTGTACCATTTTTCTGGGTGAATCCCTTATATTGACACATAACAATTCTCTGCTTTGAATTACACAATAGGAGCTGTCTCATAAGAAGCATTCACACCTCCACTCTGTGCAGTGAGAGTAGAATTTTAGATAACTAAAGTTTTTACGTTAGAACTGTCAAAGATATTCTATCCTGACCTGCTAACCTCTGAAATGTTATTTCCAGTCTTACAGGCTGAGTGTTTTCCTTAAAGCTCCTAAAGTCCATGTTTTAGATGAAAATCTCAGCTTCATCTTTAAAAAACCTCCTGCTTTTTCAGATTTTGGTATACCCTTTTAGATTTAATCTTGAGAAAACAAGAAAGGAAAAAAGAAAGACTTTTAAAAGTCTTTTAAAACAAACTCTTGTGATTCTTCAGGACATAATTAAAAACAATTGGATTTAACCATACAGTAATATAATCATGTAGAAAATAGTACAGTCTTGTAGAAAACTGTGATCAATCTATTTTAATGCAGGAAAAAAGGAGTAAACCCTTCCTGGTTTAAATGCTTCCGTGGACCACCTGATCTCTGCAGCAAGGACCCATCCAGAATAGGATTTTGGCTGCTCACATTCTGCTCCATGGAGCAGGAGAAATTAGCATTATTGTCATGTCAGGTAGTCACAATTCACCAGCTGGAAGGATTCCTGGACTGTTTTATTCACTCTGCAGATACAACTAAATAAAAACCAGAGCCTTCACATGCTCACACCCATTAAAAACAGGCCAGCTAGCACTTTCAGCCAGCAGCAAGCTAGGTCAAAAAGATTTCATATTAGATATTTCCAGAAACATAGAGTTTGTGATGTTCAGCATTACAAGACAATCATATAATTGTACGACTATATGTTTAACAGACACTAAGTGGATTACTACATATTTCTATTTAAATTTTACGCAGATTTGTAGGCTAATATTTGGTGCATTTAGGAGACCAGAATGAGAATTATGCCCAGTATCATTAAAATTGTATGACTTTTAATAATTTTCTAATAGGGATAGCCAAGCAGAAAGGACTGTGACAGTAAATTTTAAATCCTTTGTGGATCTGAGAGGTATCTATTTCTCTGCATGTGAGGATGAAATTTTCTCAGTATCTTGAAACAGATTTTTAACAACATCACACTACATTTTGCTATTGGCCCCACCTATAAACTTGCATACAATCTGTTTCATGTCATTTGTATTCTTATCTGTAAACAGTAAGTATTATTTTGGCAATAATGTGTGCTTGTATTTGTATTATAAAACCACTCTGTCTAGAATTCCTTCTGTTAACTGTAATCCCAAGCAGAATCTATCAGAAAACAGAACTACACTTTTTTTTGCCAAATTTGGATAATTCTCAAAATACATCACATTCCATATTCCTATTTACACTGCAATGTGTCTGTTATGTGGGAGACGGCTTAAACAAAGACCTGCCAAGAGGAAGCATGGAACAAACAGTTTGCCACTAACACACTCATTAAGACTGCATGATTCTCTCATTAAGGGAATCATATAGATGCTCGGTTTAATGTTAAGAAATTACATTGTCTTATTTTTTCTATTTTCTCTCTCCTTTTGCTTTTTTTCTTCTTCTCTTTTTTTGCCTCTCTATTTGCATAAATCAGCATTTTATTTCAGAAGTCTGACATGATTAACCACACATGCTAATGATGCCTAATCCTGCAAAAGGCTTTCAAAACAATTTGAGTGGGGATAGATAGATAGATAGATAGATAGATAGATAGATAGATAGATAGATAGATAGATGATAGATAGATAGATAGATAGATAGATAGATAGATAGATAGATAGATAGATAGATAGAGCAGTCCCTTTATTAGAAGCTTCCTAGTGCACAACAAAAGTATGATCATGTGCATCAGCCAAATGTTACAGTTTTTATAACTTTCATTAATTTACATATTTGATGACTATACCCAACCCGTGATAACATTTTTCACTGGTGTCCACCCTCAGACCTCCTCAGAATTGACCCTTGGAGCACCTCCAAGGGCTCTGAGCTTATTCTCCTGTTTTGACTACAAGCTATGTTATTGTCTTAGTAAGAGTGCTTGCAGATATTCTTTAAAACAGCGTGTTCTTGTGTCTAACAATTTCGGAGATGTGTGAGAAAATGTTGAGCAAATTCCAAATGCCACTTAAAATGTGAGAGACTTAGAAAAACTCATTCAACTTGTATAACTCTATGAAAATTTATAAAAGGCACATTAAAATCCTTAGGCCTCACTACTGCAATGGAAACTTCCTGATTCTCATGTGCAAATGGCAATTCTGTTCAGAAACCCATTGTCTGTAGGCATTGCATGACAAATTCAAGGGAATGTTTTCCTTACACATTTCTTAAAAGAAACATAATTTCCTTCTTTGCCACCAGTAGAAGCCTACCTCTGTGGATTCTACTTCTTCTTTAGAGACATACCCAGTTTCCAAATTACCAATTTGCTGACTATTCAGTCCCTGGTTCAGTGGATTGTGAATGATGTTGAAACACTTGGCTTGGCTTCTAGTGCATGATAAAAAATAGATGAACTTTCTTGATTAAAGCAGCTGACTCTTCTGAGTTTCTCATTTAATGTTTGCAGGACCATATTTATGTTTTCTTCTTATGTCATGAGGAAGAAGAGTAAATAACATCAAAAAATTATGCAATTGGATGGTTACTAAGAAGTTTAAATAGGTTTCAAATTGTTAGAAAAATCAAGTGAATTCAAGAAAACATCCACACCTATTACTGCCATATGAATTAAGGTAGAAAAATGCATCAATTTTATAGTGCCACACAATGCTACTGCCTTACACCAGAGATGTCTAAGCATCAGATTCTGCTCCATCTGCAATTTTAAACTGGCAATTGTGATTTTCCAGGTATTGCCACATGTTGCAGTATTGCCACATTTCTGTTTATCAAAAGACAAATTCAGCTTTAAATCGAACAGAAGTTATTAAAGTATTTCTAATTTGAAACAAAGAAACAAACAAAAACCCCAAACCATAACTAACCACAAAACAAGCTCATATACTGTTCCCCCACCTTGGAAGGAGTGAAAACTTCAACCAGCCAGCCATCTTCCTTGTGCACACATAAAATGATCATAAATAAAAGCAGGAAATTCACGATTTAAGAAACTCTCAAATTTCCCTTTGAGCATAAACTCCCTGTGTTTTCTCTGCAAGTGAGCAGCTTCTGACAGGAGATCTGGTGTGGGCAAAATATAATTCTGACATAGAAAGAGGAAAGAAATTCATTACATTTTCATCAACCTCCTCAGGTGCTTTTGTTTGATACTAGTACTTCTATAGCAGCTTATAACGGGGTGCATAGTTGTGTCTGGAAAACAGCTTGGTGAAGGAAAATCTTCCAGATAAAGTGTCATGAGTACACTGAAATATCTGGTATGGCTCACTTCCCAGCAGCTCCCTGTTAAGTTGAATTCACAGGGTAACTCATAACATTTATTAGAGTAATACATATGTAGCTTCAGCTGGAATCATATTGTATTTATTTGTTTTATTTGTCTCTCTGCTTCACCTACATCTGCTATAGCAAAAAAAAAAAAAAAAAAAAAAAGGAAAAGCCTCCTGTTCTCCATCTGGAGGCAATTATATCCTAAATAGTTTTGCCTTTTTTTTTTTTTTTTTTTCCATTTTAGGTCTGTTTCCTAGCTAAATAACTTCAGCTAGTGTTAGCAGGAGTTTATCTGATCCTGGTGTTTGTTCAACTGTGTCATTTACTTTTACAACTTCAACAGATATTTGTACCAAAGCCTGTGAAAGCTAAGCCTCTGAATAGCCAAGTATTGACTGGAAAGGTTGCAAAGGTTAAATAAAGAAAAGCTAAGTTCATGCCGACAAAAAATAAAGTAAGTGCTCTGTATTCAGCTTCTTCCTAGAAGACTTCTGATGGTTTGTACACTTCAATGTAGGATATACTGTTTATATAGTATACATATATAATGATAAACTGTATGGGTACACCAATGAGAAGCATCTGTCTCTTGCTGCTGCTGAGAACCCTGATTTCTGCAGTTGCAGAATCTGATAGGTTTCCTGAAGGACTTTCCAACCTCCTAACAAGTCAGAAACAGTATCTTCCTGAAGAAGAGAGGCTATATAAGGGAATAAATAATATTTTGTATTTCATTATCTACAAAATATTTGTTCTTCCTATATAAAGTTGTGTAAAACTGGCTATTCATCACAGAGGTTTGTTTGGGGTTTTTTTCTTTAAAAATGTAAAATTTCCAGTGAGATTGACATTCCACGTCCTGAAATGATCCCTATTGCCTTTACTTGACATTGTGCCTTTGTAAACTTCTCTCAGAGGAAAGAGAATTGGGAGAGATGAAGAAAAAAAGTCCATAATAATGGACGGAGGACTATCCCAACAGTGTTAAAAACACTGAAAATTTAGTCTGGACAGGACAGACACTACCAGGTATGTAATGGAATGGGAGGTTATTACTCATGACTCAAAATCAGTTAATTAGCAAATCTGTTAAACTACATGAGAAATGAAATAGAAATCTCATAATGGAAATGTTACTATTTTTCTGTGAGAACAGGAATTCATCTAGACCATGTGTCCTCATCAGAACCTCCAGGTTTGCTTCTAGTCACTGCACTAGAAAGAGCTCTACAATATGAGGAGAAGTTAAGAGATTGGCAACATGAATGACAAGGACACAAGTTTTTTACATGTGAAAAGATTAGTTAGAAAGCTGAAGAAAAAAGAGTGGTCCAAAAATATATAAAACAGCAAACCTGTTAGCAACATAAGACCACAATACTACTGAAAATGTTTCAAGGCAAAAATCCTGACAAAGATCAAGAGCTGGATTAGCTTGCATGGACTATCCATGCAGTGAGGTATAACAGTGTCCCTACTGCTAAGGACACCAGACTGGTGTGTGTGCCAAACCCTTCTAGGTGGGCAAAAGTCTGTATTTTTTTTCTCTCTTAATTTCTTTTATTGTGCCACAAAGAAAGGTATATCAGAGCATGAAATTACCTTTTAGCATATTGCAGAATTTTTCAATTAACACTAAAAAAATTGCTTTTATAGAAACAAGGGAAACACAAAATGACCTGCAGTTAATTAGCTATTTCTAGGGCATAGAAATAAATGTATTTGCTAGTTTCAGTAAGAAATATCAGTTTTCTATTAACAAATTTGTCTATTCAGATCCACAACAGACATAAGCAAATTCTAGAGTGCCGTAAAATAAACATTAATATGTTAGTCTTGTACTACCTTTCTCCTTTTTTAATAAAGTATATAGAAATTAATCACAGATTTGGACATGGTACATGCTGAACTTGCGTCAGCTTGTTCCTGATGTATTTGGTATCAGATTAAATGATAGATCTATTTATAGTGCTCCTAGAATTTGTGATACATCGGGGAATTGCAAGTCAGATACTTCTGACATTAACATAAATATCCATGTACATCTACAATTTGTAAACCAAACTGAGCATTTCTTGGTGTTTATCATTAGTGTAATCTTATTCTGCATCCCAAGAAATGCTAGTGTCTGCTCCTAACATAAATTGGAAGGCTAGTGTTTTGTGGGACTTGTTCCAGACACACACAGCAAAGCCCAACCATTTATTTTCTGCAAACCGTAGCAACAGTAGTCATCATAATTTACTTCACTGCATAAAAAGGACTATTTATTTTGGTTATTCATAGACATTCTGGCTTCAGCTGTTAGAACATATTTAAGCATAAATTGGAAACAACTCCATTTTGATAAAAGACCTATAGATATACTTCAATTTTTTGTTTATTTCACACTAATGAAATCACTTCGAAGGCTTTCACAAGAACCAAAAAATCCCACTGAATAAACTCTCAGGTAACATAATACAAAGCAGCAATAAGAAACCTGTCCCACTGTGATAGCCTCACTCAACCTACCTGTGTGAGGATCAACTATACTGCAGAATTTTTAAATAAAAGTTGAAAATTTTAAACATATTATTCTCTGCAGTTTTTTTTCTGCTGTTTGGGACCTGTGTAATTCACTTGAACATACTCTCCTAGTGCTACTTAATCTAACTTTCAATACGCTTTGCTATTTTTTCATTTTTCTCAAGACTTAACATCACCAAGTGTTTGAATTGGGTATGATGATATTCTGGCATGCCAATTTGTCTAAAAGAAGTCTGAGTGAGGCTCAAAATATCCTTTTAGTAGTGGCATGACATTCTATGAATTACAGAATTTCTTGTCTGAATATTAAATCAAATGTGTGATGTATTGCATTCACTAGAAAAGCCCACACTTAGACATTCCAATATTTAATTTCTCAGAAATTTTAAATGAATCTTCAAAAAGAACCAAGACAGTTCCAGTGTGCTGAGTCTTTAATCCCTAATAAATAAAATAATAAACTCCAATCGGGTTTCTATTTCCATTTCATTGCTAGTCTTGTAATAACAAAATCTTTAGAATATTACACTCTGCTCACTAATAGAGCTTTGACATTATTATGAAACCCCATGAGAGAAGGGATTCCTGAAAACTCCTCTTTAAGAAAGATATTCCACTTTCCAGCCCAGCTCCCAAGAGTTTAGTGGCTTGGAGTACAGTTTTTTGGCAGGGGAGAATCTGCCTCCTTATGTACGAATGCTGTGAGCAGCTGGCGGCAGAAGTGGTATTGGCAGTAGCTTCAGCCTCATGACTGTTCCTCTAGTCCATGGAAATATGCCAGATGGCAGCCAAAGAAGAAAAACAGAAAGAAAGCAGAGGAAGGAACAAAAGAAACTCACATAATACAACAAAGAACCTTTCTTTCTCTTCCCCATGAAGGTATAAGTGTCATGATCACTGTCTCAGAAAGTGTATCTTCATAGCTAATTAAACTGAGATATAGTTCTGACATTGCCTTAATTTGGTAAACATTGATGATTTGATTATTGAATTTAATGCACACTATTGGCAGTGTCATCTCTCTATAACACCCATTCCACTTTGGACCTTATCATCTCTACAAAATTCTCTCCACAAAGAGGTTTTACTCAGCAGATAGTCACTGTGAGTTATTCACAAATCCTTCATTATAGAAAAAGACATAATGACCAGCCAGACAATCAGGGCAGATCCTGCTGCCTCTAAGGAATCTTCTTAAGTGGTCCTTTGGACCTGTCATTAAGTCTGGGAGATATGAGTCTTCATTATCTAGCAGGATTGAAAGTCATATTATACGTTCTTATTTATGTATCTCATTTAAGTACAAGAAATTTTGATAGGTGCTTTAGTACTTCTTCATCCATGCATGAAAGCATTAGAGGTCATGAAGAAGGCTTCTCTCTCCATTTGTTCTTCAGAGGTCTCAGGAGGCTCTGAAGCATAACTATGCTATTCTTAGGACTTAGTTTTTACAGTCACATCTATTGCTATTTTCTGAGTAAAGCAAAATGCAGCTGGAAACAGGATTCCTATCTGCATTTCAGGAAAGGATGTGTACTTCAGTTTAAATACTCTAAAAAAAAGGGAAAGAAAAAAAAAAGGTGGGGTGGAAGAAACAAAAAGCAAAAGAGGAGATCTTATTTGTGATTTCTGGAAACAATGAAGTATTTTGCTTGCATTGGAGCAGAATAGTCGTCTTCCAGAGAACAGGGTGGACATACTTCCCTACAAAAATAAACAAGCCTCCTCCTCCACTCTGAAAAAAGTTAATGAAATTGTGAAATGTTTTGGTGGTCTCCTGAGTTTCCTTGTCCATGAAGTACCCACTCCTTTTCTACATCTAATGCTGTGAATGCTTGCATTTCTGGTGTATAGTGAATCATTAGTGTATCTATCAACTTTTTTGGTCTACTTTCCTCTTTTTGTTCAGTACAATTTCCCGAGAAGTTAAGCTATGGTTTATTTGATGAGACAGGCAGAGGAGGAAGAGCTCTAAGGGACTGCATTGTTTTAAGGCATATATTTTCCCCCACACTGAGAAAACTTGTGTTAAACTGGGTTTTCCACCATCTTCTGAAAGAAGCAACCCCCAACACTTGCTGATCAGCAAAGACACTCCATTCATTATTTGGCTACAAAAGTACATTAATTATTTGATATAAAGGAGTATCTATATATCAGAGAATCTCCTAGAAATAAAATATGTAAATAAAAACATGATGGTCTATTTAATCAATTGACTATGAGTGTTTCACAGAAGAAACAGTCTGTGTTTTCCCAAAATGTAACAAAACTAAAATCAAAATTACAGACAACTTCACGACTTAAATGATTTGCTAAACAATGTTTATCATGGCAAGCTTGAATAGTACTATGAGATAATCAGTTTTAAAGATACTTGACATCAGATGGTTTAGAAATGTGAGCAGAACTGTCAGTTGACATAAACAAGGTTATTAAATTACATAGGCTATGAGTACTGTAAAATTTTGTAGTGGATTTCTAAATATAACCTACAGTGTGAATGGAGCCATGGCAGTGACATGGCAGCATGTATATATTAAGGATTTTTATTTCTCCTCCAAATAAAAACTTATATTTAAATTAAACAGTAGCAACAAATATGGCTCACATTAAATACAACTTAGACCCATTTCTTATAAAGCTATCTTCAAACTCACCTTAGTCCTTTAAAGCTCCTGAAAAACAAATATGTAACACTTTTTCTACAGTAAGACAAAATTCATTCACATATCTGAACTTTAGATAAGGGTCCCTTTTTTTCTGTTTTTATTAGCACTTCTAGGAATATTTCCACTTTGTTGGATGGAAAATTAGACAGTGTGCTGTATATAAATGTGAAAAATCAAATTAATCAGATCCTGTATTGACATGCGACATGAAATGCTTTTATTTTTGCTTTTAAAACACTGATATATAAACAGTTGATATAAATTTTTAAAAGAAACATAATCAGCTTTCTTTAATCAAAAAATCCATGATAAGAAGGTTGCCTTAAGAAAGTCTCAACCAAACTATATGATCTAATTTTGATCTGATCCCAACTTTTTATTCTCCATTTAAATACATTTAACTGCTATTATTGTTTTTGTTATAAACCTAGCTCCCTATTTGTGAACAGCCTAGCTTTTCCAAAAGAAAATGTTGGGATAAGTTGGGCTGTACCTAGCCAGTTTTTTTTAACACTATTTGTCCATACAGTGCTTCTATCAATAATCTTACATAAAAAAATTAACTTCTTAGCCATTTGGTATTGTACGTGTGGTCTAATAAATGTGAACATTGTATCAAATACAATTAAAAAGTTACCATTAACATGATACATATTAATTTCCTCTGTGAATTATATACCAATGGGAGGATCTTAGAAATTTTATATTTGAAAATGCATAAGCATCTATTACAAATTAATGCAAAGAAGCTGGAAAACGAATATTGGTTCAAAAGCAAAAAGTAATGCAATAAATTATGGAAATCATATTTCACTACAGTTACTTTTAAATAATAGTTAATGAAAAAATAGAATCTCTATTTTTGTCATTGCCCTATTTACTTTCAAAAATGTTAACGACAAAAATAATTAAAAATTACAATTTTCTGGCAAAAGGCTCTCAACCATAGATATTCATTCATGTTTGGTATGCTCTATCAGTGTGTCATATTTTTAATTAAATACTGCTATTTTTATTAAGTATTGAGAAAACTTAATATTTTCATAAGAACAGTGACATAAATGTTAATCTACACCCCCAATTTGGAGTGCAAAATAAATTCAATGTTATTATTTACTTGAAAAGTGCATCCTCATACACTTTCATGGTCATTTGTTCATAATGTTTTCCATTCACACAGACACAATACCTATTTTCCTGATCTTCCATGTTCAGCAATGTCTTTACGAGCTCAAGACATTCATAGTTAATACAAGCCATTTCCAAATTTTAATATACTGTAATACTATAGAAGAATAAAAAAGAGCCACAGTTGCAACTATTATCACTGCGAGTTACACTATAAGCCACTAGAAGTACCTGTAAGACTTCAGAAAGCGAAACCTCATCTTATTTCTTGGAGATGGACGGGGCATACATGCTCCAAAAGGATCCCACGGAAAGGCCATTGGCAAAGCTAATTCTAAAATTGTCTAATAATTATATCCCTGAGGGGACACAGCACAGTTGTGCTGGAGGTGCCCCGTACTAATCATGAAGCACTTGTAACTGTGTAAGGGACTGTCCTTTTCCTTTGGTATGCTTTGGCAGAGATGTGGCTGGCTGAGAGCACAGGCTAAAAGGATAACTGGGATTTCCTGCTGCATGAGGCTTGCCCTTTGCATAAACATCTCCTATATTCAGAGCTCTTATCGCATTATTCAAGTGAGAACTATTATGGTAAACCCTTAGATATAGCAGCCACTAAAGAGCACAGAGCCATGGAGCTAAGGCAGACCATAAATAGCCAATGCTCTGATTGTTCACTGTTGCCGAGACAAAACCCTTCAAAATGTTAACAGTTCATTAAAAGTATTTGCAATATGGATTATATTTGAACAACCTGTTCTGACTGGCATCAGATAGCTACAGAACATGGAGAGAAAAAAAAAGACAAACAGACAAAAAAAATCCCAGATCAAAATCTGCTTGTGTATCAGTGTGTGGCCAGAGTACAGTGAGGAGCTAGTAAACAGGGAATAAAACTGCTACTGGAAACATGACTGCAAATCCCACAATTGACTCATTTAATTCGTAACTCTCTTCAAGTGTGTCTTCCATCCTCACAATTTCTTATGAGAATCAATTTATAACATTAAGCAGCTTTTCTAAGAGGACTTAATGATCTATGAGAGATCAGCCACTCTAAGAAAGTACATCTTGGTCTGGCAGATAATTTTCAGGCCTCTTTACAGCTTTTCTCAGTGACATCATTCCTGTGCTGAATTACCACCACTGATGTAGCGAACTGAACTCAGTTCCTTTCTACCAGGGTTCATTCCAGCTGAATGCCTTGTTTTGTTTTGTCTTGTTTCTGGTTTTGGTTTTTTGTTTAGCTGGCTGGGTTTTTTGCTTTTTTTGTTTTATATTTTATTTTTTCTTCAAACCTCAACTATTGCATACAATTGTTTCAGTCTAGCTCTAGTGGAGTTAAAGGCAAACAGCAGTGATCTTCCAACACAGGTAGGCAGAGTATTCTCTGCCTTCAGTGACCTTTGAAAAACAGTAAACTCAAATATTTTTATTCATAAGAATAATGATGAAAAAGAAATTGGGTATTTACCCAAAGCAAGGTTAAAGATGAAAATTTAGAATTACTCAGGGCTGCACTGAACAGTTCAGAGACTTAGAGAAATAAGTTTTTAGGGATACATTATGACTATCAATCAGTTAATTGGTGAAATGTACTATTTTCATGGTAAAGGGTATTATGAGAAAGTAGACTTCTCAGAAAAAAGTTATAAATATGCAACAACTGCTTATATTTTCTCTTTGGGGGCACCATTTTTCTCCTGTTACACTGACAAAAGCACTAGATGATTAACTGACAACAAATGTCTTCACACCATGCAGTAAGTTTTCAGTATAGAGGATTCATAGATGAAAACTTGAAAAAGGTTAAATGTGACTTTTGTTTGTGTGTGTACATGTGTAGATAAAATTATAGACTGTATAATTAAAATAATATAGCAAATAATTTTCAAAGGAATGGAATTTTGATTATTCCAATAGTAATTAATAAGGTGCTTTCTGAGTATCATAAGCTATAATCTTCTTCATAATCATAATATCAATTAAATCTAAGTGATCAATAGATCCCTTTAAGCATACCTGAATGATAATACTGAATGTTAACATTGTCAAAATCAATATTTCTCTTCTGGCAAATAAAACCAGGGAAGGATATTTTTTCATAATTGCATCCTAAGTATCTTCATATTGCCAGCTATGATTTCTTCTCACATTTTGTTTCTAAAAAGGATTTTGTGCAACACATTAATGCAGCAGCAACATTTTTTTTTTAATAAAGAAAACTGAAGCAATGAACTGAACATGTTTATTGTGTGGTTTCTTTTCTCCTTGGTGTCTTTCCTTCACTGTGGCACTAAACCTGTTAATGAAGTCCACTGCAATAAGGTCATAGAAATAAGCTCCTTATAAGATTACTAAAGACTAAATTTATACCTTAATATCAAAACCACTTATTGTCACCGTGTAGTGGCATGCAGTAGATCATTGTACCAAAACATATCACAGTGCTTATGGAAATATAAGGAAATGAAGGAGCAAATAATTCTGTAATGCACTTTGACTTTTGCAGAGGAGTTGTTAGATCCTTCCTGACATTTTTCTTTTCTTCCAGACCAAAAAAAAATCTTTCAAGAAGCACTCAAAGATCATAAAATGATTAACATTAAGTTGTTAATTTTTGGCAGTGTTTTGTGGAAAAAATAGCTCAATAATGTGAGTAGACAAATATATCATTTTATAAAAAAAAGAGGTAAAATCAATCATTGTCTCCAGTGGTGGTCCACATCTCTTAAAAAAATGAATAATGTAATAAAAAATTATGATACAATATCTTTGACATTCTATGCAGCTTTTTGAAAGCAATTTTTGCTCTACATTTTTTGACAGATACTGTGATATGAGCCCCAAACTCCTAGCTGGTCAGGTCACCACTTCAATGTGTCATTATTGATGTCTTCAGGATCTACAAAAGGCAAATTATTAGAAACTGTTGCAACTTTTTTTTTTTTAGAAAAGGTTAATATATAAATAAATAGCAAAATTAATATTTAGCATAATTAAAAATGTGAAAGTTGAATTAATAATGAACAGGCAAACCCACATGTTTTTTGGGGTTTTTTTCCCACAGCTGAATTCGGGTAAGTGTAAAACCTCTTGCACATACATAGTCTGGCAATAAGCATAAATATCTTTACAGACTCATTTTACTTCCCTGTCTTGACAAATGAAGCAGCAGTAGAAGTTGAACACCAAAAAAAACCCAAAAACACGAGGTTATTTTTAAGTTGTGGAAAGCAATTGGGCTTTCCTGCACACTCCTGTCTGTACAGTCATGCTCCTCCTCTGGACAGCCTTCTTAAAGCCTCTAATCCTCTGAGTTGTTCTATTGTGTGGTGTTGGACTCCAAGAAACAGCATGTCGCCATTGCAAAAATAACAACGGCATGGCTGACTCGGGATCTACTGGTCAAATTAAAGAGAAAGAAGCAAATGCATAGATGATTGAAGAATGACAAGTGACCCAGGAATAATACAGAGATGAAGTTCATTTGTGTAGGAATGGGGTCAGCAAGGCCAAGACTAAGGTGGAACTGCACTTGGCAAAGCATGCAAATAAAGGCTTTTACAGGTACATTAATCAGAAATGGAAAGTCAAAGAAGGGGTACCACCCCTTGTTAAACAAGGCTGGAAAACCGGTAATGACAGATGAGTAGGAGGCTGAGGTACTCAACAACTTTTTTGCCTCAGTCTTCACTGGCAATCTCACCCCTCTCCCAGATTCATATAAAACCATTAAATTTTGTAGCAAGGTTTAAGTTAACCAGAAGTAAGACCTACAAATGCATACACAAGCAAACACTCACACATACTCATTTTGAAAATAGAAAATATATAATAATTCTGAAAACATTGTAAAATATTTGAATTTTGCTTTTTCAGTAACTTTCATAGTAACCTATTTCTTCCTAGTACTAGTTTTACAGAGATGACTTGATTTGACATGCATGTATAAAGAGTTTTTTCTCATCAGTCACTAACTATTTCTGGCCTCTCATATGCCTGTTGTAAGGAAATTAATGTTAAATAGTGGTGACTAATTGAAAGTGAGAGAAAGTTTGGTGCTCTTTTCATTGACACTAGAAGTCATTCAATGAAGCAGCAGTGCTTGCTCAGAAAGTAAAATATCTGTGTTTGTGGTGGAAACAAATCACATGAATAGATAAGCATATGAAGGATAAAAAAAGTGTGAAATTCTTTCCTACAGATTAAAGTACTAATACTGGAGAGCAAGAAGAGTGATGTCAAAAATGTACCAAGCTAAACAGATAGCTCTTCCATTAGACATGCATGCAGATATTACCTACTACAGGTGACAGACAGCATCAAGAGGGGAGTATCAAAATGAAAGCCAGGAGAGACCTGGGCTCAGAAATAACTTATTTTAATAATGAAAAATTTAATATTTTAATAGCTAAACCACACAGGAATGTTAAGACTCTGGAAATATGTCTAATAAAGTTTTTAAGAAGTTAAAGTTTTTAAGAGCCCTTTTTGAACAAGGTGTTTTTCTGCATCCATCGACAACTTCTGTAGCCTGTGCAGAAAGATATTATCCTGGTACAGAATAGTATGTTCACCTATGGCTATTACAAGCACTGTATGCTGATATGGAGCTTACAGAGTTATAAACTACAGAATTCTTTAAACAAAACCCAAACAATTAAAAGTATTTTTTTTAAAAGGTAATCTAATTAAATAACATGATACAAAAATGCTGTTATTCCTAATAATTTTCCAATAAATTTTATGACCTATATTTAAAAAAAAATCATAAGAAGTTACGTTTCATCTTCTTTTTTTTAATCACTGCTGAAATCTAAGCTCTTCTATTTATCTGTTCTCTCAAAGGATGCTGATAAACTTCAAGGACAAGTGGTGTCTCTAGAACTACTGGGGCACCTAATTTTAGTGCAAATGAAATTGAAGAGCTTGTACAAACGATTACCAGGCACCTTTGATTCATGTTTGGAGCAGGCTCATTGAAAGGGAATTTCACAGATGAGCAAAATGGATATTCAGCAAATTACCTAGGAGGGCTTTGAGTTGTTTCTCGTATTCCTGAAAGGCCTATCAGAGAATTAAAGTCTCACTCCTCGCCTGGAATATTTCCAATCCTGTTTGTAGTGCGATTTCAATAACTATTTGGCAGGAACATATTCTACTCCTAGGTGACTGCAACAGAAGTGGCATCAGAGCCACTTAGATCAGAGCTAATTTGAGAAGGGCCTTGGGACAAGGGCAAAAAAAAATGGGACAGCTTTGGACAGTACTGAAAAGCAAAAGAAAGAACCTTAGTTTACAGTTTATATTTTAATTTACTGAATTTACTGATAACAGATAAGAGAAGTACTGTTTGCATTATATATAGTATTAGGAGATCTTTTGAGAAAATGGAAATAATGATCCTCCTTCAATGTCTGAGCACAAGAATTAACTGGCAGCAAGACTTGAGAAATCCGAGTCTTAAAAGTTTTTGCAACTCAGTCCTGCTGGTCTGTGTGACAGTTAAAAAGCACAGATCAATTCTCCTGCTGCTCAGATAGATCTGTCTTTCAAAGATGATTAACAATATTTATACGTAAGTTCTTAAATATGGCCATATGGGTTTTGCATCAAAGTCTTACTCCAAAGAAAGGAACAATTAAATGAAAGGCACTACGGCTCATTTCCTAGAGAATTAGCAAACTGTGATTCTCTCCTCCATGTGAAATATACCCTGTGAAAATGGGTAGAGTGAATTGATAGTCAATATGGCACATAAAAATACTGGAAAATCCCAGAAGAGACGCCTGCAAAAGAAGAGTGGGGATAACTGTCTGTCACCTAAATAAATAAACATTGATTTAAAATGCAAAATTCCCAGGACCTGCTAAAATTTTTCATGAATAAAATGAATGAACCAACATACATTTTGTATTTAAAGACAACCTTTAAATAAAGCATTCAAAAGAACACTTTAGAAATCTGTGTGTTTCAACAGTTTATAAAAATGCAAATCATCCGTCTGTGAATAATTACTTTCCCATGTAATGAAAGTGGTAGCTGAAGTAGGGAACTTCACTGATTTAAACTAAAAGGATAACAGTACCTGAACTAGGACTGGAATCTTGCTTAAGACATTATCCTAATGTAATCAAAATAGTAATATAATGTAATATAATAATACAAATGTAATCACATAAACTGTATCTTTAAACAATACTACAGGTAGGAAAATGCATTATATTGCATTGTTAATATTTTTCATTATATTTATCCCCACTTTCTGATTAAGCATATGAAAATTAAATTAAGTATATTTTAAATTCATTCTTTTAGCTCAAGTCACTTATTTAATTGTGAAATCCTCACATTAGAATTACAATACAAGATGAAGAGAATACTCTTATTTCAATTTTATATTGAAAGTACTATCATAAATTTCCCAGCACAAAAAAAAAAAAAAAGGAGAATTAATTTAGGAAGAAAAGGAAATAAATATGTTGTTTGGCATTGCAAGTTTCTCTAAAACTGAACAGATCCAAAAGTAGTATCAGACTAATTGTTGTTGCAGGTGACTGAAGAAAATTCGTTAGTGTGAATTTACTGAAAAATTCTTGAGAGAAATAAAAAATACACTAATAAATAAATAAATAAAAATTACACTATAATAGTTTTGGTCACTTTGTGTTGAGAGCACATAAAAACTACACATGAAGCCATAAAGTTAATCAGCGACATGATCTCGGACCACCTGCTCCAGTTCACCCTGCTTGAGCAGGGAGTGGCTTAGACTAAAGGATTTCCGGAGGTGCCTTCTGGTCTGAGTGATTGTGTGATGCTGGAAAGCAATCCTTTTTTTCATAGGTTTTGAGATAATGAAATCGATGGGATTTCAGAAGTGCTTTAACTTGCTTGCCAAGTGTTTCTCCCTCTGTGAAAACATGCTTTTATGCCCTCTGGCGTCCAATTGAAAGCATTACTCTCAGAACAATTACATCCAAAATAGTAACACATCCATAACCAGATAATTTTCTTCCTTTGGAATGGTTTATTCAGCTACCCGTCACTAGCTGTGTCTGTGTAGTGAGCTCAGCTGACCTTTAAGCTACACTGACAGTATTGACCAGCTGCCTATTGGCTGCAGTAGCTCTGACACCTCTCACACATGCACCAGATCAACTCTCTACAGAGCATTGTCCTAATATGGAGCAAGTCCCTTCCCTAAATTCTTAAGGGCTTAAAACCCTAAGAAAATGGGGCTTATACAACATTATACAACATTTTTAAAGGGAGCACAATGTAGACCTCTAAGTGCTTAATAAAATATTATTCAATCTCAAAAATATGTGATTGTAAGGTAGGAGCAGTAAAAATATATATCAATTAAATGCAAAGTTAATTGCAGCAGCAAAGCTGACTCTAAAGTTCTTAGAACTGTGGCTGAAATTCAACAACGACAAAAAAGTAGCAACCGTCTGAACTTTACTTACACGTACTTCTTCAATACTTCAAATTGTGGAGAAGGGTATTGGGACCATCTCCAATACACAATTCCCATACCACCTGCTGACATATATCCTCCGCATGAATCATAAATTAGAAGTTCTAATTCGGCAGCCTGGGAATCAGTCCACCAGTAATAGTTTGTGCCCATTTAGAAAGGATCAAATCCTAGGTGCAATAAAAGCAAAAAATTTACATTTTCAAGTTATGATATGGCACAGGGTTTTCTGTTGTCTTGCACAAGGGCAGCTCTTTGTCGGTGGCTGCTTGACATCCTCCTACATGCAGCATCCCTGTCCCAGTGGGAAGGGACACACTACCACCACCTCCCAGCTTCACCAAGGATGTCCGTTATTCCACAAACGAAGGCTAAGTCTTCACATATACGTCCAAAAAAAAAAATTCACTACCATGAAAAAAAAAGCTAAATCCCAAACCTTTTCACTACTACTACCCTTTTACTTGTCTGTTACTAAAAAATGAATGGAAACTGAAGATAAAAAACAAACAAACAAACAAACACACACACACAGAAAAAATCCTGAAATGGAGATTGAAAACTTCTTTTCTCCCATGCCTTCACAGAATTGAAAGAAAATGTTGATTTCCTTATATTCAATTTTTTTCCAGAATAGTTCTTTGCATAATGAAAGTAAGAACAAGATCTAACACCATTCACCATTTTATGAGGTTGCAAGACAGAGTCTGCCTGTAGACAAGTCACATACTGCTTTTCATTCACAATATTTTGCTTTCTCATGAATGTTTGAGCAACAGATTTGTATAAAGCTTTCTACCCCAAAGAGCTAGAGAGTAGAACAAGGATCGAAACAGATTTTTTTTCTTCATTTCAGAAAGAAAATGCGAAAAAGCAGAAATGAGGACACATGGGAAAAGGGCTGAGTAGTGCATATTCCATGAACTGATAAATGCAGTGCATGTACCTTTGGGTAACCTTTGTAAATAAGTTATTAAACTACTGCTTTTTTCACATTTTATTTCTGCTTGTAAAACCAGACCATATTGTCGCTTTTACTTATTGGTACAGCAAAATGTGATGTTTTAGTTAAATGTATTTGTTCTTTAGTTACACATATGAAATTATAGAGAGTATAGTGTGTGTGTGTTGAAGTGGATAAATAAAGCCCCTTGCTGAGAAGTGGTCTAGCAATGCTGTCTCATGATAAGTCAAGGCCCAAGAGAAGAGTACTGGTCCTGGAGTCAGGTTCATACAGCTGAAGCTTTGAGTATGTAGAAAATTTTATAAAACCATAGGAAAGGAGAAGTAAAGAGCTTTACATAGAATATTGTAGAACTCTGAGAAAATGAGGAAAGCTGAAAACCTTGCAGAAGAACTGCAGAAACAGATAGGAATTGGCCAACAAAGAAAGAATGAGATAAGAAGAACAGAAATGAAAGAGGAAATATGACTGAAGAGATCTCTAGTTTTAATCCACAAATAAGTTTCTGGGGAAGGACGATGATTTCTACTCTAAAATATTTTCTTATCTCTTTTTTTCTCTTTGTAATTAATGGAAGAAACTGCTTCATTACCTTATGCATATTTTTGTGAGAGAGAAATGGTGTGTTCTATATTGTCAAAGTTTTCAGCTAAAAATTACTTTTTTCTCATAAGACAATCTTGGTGAAAGCCCATACAAAACTGAGAGCTTCTCCCCAAGATTTACTGGGAATATTTTATGTGATTTTGTCTATACACCTTGAGAACTCATGCTAGGCTTTTATAACATTAACTAGCACAGAAAATATATTCATATAATAATAGCAATTGGGCACAACATTACTTTTAAAAACACAAGAAAAAAGAAAACAGATATCTGAAAGTTTCCCCAGAGCAATTTTGAACTTAGTTTCAAATAAGGTTCCCCTCTCCCCTCCCCATTTGCAAGGTGTAAGTCAGAACTTCTGTTGTTCAATACTTTCAATATATGTAGAAGATGGGAAAATATATTTTATTGCAAGGTTACATTTGAATAAAATGTTGAGTAGTATGCTGATTTGCAAAATTGGTTGCCAGTACAGCTAAAACATTTTTATCAGCTTCACAATTCTGAAGAACAGACAATATTTAGTCAAATGAATAAAGACATTTTGGAAATTAGTTCAACGATATTTCTGTAAATTGACAGTTGACTGTAATAGATGAAGCTGAGTCATCAGTCAATCATGGCTGAAATCAGGAAGTGCAGCTGTTGAGTGCATTGATTTCATGTCTATTACGCTGATAAGAAAGCTTCAAGACATTTTACCCTTTCTGATCCGATTTTAACACAATATAGGTCATTTAGTATCATTTAGGTTTTATTTACTTTATAACAAAAGAAACATTGTTAATGTTTCTCCTAATTTTGTTATTTTGTCAATATTTCTCTTCATTAGAAGCCCAGCTATTTAAATATTTTCAACCATTGACTGTTATGATGGTTTTACTTTATGAATCAGTTGAAATGTATCTGCTTTATTGGACATAAGCAAACAACATGTGATTTTCATAAAATAGCAGTGTTCTGCTGTCTGTAGAGCTGCCTTTCCAAAATTGAGGCAGATTTGCTGTGTCTGCCAACACTGGGCATTGATCCGGTAAAAATCTCAAAACTAATGAATTTCCAGTACTGTTAGTATTTTGGTGGTGTCATGAACTATCCTGACCACCTGATATCAGACAATGTCACCACAACCATAGGTGAAGGTTGCCTAGCTCACTACAGTTTATCATGACACAGTCACTTGGCAACTATGAACTTGTGCAGCTTTGGAGGGAAGTGAGAGGGGTCTCTGCTTTCCCCTTGTCTGAGGGGGAGCAGAGAAGAGATACAGAGACCAGGAGTCCAGGCAAGAGAGAATTTATTGGCACAATCCACGATGTTTTATAAGATCTCAGGGGGAAGATACCAGAAAACATAAGAAGGGGAATGGTCTAAGGACGATTAACCAATGGAATTTGGACAAGGGCAGGGCTGGCTGGAGCCCCTGGCCCTGCTCCCCCAGCCACGAGGCATAGGGGTCTTACACACGGGACTTCTCACCTTGGAATAGCAGGGCAGAGAGGGGAGAGGGCCTGGGAGCCCTAGGACCCCCGGGGCTCCTGATTGGAGGCGGGCACCGCCTGGCCCAGGACGAGACAAACTAGGTTCATGACTGACTCCTCAAGAGAACAAATAAAACTAGAGGGATACAGTGAACAGGGTGGTGTAGTGGACATCAGCACAGCACAGATGAGGTAACAGAACCAGGCAGGGGATTGCAACAAAAACCCCTATTACAAGTAAAACTACACTTTAAAACTTTCAACAGCAAGTCTCTTAGTTACTCAAGGTGTTTCACCAGCGCTGTCCTCCTTGGGATACATTGCAGCATTTTCCTACACAAACCCCATTGGATGAAGTTAATCCCATAAACTCTGCTGAGTTTTCCTCCCTGTTTTGAAGAGCTGAACTTCTGGCTGGTTCCAAAATTATTACACAGACATATTGGTATAGCCATTGTTTAACAAGGATAACACTTTTCAACAACCTTCAGAATTAAAGAGGAAATTAAACACTACCAATTAAGTAGTAATGCTGCAAAGTCCTACTAGGTTCTCTTACAGCATCCTGAAAAATGCAACATATTATTTAGAGGGAGGTTCATCTTGATTTGAGGACTACTATGATTTTTGAAGTGGATAATGCTTCTAATACTGTAATCAGGAGTAGAGCATCTTATTTAAAAGTTAATTTATAATTTAGTGAAACTGTTTTCAAGAGGTGCTCTTGGGAGAGTAGTATGGGTGCCCTGGCACTTCAGATTCAAAACATATCTGTGCTTTTGTATGTGGTTCATCTGCTACAGTCTGATAGCAGTGACTGATATTAAGCATTCTATTTAAACAAGACATTACAGCTTATTATGTAGATCCAATAATACCCATTACTTTTTACCGTAATTGCATCCACTCATGAGTAATTTTCATTTAACAATTTAATTACATGTTTATGAAGACCTACAATGCAAAACATTCAATTAAAAATCATCAAACCACGACAAGAAAAAGAATTACTTTTATTTCCAGGATTGCACTTTGAGAAATACTTAAGAGTCAAGTCTAATAAGGTATCTCAGGAATGCTAGCAATTGGCTTCTGGAAGGGCAACAGAACATTACAACTACAGGACATTTAAAGTGTAATTTCTGGCCTTTTCATTTAAAATGCTTTGAATAGCTTTGCTTCAGTGTCTTGGGATTACATAGTTTTCTTTGTAATAAACCACTTTTCACTTAATAAGAGCAACAATATAATACTCCCATATTGCATTGGCCACTCAGTTTTACGTAGCTGTTGTATTCTTTACAAATCTGTCTATCATGTGACAGAATGAAGACAGTGGTATTTCTGTACTGTTCTCATGACTGTGTTGGAAAGTTTATTGTATTAGATGCAGAATCCCCTGCTCCATGTCTACAATAACTCACAGGTCTTGGCACTGTCTCAGCAATTCTGGATTCAAAAATCTGCAAGAGAATTGGATTAGACAAAACTCTTCCTTTTCCTTTAAGTTCTCTTATCAATTACTGGGAGAAAATATAGACAACTCTTTCTTTCCACTAGCCATTTTATTATTCTAGTCCTGATTGCTTATTTAATTAGTATGCCAGTTAACATTTAGTAATTTTTTTCAACTAGATTATAATGGTTCAACATTCCCCTGGCTGTATTTCAAGCAGCTAAGATGCAAAGAAGACTATGTTTCTTCTTGTGTTAAAGAAACATCCTGAGAATTATAAGAGTCCCTCATCAATCAGTTCTCTTTGTGAAGAAAAATAACTTCTGCTTTACAGTACTCGAGTATTGAGCAACAAGCCACACCATCACATGTTATCTGAAAGAGACTCTGAAAGTCACCTCTCCTGATCTCCTGCTGAAATATGGACTATTACCAGCACTGAACATTTCAGCCATGACTTTGTCTACTTGGGTCTGATAAAGCTCCAAGGCTTAAGATTTGACAGCATCTACAGGTGACACACTGAAGCACCACTACCTTTCTAGTGGGGGAAAAAAATAAGGAAAAAAACCATCAAAACCAGACACAAAGCTGCAAAGCCATAATTTTTGAACATTGTCCCTGTTTCGATCACTATTCACTATGAAGAAAAGCTTTATATATCGTTATTTACAAGTATCTTCAGAGCTATTATTAGACTGTTACTGTTAGAGCTTTCCTTAGTCTCTTTCTGCTTGAATAAACCAGCCCAGCTCCTTGAACCTCTCCTCCCTTCACCTTGCAAGATCCCCTACTGGATTTCGGATAGCTTCTCCAAATCTCTCTTTAATTGGAATCCCAGGACTACAGGAAGTATTTCAGTAACTCATGTTCTGAGGGAAATGACTGCTTCCACTGATCTGTTGGCCACAGGTCTCCTTATGTAGCTCAGTATGAAGCCTGTTTTGCTCATGATGAAAGTGCACTATTAGTTCATATTCAACCAGATGTCCATCAAAATCTCCAGGTACTTTCCAGTAGAATTGTTACTCAACCATTTAATCCCTGCCTGAGCTATTCTGACCCAGCATTGTGCATTTCTCCTTACTGAATTTCATGAGGTTAGCCCAATTTTCATGTCACTCTGAATTGCTGATGTTTGTCATGTTGGTCATTTCCCTTTTGCCCAATGAATCAAAATGCATCCTGTATGCTTCTTTTGGAATACATGTAATTTTAATTTTATCTCAGTTTTTAATTCCCAAAAGGTATTTATCAAGCAAGTTGAGTCTGAATTAAAATGCTGAATATTTAGAAGTTATGAATTATTTAGTGCTGTATTTTATGCTATTTTTAGATTATTTTGAATTTGAATCAATTTTCTTGCACTGGCAAAGTCAGAAAAAAGCTGCTAAATTCTTCAGAAACTTACACATGCATTGGCAGAAACCCATACTCCACATGTGCATTTAAACAAGCAACTCTTACTATGGATGTGCAATTTTGTGCCATGGGTAATTAATTTTTTTCATTCTTAAGAATGGGACCTCTGTCTTCAAGGGTAACCCCAGAATCTCCAGTCTTTCTTCTGTTAGTAAACAGGATTCCAGGGACACCCTTACAGCACCAACCTCAAAATAGACACTTTTAGTAGCAGGTGCTACCAATGCACAGAGGAAAGGCAGTAAACTTATATTTCATAAAAAGGAATTTTTGGGACATTCTTTTACAAACTGTTAAAGCCAATTTTTACTTATCTTCTAGTGATCTACATTGTTTCTGTTATCTCCAAGAACTGTTCTAGATAACCTTGGCTGTTTCTATTGAAAATGATGGTGGATGAAAAAGAACTATTATTCCAACAGGAACAGAGTTTACTTCAATTTCAGTTTTTTAAAAGTTAGTTTACTTCAAAACATTTTCACTACTTTGTGCATAGTAATGAACAAAGACAGGCACCTTCAAAAGGGGGTACATTCTACCTGCCTTAAAGGTCAATTTCGGACAAAACTTTGGATGTGTCCCTCTCTTTTCAATACTCACAGAAGAAATTTGGTGGACTATTAAAAAAGGTGCTTTTCTTGGCTTTTTAAATGTTTGGGGTGACAGTGGAATCCCAATACATCTGATTAATTACTAGGATGTAAATACATTCATTTAATTTCTTTTGCTACCTCAACCCCTTTTCTTCAAGGTTCTAATATAAAAATCACGTTATTTTTTGCCAAAGAAATTACTTGAGAGTCACAAAAAACAAATAAAAAGTTACTTTAAAATTATAAGTAAAAATGTTTAGTTTGTTTGGAGTTTTATTTAATTTTTAACCAATACTTTTAAATTTTTTTCAGCATTGTGGAATATTGGATTGCAGAATATGTATTCTACACATATCTTGCAACACAGAAAACCAAACACATAGTGTTACTTCTTACTTTAAGCACTTTTCTCTTATACAACTCCTTACAAGTGGTTGGAGGATTATCTTTTCCATTCCTCAAACAATAATCTGGTTGGCTGTTTATCACACATTTTCAAATTCTCAGTACATCTGGTTCTCAGTCATGCCTTGCAAATGAGGGATTAGAAATGGGGGTTGTTTGGTTTTGGATCTTTGCTGGGTGTGAGAAGAGAGAGGAATTGGTCTAGAAAGTGTCTGGCTGTTTGAGCTCTAAAATGACACAGCATCATAGGACAGACAGTGCTAGAGACTTATGATGGACCTATCCCAGGAGAATTATCATAAGGTTTGCTCTTTCTCATTGAGCCAGAATATTCTGGTTGCTATGATAAATCAGCAGAATATGTCCCATTACAACTGTCATCTTGAGGATGGTACATATAGTGATAGTCTTGATATTTCCTTGTGTGTTTGAGAGTTCCTCTGGGAGATGCCATTTTGTGACAAAGAATACATGTTTCTAATAATTTTATTTTGTGAAGTTTGCATACAACCTTGAAAATGCTCTTTACAGCAGTTCAGATCTAGCTTTCCTTTGATAAGTAATATTTCTTCAATAGATGTTTTCTTTCAGAGACCTGTCATATCACATGTTTCAGCAAGCACCAGTACTAGGCATATTTACTCCTTTACGTTTACTTTCTCATCAGTAAGACAATAACTTATCTCAAAGTTCAGCAACGGTATTTATTATTGCTGCTTATTGTCTGAGTAACTGTAATACTGATGAGCCTTCAAAGTGCACTGGGGCTCCAGGTTGGTAGTTATGCCTTAAGAATATTCCAGTCACAGACAGATTCTTATATTCAAGTAATTCCAGTTGGCCAATCAATCAATATCAATAGCAAAAAGTAATCAAAATTTTTAAAGTTGATATTTATGTCTTCATTCGTCCCCCCGCCAAAAAAAAGAGAAAAAAAAAACCAACCAAAAAACCCCCAACAAACAAAAAAACCCAGTTTTTTTTTTTAAGTTATGTCATGTATACCTTGATATTCAACAGAAAATCTTTAGTTTTCTAAACTTTCTTGGTTAAACTGAACATAGTTCATAATTGTCTATTTCCACAACATCTCATAAGCACAAATACACTGAAAAAATTGTAGTATCAGTCCAAGAAGATGTATCAATTATCTACTCTAATAACATTTTAGAAACCACTGTTAACAAGTATCAGAACAATATATTTGGGTGATGGTTAAGTATTTCCTTAAAACGTTTGAAGAGATAATTAAATCATCACACCATATTCTATTTAGAGATTGTTATAGGGCTTAATCATGACAGCACTGGTGCAGATGCAAATGAAAGATGTATGTGAGCTGTTGCTATAATACAGAGGGCTATATTTGTTGTGTGAGGTTCTAAATCCTGGACAAAATTTGCATTGTTTAGCAAACCAGCAAAGCATGATGAACTATTTTCCTTCAAATTATTATATCACTGAACAATCAACTGCAGTATTTTACCTATGAAAGAAAGAGAAAAAAATCTACCATTAGAAGAGAGAAGCCTGATTAAGAGGGTCAATATTAAAAACATGGCCAAAACATAGCTATAAATAATGGCAAAAAGTTTCCCTTTCTGTTCCTTACACTATTCATCATAATTACTAACATAGTTTTCTTTGACTGCCAAATGTGCTGAGATAATGTTTTCAGGGAGCTATTAACACAGACTTTTTGTTTCTTCTGGGAGCGCGGTAGTTCAGAGCCCTCAAGTTCTTCCTTCCCCCCCCCCCCCCCCCATGCTTTATCTCATACTTATCTGGTTTTATTCAAACCTGCTGTTTTGTTGGATGATCAGCACATGGAACTTCTTCCTCAGCTTGGTTTTGTTCGTACTCTTGAGAAGGAGTATCACCACCATGTTGTTTGTCATTCACCACAACCTGCAAGTTTTCTCCTAATAGCTGTCT